>NC_080634.1:70570596-71267471 GCF_027579445.1 Ammospiza nelsoni
ACTTACAGATGCTAAAAAGATAATAATGAAAACTCGGGACTCTCTCCAGAGTCCTGACACAGCTTGGCACTGTTTGGCCAATGAGTCAAAACAATTCACATGAAACCAATGAAACAACCACCTGTTGGTAAACAATCTCCAAACACATTCCAAAGGAGCAAAACACAGGAGAAGCAAATGAGATAAGAATTGTTTCCCTTTTCTCTGAGGCTTCTCAGCTTCCCAGGAGAAAAATCCTGGGCAAATGGATTTTTCAGAGAATGTGAATGCCACACTTGTGTTGCAAGATTTAATTTTGCATTTCCAAGGGAATGAAACTCAGTTATGCCTGACTGTTGAGAATCACAGAGACAGGCTGGAGCAGCTCAGAAATGGGTCTGTTCTGCATCAGGGCTGGCCCAGGGAGGAGAGGACCATGTACCCAGGGACAGGAGAGGGGGAAGGACACAGCCTGAAATAGGACCTTTCAGTTGTGGTTAGAACCACTCAAATTGATGTTTAGCTTCACCTCTAGACTCATGTTGTTATCTACCTGGAAGCACTCAGGAGTTAGATAAGGCTTTACAAAATTATTTGGAGCTACTCTCAGTAAAGGGCTGAGGTTCATAGACTGTTTTAGGCAGCATTTATTATGTAAGTGCAAGGCTGCAATTCTGAGATTTGATGCTTTGTTCCCTAACCCAGGCGATTTCCATACTTCAGACATGGTTATTTATTTACTTCAGAATTATTCAGTGGCCCCTAGTCATGCTCCTGTGGGGTCTGCTCCCTTCCTGATGGGCTAGGCAGGGATTTCTCACTCACTATCTATTGCTAACACACAGTGATTCATGCTGTTAAAACACTGCTAAGTGCCAAGAACTGTCTTAATCCAATTTATGGTCTGAAATTCTTATGGCACACATTTCCCAAGTCTGAATTGTATGTGTTAGAGAGGGGACATATAGCAAAAGAAGAAAAAAAAAAAAAAAACAAATAAACAACAGGTTGTTTAAGCTAAAACAGCCTTTGCCATCCTCTAGTCTAGTACTGGACTTTTCCAGCCGTGTATTACTGTGGTTCCACACAGGTCTCCATGCTGCCAGATGAATCAGCTCCTATCTGGTAATGAAGTATTACATGTATTAACTTACACAACATGTAAACATGACTGGCTAAGTCCTATCACATGTGTCCCAGAGGTTTATAGTGTAATTAGTCAGAGGAAAATTGAAAGTGAAACAAAACAGAACATTTATAGGCAGAAGAGGAAATAGGACAAGATGCAGAAGTGGAAAGGCCTAATATTCCTTCCCCCAACTAAGGCAGACACACATAAATAGTGAGAGAGTGAGTTCCCCTGCTCACTGGCCACCACTCATTTGCTGCATCTCTCTGGGACGTGCATCACCCCTGCAGGATGTGGGCAAAGGTACTGTCTTGTTTCCTTGCACTGTAATTCTCTCTTTAAGCTTTTGTATCCTTACTCCAAATGCTGCAGTTGGTGACCACCACACCATGGGAAATGGGGTCCACCTGCTTTAAACTGCTTGTAATTCTTCCTTGGGACAATCTTAATGCTTCACTGCAAGTGTGAGTGAGAACTTGTTTGTAATGGTGGGTACAATTCTGATCACTGTGGTGGTGTTTGCAGCGGTCCCAGGACAAAGGAAGAGATGAGAATCTTGACTCCATGTTTCAGAAGGCTGATTTATTATTTTATGATATATATTATGTTAAAAGAAAATTGTGTACTAAAATTATACTAAGAGAAAAGAGAAAAAATACATCTGAAAGCTAGCAAAAGAAAGGAATAGAATGATAATAAAATCTTGTGACTGACCAGAGAGTCTGAGACAGCCGGACTGTGACTGACCATTAATTAAAAACAACCACATAAGACCAATCAAAGATGAACCTGTTGCATTCTACAGCAGCAGATAATTATTGTTTACATTTCATTTCTGATGCTTCTCAGCTTCTCAGGATAAAAGATCCTATCAAAAAGATTTTTCATAAAATATATCCATGGCAGGTCACTATTGCTAGAGAAAGAGGAATGCAGTGTGAACAGTGCAATGAAAATATATGAGCATGGTAGGGCTGAGTCCATATTGCAGAGGAGACAACAGCAGAGTTTGGTTTGTTTACCTCAGCTAAATGAAGGCCAAAAGGCAACATCAACACTCTGTGTAGATATGTACAGGGGAGTAAAGGAAGGGCAATGAAGAGGGGAAATGAAAGGAGATAATTTCCAAAGAGAGAGAAGATAAATATTCACTACTGCCAGTATAAAAAAGAAATTGTTTCTTTTTTAGGTTGTAAATAATGTGTACCTCTACATATTATTTCTAATGATCCAGGAAGTGGGACATTTCTAATGGTCCAGGAAGGGAAGTTTGAGATCATTTTCTGAAACAGATACTAACAGCAGCTCACAGCCAAGAAGCAGGTTGAATTTGCATAATGGGTCATTGCTCAATAGGAGAGCAAAATAAATATATATAATTCCCAGATCAGCAGGATCCAGGAACAAGGAGCCGCTGCTTTTCAAAGAGGCAAGATCTTGTCTGGGAGAAAAGCTGGGACTCCAGCTGAGAGTAAATTCAATGGGAGCTGGGAGCTATGAGCAGTATGTGCAAGGTAGGGCTGCCAACTCCTGCCTTCTACTGAGCTCCAAGCTCAGCAAGATTTGGGATAGTAAGGCTACCAGTCAGGGAGATTAAATCTTGCCTTCTTGTGTGGTAGTGGGTGCACTGGCTTGAAATGCTACTCTCCCACTGATTTCAATACCAACAAGTAGGTGCCATGGGAAAGACAGATGTTTTTACTTCTGTTTGGGGGATGTGTGTGTGTGAATAGTCATTAGAGATGGAGATGAGATAGAGACGATAATCTTGCATAGTTATAGCACCTGCAGTGCATACTCTCAAGGGCTTGGGGAGAACAGAAGAAATAGAGACCAGAAAAGGATAATGATGAAAGCATAAGTAAATTATAAATAAGTGTCATTTCTCGGATTAAAAAGAGGAAGAATTCAAACCTTGGCTTTGCTGATGCAATTCATGTAAGCAGGGGTAGAAATGGCCAGTGTGCTAGACAATAGCCCAAAAACTGAAAGGATAAAAAAAGAGGAAAGAAAAAAAAAAAAAAAGAGGAAAGAAAATAGTGTTTACTTTAAATATAGAGAAATATCTACTTCTTCTTTTTCTTTATTTCTTCCCTTCCCAGACAGTTACAGGAAATTTTGCTAAGGTGATTCATGGTTTGAATGCAAATCAGTTGACAGATGAAGTAATTCAGAGAAGTAAGCGAATGATTCTGGATACTCTTGGAGTGGGGCTTCTGGGTACCAGCACTGAGGTCTTCCACAAAGTGGCACAGTACAGCAAGGTAAGCTGTCTGGCATTCATGGCACACCCTAAGGTTTAGCTTTAAGAAAGCAAGGGAAAACTTGGGCAATGAAAAGGAAATTTTGCCATGGTGAAATTCTTTCATGGATGGAAAGAGAGAAATTGTGTTCTTCCCACTGGAGACAGTGAAACTTCAGTGCTCAAATTACTTTCCACTCTGGATGGGCAAAAGCCTGTGTATCACTCTGTATGCTAAGATCCCCCTTACAAACACAGTCAGCTGAGAACCCCTTCCTTTCTTTCACCTATGATATCTTATTAAAAACATCAACAAAGTAAGCATCACTTATCACCAGCCCTTCAAATCAAGGAACTGTTAATGAGATGGGGAGCTAGGAGTGGGTTACTTGCAGTCCATAAAACATAATTGTCTGAGGTGCATTAGCTGTGCTTCTCCTCCAGTCTTGCTCTCCTCAAACTAGCAGAGTAATTGACCCTGAAAATAAGCCTTTCCCAGCACAGGAGTGCATCAATGAGGAGTTCTTCCCACTGTTTTATCATTCAGACCTGCCTGGGTGGACTTGTGCTCCAGAGCTCTGTGTGCCAGTTAGTCTCTTCCCACAGAGAATTCCCCCTTCCAAAACAGGGTAATTTATGCCCTTTTATTCAGTTTGCAGCACCAGGAGGCCATCTATCATTTACTCAGGCTCTTACTGACACACAGAAAACAAAACCCTTTAATGAGACATCTTCTCCAACAAGATTATGACAGTCCCATATAATTTAGGTTGGACTTGATGATCTCAGGGGTTTTTTCCAACCCAGCTGATTCTGTGATGCTGTCAATGGGTGGTTAGAAGGGGCATTCAGTGGCCAGAGTGTGAAGGTACTGAGTGCCAGGTGGGTGGTGTTGGTCTGCCCCCGAGCTCTGTTGGGTGGAATAGGACATAAGCCAACATAAAACTGACTTCCTTTTCAGACTTTCTGAAAAAACAATATTTTTCTCATAAAAGGGAGCAGTTATGTCCCCAGAGGACATGGTCTACTCTCAGTTACATCAGAGATACAATGCACATTTATCCTTAAGTTCAGGACTTTGAATTAATTTATGTCAATTTGTTTCAGATCTACAGCTCAGATTTATCCAGTACCATCTGGGGCCACTTGGATTTCCGACTGCCTCCTCTGTATGCAGCTTTTGTGAATGGAGTAGCTGTAAGGGATGCTCTTTTATTTGCTCTGAAATCATACAAATTGATGCCATTCTTGCTCTATAGAGAACAGAATGTCCCAAAAATGATAGCTTATTCTGAAGCCTGCTACAAAACTTTTCTAGATTATTCTCCTAATGTGATTCAACTTGCTTCCAATGAACTTAAGGTATAATATATGTATGATCCAGCTCAACAGCATCCCTTACATTTAATGTGGGACCTGGGGCTGTTGTCAAGTGTCAGAACTCTACATCTTACAACCTGGCAATCTTGTAGCAAGGCGACAACCTTGCTGTAGCTGCTTAAAAACGCACCCTCTAGTTCATTTCACTGGGATCTGAATTTCTTGCCAACTGGCAAAGTACAGTTACAGAAAAACACAGATGCACATATAGATACATACAGACATAATATCACAAGGCAACTTAATCTTCAGTTACACAGTTTCCAAAAGCCAGTGATATATTTTGGACATGCACTTTGTCATTAAAGCAATAACTGACTCCCCAGACATTTGTCTAAATTCAGATTGAGGCTGAAACCATTTGAAATTGAAAGATGCACAAGAGGTGGGGTAGACAAATTTGGCAATTATGCAAAACTAGGAAAGGTGACCAACCAAGGAAATGGTAATATTAAGCCTATTTAAATTAGTGTGACAACAATATCAGAGGTCCAATTTAACAGCTCATTTCCAATGTAGAGAAAATTACCTTGGAAATGAGATCTGGTACTGCTCAGCTCCTAGCAGCCCTTACGATATTCAGATCTGGCTGTTAGCATATATATGATCGGTTTGTCTCTTGGTCACAGGTCAATTTAAGCACTTACTGAAGACACCAGAACCACAGCTTACAGGGTATTGGCCACAACTTCCCTTATCCTGCACTGCAGGGCATCTTCCCAGATGGCATCAAAGGTTTTCAAGGCAAACATTGTGTTTTCTTCTATCTGTTTAGAAACAGTCCTCAAAAATGCAGAATCACAGTATAACAGGGCAAAACCTGACTGCTGGGGAGCCTGACCACCTTCCCAGTTTGCTCTGAGGGTGAGCAGATGTGAAAGTTCAGGTTTTTGAGGTGTTTTAGTATGCTAAATAAAAAAAATGCTGTCCCTGATGCTCTCAGGTCTTTGGGGGTTCTCAAAACTTCACAGGACGAAGGAATGTGTGTGACAAGGTGTGCATTACAGACACTGACTGCACTTTTGGGGACAATCTGCTGCCAGATCAGCAGCCATATGCCATGCTGGGAACACCTAAAACCTTCCTGAGCAGCTGGCCTCTGGGCATGAGAAAGAGAAGGCACGTCTTGGGACACTCTCTTGAGCCAAGCAGCTCATTCCACATTCACACTGTAGCTTTCTCCTACTCCCAGCAACTCCAGGATATCTGGTTTCTTGTGTGACAGGTCTTGTTTCAGTGTGCTTAAAATTCACAAAATAAAGCCTCCTGTACATTTTCAGGCTTGTGCCTCTTTACAGTAGATGGTTCCAGCAGAAAAATAGTTCTGATGATATAAATTCCATTTAGCAGTATTTAGCTGCTACAGTTTTATGGTGCAAGTCCTAATGGCAGCATCAGTTCCAGCACCGGGGAAGGAATTTCATTGTGTTTATATTTCATTATGTTTTGGGGAAAGAGAAAATTCATTGTTCACATGGTGGACCTAGAACAGCTGCTTTAATTATACCAGTCGAATGAAAGCAGAAACTGCAGAAAAAAGGAATCACTGTCACACCAGTTTCAGGCTGGTACAAGCTGAATTAGAATTATTCTTCTCTGAGGAAAGATCTCTGCTGCATTGCCACTTCTCAGACAGCCATGTTGGGAGTAAAGCTCTTTAAAAGACTTTTGAAATTTTTGCTTTCTAAGAAAGATCTAGTTCTCTGGAACTTTTTAATACCAGTTGCAGTAGTTTCATTTGACTGAGGCAACCTTGCAAAGTCAGAGTTTATTTCTAACATACCAATGCTTCTCTTTCCATTAGGTGCACTCAATGGACTTTGATGACACCTGGCATCCAGCCACACACCCATCTGGGGCTGTGCTCCCTGCATTGATTGCACTCTCAGAGGCCTTCCCTCAGAAGAAAAAAATCTCAGGTCTTGATCTGCTCTTAGCTTTCAATGTGGGAATCGAAGTGCAAGGCAGGTTGCTGCACTTCTCCAGAGAAGCCAGGAATATTCCAAGAAGGTACATAGAAAGGTTTAAAGTAGAAAATGGAGGTGTTTTTTTTATCAGTGCTAATATACATAATTAAATGTCAATTAATATACAGGTGGCACAGTTATTCATATTTCCTAAGCTGTTGGTTGGAAATTTTGGGAAGGCTCATCTTACACATAAATACATTTGATTCCTAACTCTGTACCTAATAGATTTTTTTTTAAAAGCATTGACTAATTCAGAATGAGGCAATGATCTCCCTACTTTGAATTTTTATAGATTTAGAATAATATATAAATTTAAATAATAATAAATATAACTTTATAATTGACTATAAATTTGCTTTAAACTATGAGCAGCACTAATGTTTCCATCAGTTTCTGGGAAGGACTTACTGCAAGCAACACTATTCCAGTTTTACTTTTTCCTGGGGAAATGTGATAACTCTCAGTTAGGCCCACATGTGAATGCTGAATGTATGTTTCTTTATGGTCCAATCCAGTTCCCATGGCAATGAATGAAAAGCTTTTCTAGATAGTGAATTTGGGTGAGTTTTTGAGATCTGGTAATGAAGACACTTTTGTTTTTCAGGTTTCACCCACCGGCTGTGGTTGGTACGATGGGGAGCGCAGCAGCTTGTGCTAAACTGCTAGCTCTTGACCAGCTGGAATGTAAAAATGCCTTGGCTATTGCTGCCTCCTATGCAGGTGCCCCACTGGCTAATGCAGCAACCCAAATAAAACCCCTCCATATTGGGAATGCTGCCAAGAATGGACTGGAAGCAGCTTGCTTAGCTTTACAGGGCCTTCAAGGAAACAAAGAGATCTTGGACATGGAGTCAGGGATGGGTGCCTTCTATACAGATTACAACCCACAGACTCTGCCAACCTTGCAGTCCTACCCATGGCTCTTGGACCAGCAAGATGTGGCCATCAAACGCTTTCCTGCTCATCTCGCAACACACTGGGTGGCTGATGCAGCGTCTTCTGTTAGGAGGAAGCTCGTGGAGAGCAGTGAGAGTTCGCTCCCCATTGATAAAATCGAGAAAGTCATTCTCAAAGTCCCTGAGGTCAAATACGTGAACAGACCCAGCCCAGCCTCAGAGCACGAAGCACGACACTCCTTCCAGTTTGTTGCGTGCTCAGCTTTGCTGGATGGCAGCATGTCAGTCCAGTCCTTCAGCAGTGAGAACATTCACCGGCCGGCCTTGAGGGAGCTCCTCTGCAAAACGCAGCTGGAGCACCCCCCTGACAACACACCCAGCTTTGACAGCCTGTACTGCCAAGTGAGCGTCACGCTTCGGGGCGGCAGCACCATCAGCGACCGCTGCGCTACCTTCTACGGGCACTGGAGGAAACCTCTGGAAAAGGAAGACTTGGAGAAAAAGTTTCAATCCAATGTGCTCAACATCCTGCCCACAGAAGCCATGGAAGGCATTATAGAGACTGTGTACAACCTGGAAAAAGTAGAGGACTGTTCTGTATTAAGTACATTTCTATCAGGACAGTCTGCTAGAGCACTTCCAGAGAAGCTGCGCTTCCTCTGAGCGTTCTGGCCAACAGCTACGTGCTCTTCACAAAGCCAATGCAAAATTCAGGACAAACTCTTACTTAGTGACTCAAGCACTTTTAAATAAGACTCCTGTAACACAAGAACCATATTCAGTTCAATGCTGTGGGTTTTGATTAGGTAAATAATTTGGTGTTTATGTGCCCAGCTTAGCCAGGCTGAACAGAAGATCCTGTGTTGGCACAGCTGACCCCAGCTATCTTTGTACCTCTAGAGGCAGAGCACTCACTGCTTGCTCACAGCACAAAAATCTCCCTGCTCCTCTGCCAAAAATCTGTTTTCTGCTTCTCCTAAATATCTCCAACAGGAAATCCAAACTCTGGAAGAGTAGGGAAGTCCTCTGTCTGTGAAAATCATCATGGTTAGAAGTAGAGAATGAAAACCTTTTCATAATTATTTCTGTAGATTTATCTCTACAAGCTCCTTGAAGAGGGAATCTGTTATGGCTGAGTGTTGACATTTATGCTAAAATAACCCAGCAGATGTAGGGAGGGGTAGCACTCCCTACTCTGCAGCATGTCATGTGTCACTGTAGCCATTGCTCTGGCACTGAGGCAGCAAAGGCCTGGGCCCAGCCTGATCACACGAATGCTGAGCTCGAGGGACAGCTCCACGCTCCTCACCATAAAGGCATTCTTGCCCTGTTCCACCTGCTGGCTGCTCTGTGGTGCAGGTCTGTTCCTGTTTCATTCCTGCCCGTTACACGAGACGCTGAGCAGGTGATGTCAGTGTAGGTTATTTCAGGCCCAGCAGAGTGTGGGCTGCACCACAATGGGCAGGAGTGACAGACCTGTGAGCACCAGAGCACTTCTTACCAACTCAGAGAAAACTCAGTGTCCACAGTGAACCCAGACCATGAATTCTGGGAATTTTTTGTTCCTCCAGGACTAGAAAGCCTTGCCAGACTGATCATCTAAGAGAAGCTGTCAAGCCTTTCTTCACATTTAGAAGATCAAAGCATGGTTTCTAATACATATAAAACTGTCTTCCTCAGGGCAATAAACAATGTATGCAAGAAAAAAAATTTCAAAATAAATCTCATTAATTTTACTAAATAAATCGGAAATTCCTTCATTTATTGGCGCAAAACTTGTGTATTTTGCACATGCAATGCATTCATTTGTGCTGCATCTTGGTTTATAAAGTTCGTTTACCTAGGGGCTCTGCAAAAATTTTGGAAGTCCATCAGTAATACCTGCTTAAAGACTTGCAAGGGGAAAAAAGAACCCAAATAACCACATTCTTTTATTATTCTCCTCTGATTAGAAATCAGAATTGAATTATTCACCTATAGTGATGGTAAACAGACTCATTTACAGCTACTTCACTTGTAATTGCAGCTGGGTACATTGCAATTGCTATTGCAGCTGAATACATTTGGATTCATTAACAAAAAAAAAAAAACCCAAAGGAACTCCCCCATCACCTTCAATATATGGTTTCTATTTTAAAAGAGAAATAAATAGGTTAAATTCAGCAGTAACTATCTGATGTATTAAATATTAAAAAACACCCCACCAAACAAACCAGGAACTGTGAAGTTTAGCAGTTGCATCATTTTATTTATTCAATCTAAGGAAGCTAAATGTTCATGCTTAGCTACACTGATTTTCTTGGAGAAGTCTGTACACTCCTAGTCAGGCAAGCTTCAGGACTTCTTGTACCATTGTTCCAATTCCGTCAAAGATTTCATGCAGAGGAGCTTTGCACATGAAAGCACAGGTAGTAACTATTTTATTGGCTTTATCCACATGGGATTCATTTACATTTTTGCAAATGTGCTTACATCCAAGCTCTGCTATAGCAGATGCCGTTTCAGCGTCAGGAAATCTGTAAACAAAAAGACTTTAATTAACATAAAGGAATGATACAGCCATAAAATTCTGCACACGTAACTTGAATGAGAGAACTACAATATCTGCATGAGTCTTTAACTGATGATGACAAGGGAGTTAGAGGCTGCTATGATCAGATTTTCCTATCCCCTATGGACACATCAAGTGATCTAATACCTTTGAAAACAAGGTCTGAAATATGGAGACACAATATGTCAGGAGGTACAATACTTTTTAATAATCTTTCCATAAGTTTGGAAGATGATACCAAGTGCAGCCATAACTGATCTTTAAAAGGTTGAGAGAAGCCAGCTGAACTTGCAACCTTTTCCAACCCCTCCATGCAAGGTGTTCCTCTGGGATCTCCAGAGATTTTGATTTTTCCCCCCTTCTGATAAGGAAGAAACAGATGCAATCTGTTCTGAACAGAATCTCCCACTATGGCTGCTGATAAATTTAATTCAGAAGTTTTATTGGGAGTTGACAGTTCTTGAAGCAGTACTGCTTTCTGCCAGGCCTTGTTCTCATCTCCCTCCCCTAAAGTGGCCCCAAACCACTACCACCAGAAAAACTTTATTAAAAATCCCTGTTTTAGCAGTTGGACTCACCCATCCTAGAGGACTTTTCCAACCTAAACAATTCTATGGTATCTCAGATCAGTGTATACCTGGTTGTAGCATCACAAGTCACCTGACCTCAAGGATTCACTCTGTCTGCCCTGAGAGTTCTGCGCCTACTACTATTATTCTCCTGAAAACTGTCACTAATTTTTCTAAAAAGTAACTAAAGAAACTTTTGCTCAGAAGCCTATCCATTTGCTAATCTTAATTCCAATGAAAATCATCTCCATCCATTTCCTTCTTACCTTCCATCTACGTTTTTATCCTGACCAACTGTAACCTCACAGCCAGGAAAGACTTTGGCTGCCAGAACTGGTGATATGCAGCACAAACCAATGGGCTTTTTAGCACTGTGGAAGGCCTGGAGTGTGGAGTTCACATGCTCGTTGACAGTACAGTTCTTGCCATCTACAGCCCAGGAACACAGATTCTTTGCTACACCAAAACCACCTAAGGAAGAAAACAAACCAAAACCAAAAAGCTCAAATATAAGGCACTGCTAAAAGCTATTAAATTTGATGTAGCACACACCAAACAGAAGCTCTTTTTTACAACATAATCTTGGTATCAGTGGGACTGTTAAGTCACTGTACTGAAAGGCTTACAATGTCACTGTAACCTGTAAACAATGGATTTACAATGTTAAAAGTTTAGCTGTGCACTCTTTTATACCATGCAGGTTATATGCATGCCAGAAAGCTTAACCTTGTTTCAAAAAGTAACAACTAGACAAAGAGGAAACGTCACATTCTCCTGCACTCAATAAAGAAGAGGGACTACTAGTTAAAAGCACAAGTATGGAAGTAATGCAAACAGTGATTTGACCCTCTATAGTAATGAACTCTCAAGTTTTATTTTTATGCTTAAGCAATTATAGAAGAGCTGTTCTTCTTCCCTAGAACTACTTTTCAACTTAAAAAAGTTGAAAACATTAACACAATAAAAAAACCATTAGGGATTTTACATAAAATAGACATTATAACATATGGTATTCTAAGACAAAAAACCTTGTAAATGATAACATAATTTCCTATTAAAAATAGTGCTGATTTGTCTTTCTATAAATTAGTTTTAACAATTCTTTATATACATTTAATCGTCATTTAATTGCATAAGCAGATTGTATTTTACAGCTCCTTTGTCTGCTGGATTTATAACCATCAGAATACTCAAAGTAAGGTTATTCCACATGGAATGTGCACAGCATCAACTTTTCTCCAATAAGCATAAAGAAATTTCCACAAGTACTTGGGCAGACATCAAGAAGCTTTGCATTTTTAATATTTTTCCTTTCCCGGTTTGCTCACTTTCAAGTGTTATCTGAAATCTCTGAGGTAAGATTTTAATTTTCAAACTAAATAGGGTTTATTTCCCTCTAACAGTTACTACAGCAATCCCCCCGGGCCTGGGTTATAACAGCATGAAATTAATGTGGAAAACATCTGTGAGCCTCTATTTGCTCCTGATCAGCCCTGACATCAACTGCTCACAGTGCAGGCAGAATTGTTTCTCTGTGTTATACACACGCTCCCTCTGCTGGCCTTACAGCAGTGTGAAAACTCCAAAATTAACAGGCCCAATCATGAAGGCAGTATTTAACAGTACTATGAATATTCTGGAAACAGATCTTCAGCAAATCATGATTTTCTCGTGATGCTCCAGCTTCTTCATTTCTAAAAATGATTACAATTACCTCTGTCTGGAATGAAATTTTGTGGTCTCTAAATGAAAAATTATCCATAAACATGTTTAGTACAACTCGATCAGCAGCTGAGTGGATACATAATTAAAACAGAATGTACTCCCATCTGACATGGAACATCATCTATTTGGAAACCTGCTATTCTGCCAACATTTTCAGAGGCCCTGAAATTAAGGCATTGCCCTGTAACTGAGTTCTGACCCTATTTTTGTACTCTGGTCAGAATTCTTGTCCATACATAAGTAGTGAAGTTTTCACAATATTCAGTAAGAAGGAATGGTGGGATGCATAACTTAATACCAAGAGAACACTCTGGCATTTTAACTTAAGTGAACTATGCATCAATAAATATATTGAGTTAAAAAAATCACAATTTTCTTTTGAAAGATGAGCTCAGCTGGTCAGAGCATGGTGCTAATAACACCAAGGTTGTGGGCTCAACCCCTGTGTGGGCCATTCACTTAAGAGTTGGACTCAATGATCCTTGTGGGCCTTCCAACACAGAGTATTTTGTGATTTTGTGATACCTACCAGGGAAAATGACAGCATCAAATTCACTAGCTTTCAGTTCAGCCAAATCCTGAATGTTTCCCCTTGCCAACCTGGCACTTTCAACTAACACATTTCTCTTCTCTTCTGCTGGACTTCCTTTTAGGTGATTGACTACATCCCTTTGCTCAATATTGGGGGCAAATATCTTCACCTAGGAAGAGAGATGAAGCAATTTTGTGAATGTAAATAAAACTCATACATATTTGTCACAATAAAGATCATTTAATGAAAATAGGTTTTGTCCCTGAAGCCTCTTATCTAAGTCAAGCAAATTCCACAGGATGAATCTAGCACATTAAATATCTAAAGCAACATATGATATATTAGGATGGGTAAACACAGGCATTATTCCCATCCTATTACTGCAGCATTCTGACAGGAGAGTATTCTTATGCCAATATCAAGCTTACTGATTTTGCCAAGGCAGATAAACCCAAGGACAAGCAGGACACCGCAATTTATACCAGCAGCCCAACTGGACATGCAGCTGACTTTGAAGAAAGGTTGCTCTTAACTGTTATGGGATGGAAGTGCTACAAACGTTTGACATAAAAAAGTTAAAGATGCAAATTTTACAAGCATTTCTAGAGCAAACATTAAGAGTTACCAGCTGTCCTAAAACACCAGCAGCAGAAAGCAAGACCAAAACACAGGAGAACCGATTTTGGTTAGACACAAAAGGTGGACAGTGCATCAGAACACAAAGCCCTGTGACAGGGGTACCACAGGGGCTGCACCACGGTGTCTGTTTTGAAGCTTCCTTTGCAGACTTCTCCGAGACGACAATTTTGTGCTAAATATGAGGGTGCTGTTGTTACCATCAGACACCTGAGCACAGCTACACACAGACAGTGACCAGCTTCTGCCACCTGAAGCCACAGATGGGACCAAAGCACACCACTACGTCCTGGCCCAGGCTTCTCTGACAAGTCCCAGCTTACCAAAGAGAGCCCAGAAACTGTGAGCAGAAAGCAAGCAGGTAATCCCCAGTGAGGGCTGCAAAAGCAATCAGAAGGAAGATAAAGACTTTTAACCCATCCTCATCTCCCTGTGCCCAGAAGAGAAGGACAGGTCTCCAGCTTCTCCTTGCTCCTGGCTTCACAGGATCAAAGAATTCTAAGGGCTGGAAGGGACTTCTGGAGATCACCCAGTCCAAGCCCCCTGACCAGGCAGGGTTACCTAGAACAGGCTCCACAAGAATGCATCCAGGTGGGTTTTGGATATTTTCACAGACAGAGACTCCACAGCTTCCCTGGGCAGCCTGTTCCCATGCTCTGCCACCCTCAATGTAAAGAAGTTCCTCCTCATGTTGAGATGAAACTCCTTGTGGTTTAGTTTATGGCCATTGCTCCTTCTCCTGTCACTGGGCACCATTAAAAAGAGTCTGGCACTGTTGCCCACAAAATTGGATTCATTACCTGGTGTGTGACAAGCAAATAATTACACATCAAGAGAGACATTGATCATTTATTTCAGAGTCATGCAAGCCTGGGTGTTCGGTGGTATTCCACAAATCAAGCACACCCACTGGAGCTTTTGTGCCATTGTCTATACAGGGAAATTCAGAGAACTCTCCACATGAAGCCCCTCTTTTACAATTGGTTGATCACAGCCAAACAAGTTTTGTATCTCCAGTTAACTTCTACACAGGCTCAGGGGAACAGCCCTCACCTGGGCAGGGCTGTCTTTGACTCTTAGTATAGTAACTTAATTGTATCAATGAAACCCCTTTTCAGTCTTGTGTCCAGCTGCTTGTGCAACCTGAACTCCTGTCAGGGAGCCAGGCAGGCCTTTGGAGGGTTTGAAAATTTGAAAAATGCGTATTTTATGACTGGCTTTTTGCAAATATTAAAATGAGTATTATATGTGTTATGTTAGAAAGTTATGCTGTTCTAATTTTCTTAAGTAGTGTGTTAAATATAGTTTTAGGTAATAACATGATGTTATAAAAGAAACTAAGATACTTTTTTTAAAGAAAGGACTCGCACCAAGATAGCAGCCACAAGACACCTAAATCTTTCAGAGAAAAATAATTTACTGCTCCCTTATCAGAAGAAACGAACTTTTTCCCATCTCGCTCAGGCCTGAAGACGCCGTTAGGATTAAGAAGAAGAAGCTGACACTGACCAGACAGAATCCTGTTTGAATGGAATTCATGCATCATGTATGAAGTGTATGAATATGCAATAGGCTGTTGTTTTTAAGGGTTAATCCTCTGTTAACGAGTGGGTATCTACCGGGTGTTATTTTGCCCAGAAATAGGTACCCGGACGTCCGTAACTGTTTGTTTTTATTGTCTCATATTGTCCTAATCCAAATCGTCCAAATTATTATTACTTTAATTATGTCGCTATTTTTATAACCATTTTATTATTAACAAACTTTTAAAAATTTAAACACAAGTGACTGGCGTTTTTCACAGAGGGGAATGAATAAAACAGGAGGAGGGGGGCAACATAAAGAGAGAGGTTATGGCTGAATGGGCTTTGTAGGGTGCAGGGGCGGCGCAGGGAGCACCGCAAACCGGGAGGGGCTCCTGTCCCACGGAGAGGGGACTCTCGGCTGCTGTGTCGCATGCACACACACAGACAGACACACAGACACAGACAGACACATACACACACCCCCACACCCCGCCGCCCCCGCTACCTCCGCGCCGCCGCGGCTCAGGTGCACCAGCGCCGCCGAGGCCTCGTGAATCTCGCTGCCATCGAAGACGCCGCAGCCGGCGAGCACCAGCGCCACCCGCTTGCCCATGGCAGCCGCCCCTCAGGCCCGGCAAGGAGCTGCGCCAGGCGGCGGGCCCGGGCCTGGCACCACGGTCCCGGTCCGGTCCCTGGTCTTTCTCCTCCTCCTCCTGCCGCGCCTGCGCCGCCGTCTCCACCTTCCGCCGGCATACGGGCGGGCCGGGCGGCAAATAAATGAGGAAGTCTAGAGAGGAAAGGGCATGTGTCTCTAGTTTTAAACAGAACACATTTTAGAGCTCAGACATATTTTCGGCCCCACGGCTGGCCTAGCCTGCGCCCTGCAGCAGGGCAGTGACGGGCGGGTGCCGCACGGTGACCTCGGTGCGCTGCAGAACCCTGTCGCTGGTCCCGAAAGTGCTGGGGCCTCGCTGAGCCTCAGGGGGTGCCTGTGAGGTGGGCTTTGTTTGCTGGGTTTGTTTTGCACGTAGGGCTATAATTGTGTAATGCAAATCGGCTTCCAAATTGCTTTGAAAGCCAAAGAAAAAAAGTAGAGTTCAGTAAGGGGCCTGCGGTACTGCTGGGTCCTGATGCTGTTTGTTTCAGTGACCCCACCTAAGCCTTTTTTCTCCCTCAACCTCATGCCTGGTTTTAAGGAGCTGCTCCACTTTATCAGGGAAAACTGAGCTATTTTAGCAAACGAAACTTTCTTTCCACTTATTCCCTTAGGGCATTGCTTTAGTGAACCAAAAAGGAAAGAATACATCCCATGTCTCCTCTTTAGGACTGTGCACACGAATGCCACACCAGGCATCACCTGCATTGAATTTCACAAAGATCTCTCAGCTCTTGGTCCTTTGTTTTTCAAGAGCTGCCTCTCTTATAAGAAGAAGCTTGTGTTTAATAATGAAAACTTACTCTTCTACTGAACCAGAGGACTGAAAAGCTAGATCTTGTAGAAAAATTAGAGTGTCTTCCAAAAATTTGGAGTATGGGTTTTCTGCAGAGGACATGAGAGTGAGCAGTCTGGGCAGAACAAAAACAACATTTGAAAGCAGAGCCTTTTCCTGCAGCAAAATGCATTCAGTTGAATACTGATTGGTTGGGAGTCTGTGTGGCATGGTGGACAGGGAGATTCTGGAACAGGGCAGGGCCAGGATAGAGAAATTCCCTGCTGAAGGGCAGACTCCTGTCTGCTGGGCAGTGTTTACTCCAAATGGGTGTAGGGCTTCAGCTCAGCCTACACCACAGCCCACACTCTGCCTCTTAGGATTGAGCATTACAGCATAGCTCCACTGAGAGTCTGCAGAGCTGGAATCCCACTGGAGTCATCTTTATGCTTGAGAAGGAGTTCTCTGCAGCTTCTGCCTGGAAGGAGTTGAAGCTCTGTAGGGGGATACAGTATGAAGGTGGTATAGAATGTAATCTGATCCCCCAAACAGTTGCAGCTGAACCAATTACTAAAGATTAGGAGCAGACCGGATCTTAACAGGCCACACCTGTAGCCAATACGAACAGTGGTATAGCCAATAAGGAGTGGATTGGTGGGATCTGGAGTTAGATGACTACTGCAAGGAGCAGGAAGAGTCCGTGCTTAGAGGAGCTGCCTATGAGACACATCAAGGAGGTATGAAACTCTGGCAATATGGAATCCTTGCACTCTAATGATAATAGAACTCTTGATATATAAGGCAACAAAGCTCAATGCATTTTCAGAGAAATGAGTGTAGTCCTAAGATCTGCTGTTAGGGCTAGGGTTAATGTTAGAGCTAGGGAAGCGAGCACCCTCAGGACTACAATTCCCTGCTCCTTTCTGACCTGACTTACTGGCTAGTCTTTCTGGATGGATCCTGGACCTGAATTGTCCGTAACCTTATCTCCAGTCTTGTTTCTGGCCCTGTCTTTTAGATGGATCTCAGATTCATGTTATAGGTGGTCCTTTTTCCTGGATTGTCCCTAGACTTGGCTGGGATATGATAGTCCTATCCCACTTCAGGTTCTTTATGTCGCACCTCTGTGCCAGCTCTGTTCCCAGATCTAGCTCCAGCTTGCTCGTGCTGTGTGCCTGCCCTGACTGTGTGACCTTGTCATGGCCCTCTGTGTCTTAGGTCCATGTTTTCATCCATGGCCTTGCCCTAGCTCTCTGTCACCATAAAGTAACCCTAAGAGGACTCTTCCCCATCCTCTGTGGGTCACTCTTCCTGCACATCCTGTGAACTGGCCTTAACACAAGTGGTGTAATCCCAGCCTCTAAGCTGCTGTACCTGGGGCTGCTGCTGGATCCAGCCACTACTATGGGTCTGTTCCCTTCCAGAAACAGCAGTGAGGTTCCACCTCGAGTCTGATCACTAGAAAAATCCATGGTGGTGAGGCAAATGCAAGGCTGGAATGACCAATGTACTGGGTCTGCATCAGTGGGGTACACAGCTGGGTCCAGGTGTGGCTGCACTGTAGCTCAGGTGGGAGGCAGGAGCTTTGGCTTGAAAGCAGCTTGCCAGGAAAGGAGCAGGGAACCCCTTCTGAGGTGTCTCAGCAGAGCAGAAGCAGTTTCTGACTTTCCTCACAAGTTTTTATCAGACCTTGACCAACAAGCTGCACACCCTGAAGGGAAGAGAGCAGGTACTGACCCCTCCAGGCTTCAAGGGATTGAATTACAGCTCTGCCCTAGACTGCAGACTTTTTCGTGCTGCCCAGGATTTGAGATATATGTTTTCTCTGGTGGAAATCCTGCTTTGAGGTGCCTTAGTTGCCTGACAATGGCTGTTAGCTTAAATTTGACTTGGACAACTCTTTGTATTTCACAGGCACCCAGCTGACTCATCAATTCACTTATCCCTACCCTGCAGCAAATCCCAGAGGGTTCATCTCAGTTTAAAACTCATGATGAACTTCCTGTGCATCCTTATCCCAACCCTCATCCTATCTCTCAGGCTTCAGCAGAGCCCTGCCCCCCCCAGAATTTCATCTTGGAAATAAATAATTTCCATCACCTGCCCCCTAAGCTGGTGGACAAAGGAGGAGCTGCCCTGCAATCCCAAATGCTTGCTGAACTGCACGTCTGCCCCAAGCACAGCTCTCACTCTAGCTGCCAGGGTCGAGGAGATCCTGAGGGGAACTCTTAGCAGTATCTTACAAAGCCCAGTCATTCCCATCTCCTGTAAAACAAGACATTGCTTTCTCCCAGCCCAGCTCACAGCTCAGGTGGCATCTCAGGCTATGTAGCAAAGTGTAGGGGCACAGGAGCCCTGTTTCTGGCTCCTTTTCTCAAAATTCCTTCCTTACCCCTCAAAAGCAGAGATTGTGCCTCTGACTGATGAACTCCTGTCTTTCAGAGCAGCTTCAGCATGATTTCAGGTGATGTTTGTATTTCTCAGTATGTGTCCAGCTGACTCAATAGCTGACATATGCCAGTGTGAGTGGGGGAAAAAAACCCTGTGATCAGTAAAACTGCCAGATGTGTAGCTTTATCTGCTGTGTTTTCAGCAGATAGCTTTAGCTTTATCTGCTGTGTGTTGTTTTCACTAATCAAAGAAGAAAATATTCTGGGAAATGACAAAAATTTAGGAATCCTGTCAGGTCTAAAATTTGGTCTTTGTAGCCAGTTTCAGTATTTACTCAAAGCCTGTTACTGGACAAAGATGCAGATCATCTCTGTGGGTTTATAATGGGGAATTTGACAGGTTTCTGCATAATAAACTAGACAATGTCTTTTTAGCTCAAGTATATTTATTCATAAATATTTTAGTGGTTTATTTTCTATTTCAGCATAATTTAGGTTGCATGAGAAAAAAACAAACCAGTACCTCGCTGCAAAAGTTTCCTGTGGGATGTGATGAAGTGAGATATAAAAATGCTATTTAAAAAAATCAACCCCTTCACCATCTACATAGTGGAGATTTAATAGTCCACACTGCAAACATATGCTGAGTGAGGTCTAAGAACCTGTTCATACTGCATTTCTAGTTTGGCTAGTGAGCAGTTATGGCACCTTCATTATTCCTTTTCACTTCCTTGCATCCTGATTTCAAAGAAGGGATAAATTAGCCTTCCTTCATTTCATAAAGCACTTCCAGAGTTACACATCTAAATCTCTAGCACTAGGAATTATGGCAATATTCCAAACAAACACATATCTTTTTGAACAGATATAAGAGCTGGTATATTATACTACACTCAAGCTATGAAACACACATGATTACTGGCACTCTTTATTTTCTAACAAATAAACCCAGAGATTTTATAAATCAGACACAATTAACATACATGAGATTAAAATAAGTATGTATTGATTATGTAAGCATGCATTAAATTAATGTATAGTGCTGAATAGCATGGGATTTTAAAAATAAACACTATGGAATGTGACAGCAGGGAAGTGAGATAAGAAAATGTTCCTGAAATTAAAAGTTTTAAGTTAAAAAAAGTTAAGTTTTTCTGAACATCTTTAGTACCCCCAGCATTACTGAAACTGATATTCAGCAGCCTATCCTGCATTTTTATGAAGGAGGCAGGGTTTTCCACCTGCAGTTTTGTTTGACTATATAGCCTAGCACAGTGCTGACTAGAGAACTGATTGTGCTTCAGGGGCTCACAAGAAATGAGCAGGGATGTTTTTCTGGTTCCTGATAGTCAAAAGTCCACAGCACAGTTATTATTTACCCAGTGAGTAGCATACACCAGTGTTTTCACTCTGCATGCCAACTACTAAACTTAGCCCTCTGGACTCAGATGCCAGCATAGCCAGTTTTGAACTCTACTGAGCTGGAAAAAGCTGTGTTTTCTGCAGGGATGCTGCTGAAAAACCTGTCTTTACAGTTTCTCTCAGTTCATCTGCAAGATAGAAGTTCTTATCTGCAAGATAGCTCTCACCATTACCATAAAGATGAGAGAATAAACTGCTATATGATTCCTGTAAAGTAAAGTGTTACAATTTGAAAAAGCATTCTGAAATGGATGATGGATATACAGACTTAGCTTGAAGCCCTGAAAAGTTTCAGACAAGACTTCTGGGCAGTCTGAAGAGGCTCAGGGTTACAGGGTTTATCACAGCAAAAGCCTCTCTGCCATTTGGTGAGGCCTCACATCATCATCTGGGCCAGGCCCAGAGGTCACCCCCTCAGTAGGTTCTGAGTGTGAGGATGGGCACTTGATGTGCCTTTTACAGAATCACTGAATCTATGAGGTTGGAAAAAACCTCTGAGATTATCAAGTCCAACCTATGATTGAACACCCCATGTCACCTACAGCACGGCACTCAGTGCCTCCTCAGTACTGCATTCAGTCTGTCCTTAAATACCTTCAGGGACAGTAACTCCACCACCTCTCTGGGCAGTCCATTCCAATATCCAATTACCATTTCTGTCAAGAAAATTCTTCTTGATGTCCAACCTAAATCTCCCCTGGTGCTGCTTAAAACTATGTCCTCTCATCTTGTCACTGATTACCTGGGGCCAGAGACAGACCCCGGCCTACAATTTCTTTTCAGGGAGCCGTAGAAAGTGATAAAGTTCCCCATAAGCCTATTTTTCTTTTAGGCGAACTGCCCCCAATTCCCTCAGCTGCTCCTCGTAAGACTTGCGCTCCAGACCCTCCACCAGCCTTGGCGCGTCTCCAAAGCAATGCGTGAAACGACAACGTTCAGGGGATCCCTGCTCCATCTGAACGACAGCGACGTGGAGTTCCTTGGACCTCCAGAAAACTCAGTCGCAGTTCGGCTGGGTGACGTTTCTCAGGGATGATTCTGCACCCGGCTGGCTTCCCTCGGGAGGAGGAGGAGGAGGAAAAGCAGCCCCGCTCGGCCAGGCCCTGCCCGCAGCCCGGGCTCGGCGGGCACCTCCGGCCTCCCCGGCCCCGTGGGCGGGCGCGGGGGCGGCCCCTTCCCGCCCGGCCTCCTCCGGCCCCGCCGCTTCCCCGGCAGCTCCGGGCCCGGCTCCGCCATGGGCGCCGCTCGCTGCTCCCGGCTGCTGCTGCCGCCGCTGCTGCTGCTGCTGCTCCTGGCGCCGTGGGGCCTGCATGTGTCGGGGGAGCCCCGCTCGGCGCGGCGGCGCTGGCCGGTGCCCTACAGGTGAGTGCCACCCCAGGGCCTCTGCCGCGCTGCTCCTGCCTCTCTGTGCCTTAGACTGAGAGGCCGTGGGAAGCTTCCCCTTTCTGATCTCGGGGTGATGGTCACTGACACGGTGTTTGGCGTGGGAACCGTGGTGCCATGCCAGGCCGAGAGCTGCCCCTGGTCTCTGCAGCGGGAGGGGTTGGTTCCCCGGGAATGACTGCCCGCTTTAAACACGCTCCTTAATGCCCGCAGGAAAGGTCGTGGTGAGGAAATCAGGGTACGGGTTTTTTTTGCTTTTAAAATTAAACTTAGCGTCATGCTTCGTGACAAATGAAACGGCAAAATCCCCTTCGCTGCTCCAGAGCTGCCTGACCTCCAGAATTCCTGCTGGTGTCGGGGACAGCAGGAGACTGCACGTTGTGCTGTGAAAATAGCGATAGATTTGGCCGTGCCGAGGAAATGAGCCCCTCCAGAAGAAGCACTATGCTTGATTGTGTATTTTGTGCGGGTTTGCTGTTTGTAAAGGGAGTAGTTATCAATGTTTAACTGCAGCTTAATAATGCACACCTGAAATTTTGAGAGCTTGTTGTGCAATTCCCAGCAGTTAAATTTGTGTCAGGTGTTGCCTGAAGGAGCTGGTCTTGCAGTCAGGAGTTGTTGGGATTTTCCAGCAAGTTCAGGAATTGCAGGACTGGGTCTTGGGATGGTCAGATTTGGAGAACAATCCTATTGGTGTGAGATGCTCAGAAATGTGGGGTTTCAGTGCTTCTTAACATGCTTGTTACCTTCTTGTCACATGCAGTGCAAGGGGTACTTGAAAATGTAAGGTATGTAAGCTAGAAATAGCACTTGAATGTGTGATTGGCCTAAGTTTTTGTTTTCTGTGTGTTTTTTTCAGACATACTCGTTAGGGTTTGGGGATTGTTTTCCCTTCTTTTTCTTTTTTCCCCCCCCCAGCTAACCAGACAAAATCTGGACAAGCCGTGCATGCCAATTTGTCATGGTATCAGGAATATAGGAGTGTTGTTTTAAGGGAAATACAGGAATGACTCTAAAGGAACTTGGAACAGGAAGACTTGTTGCAGTGGGTTGATCCTGGCTGGATGCCAGGTGCTCACCAAAGTCACTCCATTATTCCCCTCCACAAGTGGACGAGCGGAAGGAAAATACAGCAAGGTATTTTGAGGGTTCTTGAGTTAAGGACAGGGAGAGATCACTAACCAAATACCATCACAAGGCAAAACAGACTCACCTTTGGGATATTAATTGAATGTATTGCTAACAAAATCAGACCAGAATAATAAGAAGTAGAATGAATCTTAAAAACACCTTTGCCCCACCCCTCTCTCCTTCCCAGGTTCTGCCTCCTCCCCCTAGTGCTGCAGGGAGATGGGGAATGGGGGTCTGGCTCATTTCATCAGATGCTGTTCCTGCAGGGACAGGAGTCCTTCCCCTACTCCAGTGTGGGGTCCCCTCCACAGGAGACAGTTTTCCATGAACTCCTCCAGCCTGAGTCCCTCCCACAGGCAGCACTTCTTCATTACCTGCTCCAGCAGGGGTCACTCTTCCATGCAATCCTTCAGGCACCGTCTGCTCCAACGCGGGTCCCCCAGAAGGTCACCAGTCCTTCCAGGAAGCCTGCTCCTGCACGGGCTCCTCTCTCCAAAGGTCTGCAGCCTGCTCTGTGGGGTCAAAGCATTCTTTAAGGGATCCACCTGCCCCAATGTGGGTTTGTTCCACAGGCTGCAGGGGAATCTCAGCTCCAGCTCTTGGAGGGAACAGCTCCTGCTCCTCCTTCTTCACTGACTGTGGCATCTGCAGGGCTGTGCCACGTACATATTCTAAGCCTGCTCTTCTCTGGCTGCAATTACATCAGTGCGGTAACTTTTTTTTTACTTCTTAAATTTATTATCACAAAGGTCTTGCTGTCATTCCTGATTGTCTCAGCCCTGCCCAGTGTAGGGTCGATCCTGGAGCTGGCTTTGCCTGACATGGAGCAACCTTCTGGTGGCTTCTCACAGAAACCACCCCTGTAGCCACCCTGCTTCCAAAACCTGGCTGCACACTCCCCCCTACACTTGTCAAAAAGGTTCTTTGCTGTTTGAATGTAGTGTGATAAGGAAGTGGATTGGGTCTTCAGTTTTTGAGGTTTGATAGGAATCAAATAGAAGCAACGATACCAATGACGTCTTTATCTAAATTAGCATAGAGGGATTAATTATTTTTCTGGACTTCGCAGTATTGTAGAGTCAAAATAGCTGCTCTGGGGACCTCTTACTATAGAATAGCAAGAACAAATTGGTCAGTCCCTGTGTAAATAAATTGCCAGGAGAATGTTTTTGAGGCAGATCTCAAACTATCCTTTTGAGGCAGATATCCAAACTATCTCTGATCTGGTGAGTATGTCACCCTTTGTAATCCACATTATTTCCACTCCTTCACGATCAGTACAATATGACTTCCATTTGTGAGCCTGAAGTCTTGTTTCTGTAGATGTGCACCCCAGCAGCCTTATGAACTGGAGTAGTCCAAGTGTTGCAGTGTCTGGGTCACAGAATCTGTCTTGTGGGGTGCTGGACACATCAGCTGTCCCCCTCAGGCAGCCATGACGGGTACTCCAGCTGTGCTTGTCATTCCGTGTGCTTCTCTTTCTCAATGCAGGCGCTTTGATTTCCGTCCCAAAACCGATCCTTACTGCCAAGCTCGTTACACCTTCTGTCCCACTGGCTCTGCCATCCCGCTTATGAAGGAAGAGGATGTCATTGAGGTGTATCGACTACAGGCTCCAGTGTGGGAGTTCAAGTATGGGGACCTGCTAGGACATTTGGTAAGGTGACATTTTTAACAAAGTTAGAGTGACAAATTCAGCTGAGTTTAACAGCAGGTGTTAAGAGTGGGAGCTGTAAGGTTGGGATAGGCTTGTATGGAAGAATATTAGAGCACACAGAGCTGGGCTATCTGTAGGGTGGATATTCAAAGAACACAAAGTTTCAAACAAAGTGTACAGGATTCAGCTCAGCTAAAGACAAGAGCAGGACCAGCGTCATTGGTAGGTTTGAACACGTTCCCCTCTATAGCTGCATAAGTGCTTTGTATACACACACCATTAAGTCTTGTATGTCTTTTCTTCTGTGCTATAATCACATCAAGAAAATACTTTTATTTGTCCTCTTATATCAGGTAAAATAGTTGCTTAGTGTATTAATTTTTCTCTTGTTAAAAACTCACATATTTGCTTGGACATTTGTATCTGTCAGCAGACAGCCAGCTGGTCAGAACGGTGGATCATGAGAAGTTGGTTGCTTTTACAGTTCTTTCTTGAGTGTTATGATGAGTATGGAATTGAAGTCTCCATTCATAGAATCATGCAAACATGAAGTCTTAGCTTTAGTAATATTTATAGTTGTAGCAGTAGCAAAATTAATCTTCAAAGCATGATTCCTAATTAGTAAAGAAATGTTAGTGAATCAAAACCAAGCACAAAGAGTTAAAAATAGGAATAGATTCAAATATTGTTATCTCAATTGTTAACTAAGTTTGGATTTATGTTTTTACTGTACAGCTTTTAAATGAAGTATTTATCTCATTAGTTTTATAGCATTTATTAGAAAGATCTGGTTTTGGTAACTTGGTTCTGCTTTTATTTCCCTGATACCCCCATGAAGTTAAGGATTCAAAAGACAGCTTGAGTCTTGATGATGAGCTCCCACTGAGTATCTTCTTCCAAATGACAGAATTTACAATGGATGGATAGACAACCACTGAGACAGCATGATGCTGTGAATAGTGGTGTGTGTGTCATGCAATCTGGTGTGTTGTGCTTCAGTGTTACAGAATTCAAGATGTTATAGGAACTCCCTCCCCTCTTCTCACCCTGTTACAGAACAGCTTCTGAGCATCTTACCTTCTGTACAGGTCAAGCTGAAGTTGTTATGAAATCAATGTTTTGGTGGTTTGGTTCTGTTTTTTTTTTATTTTCCAGAAAATTATGCATGATGCTGTGGGTTTCAGGAGCTCTCTAACAGGCAAAAACTACACAATGGAGTGGTATGAGCTCTTCCAGCTTGGGAACTGCACATTTCCACACCTGCGGCCTGGCATGGATGCACCGTTCTGGTGTAACCAGGGAGCTGCCTGCTTTTATGAAGGAATAGATGATGCACACTGGAAGGCAAATGGAACTTTAGTTCTTGTGACCACAATATCAGGTACATTTGAGATGCTTTGGATAATGTTAATACAAAATGTAGAGTCAGCCTTGTCTTCTGTAAAGCTGTATCTTTTAATTTATGTTCTGTAGGTTATTTGCAGCATTAGTCAATGATGCTAATTTCAGACATTCTGTTGAATACAGAAAGTGGCATGAGGCTGCTGCCTTTTGAACAATTCACACTGGAGAGTTGTTAAGTGAGAGTCATTTGGTGTTGCTGTACAAAAACACTTGAGTCTCTTGAGTGTAAAAATAGCAAAACAGTTTAAACAGAGTCATTATGGGCTCTTTTCACATGGCTTCACCAAAACAAAATCTTCTATTGTGAAGTGGCAGATGACTGCTGAGATAGAAAAACTCTTGAAAACATGTTCATTATTGAGCAAACAAATAAGGCATATTTAGAAACAATCTCAAAGATATACAACTATTAATCTCTGTTTCTGTCCCCCTCATTATGTGTCCTAAAAGCTGTGAAAATGTCCCCAGTAATAGGTCTCTGTCATATGTTGTAGAACAAACCTAGGCCTTACACTTCAAAATACATAGGTGATCACCAGAGGAGTTTCCTGCTGTATACTGATCACTGCAATCCTAAAATAAAAAGGTCATTCTCATAAATCTGATTGATTGCTCTAGCAGTAGAGTGAATGACTTACAAAAAAAAGTTCACTGAGGACTTGGAGAGTTACATTTTGTGTGATGAAGACTGCTTAGTTTCTGAACTCGGTGCAGTGTGAAAGACACAGTGGACAGTCAGCTTACAGTTCTTGTGATGTGGTGCTTTGTGTGTGCCCACTTCCACCTTTAGCAGCTTTGCTGGCCTCAGTCTCTGCATCATCTATCCAGTGCTGCTAAGAAATTCTAGGCAGTTCTTTAAACAAGGAAGTAAAGTGGAGCTGCTTTCCTGTGAGTTTGTAGTTCATGACTGAAGTATTTGATGCCTGATACAGTTGGATTCTCTTGTATGAATACCAAGTTAAAATTTTTCATACATTTGGGGAACTTGTCATGCTTCCTCTCCCTGTGGATTATTTGATGCTCAAGAAAGGTGAGGCTACACTGGTGCCTCATGGAGGCATAGCTACAGTCTTCCTCACCTTTCTTGCTTTCTATTTCCATGAAACTTTCAAGGAAGAAGCATCTCTGAGAGTTTTCAGTTGTCTGAATTTCACAATAACTGTCAGATTTCTACCCAAAGAGGGTGAGCGGATGCAAGCACAGATGAACAGCATCATGAGCTGATCTTGCTCCCTTCAGAGAGCTGGCAAAAAGCATCCCATTGTAGTGGTCTTACATCCCACCCATAATTTGGCTCAATTCAGCTTTGCCAGCTGTGCTAAATCAGCAGGATGTCTCAGTCTGTGTCCCTTTTGTGAAGAAACATGAAAATATCTGCTCTGAATTTTTGAATTTAATTAAAACTTTAAGTGCAGAAATGTCTATTGGTCTGGTGAGCATTTTGCCAGCATCTCTTGTAGACTGTATTACCTCTGCCCTGTTTGTCTGCATGGATAATGCAAAATGAGAAGTGTCACAGTTCTCTGGTGTTAGAATGTTCTGGCATAGTTACAGGAAGAGGAATTACAGTTTAAATAACCTGCATGTAAATGTAGTTTATTCAGTGGGTTATCCCTTGCCCCTCTGACCTAAACCTTGTGTCTCTGTATGGTGAGGTAGTGTAGGTAAACTTTTGCAGTGGAGGCAGGTGAACCTATGGAAAACATTTTGAATCCTGCATTTGTTACCTGATGTCTGCAATACTTTCATCTCTTACAGGAACCATGTTTAATGAAATGGCACAATGGGTAAAATACGACAATGAGACTGGCATTTACTACGAGACCTGGACAGTTCAAGCAAGTCCTGACAAAAAGTCAACAGTGTGGTTTGACTCTTATGAGTGCTCCAAGTTTATACTGAGAACCTACCAGAAGCTAGCTGACTTAGGAGCTGTATTTAAGAAGATACAAACAAACTACACCAGCATAATTTTATTCAGTGGAGAACCTATTTATTTGGGGAATGAAACATCTATTTTTGGACCACAAGGAAACAAGACACTGGCAGCAGCCATAAGAGACTTCTACAATCCATTCAAACCTCATCAGAGTGTCAGAGAGTTTTTTGTGGATCTTTTCAGAATAATTGATCGTGTTATCTTGAATCATCAGTTTTACCTCTTCTACAACTTGGAATACTGGTTTTTACCTATGAAGTCCCCTTATCTCAAAATAATTTATGAAGAGGTCCCTTTGCCCGTTGGCAGCAAAGCATCCTCTGGTATATGACTGTCTACTGAAGAACAAAATTTGCCTTTATGGCAAAATATTCTTAAGGATTTTGGAGCGCTACCATGATGATGTGAAAGGGTTGTATGTTTTACTGCTGACTGTAAAAATTGTGTTGGGATGGCTTTGCTGTACCAAGTTAAAGACTGCAATTTTTTCTTACATCCTGTATAACACATTCATGAACACTTCAGCATCGCTGACCTGGCCAGCTTCTGTGTAAGCATGGCCCCCTGCTGCCTGAGGGGAGACTGCAGTGGCTCCTCTGGCTGAGCTCTGCAGTGCCAGAGGGGGAATGGGGGGGCAGCTGCCTGCTCTTGGCTCAGGGACTCTTCACATGCATGGCCACGGGGCAGCAGATGGCACCTGGCCACCAGCAGAGGGGGGACACAAGTTACAAGGACTAACTCGCTCAGCATGAGTGTCTGGATGTGTCCAGTTCCTTCAACATGTGCCTTACACTGCTGTTCCTGTAGTTCTCTGGTTTGTTCAGCTGGGGCCTGGGGCAGTGAATGTACTGGAGGATGGTATGGGTGATGCTTTTTCACCACTCTGCTTCCTTCAGCGGCACTGTAAACACCATACAGATGGCTCTTCTTCAGTTTCATGTGTGTTCTGTGCCACAGATATAAGCCAAACTGCCTGCCTTGATGTTGACTCATGCATAATTGCAGTGTTCTACCAGTCTACGATCTTGAAGTCTACTTGAGGCTTCAGTTGGGTCAGTTTTGTAGAATTTGTGTATATTCTTTTCAAATGTTTTTTAAAAGCATAGAAATCTCTTAATATGAAAGAGGTAATGACAGCTTGTGGGGCATCAACATTGGAGTTAAAATCCATGCTTGTCACAGAGCTGCCTCTAAAATGTGACTGCAGCCTCTTGCTGGCAGTGATGTTTGCAGTAGTGCTGTGCCAGCTGTGCTGTCCTTGAGTCCTGTTCCAGGCTCAGCTTAGAGCACTTTGGCAACTACTTAGTTCCCTTTAAACCCAAGGGACCAAAGCCAGAGGAACACTGGCTTTCTGCAAACTACTGAGGTGCCTGCACACTGAAAAACCACAGCTGCAGCAATGTAGTCATCTCCAAGTGTTCACTGCTCACTTGGATGTTTTTTTTAAACTAGCTGTGGGATGAATTGTGCTCCTGCAGAGGTTATTGCTGCCTTGTGGCCAAGCAGGAACACAGGAACAAAGCTCTGCAGTTTCATTTGGCTTGAGCCAAGCTAATACCCTGCTTCAGCCAGAGAGGAGACTACACAGTGCTTGGATTCAAATAAGAATGGCAGAAAATTACCCTTGTATTCAGAAAGTCACTACAATTAATTAGTTGAATTGCATTATCATGTAATGGGATGAGCATGAGAGGTAATGGGAGAAGAATGAGAGGATGAGCACACCTCTCTTCAAGCTGCTACTTCCATTGGTAGGTGAAACTTCATCTTTTACCACAGACTGAAAGACTTGAGTCTTTTTAGCCCAAGCCACAGGCCCTTGTGACTGAGCTCAGCTTTGGATTAAGACACTGTCCTGGTTTCACCCCAGCCAGCAATAGAGCAGCACCCAGCACCACCAGGAAGGTAATCCAGGAGGCTCTAGGGAAGTCAGAGGGGCTGCAGCAAGCCCATCTACAGCAGTTACACTCTCACTGATGCATGTTTTTATGTGTCTGAAACCCTCAATGTGGTTAAACCCAGTTTTGTCTTCCCAGGAAAAAGCCTCAACATCACAAACCACTGTTCAAAGCTCTGAAGGGGAAACAGGATCACAGAACCAGGCTTGTAGATCACACTGCCAGTGATGTGGGGATTCCTTCATGCAGTCACATGTATCAGATTCACACTTTAAACACTATCCTCACTTTAAAGGTACTAATTGCCAATGCAGGAACTGTCCTTTATTAAACACACGAGTTCCTTCTGAGGCCAGTGTTTATGAGAGACCTCTCACTTTCTTGGCTTCTCTCAGCTGGGCGGGGGGTTTGTGTGTTAATTAATTGGTCAGACTGAATGCACAGCTGGGTGGGAATAAACTCCACACCAGTACAAACTGCAGTCCTGAAGGAGGTGCTGCTGTTTTAGTTAAACTGGAATGACTGCACTGGAATGAGCTGAAACTGTTGAGTGTAGCATTCTCTTGTAGGTAGAATCCACAATCCTTGAGTTAGGCCCACAGAGTTAGATCCAAAAAACCCAGAGATGATAAATAGGCTAATTCTGCAAAGTTTAGACAAGCCCAGAATAGATCCATAAAAATGACACTTTTAAAACTTAAAAAGGAAGCATTAGATATCACAGCTTCTGTGCTCCTGATCATCTGCTTGTGACTGAAAACCATCTATGATCTCAAACACTTAAGGATGGCCTCCTGAAAGTCACACAGGAAGCAGGAGGTAGGATCTCACCTCATTTCACTCACAGCCAGATGCTATTAGCACCTGCCCAACAGTAGGAACCAGGGCACTGTCCGGACTGCCAGGCTCAAGGATAAGCCTGGCATTGTGTCACTGTCACTCAGTCTTTAATCACACTTTGAATACAGCACTTGTTCATCACTTCAGACTCTGCTTGGCTGTGCTCCCTGCTCTGATGCACATTGCACTTGAGGGCAAAAATATACAATCATTCTGTACTACATGATTTCCAAGTCTGCACACTGGTCTTGTGCAAAACTGCTGCAGTGCCACACCTGTGGGCTGCTCAGGGTTGTAAGCCACACTTCATTCCATGAGGGTTCTCCAGCAAAGCAGATCCTGGCTCATCATCCATCGAGGTCAAATGGAGTGTGCTGCTCCTGTTTCTCAAAGCACCGTGCAATGAAGGTCACTGGTAGCAATGCTCTCTGCTTTCTCCCTCACAAACCCACCCCTAGACGTCCTGGATTAGGAGACCTGCTGCCTTCAGTATCTTAACTTGTAACCACTTGGATTCAGAGGTAAGATTTGTCACTGCACACATTAACTCCTACCCAAAACTGGACAACCAAGCCAACACCTGAGTTTTGTTATTCTGATAATAACGGTGAGCTCAGGAGAAATGATACATCTATGACACTGATGTTCCTGTTTCTAGTAAACTTTGTGAGTCTGTGGTACTCTTTACTACTTGTGCCATGATTTTTATATATTTGAATTGTTTCAACATCTAGAAAGCAAAAGAAGACATACAGAATTTGCTCAAAAAGCTCTGTAGGCTTGCCTAGCAAGTTTATGTCATAGCTGGATTTTGTGAATGAAGGATGCAGTAATTGATTCAATGTATAAAAACTGCTGACCTCCCATGGAAGAGAGAGACAACTGCTTTAAAGCAGTTTTCCTGTGCTGAACATCTTAATAACCGGTATTCAGGAAGGTCTTTTTGAAGTCAGTGCAACAACACAGGCTTCTCAAAGCCAGCCAGTTACCTTGCTGGGGAAGCAGTTCTGCTACAGCCAATCCTGCCACCTTCAGCTCCTAATACATTCCTCACACCGGGGTCTGACAGAGGCCTCTCTGTGAGCAGCAGCACGCTGGGTTTCCTGTGACTGCCAGGAGTGGGATCTGGTACTGAGGCTGTGCCTCACCTTTCAGTTATTCCCACTGCCAACATGTTGGTGACTTACCTTGCAGCATAGGGACATTGCAGTCGAGGTCCAAAGAGCTTTTGGCTCCATTACTAATGGTATTAGTTCATATTAATTTAGTGAAAACTAAATCCTGTCCCCCAGACTACAAGTGTTACTTGACCTTTCTCATACAGACAGTTCTGAGAGTCGGGTTATAAAAGACACAGAGCTTTTTTACTTTTACGGACTAAATATATTGACAACTTTTGTACAAATAAAAGCAAATTATAGTATTACATTAATTTAACAAATTCTAATACAAAAACCGCATATTTCATAAAATGCAATTTTTAAATCAAAGCTCTACAGAAACATACAACTCCCCTATAAAGATGTCCAGTCTGCTGAGCACTGTTTGCTCAAAATATAGTTATGAACTTAAATACACTCATAAGTGTATTACACTAAATTATACATTCGGATAAACATGACTGAAATCAGAGATGAAGGAAATCTACTTACGACAGAAGGAGCTGTACAGCTCAAGTGAGAAGCAGCTCAACCCAGCCCGCGGGGGCAGCTCTGCCTTGCTGAGCATCTCTCAAACATGCAGCTGTCTGGGCAACACTTCAGTGTTACCATCAGCAACCTCAAAGAGAAAATAACTGTTGGCAGTAAGAAATGAAGCCACAAGCCACGTCCAGATCACAGGCAGTGTCTTGCCTACACCACTTACAAACTAAGAACTTTCTTTATTAAAACTGATTTATCAAATGTTCAAAACAGATTTTTGCCTATTGCTCTACTTCACCAAGTCTACTCCTTTTGAATTGTTAAATATTATGAAATGACAGAACTATCTCAATTAAAGGAATACAAAAATTATCATCTATTAAACATCCACTTTATACATAAACATTTCTGAAACAGATTTACAGTATACAGTTAGTTTATACAGCTTAAGCAACTGTTCCAATGTCATTTCTGTCAAACTGAAAGCAGCCAAAAGGTCTAAGGTTTTGTGAAAAGGTTCTTGGTCAACATTGAAATTTTACCTTTCTCACCTCACACTGCTCACACCCACGTCATCAGAATAACATTGCTGGGTTCATTTCACAAACCATACATTATTCCATCTCACCGTATGCTGCCAAACTGGGTAACGTGCAAGAAAAGCTCATTAACTCCAGTGTGGTTTTAAATACAATGTATCTACATTTTTCCCCAGAATGCTTTCGCTTCCTGAGCTAGACATAAAATACCTTAAAACAGGTTTAGACACAGATCTGAGACCCCATAAGCAAACTACATTAAAATGCATAGAGCGTGGAAAAAACCCCACACTGCTTTTGGTAGCTCACACTACTGGCTGTTAGCTCTCTAAACACATTTTAGATGGATCTAATAATCTGTTGAATAAGGTGGTAAACTTACTACTTCAGTTGTCTAAATTTATTATGGTATATTGCTCTTGCCTTTATGACTTAACAGAATGTGTGTAGTTCACAGGCTACTAAACACTCCTCATAATTGTCATCTTGTCATTGAGGTGACTGGATTTAGAAATGCTACAGTCTGCAACAAAACATGCAATTTTGGTGGGGTTTCACTTGGCTTTTTAAGATCAAATATGATTATGTCCAATACTACTAATCTAAATCAAAGAAAAACACCATATTAAAACTGGCATTTTTCAAGTGCATTTCAATATTTTAAATAATTTTTATTTCCAAAAATATTTAAAGTCACCTTTAATGACAAAGACTAAATATAAAACAGAAACCTGAATTTTGTTTGGATGAAAACAGGTTTTGGAGCTGTGAACTCTTTTGGTTCTCAAGTTCCAAAAAAAATTTTTGAAAGAAAAATTAATTTTCTAATCAAACGTTAATTAACTTGCAGCAAAATCTATATTATTAAATAAGCTTATACAGGAAATTGCAATATGGTAAGCTTGGGTTTAAGGTGCTACTCCATTCGCCCTGGAGTCTTTTAAGGACTTTACCAAGTGGGCATCATGTCTGGGAACCAGACTCTACCAAGATGCTTTGAAACCTCCCAATGGATCTGCTCTAAGCTGTATTTCTGATCAGGAATCAGAACTTCCTCCATAATAGAGAGCTGTGAGAGGCGACCGCCACACATCTTCACGAACTCCACAAAGGCACTGCAGGAGACTTCACACTCCCCGAGGCCCACGGCCGACAGGTACTTGCACCGCTCGGCGATGCAGATCAGCTCCTCGTCCAGCGGCCGCAATCCATTGGCACACACCACCAGCTCCACCAGGCGCGGGCACGTCATCCCCACGCGGCCCAGCACGTCCTTGCTGACCGACCTGCCGAAGTACAGGTGAGTGACGGGGATCTCGTACCGAAAGAACGGGTCAAACTCCTCCTCGTACAAGAAAAAGTACATGACTAAATTCACTTTAGGAGAGTGCTTGATGAAAGCGTCCCAGCTGCTCTTCTGAATGGTGTGGAACTGAGTCTGTCCGGGATTCTCGCTGACCACGTCGATGCGCAAGTGTTCTAACCTGACGTGCTTCTCCGAGGACAGAGCCAGCAGCAGCTCGTCGCTCAGCAGGTGGTAGTTCAGCGCCAGCTCTCGCAAGCCGTGGCACTGGTCAGCCACACAAAGGATTCCTGGGAGAGACAGCACCAGGCAAGTGTTACACAGATAAAGGCACTGATGACTGAACATAACGTGGGAGGGAATTGTTTATGTGTGGCAGGAGGGTGCTATGGGCAAACGTGCAACCAAGACCTTAAATCAAAACCAAACTGGACAACCAGAACACTAATCTTTTTCACAGGCAGGATCTTGTGACTTCTTTGTACCAACATATGAGACAGACATACACGATGTGACTACATCTCTGTTTTGCTGGGAATCAGAAAGAAGTGAACAAACACATAAACAGAAGTGACAAATACATAAATAGCATATTCTGACTGTTCCGTTGTAAGACTACATATACTCAATCTCACTTTTGTAAAAGGTGCTTACTCATGATAAAACTATTTCCTTAGCCAGCTTGGAAGAACTGCTGAGTGCTCTGTGGCTGACAAAGCAACCGTGAGTGAAATTTGTCATCTGAAGAAAGCAAATGTAAAGCAAAAGTAAAATGAATGTTAGATTTTAATTCAATAGAGAGGCTTCTGCTGTCATATTTATTTTTTCTAGGAAAGTATAAATGCTTAAATTTGGAAAAGCTACAGCAAAAAAAAGGCAAAACAGTAGAAATTTGGAGCAGTAATTTCCAAAACAGCAATTTTCAGATTCTCTTTAATGATTCAATATTCAATGCAGCTCACAGAAGACAAAATATTAAAAAGAGAATCAGGGTCAGTCTAAGGTTTCCACTCACACTATTTGTAGATACAAGCAATGGTATTATACTGGTAACAATACTGAAAAAAAGCACTAAGAACAGCAGTCAGTCCTCTGCATTTCATGTGACCCAGAAAACTGCCTGAAATGTAGGATACGGCCTTTCCATTAAGAGAAGGGATGAGAACATAGCATTTAACATGAAACTGAAAAACCTGAGCTCAATGCACTGAAGCAACAGGAAGAAATTCAGAAAACAGCAGTTATTTTAAAGTGCAGCTATTAAATTTAGGGAAGCCTATTCTGAGCATAGAAACATTTAAAAAAATCACTGCAAAAACATTGCATGAATCAGAAGGGTCACTATGATCACTCTCTAAGGAAACAGACAAGCTGCTTCAGAATACCTAGGTCTGTTGAGATATATAGTATTTTAGGCAGTTTCAAGATACATTTGCTCATCCAAAAACAGCTTGTTGTCCTGGCTGCCATCCTTCCATAAATCTTTGTTAACTTTAGGGGTACACTATGGACCAGTGCAATGCAAAACGGGAAGAGCTGGGGTACAACTAACTGTGATTTTTATGGGTCTAGAACTGGATATACATGGTCTGTCAATGCAACTATGCATCCTATATAAAGAGCTGACAATGCATACAGTGTAGACAGCTAGTGGAGCGCCTGCCTGGAGCCCATGTATTTCACAGAACACCCCTAGGCACTGCCCACACCTCTGTGTCACTGAGAGGTAAACAGCTCTGCTCTCTGATCTCACTGCAGAGTTGCATCAAAAATATCCCTGACTCATGATGTCTCTGATAAAGGCACACCTGACACCTGCTCTGCTTCCCAACTCCCACCCCAAGAGAAGCAGCCCTTCTACCCCATGCCACAGCACAAATACCACCTTTACAGGAAGGTAATGCTTTACAGGAATGCTACAGTCTGCAACAAAACATGCAATTTTGGTGGGGTTTCACTTGGCTTTTTAAGATCAAATATGATTATGTCCAATACTACTAATCTAAATCAAAGAAAAACACCATATTAAAACTGGCATTTTTCAAGTGCATTCCATTCCCTCTGTTCCAACAGTTGGTGTTTCAGAGTGGGAACAACAAACAGAAGTAACTTCAGAGAAGCTCACAAAGATTAGAAATACATTACTGCCTTTGTTTCTCCAGCCCAAATTCAAACGTGCCTCTTTATCTTTACACAGTAACTTAAATCAATTCACTATTTGATATCAACCCTTTTCCTTTATCCCTGCAGTAGTGGAGTCTCTCTTGCTCTACTTTCATTACCCTTCTCTGTCCTTCACTAAAAAATTTCTTGAGAACTGACCTAGTAATGAACATTCCCCCCTCCTCCAATCTGAAGACATTTTAATTGCATCTATAAGTAATTAGTTTTGCAACTCACAGCCCTTTTGTTTCCATAAAGTTTTTCTATATTTATAGCAGCCTGCTAATTACAATATCCCCATTACAAAAAAAAATCCAGGTCACTTTTTCCTTCAACAGTCTCATTTTTGCAGCCTGCCTGCTCTTGAAGCCAGCTATCCACATACCAGCTTCTTTCTTTCTTTGTTCCACTTGGTGGGTCGTCCCTCCCTGGACACCAGGTGCCCACCAAAGCTGTGCAATCACTCCCTTCCCCAGCTGGGCAGGGGAGAGAGAATTCAGTTTAAAACTCGAGAGTGAAGATAAGGGTGACAGGGAGAGATCACCAATTACCATCATGGGTAAGACAGACTCAGCTTGGGGAAATCAATATATTATCACTTGAATCAGAGTAGGGTAATGAGAAATAAAACAGAATCTTAACACACCTTCCTCCCACTCCTTTGTTATTCCCAGGCTTAACTTCCTCATGATTTTCTCTACCTCCTTCCCTCCCAGCAGCACAGAGGTACAGGGAATGAGGGCTGTCGTCAGTTCTTCAGACATTGTCTCTGCCACTCCTTCCTCCTCAGGGGGAGACCACCCCTCACTCTTTCCTGGCTCTAGCATGGAGTCCCTCACAGGGCAGCAGTCCCCCATGAACTTCTCCAGCAGGAGTCCTTCTCAGACTGCAGTTCTTCACGAACTGCTCCAGCATGGGTCTGTTCCATGGCATGCAGTCCTTCAGGAACAGACTCCAGTGTTCCACACAGGGTCAATTCCTGCCATTAACCTGCTCCAGCATGGGCTCCCCACAGGGTCACAGCCTCCTTCCAGCACCCACCTGTTCCAACATGAGGTCCTCCATGGGTTGCAGATGGACCTCTGCTGCACCGTGGCCCTCCACGGGCTGCAGGGGCACAGCTGCCTCCCCATGGTTGGCACCATGGACTGAGGGGAATCTCAGTTCTGGCACCTGGATCAGCTCCTGCCCCTCCTTCTTCATGGACCTTGGGTCTGCAGAGTTGTTTCTCTCATGTAGTCTCACTCTTGTCTCCAGCTGCAATTGGTCTCCTGCAGTACCTTTTCCCCCTTCTTAAACAGGTTATCCCAGAGGCACTACCATTGTCACTGATGGGCTTGGCCTTGGCTCTGCTGGACATGGGGAAGCTTCTGGCAGTTTTCACAGAAACCACTCCAGTAGCCCCCTCACTGCTCCACAAAACAAGTGCCATGCAAACCCAGTGCATCCACCTTTTTTTCCATCTCAAGGCACACCCTTATCTGAATTAAGCAATTAAACTCCCCTACTGTTTGCTCAGCACTCCCTGGTTTTGTTACTAATGCATCTTACCCCAGAGTCTATTCATCCTCCACGAAGAACATGGAGAATGGAACATGTCCTTTAACAGGCACGACCATTTCCTACCCATTGTTCCTTCAATTTACAACCCTGCAAGATACATCAATCAGAACACACCCATGTCTCCTCCCAAATTATCAAGTGTATGATGTTCCAATGAAGCCTTCTAGCAAGGATTATCCACAATCCAGCCAACTCTGCTAGAGCTGACAGGTAACTCTTCAATCCAAGTCCAAGGAAATGACTCTCCCTGCCTAGCTACAAATTACTGCTGAAGCCTTTTCCTCTTAACAGACACAGCTGTTACAGCTCTTGCACTTCTCAGACACAAGGATTCTCAAAAAACAATTTTAGGTTGGGAAAGCCATTCCCTCAAGCCAATTTAAACAAACTCCATCTACAACTAGAAAGCTTGGAGGAGGCAATTATGCAGTTAATTCCACAAACACTTTGCTGGACCAGGCTGCTGCAAAACACCACTCCTGCATTTTCAGGACTTCTTTATACAAAGCCAAACACCAGGCTCTGTCTGAGAGCTACACTTACAAAAGGTATTAAGTTTGTTTTGTTTGTTATCACTACAATAACACGCCCTCTGCAACAGTAGTGCTTTTCCCTTGTATGAATCCTGCTGGTGAATTTGACAGATAATAAATCTAGCATTTACAGCTGCAATGTATTTGCATGGAGAAAGTTATGGTGCTATGGTTTCTAGAGTTTCTACTCAACCTCAAAAGAGAAATCACACTAAGTTGCCAGCACTTCATTTACAATTCCTCTTCTCTTTCTCAGAAAACTCTAAGTGTTAAGCTGATGGTCTGTGAATAAATCTTAAATTTGCTGTGTGTTGTGTAAGTCTACCACAAATCTTGAACGATTTTGTTCTGGTATGAGCTGGCTTCATTTTGTAACAGACACACTTAAGAGTGGTAGAGAAGTACATTTGGTGACTGTAGAAGTTTTGCACAGTTCAGTCTCATCTCCCCTTTTTGATGCTGTCTGCAGTTTCTCTCCAGCAATGACTTTGTATCAGAATTACTAAACCAACATCTTCCTAAGCCATGGCATGGCAACAGTCAAAACCCACACATAACAAAGTATGGAAAAGAAACTTGTATTCCAAAAAAACTTCCTTATATTGGAATACTCTGTCATTGCACAAATAGAGCACAATCAATTTGGTATGTTCTCATTAAGTTCCACATGAGGTTAACTATTTGCCCACAAGAGACATGCATTATTTTATCATTACCCCAGTAGTCACTGTGAAGTGGTAGGATAGATGGACTGACCACCAGCTGAAAGTACTTTATTCAGGGACAGTTGCTGGTAATACCATACTCATCTTCCCTCTTACTCCACTCCTATGTATTCAGAGGTGCACTGGTTTCAGATAGAATTTAATGCATGCATTAAAGAATCCCAATCAACCCACTAAAAAGTCCCAAAGAGGCTAACCCCAAAACCACAGCAGCTTACCAGCTGGAGAAACATGAGGACAGCTGCTCATTTTCAGCAGTTTGAGGGTGTCACTGTTGTTAGCCACCAGAACCTTGAGAGATGGATCATCCACGGGTGTGTCATCAATCTTAAGTGAAGAGAGGGATTTGGAGTTCACAAACACCACTGTCAGTGCAGAAATAAAGTGAGACTGAAAAAAAAGGAAGTTTAAATGAAAGAGTAGTACGTGAAGTAAAAATCTCAATGGTTTCACAATGTGCACAACAGTCCTAGGTTTTGGTTCTTGACAGTATTTGTTGAAAAAGCATTCTTTTGATATTGCATAATTTAAAAATTATACTAAACCTGACATTTTTAGTAAAGGAAGTGTAATATTTTTTTGCTATCTGTTTATGTATTTGGCAAATCAGAATGTGTAACATTAGATGGTAATCAAGAACCTGACCTTGGGCAATCCACTGCACAAATTTAAATCTGCAGAAAGACCACAAGCAAAGGGAAAGCCTAGAAGCCCTCATTTTAGGGGGATTTTTTTTATGTCCTTTGAACAGATGAGACAGGTCACACTCTAAAAGAAGCATCTTGTAGAAGAGGAATTCCCTCATGGCAAGTTGTGCTGCACTGGTGAGATGCAAACATAGTCAGGAGTGTTTGTATCCAAAGCCAAAAGACTGCACTGCCTGCCTAAACAACCACATAGGAGTACTTAGGTTTTGGATGGATTTCTTGGAAAGCTAACTGGAGTGGTCCAAACAGAGCCAAGGAACAAGAAATCTAGTAATTACTGAATAAGCAGCATAGATAAGGTAGGACAAGTGCTAAGCATTTTTGCATAACCACTGAAACTTATCTTTAAAGACAGAGCCCTGGGAACCTGAACTTGAGAAACAGACTAGGAGCAGATACAGCACTGATTGTAAAAACCACTGGTGGTATGAAGTGAACAGTTAGTTCATCTTCTGATTTCTTATCAGACTGACCAAATAGAAGACTTTAAAAAAGTATTTTCTATGTGTGATACATTAAGGATCTTTAAAAAACTGAGCTGCTACATGGATTTCAAGCCTGTTTCACTCTGAGCCACGGGCACATATCCTGAATACAATTGTATGAGAGAAGGCCTGGCAACAGTATTTGTTTTTAGGTGATATATTTGTGATTTTTGATAAAACTGACACACAATTAGATTTAGAGTAGGACTTACTGCTTTCATGTTTACACAAACTTTTAAAGTCAGCTCATGCACATGGAAACAGGAAGTTCAACTCAGAATCTTTACACACTTTGGCTTTAGGGACCACTGCAACTATCCTGACAGTATGCTTATATGTGTTATGTACAGAAAAGATACTTTAGTATTATTTCAATTCTCTCTTATGAGAATGTTAGTACTGTGCTTTTATTCTCTGTATTTAGGAGGCTGTTAAATAGAAAGGCAAAGCAAGTTAACCACACTTATTTAAAAAGGCAACTTGAACCTTCTAGTTTGAAGAGCTAACAGGAAACAGGCAATATCCCAACATGTAAAAGTTGGTCTTTTCAGTATTGCCACATCTGTAGTCTGCAGTATGATTCCTTGTTTTTTAAAGATTCTACTCACCTACAATGTACTTAGTGAAAAGACAGGCAACACAACTCTAAATATGAGTCAGAGATATTTGCCACATGTCAGGTCACTTAACAACAAGAAAGCACTGATGAAGATAATGCCAAGTAGTTCAGTCTTGATAACAATAAAAATCCCCACCACACCAAAAAAAATCTCAAACCACAGCAAAGTATTAACCACTTTCGAAATTAATTCATCTTTTTCTGCTTTTCATCAAATGGACCTGTCACTAACAGCTTCCCACAAGAATTCAGTCATGGCCAAAATAAATTCTTTAGTTTCACTAGTTGTCCCTTTTGCAAGTGACAAAACTATTGAAGTTGTAAGCATCAAAAGGCAATTTATCCTTAGAGCTAATTTTGGCTTATTTTGAATCTATTTTTTTAAAGGCCAAATGTGAACTTACTGAGAACAAAAGAAGGAAGCCCGTGCTTTATAAGCCTTGAAGCTGAATAAGAACATAGCATGAACAATTACAAGTAATTACTCAGCAAGCTAGACATGACCCTAATATATCCCTCCAGTGAAAACTAAGAGATCTAAAGCAGCACTCAGATTAATAAAGAAAGCAGTAAGAAATGGCTGAAAGGACAAAGTATTTTTAACACACTGGATTGTTTTCACTATATTCAGGTTTTCTTATCATCACACCTCAAAGAACATCAGGAAAGGAAAAAGATCAGAGCAAAACTAGTTAAATATCTGAAAAGCCTCTTTGAAAATTATCAGTTAAAAACACATATTCAAGAGAGCTACATGACATGGCAGTAACCACTGCAAGGATAATAACTGATAACCCTTCTGCAGCTAACCTCACCTGCAGCCTCGTTCCCTTTCCAAGGCTGTCTCTAGTTCTTCCTTGTCCTTACTGCCATCAGCAGCCATGACATCACTGAGATCTAGCTAACAGTCTATTTGTATCTGGCCCTTCACAACCACTCCCCTGCTCCTCAGCAATACTACAGTTCCACCTCACTAGCAGGAATGTTTCTCTAGAAGCACATGTAAGAGATCTGTCATCCAGATTAAATGCTTTCTAACAAGATCTGATTTTTGGTAAACATGCAAGGCAAAAATCTTGACTGGAAATTTCAGAAATACAGTGCACTTCACCAAGGATGTTAACGCTTGACTGCCTCATGTGAAGCCCTGCAAATCATGATCCTATTTCTTTCTGAAGAGATTTGTAAGCCCTATGTCAGGTCCACATGGATAAAACTCTACCAATCATTTGATTGTAACTGTCTCCTAAACAAACCCCCCAACACAATTACACAGACCTGAACTGTCTAACCTGCACCACACTGCTCACCACTACATTGAGGTCAACAGACAGGAGGACTTGAAAGAACAAGGTAAGGCCTACGCTCTCATATGATTCACAGACTGAATGGAATTTCATACATCCATCACTGTTCAAATCAGTTCCTCCATTTATTACAGGCCAGACCACTAATAAACTTTTCTTTATCCAAGATTCATATTCCTACAATAGAGCTTTTCATAAAGTTACAGAAGTACTGTATGAAACACTGCAATACTTTGCAATAGAAAATATGCATAATAAAATACCTTCGGTAAATCCATGAAGCTTGGCCGGGCAGTTGAAATTAGCCCAAGTGTTTTCAGAGAGCAATTCACAAGCTGTGATAAAATATCACAAGCTGCTTCTGCAGATTCCTTGCTACTGTCCACCTTAAAACAAAACGAATTTTGTGTTCAGAATGCACTGCAAATACACTCTTTTAACTTTTTTTTTACTTTACCTTCTGAAATGTGATGTAAAAAAAAAACCTCTCATTGTGAATCCATCATACTTTATTCCCAAAAATAGTACGAATCAAAAATTCAAGACTATTTGCTATAAATTTACTACTTTTCTAAACACTTTAGTAAAATATAGCATGGTGAGGGGTTAGCTAAACAGTGTGTTCCAAGGTACTCATTCCATATCAAACAACAAGCAAGTGGAGGGTCCAGAGCCTATTCCACTTCCTCTTTACATTCCTCCTTACCAAAATGCAAGAATTCTATAAATCTTTTACTATGTGTAAAAGCCACTTCTTTTTACAGTGGCTCAGCTCATAAAACTGAGCTGCTGGAGAGTTAAGTGCATTATCATATGTACACAAATGACTGGCCCTTCACGGTTAAAACCACAAGAGATGCAATGGATACTCTAAAAAACCCAAACCAAACCAAGCAAACCAACAGAAATCCCAAAACCTTCATTAGTCAGCTTGCTGCCCACCAAAATCACTTAGAGTGTCTCCAGGGGACCTCCCCTGACACTCAGATGTGCTTTCTGAATGCACAGCAGCCATGACAGCTTTGCAGACCTACAGAACCGTATCAAGCTTGATCACATGGAATCAAATTTAACTCCACTGTAAGCCATGCTACCTTGGCAGCAACAGATTAAGTTAAATGCACATTCATTTTCTGCTCAAACACAAGCTGAAAAACCCTGATTTTCAACAATCTCATCCTTCTTTGCCTACAGCAAACACCTCTCTTGTTTTCAGCCTTTACAGAGGACAGGTGAGTGTTACACCCACTTCCTTGTGCATTCTGCAGCACTGGAACAACTGAAGTGACACATGAAAGAAATGATGGATCACCCTACCAGCAAAGGGCACCCAAAATTCCTTGGGTGTAAAGCAACACAGACAGGAGATAAGACACTGGGAGGTCACTCCACTACAGCCCCAGGTTTTCTTTATTTGGATGCTGATAAAGGCCCTGCAAACCACCAGTTTGTATCTGGTACTGCAAGCAAGCAGTAGCAATACATGTGATCAGCTAGAGGTGACTCAGCTCCTCACATGCTGATGATTCCAGCATTAGAACTGCCTGATCTCAGACACAAGTATGCTGAACTTGCTGCAGAACACACTTCCTTTCCAAATTTCTCACACAGCTGATGCATATGCAGCCAGGAGATTCACAACACCCTTTCAAAACACACTGCTATGTAAGCCCACATTAGAAGTTTTCATGTACTGAAAATAATTCCACAATGTGAATACATGCACCATCCTATGCAAACCACAAATACTTTCTCAGTCCCCTGAAACACAGCTGCACTGAGTACAGACAATCCCAAACAATTTAAGACTAAGCTGCTAGCTGATGCCTGGCAGTACAGAAGTCACTCTGTGTGCATTAGATGTTTTCTAACCATGAATGCTAGAGCCAAGTACCTACAGGACATGAAATGGGGAAACGTTCAACTTAGGCATCCTGGCTGAACTTCATTCTGAGGCAGTAACCCACACATGCAGTCACATCAGAACTATTTCAGTCCACTCTATGAAGCAGAATTTTAAGCAGCTGAACTGCTTAAAAAAACCCTCAAAAAACCAAAAAAGCTGAAACCAAACAAAAAGCTCACAAAAAACCCCAAAAAACATACCAACAAAGGACTCACAAAAACAAACAAGAAACCCCAAACAAACCACAGCACCAGTCAAAAAAATTCCCATCTAACAGAAGTAAGACAATGAAAAGTTATGTTCAATACTGTTATTCCAAATTTTGGTCCTCAAAAGATACACAAACAAATTAATTGGGAGGTAACCTCCATGCCTACATGTTCATTTAGAGAATCCACTTCCTCCATCTATTAAGCCTGAAAACAAGGCCACCTACCACACTGACAGCTGCCCTCTTTCTTTTAGAATAAAAGCCCCTTTTAAAAAGCCTATAAAACACACTACCTTGAAGCTAACATACTGCAGGTGATTGGAATGCCTCTTTATTATCTGCTTGATTAGTTCAGGGTGTGTAGTCCTCAGGTTTGACGTGGCTGGTTGATTCAGCTCAAACTCAAAGCACCTCCAGAGATCAGGCATATGAAACACTTGGTTCCAGCTCCTGCAGACCTGGGATGCATGAGCACGATCCAGAAGTGGCAAGTACTGGAACACCTGCAGGATAATGTCTTGGAGCAGGTTTGCCCAGTCAGGACTCTGCACAACTGTGCTCTTCCTCTCTACAATCTTGTGTCTCTTGGATTCCTTCTCAGTTGTGTCTTCAGATGAACTGCTGTTGGCCTCATTAGTTGTCCTTCCTCGTTTCATTCTACAGAAGTAATAAAAAAAATTATTTATTTTGTAAACGTAAAAGAGCTGAGAACAATATTACTAGAAACTGTGGAGTTGAAAAAGGTATTTTATGCAACAACACCTTGGCAGAGTTTTTTTTTCCTGCCATATATAAAGGAAAAAACCCCAAGTAACAAACCAAAATGGCAGTCCAGAAATAACATTATCATCTAAACTGATATCTTTACTATTACTTCTTTAATCATTTACAGTGCCAACCCATTTATAACAGTCACTCTCTTTTCAGTGTTTCATTTGTGTGTTTCAGAACACTTTGAACCTAATTTGTTTTACTGTGTTGTTGATTATTACTCTACTGTTCTACTAATGGAAGGATAATCCTCTAAACAATTTTTTGAACACTGACATAAATATTCCTGGCCCAGTCCTATTTATTAGGAACTACACCTGAAACTGTGGAGATAAAAATCAGACAAGGAAGTAAATAATTACTAAATGTATGCTTGCAAGCACTGCATATTGCAATGTTGCATCAGACCAAATATTTTTTTTCTCATAAAGGAAGAATATTTTCTTTTAAAATTTATTTATTTAAAATACATTGCTTTAATAGGCATCTCTTTTAAATCAGTATCCTTGAAAATATATTTCATCAAGTCCATTCGTGTGCTTTCATTTTTCCAGCTAACTAGTAAATAGGCATCACAGAAGATTTCCAGTAACAACCTGGAAGTTTCAACCCGCAATAAAAATTTAGAGAAGGGCCAGAAAAAATTCTTCAAAACTGTATTAAATTCAGCAAGCCTGCAGCAAAAGGTTGTAGCACATGCTTTTGCCATAATTACATCACTTAAACAACTTCTACCTTACATTACATTATTGGAGAGAAAAAGACCCTTATCACTACATATATCTGAAACACATCCAGGGCTCACTGGGTTTTAATCCAAACATGTTCTTTTGTACATGCCACCTTACAAGTGAACTCAGCATCTGATCATTTATTTTTAAAAGCTTCAGTGTGATGCACACCATGCCCTAAAGGGCTCTGCTGCCTCATACTGAACTACAATGTGCTCAATTCCAGTCTCCAAAGAGCTGAGAATCCAGGGGCAGGGTGAGCCTGACACATAAAGCATCCCCAGCCTCCTCGATTTCTAGAAGATAAAAAGGACTTCATACACAGCAAAATCATCCTGGTTTAACATTCAAGCACAATTATATGTCTAGGGTTATCACATGCCCAGATCCCTACTGGGATCTGGAAAGTTACATTTCCCTGCTATGTACTGCCACTAAGTCTGGAAGCACTTCCTAAAACAAATGCCAGCTAAAAATTATACTGTTCATAATCCAGTGCATCACAGATGACTTTCTCAAAGGCAGCACCTCCCTACCTACCTTTCAAAGGCTTTAATCCTAGCTACTCACATGACAGAAGCAAGCTATCACATAAGGTCTAATGCCACTCATAAGATGATGCAGACAAACCTGAACACACGGTCACGAAAGACTGATGAAGAAAATTTGTCTTCCCTTTTTTCAGCTCCAATTTTTACTCCCAGCACACTTGGAGGCAAGCACAGGATGAAAACAGTGCTGGGCAAACATCTCTACTTGCTTCCTGAGAACTGTTTTCTGTGATCCAGTTCCCATCTATGGGACTGTGCAGAACACAATTCCTGTGCTGGAACAAGCTCTCTGCCAGAGCCAGAGCTCTGCTGCTGAGCCACTTCATCAGTGAAGAAAAGCAAGAAAACTGCACAGTGACTCAGAACCATCTGCAACTAACAAAAATATAAAGGAACTGGATTTTGCAACCATGAAAATGGAATTCAACTTAAAATTAATCAAGAATTAATTGGCAAATCCACTGCAAGCCTGTCGTGTTGCCGTTAGAGATAATAACTCAGCATAGTGCAAGAATAATATTTATAATAAGCTAGTCTGAAATGCAACATTAGTTTAAGCTTTAGGCTAAACAGATATTCCAAACAACTAGGTTACAAGGAGCATTCACCACAGGCAAGCTATTAACTTGCCAAATTCAGGCTTGCCTGTTTGATGGGCAAGTATTTCCAAAGCCATCTGGAAAAAGCTACAGAAGGTACTGTTAGACTGGGCTCTCCAAGTCCTCCTTGCAGAGATCCTGTCTCATCTTTTGCTAGCAAGGCAGTAAATCTGCATAAATGTTCCAGTTAGGTAGGCTACTTCTACCACTGCATTAAGGTAGGGTTTGGGTGTTTTTTCCCCTCTTTTTTGTCTTCCTTTCAGAGAAGGCCAGGAGGGAGCTGCCACTGACAAAACTGCATTCATTTTTCTTCTGGGAAAAAGCCTGTGGGATGTGTTGATAGGAGTGGATCAGGTCAATGACAGCTCTCACTGTGCACCTCTGAGCCACCTGGGATGAGCTCTAAGTAGTTAATATGTGCTGGTTACAGACCAAATCCCACTCATGGAAGTTGTGGGATACTGTCCCACATTTCTGTAAACAGCCAACTTAAAAACCAAAATGACAAACAGCCAGTCCTTAGAGGTATATTGATATTTTCTTCTTCCAAGAAAATAAGAAGTTACATGTTCTAAAGGCCATTACTTAAAGCAAGGGATGGGGGGGAAAAAAACCACCTTTCCAGACAACTTTTTTTGTTACTGTATTTAAAGAGGTCAAGATTAAGATTTTTGAAACCTTTCAAAAGTATTTCCTTGGCAAGCTTCTTCCAAAGGAAAAAAGTGCCTAAGCTCAAGACTAAAAAATATTATTTTAAGAACTGTGTGACTGTTTTGTCATTTGATTTTTAACCAATTTGTTAATCTACTTTTTGAGTTCTCCTTTTAGAACTTAAAGTATCAGAATACTTTTTTAAAAATGTAACTGCTTTCAACCTCTTCATATGCCAACAATAAAAAATATGAAATTTAAAGAATGCATATTTGCCTGCAGAAGTTTACAGAGGTATCTGAAAATATATTTACTTTTAAAAGGCTGCTTAAGAGAGTAAACCTTTCTGGACATTTAACATAAGAAGGCAATGGAATTAGAAGTTCAATTCACTTTGCTTTATGTATCCAGTAATTTAAAGATCCGACCACTTGAAACCCAAGGCCAACTTTCAACAAGGAAGACATGTATGCAAAATTCCATACTAGCAAATTACTGTATGAGTAAAACCTACTTTTCAAGGAATGATTGCTTATCACTTCTTAGAAACGCAGGAACCATCAATCTTGCTTTTAACTCTCTCTGGCACAATTAGGACACACACATATCACTGTTTTTCAAACTGCTGCTATAACCAACTTTGCTTTAGCAGCTAAGATTTTGCCAGTAAGGAAAACAAACCCCAAAACCACCCAACTCTATGGGGGCAGAGAGATGGGTGAAAGCCGGGTGAGTGCCTGACTCTAAGATTTTCCAAGTAAATTTCTCCGCCTGTTATAAGGTCTCCTTTCTGAACTCCGCACCTGGGCGCAACCCAGGCTGCTATCTTGTTTGCAATAGTCATGTCCAACCCTAATCACACAGTTCAGCCGCCGAGCAGCAGGAGGAGGAGCAAAGCACGTGCTTAACATTGTTTTTATTGCCGAGTAAGGTGCAGCCAGCAGAACACAACGGCAGTTAAAAAAAAAAAAAAAAACAACCCCAAAACCAAACAAAACAAACTGTGCAGAGCTGTTTGCACCCGACTGATAAGGCTTTCCCGAGAGCCTGTCCAACCGAGTTCGCTGTGCCTCAGCCCCGCTGTTCATGGAACACCAGGAATGCGCTGAAGGGCAGCAGGGGCTGACAGAAGGGGCGAGCCCAACCCCTCCCTGCCGCAAACAACCTGCTCCGCTGGACACAACGAGGCTTCCACGACTGATTACCGCAATCAGGGGAAAGCTGCGAGGCAGCGACCCCAAACACCGAGTAGAATTTAAGGATCTCTCGCTACTCCTGGAGAAGGCTCCCCTCAGGGTCAGCTCTTTCCGGCTCAGCCCCGGCCCGGGGCGCGGGGCTCCGACAGCCCGGCAGGCCCAGAGCTGCGCCGCCCCCGCTGCTCGGAGCCCGCTCCTGGGGCCCGGGACCCCGCGGATGGTGCCCTGCGCCGCCGCCCGCCCGTTTCCGCCCCAGCACCTGGCGGCTCCCTGCTGCGCTTCGCATTAACCGGGGCTCGGGCCGCGCTGGCGCCTCCGCTCCGGCCACATCAGCTCTCTCCGCCAAAGCCGACCCCAGCGCCGCCTCCGCCGCCCGACCGTCCGCTCCGTTCCGTCCCGTCCCGCCCGCGTCGCTGCTTCGCTCCTTCCCTGGCCTCGCTCTCTGTTTACTTCCAGCGGCGGAAGCGACGCAAACCAGCCAAAATGGCGGCGGGCGGCGGCCCCACCTCCCCTCAGCGCCCCCGCCCGCGGCGCCTCGGAGCTACGGCCGGCGCCGGCTCCTCCTCCCGCCCGTCTGCGCCACGGTTCGGGGCTGGGCGCGTCCCGCCTCGGGCAGGAAGGGAGCCGTGCAGTCTAGAGACGTAGCGGGGCTAATCCCAGAATCTGTTAGGTTGGAAAAGTCCTCCGAGATCTTCGAGTCCGACCTATGATCGAACGCCCCCATGTCAGCTGCACCATGGCACTGAACTCAGTGCCTCCTCAGTGCCGCGTCCAGTCTGTCCTCAAATGCCTCCAGGGATAGTGACTCCAGCACCGTTCCAGTGCTCAGTCACCCTTTCTGTGAAGAAATTCCTCCTAATATCCAACCGTAACCTTCCCTGGTGCGGTTTATGACTATGCCATCTTGTGCTGTCACTGGTTACCTGGGGCAAGATGCCGGTCCCGACCTGGCTACAAGCTCCTTTCAGGAGCTGTAGAAAGTGACGAGGTCCCACAAGACCCTCCCTTGTCTTCACGCTAAACACCACCAGCTCCCGGCTGTTCCTCATAGGACTTGGGTTCCAAGCACTTCCCCAGTTCTGTTGCCCTTCTCTGGACACACTCCAGCCCCTTACTTTGTTTGTTGCAGCGTGGGGGCCTGAGCTGGACACAGCACTCCCGGTGTGGCCTCCCCAGTGCGAGCACGGGGACAATGCCTGCCTGGCCCTGGTGGCCACACCACGGCTGACATGGCTGTGTGCTGTGCTTTGCCTTCTCGGCCCCCTGGGCACGCTGGGTGTTACCAGCGATGGAGCTGGATCCTCATCACCAGTACAGCCCGTCGTGTCCTGTGATCTGGAAGCCCTACGTGAGGATGGCCTTAGGAGTAGATGTAAGAGGGAAAGCAAACCACCAAAGTGTCCTGGGGCCGATGGGCACTGGGAATGATGTGCTTGGGATTTTGCCAGGCAGAGAATATGAGATGCAAAGCTGTGTTTCGTGTCAAGTACAAACAGGCGACGTGTGTACTTGTGAATGCGAAGTGTGTGGACGCCGACAATTGGAGAGCTGTGAATTCTAATAATAACTGAGGAAAATAAAGCGTGGAAAAAGGCTTTTGAACCTATCTTTTGTTTGCAATTAACCCTGGTTAATTTAAGAGCATAGGAATTAAGGTGTTAAGGATGTTGCTTTTTTGCTTGCATTTAATCCATAAAAAGCTCTGCAATAATAACCTTTTGAAGTGTAATTGTAGAATATTACTTGTATCCTTGAAACTATAGCTTTGGAATATATATAAAGGAAATATGCTTCTCTCATGCCTTATTGAAGCAGAGAAAAACAGCTTGAGAAAGGAAGATGAACATCACCTCAAGGATTTATGCTTTCGACCAAAGGGAAACTGGACATCACTGTTATGAGATTTATAGTCTCTGCAATTAAAAGGTGAACACACATCTGGGGAGCTGGACCCCACCAGATGGGAGTTGTCTTTCTTCTTTCGGAAACTGGACCGTCACCATCTGGGGATACGCCTTTGAAATACATCCTGAGAGATTAAAATCACAATAGTGTATAGAATTGTGATGTAATAATTTGGAATAAAAATTGCTGATGAGTAAAAAATTGGAAATAGAAACTGCTGAAAAAAACTGATAAGTACCCCTATAAATACCTGTAACCATCAATTATTGGTGTGCAGTTGGAGGGAAAACTTCCCCCACTGTACCCAGCGCTGTATTGCTCATACTTTACCATATTAAATACTAAATTGATTGCTGCTTGAATATTGGCCTAGTCAAGCTTCTTATTCATAACAAGAAGACAAAGTGATGTGTGACATTTCCTATGGGCTGCAAATGCCTTGTCATCATATGTCCTTTGTGCATGTGGTACACTCCAATATACCTCATGTTTCAGCCCTGTATGTGTCCAAACTATTCACAGTTGTTGAGATTCACAAAACTTAATTATTAATTTATTGCAAGCTATAGTAAAAAAATTAGTGCTCAAATTGTTGCAATCCCTGTCATTATTTTCTTGGAAACAGCACTTGTGATCCTGTGCTCACCCCAATCTTGAAAGGGCTTTGAAACATTCTTCAGTGGTCACTCAAATGTCACCATCCCTGAGATCTTTAAGAAGCACTTTATAAAAATACATTTCCTTGCATACTTTAAGTCAGGTAATTTATTTTTTCAAGTCTAGTTTCTTGAGATTATTAGTGGTGTGGGGGGGAAGACTTGTCTGGAAACAGAATTGTTTTTCAGTGAGAAACAAAAAATACATTTTTATTTTGAGTTTCTGTGAGAGAATAATCTTTTTCTCCATTTCAGAATGTCTTGAGCTGTTTGCTAAAGCTCAGCCATTACAGTTCTGTGTGTATTTATGAATCTACATCCAGTCTTCAGCTTTTCAGGAAATGCAACAAAAATCTGGAAATAAGAGGTGAGTTATCACCCTACCTTGAGCAGATTAATGAGTATCTTAGACAACCTTGTAATAGCAAATATGTGGCTGTATAATTTGCTCAGTTTTATGAGACAGCTGTATAAACCTTGGTAGGTAATGAGATGTGTTTATGAATAGAGCCAATACTGTCAAGAAACCTGCTCTGGAAATGTTCCATGTCTTCCATTCTCACTGCTTAGGAATTCCCTTTTCAGCCCTGTGTTCCACATCAGAGTTGGTTTCTAATGGTGGGAAGAGAACAGCCCCCAGTTACAGTTTCTGGTGAAGACAAGTTGTATTTGCAAGTATGCAAATGCAAACTGCTGGAGATGTGGGAGACAGAGTCAGACTGCAAAGGCTGGAACCAGACCTGGGCCCAGTCTGTGGGGAGAAGGATCTCTTTTTTATCAACAAATACAGAGCAAGCAGCTGCTGCTTCTCCTGGTCACCTCTCTGTGTTTTTAGCCAGCATTATGTGCATTATGATGTGATGTAACTGAGCCGTGACATGTGAAGTCAGTAAAAATATAGTTTCATCAAGATTTATGGTCTGATCAAGTTCTGGTGCCTGCAGAAAAAAAAAAAAAAACCAAACTTTTGACCAAAACAAATATTTTCTTTTTTTGTTTGTGTGGAAGCCTTGGGAGATGTAACAGCTGCAATTTCATTATTTTTAAGGTAACATTACTGTAAAACCCTCGCATTATCTGAGTTTCCCTCTATTGACTTACTGGGAGGGACTTCTTACAGCGCCGAGCAGTTGCAATTTGCTGCTTTATCGTCAGAGTGAACCAAGTTTGGCTCACTGCCTGTGCCCTTCTTGCTTTGTTGTAGCCGCTTGTGTAAGTTTTAGGCACCCTTTGTGTGTGTAGGGGAGGAGAACAAGTACAGAAAGCACTCCCAGCATGACACTGTTTGGGGCCATAGCAGCTGAACTCAGCAAGAAAGGCAGCTGCAGCTCTGTCCTTGGGGCCAGCCCAGGCCCTGGGCAGGGTGCAGAGCACTGACAAAAACATCTGGGCTGTCTGTGGGCAAAGCACAAGAACCGGGCAGTTCATCAGAGCTGCATGAAAGCAAACCTGCGGGCAGCTGGTGCTGTGGGCTCCTGGTGACCCCCAGGGCTGGCTCTGGTTTAGCTGGCAGACAAAGCCCTGCAGAGCTCCTGGACTCAGGTAGCTGGCGCTGAGATGGGTGGCAGCAGGCTAAGAAGGGGCCAAGCAGTAAAGGTTCAAAGAACATCCATAGGTCTGGGCTGGTCTGTGTTGTTGCCATGTTGTTGCCAGTGGTGGCTGGGCACTTTGGAGCTTCAGTCAGTAACTTGGACACCTCTGTAAGGTGTGTCTGCATTCAGTAGTCTCTCTGCCTTACACTAATCATTTAACTAACAGCAGATAGGTTTTTGAGAGAGGAATATTTTTAATGATTTTTTTTTGGTGTATGCTTTCAGTAGTAACAGAAAAAGCCATGGCCTGTGCTGAGCTCTGCTATGCAGAAATGAGACTATTAAGGAAACTGCATTGTAACTTTTTATTTTTTCACAAGAGAAGAAGAAGCTCTCTGAAGTTTCAGTTTTTCTGATGGGAGAATGATTCTGTTAGAGATGTGAAGCAGCCCTCACTGTCACCATATGAAGATGAAGAAAAGCCCACAGGCATAAAACCCAAGACATAGCCAGTAAAATCTCAGTGTCTAACAGGGAGTCTCCCCACCTCAGGCTGAGGTTGCCCAGAACACCTCATTTCAGCTGGCCGGCTGCCTGACTGATGAAGCCACGGCAACATTTCAAATGCCAGGTCTTGATTATAAATGCTGCACCCTTTAGCACTGAAAGTCTACTGTGCTGATTTTCTGGCCATATTCAAGTAGCTCTGAAGCATTCCTGAAGCAAGGAACTGTACTCCACCCTGATAAGCCTGGCTTGCATTTGGCTAGGATAAGAATGCAGAGAGGAAAATCACAGAAGCAACTGGAAGAGAGTTAAGTAACCATAGCAGACCAGATCCAGCTATGATGAAAGTATGTCAGGCTTGCAGAGCATGAGTAGCTCCGATTTAATGAAAATAGAAGTTATGAAAAATATGGAGAATATTAATATGATGAGTAGGGGCTGAAAGAGCTGGTCTAGAATGTCTGTGACAATCTTAATTCTCAGCAGATTGTGCTGAAAAAGAAAATACAGAGGAAATCTGAACCTATTCATTATCAACGCCAAAAGAAGTGAATGTTTTTAAGTAATGGATATCATTAGGGAAACTTCCTGTTTTTATCTTCTGAACATGTCTATACAGGAAGATTTTCTGTGGTGAGGGACTTTCTTATACTGTTAGAATGTGGTATTATGGGCTGCTAAAATAAGTATGTTCCATCCATCTAAAGCAAGACCTTACAGAATAGGAGCTGTAACTCAGCTTCTTTTTTTTTTTTTTAACAGTAGATGCAAATAAAATGGTCTTTAAACCAGTGGGCCCCAATTTAAGGCCTCTTGGCCACAGAAAAATACATACAAAGATAAAACTAAGGATGAGCAACAGCAGGACAGAGTGTTGCCTGCAACAGGCTGTTTACCTGATGTTGTTGCTCATGGTTCAGTCGAAGCTGGACATAATTATTTTAAAAGGTTCCTCACTGTCTAAATATTGTTTCTGTCTCTGAGGCTCTAGTAATTCTTTCTAGATGAATGGCTCCCATGGTTGCTTCCTGGGTAAAGGCTGTTGTACCACTCTATTTTGTTAGGTAATACAGCAAAAGCTGCTGTTTGCTGGAGCCCCTCTGACAGGGGAGTCTGGTGGCATGGCCTTGGCTAGGGCCAAGAGTGGGCTGAGCTGTGCCTGGCAGCACAGACAACACCTCGTCTTTGCCATGGTGTGAGCCACGGACAGAGCAATGCTGCTGGAAAGGGCAGTGCCAGCTCACTGACCGGTTGGTCTGACAGCATCCTGCTAGAGGAGTTCTGTGGTTTACAGGAATTTTCTCTGTGCTTTGTGTAGCTCCTTGCAAATCAGTTCAGCTGACTCTGCCAGTGGGTGAGGAGTTAATATGATTAGCAAGCCACAGTGGTAAAAATTCCCAAACAGACTTATTGCTGAGAGGGGGCTGGCATTTGTATTAGGATTGGCCTTGGTACCAAGGCATGGAAGGAGGGTACCTTATGTGTGATGTGAAATGTGTCCTGCAAGGGCACCCTAAAGCTGGTTTCCAAACATGGCTTGTTTCTAAGTCTTGTATCCTAGCACTGGAGGCAAAGCCCAGAAGTTATTCACCAGCTCCTTGACTGTATGTGAGTGTTAGATGAACAGATCCAAAGTTCTGCCAGTGGGCATCTATTCATGGGAAAGGTCTTCAGTCAGCAGTAAGGCACTCGGGGTGTGCCAAAATTTAGGATTTACTTGGTGGGAGGTGCATAGTTGTGCCCAGCCTCCATCAGGAGGGAAATAAAGATTTATGAACCTAGGCCATTCCACAAGCCACTAGCAGTATGGAAAAAGCCAAAGATGTAGAAATAGAGACAACAATCTTATGAGTAACAGCTGGAATGTTGTTGCTCAAATTGTTTGTATTAGAGAAAAGGGAGGCAGAGATGGATGCAAACCCAGCGTATCATCTTACATATGTTTTGTCCATTAGAGCAGAAACTGTGGAGAGCTGTTTGCCCTGTAACTTGGATCATCCCGTTGCAATTACTGCTCTGTGACAGAGTCCACTGATAGATCCTGCCCTCAGGCAAATGCTTTTACAAAGCTGTTGTTCAGGTCCTCCAGCCAGGTTTCTAAGTATCTCTGTTAGGAGCTGGCATTAGGATGGTGATGCTGGTAGATCATACCCCATTCACACCAAACCACCTGAATCTCTAGCTTTAAGTGATGTGACACTGCTGCCCACACGGCCACAGTGGAGTACGCATTCCCTTTGTGTGCCAGCATACTTAATGCCATCCTTCCTTCCTCTAATGGCTGTTCTGGCAGAGTACATGGCAGAAGTGAGGCCTAGGAATGGGGCTGGGTGGAGTGGGAATGCTCTCCAGGGCAGCTGAGTGAGCAGAAAAGTTAAACTGTGCAGGGGAGGATGTAGACAGAGTCACATTCAGGAAAGGAATATTACTGAATGGACAGGGAGGTGGAAATACTAGATTAGCCAAGACCTAACATGGGCTAAAGATGCTTGAATCACCTGGATGCAGAAATGAGTGGGAGTGTAGAAGCAATGCCATGGATGGCAGTAGCAAAGTACAGTGTGTCATGCTCAGTGGATGGCCCAAAGCACTGCCTCAGGTACCCATCCAAGGTTTCAGTATCCAAATCCCCTTTCAGGTACACAGAAAGAAACTTGGTACATCCAAACAGATTATATTTCAATGAGCAGCCCACAGCCTACATATAACATGGAGGCAAGAGCAGAGAGCACCTCCTGAATCCCTAGAGACTGCAGTGGTGGGTATTACCTGAGAAAACTCCCTGGACCAGCTGGCAGGGGGCATCTTTGGGTGATTATCAATAATAATCACAGTCCCCATTGCATCTGGCTGCTGTGTGATCAGCGTGCTGTTCTGCATTTGGCTGCATCTCTGTAAAAATGCCTGGTGAGGAGTCAGATCCTGGAATGCTTGGCAGCACAAACTCACTACCACACCCCATCAGTGAGAGTGGGGGCTGTGACAGTGCAGCCTTTCCAGTGCACCTTGGGCTGAGGGACAAAGCATCTGCCCTACAACCACTGCACTCTGGCACCTGCAATGTGTGGCATGGCTTAAGGAGGGCTGTGGAAAAGCCCTGCAAAGTTTGAGTTCTATCCTGAATGACTGGGTGGGCCTGAAACTCCCTAGCTAAGCCTCTGTCTAGGTGAAACATGAGCCTAGTATGATGGAATTGGCAAAACCTGTTTTGTAAGGACCAAGCTTATTTGGCCTTGATGATGACATGTTAATTAGCTGTATCTTATTAACTTTTACTGTTCACATTGTGTTCAGTGGGTGGATACACCCATAGAAGTTCAAGCTATTTTTAAACTGATCCAAGTGTGAGCACTGAGGCCTCGCCTTGGCCAGGAGCTGAGTTTGGTATAAATTAGCTGAGTGTGGTGGGCTGTGGCAAACAGGGTGGTACAAACAAGAACTGTTTCCATTGCGTGGGCAGTGGATTAACAGCTGACAGAAAGACATGTGAGACTGCTGGAAAGGCATACAGCAATCTTATTGTGGACTGATCTGATTAGCAGCCTGTGCTGGCATCTGCTATAATCACCGGCAGAGATCGGTGTGGGGGGACGTGGTGACGCCAATGTCTGAGACACTGTGGGAGCAGCGTGGCCAAGGCTCAACCATTACGTGAGGAGCTGAGCTCTGTGCAAGAGCCTGATGCTCACATGTGGCTGTGCTGCCTCCCTGGAGTGGTGACAGGGGATGGTCAGCTGTGTGTGAGAGAAACATTTCTGCAGTACTGCCTATCCCTCTATCAATTCTAAATAAACATTAACAGTGTCATGTCCTTTCTACACCATAATCTCAATTTCCTGAATTAATACTCATATTAATCTGAAATTAAAGAGAAGGCTGAAAAATTAAAAAATAGAATTAATTTGTAAGGATGGTGCTACACTCCAATTTTCTAAAAATGACAATGGATCAGACACCCAATACAGGGACAAGGACTTCCCTGGCTGTGCTGGCCACACTATTTTTGACACAGGCTATTGGCTTTCTTGGCCACCTGGGCACACACTGGCTCATGTTCCGTTGCTGTTGACCAGCACCCCCAGGTCCCTTGCTGCTGGGCAGCTTTCCAGCCCTTTCCCAGCCTGCAGCCCTGCATGGGGTTGCTGTGACCCAAGTGCAGGATCTGGCACTTGGCCTTGTTGAAGCTCACACAACTGGCCTCAGCCCACTGATCCAGCCTGTCCTGATCCCTCGGCACAGCTACAGTGAAAAAGATCAATTGTACTTCACAGGTGTGTGAACTATTCAGAACTGTTTCAAAGTGCAGGTAGATATGCTGCTCTAGGTAAACCTGTTTTAGCGGGGGGGGGTTGGACAAGATGATCTCCAGCCTTTCTGTGATTTCCGTGATTCCAGGTGTTTGAAGTTAGGCAAGATGGATCCTGTGCTTCCAATCAAGATTGTCTGATATGGATGCCATCTACCAATATCTTAAATATAAAAGGCAGTAACACACTTTTCATCAGGTTCAAGACAGAAATGCTAGAAAGGGAGTTGAACACATCTAAGAAAAAAAATTCAAAGAGAAAAATCTTACAAGTTTTTACTTGAAGTTATATTCTGCATTCATTATGCAGGTGCAGAGGACTTAGGGCTCTAATGAAATTAACATTTTGAAATTCAAAAAAGCTGTTTGTCCTAAAAGTGGGAGTGATTAGGAGTCTTCAATAAAATAAAAAATAATTTAAAATGCAGTCTTCTTTTGTGTTTTAAAACACTGTTGGTAATTGAAATGGAAATACAATTCTTCATATGAATGCTGGAACATTTATCCAACTTTTCTGTTGAGAAATGGAGCAGCGCTTTTCATGTTTCATGTTGTAAGTACTTCCATTACCACCAGTTTACCTAAAAACTTTCCTACTTTTCAAGAGTCTGCTGAAATAATTATAAGCCACCTCTCTTATTCCCCCTTCCTTCCCCCAATCCCCACTCTGCTTTAAGAGTGTTTCTGAAAATGGAGGCTTACACATTTGTTAGACTTTCACTGTATAAAAATGTACAGTGGCTTTATTGACATGTACATTCCATTATGTTTACAGCTGCAAGATATGAGGCACACTCAGTATTGCACTTCATTAAAATTTCAGGCTCAAACATAACCCAGAAGTTCAAATGAAACTGCTGTTGTAATTTAATATTTCTTATACAGGACAAACATTGATACCTTTATATACAGGGTGATACTTGTTACATTTATGACTTCCTAACACATTTTTTTATAACAGTCTAGGAAATAAACCAGAATATTCCTCTTTCCCATCCCCACTTGTGATGCGTTACAATTGTACAAGATTACAAAAAGTCAGTATACAATAATCAATATTTTTTCTTTCTCCTGAAAGCCAGCATCATTCATAGTCCACAGACACACAGATCCTTTAATAACAATTGTTTATTTGTAAATGTCCAATGTTTCCTAGCCGATGACTGTAATGGCCACATGCAAACACCTCACAAATTTTGATGTCTCAGTTCAAAAAATGTCAATATCTCACAGCAAGAATTATGTACATGGTATTTGGCATCCTTCTTGCACTGTAAATTGTTCCTTTTACCTGGGTTATGGAATGGTCCCATCCTCATCCCAGCAGGATTTTGTTTTCAGGACACTTGAGGGATGAGGGCACCTGTTTTGCTCTGGTTAAAAAAAATTGCTATTCTAAAAAGTGTGTGCATTTCTGCAAACCCCACAACCCAGAGCAAATTCTTCACCAGTGGGTGGATGGACAACATGAAGTGGACATTCTGTTCCTTCAAGTTGTTTACCTTTGGGACCTACAGTGAATGTAAGGGTAAGGGAAAAAAAAAGAATAAATTAATGCTTGCAGACAATGTAAACAGACATCTATTACATTTCCTCTAAAAAAAATCCAAACTAAATGAAAAGAATAAAAAAAGATCAAACTGCCATTTAATTAAAAGCAATCAAATTCAAATTTAAAAAGGCAAGATGCTTATAGACAGTCACTTAAGGAAGTTTTATCTCATTAATACTGTGGAAGAAATTTATACAAGGTAAGAGAAAAATTGAATAATGAACAAGAGTTACATTCTGCAGTAAAAAATAATTCTAAGGTTATAGCAGGAATTGTAATGTATTTGTTTACTTATTTTATGTAAATATCTTGAAGAAAAGATCAGACTTTCAACCCCCAATCATTTACTAGCAGAACATTGATATAGAGCACATGAACTTAGTAATTAAGGCATTGAGGCAATAGTTTGCAGGTAATGGCTACCTTACTACACATACATCACTTAATAATGTGTCAATTTTATCAATATACCATTTTACACACCATTCTACATCTGGAGTCTGACCTGGTATAGGGAAATTGAAATGTCTTTCTCTATCGAAGTTCCTAATGTTTAAATGATCATTGCAATGACATTGCCAGAAAACCAAAAAAATATCACCAAGAAAAGCTAATATCAATTAGAGCTTGTAATTTATTTCAGAATTCAGTGTAATAAAGTTGCTTTGTCAAAGTCCTACCTGCAGGACAGTGTGGGAGCTCTTCTTTAGGGATGCTTGTCATTCTTTGGAAATCATCATGGCAAGCATTGCAAAAATGCGTTGTCCCGAAACAGAAAAAAACAGCAACTGAACAGCAGTAGCGGCATTTGTACTCTAAGAAATCTGTACCGTGTTTGGGACACATCTGAACAAGGAAAGCAAACACCAGTCAGTGAGGCAGCCATGTTCTCACAATCCCAACAACTCACTTCTACATTCTGTACAATATATTAATGGTATATACAATATTGTTCAATACATGTAATTACAAATGGCCGTGAATTACTGTATAGCTCAGGTACTCAGGGTTTCAGAATGAAATAAAAACATGAATAGAAGTTATTTACTCACCTGAGCCCTTGAAACATCAGAGCAGGCACCACAAATAAGTTCTCTTGGATCATAGTCATCTCCTTGTCCAGCCTCAGCATCACAACGAGCTTCGCCACCAAAATATGCCTTAATTGCATATAGAAATGATTGGATGTTAAACCAGAGACAATTATTCTTTTAACTATTCTTTTCAGTTTAACCAATTCCATTTATAAGGGGAATATGACAAATGACTGCCATTTCAGTGGCCTCCACTATTCTGAACTCTCTTGATTCTGTAGGTACGTGGTTTGGAGTCACCCAGAGAATGTCCCTCAGTCTCAGGATGAACAAGACCAAAAACTGCAACATCTCCTGCTCTATGCCAGCGACTGTAAGGCTTTTGGAACAGCATTTGGATGCTCTATGAGACCTATGTCAGAATTAAGTAGCAGCTTGAGGTGAATAGGTACTGGAGGAGGTAGGTACTGTACTGCACCTTCTTCTAAGTGGCCATTGACTCAAGGTGCTTTTGGTTTCTGAGCTGCTCTGTATACATGCTTGAGCTTTACTAGCTAGGATACTGTGTACATCTCATTAGCCCAACACTTGATTTTTTAAAATCAAGTGTTATTATGAGTCTACAAGCAACATCTTTTCCTGCCTTTCAGCTCCATACACAATGTATTAAACATAGGGTCTGTTTTAAGAAATTACTTGTGAAATGGTAACATCCATTTAATAAATCCTACCATACCTTTTTGCACTTGTAGCAAACATAATAAGCATATCTGTTCATAGCATAGCCAGCTGGGTCATTATAAAACCTAACACCTGGCGTTGTGATGGCCTCACTCTTGTGCAGCCCTTCATACTCCAATCTCATTAGCGCTTTTCTCCTTACATCTTCATAGAGTTCTTTGATTGGATCAAGCAAATCCTTTAACACTGTGTGATTGATTTTGTTCTGAAATAAAAACAAAGCTGATTAAAGTATCATGCATCTTTATCCCAACAGCTATGATAATTTGTGTTATAGACACAAATAGCATGAGAGATGTCATAAAAACATATGGGCCTATTTCAAAAAACAGCTGATACAGAATGTACTCTGTTTGCTGTAAAAATGGTATCCAGGAATGCTTTTTCTATGGCCTGTTGTGACATGGGAACATCAGCCCTTCCAAGAGACTAACAGCCAAGGAGGTGGTGAAGAGTATATGAAACATTCACCACAGGAATAATCTCATTGTGTATTTTCTGTAATTTTGGTCCTTTTTGGCTTACTGTTGAGCAAGTAAGCATAATGACCGACAGTCCTCTATGGCAGTTCTTTATCAATTAGTGACCACAAGCTACTGCCATTAATTACCACAACACAACATGACAGAAGAACCATAGCATGCAGAATAGCTGACTATTCCCAAATTTCAAATTCCTAGGGTGGGGTAAGGTGCTCTTCTTTCCAGCAGCTATTATGTGCTTTTGCTTACAGCAATTTTTTAGAGTACAAGAAGAATTGTTAGCAACTTAGCTGAACTAAGTACATGTATTCTTTGGCTCTGCTCTCACACTGAAAAGAAAAAAGCAGCTTTAAAATGGTTAGTAAAATGGAGAATTCCTGTTTCAAGACACTGTGCTTTAAGATTACTTCTTTCCCTCCCCACTATCACCAATACTAGGAATTTGCAAGCTGATGTTGGTAAGAATGAAACAATATTAAGACAATGTCTGACCTATGTTTTCTTTTTAAGAGGACACCTCAGAAAACAGTAGGAGAAAGTCAAAAGATGCATCAATGCTAGTCTTTCTATAGCAACAAGTGGAATTAAGAAAACAAGTAATGTATAACTCATTTATACTGTACCAAGCAATACAGTATTAACAAGACAAAAGAAAAAAAAGAAAAAAAGAAAAAAGAGAAAAGCAAAGTATCAGGTGCGTTTCTTGACTTTGGCAGGCACATAGCTCATTTACCTTGCAAATTGGGCAGGACATAAACCCAAAAGTTATCCTTGGACCAAGCCATCTGTTTTCTAGTACTCGTTGACAGCATTGCAAATGGAAAACATGGCTGCAGTCCAGCTTTAGAAAAGAGTAAGTGTAAGTAAATATTGAAGTTACATTAACCACTAAAGTAGAAGCAGTTATTTGCTTTTAAGTAGCAACATATATCAATTCCAATATTAATTTGAAATCCTAGAAGACCCCTATTTTCTTCTTAACAACAAGAAAGAAAATAAAATGGGCATTAAAATTATAACCATGCCAAGATCACCTATGGATATATGAAATACATGTGAATTATACCAACTAATTACCTCAGTTGTTTTACTCCTTTACAAAATACCATGTATTTTAATAAAGTAGACATAGTAAACTGAATTGATCCAATCTGCTTTCTTGAAATAGAATGCCAGACAAAAACAAAACTTAAAGTAGCCTAACTATTGTTACGGTGTCTGTTTTCAAATTTTGAAGAGCATAACTTGAAAGACTTTATATTTTCACTTCCTTCATACAACACATTACAATCCTAATAGAAATCTCTTAAAAAGGGGAAAAACAAACAAACAAAAAACCTGGATAGCTGGTGCTGCTGAAAGTGCTTCAGTGAAGCAGATCATGCACATGTCATCAGCATCTTGCTTCAGAGTTGTAGCGTTTTTATCGCAGCCATGCAGGCACGGCAAACAGTGCTCTTCGTTCTTCACGCCTCCGCAGGGGTGGCCGCAGGGGTGTGTCTTGCTGCAGGCAATCTTGGCGTACTCCTAAACAAACGTAAAGTAGAGAGTTAATCATCTCTTCCCCTTCACTGACTGTTCTGACAGTGTCGCCTTTTGAAGGACTGCTGGTCCATGCAATAAACTGAGATGGAAGAATCATGGTTTAATATTGTCTGCTGCTGCCTCAGGTACTCGGGAAAAGCTGAACGTTGTGTACTTGTAATAACAATGTTTCCTTTGTTTACCTACGCTGCTCTTGAATGCAAATGGCTAAAAATGAAACCATGATTTAAAACTTTCAACAGAAAGAGAACTGTTCTTTGATCCTGTGTGCTTTTTATGTATTGAGTGCTTCCTGCATAAATACTGCTGACCTGTATTAACAGCCTTTAAGATTTCTGCAGATTTTGGAGAAGTTTCAAGTAACTCACTCTTAAGAATACACTATAAGCTAACCATTAATCAGCATAAAGTGATTTTACATGGAAATGGATTTTTTACCACCTCTAATTCCCATCCCTACTAAACAGAAAACTTGTAAAAGTTACCCAGAAGCTAGCAACAAATTGAACTGAATTTAAGCAACTGTAATGAACTGTTACTCAACAGCTCATTAATGAACTGTAATATGTCTTCATAGGCTGACAGAGGAAAAAAAGATGACCAATTTGCTTCACTTTGACAGAAACAGGTAAGAAAAGTAAGTAAACAGGTAAGGCAAAGTAAAAAACTGGTTATGATTTGGTCCTCTGCCAATTGCACCCAGTGTAGGACACAGAAACACTCAGGATACATGGATACAGATGATAAACCCGGCCAAGTCTGGAATGTTCTACACTCACATAATACACAGGCTCTTGAGCAAACTCTTTTCATCAAGCTTTCCAGTACATTTGACTTAGTATACTGACAGTGTGTAGTTTACTTTATAATTGCAAGACTGTTGTGAAAACTTGAGGTACTTTTGAAGATAATAATGAAACTACCCAGTATGTAAGTTGACTATTACTGTTCATAGTCTGTAATTAAAATACAAATTTACAAATTCAGAAGTATTTGAATGGTAATATTCAATATTAGAACCTTTTCATATGACAGATCTGATTTAAAATGGACCACAGGGATAAACAAGGTTTATTCAAAATAAGAAGCCCATTTCATCCTATGCTCTCTTCTATGTATGTAATTAATGGAGATTGATACTTGCTAATACACACCTGGCAGTCTGCATCAGAACAAACACTTCCCACTGCTGATAATTCTGTTCCACTCCTACATCCACAGAAGCGACATGCTTCAGAACTGCTGGTGGTCGGTTTGCCTATAGTGTAAGAGAGAACAAGGCCAAAAATGTTCTCATGAAACACGAGGGACTGACACTCTATCAGACATCAAAGCAGCATTCACAGAAAACAACCAGAAAGCCAACAAATCTTATGCAGTTAAACTATTCTACTTTTATTAACAAATATTTAAAAGCATTGCCCTAAAGCAGGTGAAGATCACAATATCAGGATAAAGAACAAGTAATAACAGTTGTGTTTTACCTGTCTGTTCTCTGAACTCCACCATGGCCTTCATAGTTTTAGAATCTGCTAATGCCATCAGCCAGAAGAGTTTGGTCCTACCACAGCCCTCGTGGAGATCAACTTTGATAGCTTCTTCTTCTTCTTTGAACACCTGTCAAGTTAACCAAACAGATACTAAATGGCATGTTTAATTAGAGCATGGACTTGTCACTGTTTTTTCTGTTGCTCTCTCTTTGGATTTAGACCAGGCATTTTACAGATTCTGTGAGATTGTCTACTGCAAGCTGTCTTTCTTTCATACTTCCATAACTTGTACATCTTGCAGATATGCATGATAAAGGTTTAATGTTTTTAGAAGTAAAAATGAATAAAATTAACTCTTGGCATGGCAACTAACTAACATGGCAGAGAAACAACAGTGCAGCAATGCTAAGAATAGAGCTGCACATATTTTTTCTGATTTAATAAATACAGAGCTTGGACTTCATAATTCCTACCCAACACATCCAGTAGGCCACAGAACATTAAAAAGCACAAGATAATATCAGAAATATCTTCATATAACTATGCTAGTAGTTTATCAAAGCAACATTGAGAATCAGGGTCTTAATAACAAGTACTATAGAGTAACAATTATAGAAATGTGTGATATTAATATTTTTGACTTTCACATAAATACACAGTGGATACTTTTGGCTACAATGAGGAAAATATAAAGTTTTTGCAAATTAGAAAAATAAAAACTGCAAGATATCCTTAGGGAATTTCATGCAGTCGCTTCTTTTGCTCCTTTCCCAACCTTTGAAGGCAGTTCTGTTTGCATTTGTTTCACCTGTAATGCAAGGAAAGTTAGAATTTTCCCTGGTATGGATGTATACAACTCACTCTAATTTTTACTAGAATCAGAAAAAAAAACCTCTAACTGCTTCACAAAGTATTCACATAAGCACATCTGAGTAACTTATAGGCTGTCCTTTCTGGAGGGGACAGAAAATACATTAAACAAGTATAGGAAGCAAACAGAAAATAGGACAGAGGGAACATGACAGAATTGAAACTGAATCTGAGAGGCTCAACATATGAGATGTAAAGGTAAAAGTGGTGAATAAAGAGCAGAACTTTAAACATGCTTTTAGAAGTAAATAGGAAAATCTGGTAAGTAGCTATTTTGGACAAATAAAAGGAAAAATGGAAGGTTTTCTATGAGATAAGGACTTACTTTTTATCAACTGTAATCTGAACAGGCTATATAGGAGAAATCAGAAAAATGAATGAGACTAGACTGTGCTGTGCCATGACAGAAGAGTAGACATAAAATGATCTTCTTAGGATGATGCAACAGGAAAATTTCAAAGGGGATTGCAAAGACTCTGGCTAAGAACTAGAAGACAGCAGACACCCATGGCAGTGCCAGGCTGAAACTACACTGCAAATGCTGTGGCACCAGAGGAGTGTTTCACTGGAGAGTGAAACTCAGTACCAAAAGTCTGATGTTTACACCAAATGTGCTCTAGAGCAGCTTATCCCTTGCACTGAAGGACCATTTGCAGTGTGTCTCTGCATCTATCTTTTGATTTGCTTTTAGTTTCACCTAAAAGCAAACAAAACCAGTTCAGTTCATGCACTCCAAGGCTGCTCAGTAACAGAAAACACTGTACTTTAAGGAGACATGATCATCTTCTTAAAAAGTGAATATAGATGCATTGTAGGAGAGGGAGATGAGGACTGAGTTCCACTGAAGTAACTTTATTAATGACATTTATTATTTTAATCCTTGTACAATTATTAAGTAGTCAGAGGAAAAAGGGAAAATAAAGGATCACAACAAACCATAAATGAGGAATAGAGGCAGGAAAGAGGAAATGTTCAAGAATTCTAGAGGTAAAAGCATCTTCAACATCAATTTCAATGACAAAAACAAAAAAATCCAAAGAAAAGGATAAAAGAATACCACAGAAGAATAAAACTTAGCAGAGTACACAGCAAGTTATAAAAACTCATATCTAGTCAAAGTTTCAATCCTAAAAACAAACCCAAAAGAAGTCAGGAAATTTTCAAGCTTATGGATAGGGCAACATATTTCTGTTTTAAAACATATTTGTATTTTAGAACGTAGTGAAAGCTAGAGGAATCTTGAAAAATAAGAGAAAACTCATAGGGGAACCAGTAGGAAAATTTGTTGTCAAATCATCTTCCTGGATATTAAAAAGGAATACACATACATTAGAAATGAAGAGGTTGTCAAGCACTGACTCCTATGACAGAAGTAGTAAAGAAGATAAAATTTAACAGGAATAAAGAACCAACATATACTAAAGAAAGTCTATGCAGCTTCTAAATTCTCCTAAAAAAGCATTCCTAACCAAGAGAGAAAAAGCTGATGTAGCATAGGAACTCGAATTAGGAACTACTGCGAGATTTTCTAATCTCTGTGAAAGATAAAGGACACGAGAACATAACCAAAAACAACTGAAGAGCATTAACTGGAAACACATCTATCCCATCTCCAAAATAAAATATAACACCCTTTTCAGATTCAGTGTTTGCTACTACCTTTTGGTTCTATTTTATTTATATAAATATGCACACCATGATGCAGTACACACAACAGGGGGCCATGTATACTCTACCTGTCTCTGGTGAGTTTTTGTTCGCCGATGGAGATGAAGGAATCGGTCACAGTCTGTGCACAAATTCCCACAGACATTACATAAAATGATTGCAGCAGTTTCACCATCATCATGGTTATCACACATTGGCTGAGAGAAAAAAGAAAAGAAATAATTTCTCTTTATTAAGTCCTGCACTTCCTTTCAGCATCTGTTTTTATTCTCCCCTCACACACCCTACACTACCCCTCCAATTTATAAAAGTGGATAAAGAGGTTGTTTGGACTATTAATGCTATCTTTAGAATAATCAGTATATAAACAATTATTCCTTGACACAAATCCCCTCAATTTCTGACATCAGTTTTTCCTCATACTCCTCATCTGTTATTTTGAGATATACCAAAAACGTGTTTTTCAATAATAACATTGAGACATCACTTTAAACTAGTCTGAGAAGAGGTTTACGTGGTAACAAGGGGTTATGGGCATGTTAACAGAAAAGTTCAGAGATATGAGTACTCAGGTCAGTCAACAGGCATGGTATTTACCCTTCATTACTTTGATATGGTATGTTTACTCTTTTCAAACATCTAAACAAAGCTGTAGGTCACCCATACCTCAAAGACAGTATGATTGAAGTCACAAACTTCAAAATCCATCATAAAAATAAGTTGTGCTACTGACAGAATTTTTTAAAAATTTCAGCAGGGTTCTATTTTGCAATTCAAAATATCCCTGCAAATAGATTTCAACAACTGATTTTGACTATGCACATCCCTGAGAACAAGTTTCCATGGTAATACATGGTCCCTTGTAACACATGGCTTCCATGATACTCTCATGCAAGTTAGAACAGAGCTCTCTCAAAGCAGTTCTGGTAGGGAGACACACAGTTCACCTAAACATGTGAATATCCTGATGTGGAACAAGACTGGGGAATTTCAGGCTTGGGTTCAGCAGCTTGAATAACTGCTAAACAATGTCTTGGCTGCTCCTCTGACATCTCCAAGACCTTTGACTTTCTGAATCACCTCAGAAACCTCTGTGTTAGCTTCTCAGCAGGGTTTTATTCCTTGCTGCTGCTGCAGCTCTATGCCTCCTGTATTCTGTTTCTATCTACGCTAAACTGCTTTGGATGCTTCTTTGCTCCAAATATGCTTGGTTGCCATTGCACACCCATCCCTTGCTTCCCACAGGGATCCACCTAACCAAGATTTAGAGACCAGCTTCATTACTGTACTATTTCTAAAATGGTATTAAAAAATCACAAGCTTTTTGTCATACGGAAAAGTACGGGCATTTTGTCAACTGAAAAGTATGGAGACAATCGTATTCCACATCAAATTTATAAATCCTCTGAGTCAATGGCAGTTTTACTAAATTCAGTTAGAAGGAATTTCTCCCTGGGGTAATCATTCTCTAGTGAGATGGGGAAGAGGAAGCTAAATTACGGAGTAGTAGTTACTGAGTAACACAAAAGAATCGATTTTATTTTGTGACAAGGATTAAGACAAAGAAAAAGCTCTGATAGGTGCTGTACAAACTGAGTCAATCTACTAAAAAACTCATGCCACAGGTGTTAGGAAGGCCTTGTTTCATCCTGAATATTGGCAGAACTGCAATATTCCTGTTTTATGTTGGAACTTCTGTTTTCTGGGCAATACTTATCTAGAATGCAAATACTTCAAACATACACACAATCCCCACTGGGACGGAAGAAAAACAATAAAGGCCAATTTTACTATTCTCTATCATTATTCTAAATTCTTTGATGAGTGAATATATCAAAACAAACACAAAACTGAATGATTTTCAGTCTCACCATCTGTTTCTGTTGCCCATCCTTTCCCATCCATCTTCCTGAGGATAGTCTATCAACATGATCCTGATCAAGTACACAGAGGGATGCTAAGGCCAGCCACAGCTATTGAAAAGCAAGGTAGAATTAAATGTCTTAGACATATTAAAATCAAACTAAATACTGAAGAGAGAAACTTTGTCAGCTAAGAATGTCACCTGCAAACTCTATTACTGTTAGCTGGAACCTGCTCATACAATCTAAGTTTATTTTCCCAAATAAGTCAGGAACACAATAAAACTTAAAGGAACACAATAAAACTTATTTAACTTTTGGGAACTACCTTGTTTCTTTCAGGTATGTCACTTTATGATTATAAATACAGTAGTCATCACACAAGAAAGAAAAAAGTGAAGAAAGATCAACCAAAGCACATTATGAAGAAATATGACAAATACAGACTTGCACATTGACCCAAACATTGCAGGCTTTGGGGAAGAAGAAATTCAAGGACACAGACTAATAAAATCAATCCCAAAAACAACCACCCAAAAACCTGAGCACAGTGAGACTGATTTCCCTGTTCCCTCCTCACTGCATAGGGCAATTGGCATTACCTAGAAAAGGGCTCTGAGCTAATTAGTCAAAGGAAGCTTTTCTCTCTTCTCCACTGACTACAGGGAAATCCTGAACAGGTGAGCTACACGAGGGTAATTTGTCACTGCAAACAAAACTGAAAGGCACTTGACAGCTGATTTTTGGAGCAATCTTTAATCAAACCTCTGATTTGAACAGAATTGCTTTTGTTGAGAAACTGTACTGGACTCTTCCCTCAAAACCCCCTATTCTCCATGACAGAACTACACTCAGTCACAGGAGCAGCTGGGCTGACATTCAGGGCTCCTCCAAGACCTGATTAAACTAATATGACAACAGCAGAAGCCACTGGTAGTCCAAGACTGTGACCTCCAGAAAGCAGAGACTATATGAGTAACAAAAATGATGAAAAGAACAACTGGTACAGCCTTTTAAGATGGAAAACAATGTGAGTGTCAAATGCTTGAAACCACTGCAAACTTTTTTTTTTTTTACTTTTACATGTAATTATTAAGCTTGAGAAGCTAAAGTTTGTGCTCCCTATGACAGCAGGAATGCCTTTCATGGTATTTCAAGCAATCTGTTAAGGTTAAAGTAATCTTTAGTTTCTATAAAAGATTCACAGACAAAGTAAAGACCAAGAAAAGGAAACCACCAGGTTACACCATGTCAGTAATAAAGGGCTCAGCAAATATTTTTTGAGACAAACACAACTGAAGCTTAGCTTAATTGTCCCAGAGAACATCTGTTAGAGTGTTTTCATAATAGCCTTGAGATGTGGCAGCTGATTACCTAGAAGTCAAACAACTTATAATAATTGCTTGGAGAGCTGAAAGAAGACTGCTGATACGTACTGTGCAATTTTCCACATAGATAATCTCACATTTAGTGCAATGCAAGTGTGACAAACTTCAAGCAGAATTATTTAAAGAGTAAACCCCCAAATACATACAGACATCACACTAATTCTTCATTATTTCTGAGATTCTCTAGATGCACATTTAATTCTAATTCAGTTTTGGCTTATGTATTTCTGACATATAAGAAGGTTCTTGAAGGTTCTCCTACTACACATTTACAATGAACTAATGGTAAGTTTGGTGAAGTTCTTACTCTGGTTGTTGCAATGCACCTCACAGGTGATCTATACTCTTCTTCCATTTTGGTCAGAGCTATGATGGTTTCAGCAATAGCATTCTTTGTCACACGTGACCAAGCTTCTGACAGATGACCCTGTTAAAGATGAAACTCAATTTACTACAGCTTTTATTAAGAGCAAGTGAAATTGTAATTAGAACTGCTACAAAACATTAGGTTAGTGTCTTCTCACGTTAGAACAGAAAAAGAGGAAATTGGGGATGATTGATAAATAATTCTGTGAAAACACCTAATTTATCTTGGAAGGGACCTTCAAGATCCTCTAATTCCAACCCCTTGCCATGGGTAGGACACTTTCCACAAGACCAGGTTCTTCAAAGCCCCATCCAACCTGGCCTTGATTTTCCAGAGAGAACTGGTAAAAATTAGCCCTCAAACACTGAGGTGACTGAGGTTCTCTTGGAGCAACTACTGGAATAATTAACTTGGAATAGGTAGAGGGCATATGACTGAACAATGGGAAGTCCTTTTCCTGAAGCGTTCCCCACCCTTTCTGGAGAAATAAAGATGCAGAGCTGGAGCACAGATAAGTGACTGTGACCAGCAGCACACAGATCACAGTGGGTTCCTAGAAAAATTAGCTTCACATGACTAGCTCAGCCTCCTGAATAGACTCCATAGTTCCTGTATTAGAAAGAAATAAAGAGGAGTACACAGCAAACATCAGAGCCACAGCATACTTTCCAGTCTTTAACATTCTGAGCCTATGGCACTGACTCATACTCTCAAGTTTCTGATTCAGAGGCTGTTGCATCCTTCAATTCTTATTGTCATCTCTAAACTCCTAAACTTCATGCTGAAGGTGACACATAACTGAGATTCACTGGACTCTAAAAAGGAAGCTATAGTGACTAACTCAGATACAGGTACCTACACATTGCAAATGGTAAAAATGATATTGAAAGGAATCACATTTGTAACTCTCATGAAGAGGATAGTTACACTGATGCCACCCTGCTGATAATTAGCAGCTCTAAAAAACTTAGAAAAAAAACTTTTCCAACACAGACTTTAATTGCAACTCTTATCAATTATGAGATTCTAAAATCTTGTAGTCAGAATCAACACAGAGAACTCCCATCCAGCTTCAGCAACCTTGAGAAGGAACCTCCTTAATCCAAGCACAGTGGATGGTTTAGAAAATAGGACTTCCATTCAAAGATACTGAAAAACCTTTCAAAGGGTATTTACAGAGCAAAATCTGGGTCATTTAGAACATCTCACTGAAATAGGTGCAGAATTAAGGAAAACAAAAACAATCTCCTAAATAAATTCCTTTCCCAGAAATATACAGAATCTTTTTTTTCTTTTGCCAATATTATTTCTGGGAAATAGCTGATTCACTTTTCTTAAATTTTTCTGCCAAAAAATTGTCTGAAGCAGAACTATGGAAAATTTAATCCCAGATTAATAACTAATAAGTAACTATAAGTGTAGATTTCAGTGACTGGAAAAAGTCAATCTCAAACAGAAAATCCATACAGGAAGTCTACACACAGTTACATGAAAACAATGCTGTTAATTTTACTTCACAGATAAGTTTTACTTTTGAAGTTCTGAGTGCTCAAGATTTAAAAATTAAACTTTAAAATTAATAATATTAGAAAATGACCTGCAATTATTGTTTATCTTTTAAATTTCTAGTATGAGTAACTTTTTAAAAAACTTATTTCAAAACTGGATTTCTGTTTATCATAAGCAGAACTCAGTTGCTACTGCTTTTAACCCTAGACTCTATCCAGAAAACTGTATGGGTCTTTTTTCTTGAGACCAATTAACATCGGCTCAATCTGATACTAACTGTAACAGAATTTATGAAAAAATGTATTTTTCAGGATCAGAAATATCTGAATACCATCCACATTTAAAGAATAGAAACTCACTGCTGCCATGTCTTTAATGAGCTTAATGATGATCTCTGAAATCTGGGTAGGTGTTGACCCCTTCATCCACCAATGACTTTCACCTCGCCGAATATAGCTGCAAAGGATAAATGGTAATAGATGAAATAAACTCAAATACTTAGTATTTGTCAAAATCCAGCACAAAGAAATAGTGTACTCAGCATACAGCAGGTTGTAGTAGTTTGTTACATATTTTGAAACAAACCTGGAATTGAAGATCATTGGAAGTGTGACTGTAGTAACTCCTTTGCCTGCAGTAGTGCCAGCTGTCCCTGTGATAGTAGTTCCTTTGGCTTTTAGCTGTACAGTGAGAGCTTTGGCAATACATCCCAAAAACATGTCCAAGATACCTAGTTTGTTCCAATCTCCTTTTTCTGTTGAGTGAATTATATCACTTATATCTGCTGGTGGAAGAGACTTCACCCCTATAATACTTGCCAGGCGACTGGGGGTTACCTCGGGCAAAACACGCCTCAGTAATGATGTTACCTGGAGAAAAAAACCAGAACACCACAGTTCTTACCAGCTGGAGTTTTCAAGCAAAATCACATGAAGTCCTTCTTCACAATTTATTTCAGTCAGAAGGACTCAATCTAATTGCTGTACTTAATTACTCCTGTAAGAAATTCTGCAATATTTCTATATAATGACAAAGCATTTATTAATATAAGCAGCAAGACAAGGCAAAGAGTCTAAACCTGATCTCACTCAATACTTAGTCTCCACATGCTAACAAAATTGTGTTTGGTACTGGACTTAGGATAAGAGTGATACACGTTTGTACAACTTTGGTTTGCTTGCACAGTACCCACTTCACATGCATTATTGAGATGTCAGAAACTATGGTAGGACTGTTAGAGACACTTTGGACTTCTGGAAACAAAGTACTTGCCTGAGGTACTGAGAATTATACTACCCTTTTCCAATGCCTTTGTTTTCTCTTTTGATAGCCTAACTGGAATTTTTTTTGCTGTGTTAGCTCTGGACCCAACAAGAATTGTCTTGAAACCTTACCAACTGGTGAAGCTGGGCTTAAAATTGCACGTATCACGCAAAGTTTGGTCCAAATCAGCATGAAAGCTGATGAAAGTTTAAGGACTTAATATTTCATATGTAATTTTGCAAGCCCTCAATGTTCTCTTGAAAAACCATTACATATCTGCAATGTATCACAACAAGCAGGTACTACTAAGTACCTGCCTCCAGGCAAGATGAGATGTGAGATTTTAACAGATCAAAAACAGTAGAAGGAAGAATGAAGAGTATGAGACAAAAACTTCTGCAACAGAAACTCAAAATCCACCTGAAGAAGGCACAGCACCTAGCAACAAAATAGTGCATTAAATGTACTAATGCAAATATGTTATATGTTTATATATCATTAGCATTATTAAACATACATAATTATATGTGTTTATATAGTATGTGCATGTAACTATATATACACTCAGTCTAACAATCAAATTCAGAAAGAAACAGATATTAAAACTCATGTTGAGGATACCAAGAGTAGAAAGGAGCTGGCTAGTTCCACACTACTACACTTAGAGCCTGAGTGTCGTAGTGTGACACAGACACTAAGGACTCATAACAGACTCTAGATTCTGGTAATTAAGAACTTCTCATCTTGCCTACACAGGCTACATGGGCATTATATACACATCCCAGGAAATACTGAAAAATCACTGTGCTGTTCATCTGACAGACATTTCTACCATGTAATCATTAGCAAAAACAAGGACCCTAAAACTTGGCACTTCAATTCCCAAAAGAAATCCTGTATTTTTTCCAAGCACGTGATTTCAGTACTCCGAAGCCACTTTTCCAGCAATACCAAGGCACTGGAGGAGCGGTCAGCACTGACCTGCCTCTGCACCCTGGGAGAAGCCGTGTGCAGCAGGGAGAAGAGGTCCTGGAGCAGCGTGAGCTGCTGGGCCAGGTACTGGCGGCCCACGTTGGAGCCGCTGAGCGCCAGCACCATGGAGAGCAGCTCGAAGCAGTAGGCGTCCGAGGCGGCGTCCTCGTCACTGGGCTGCGAGTTGGCGTTCTCCTTGCTGGAGATGGCGTGCTCCCACTCCTCGCGCACGCGCGTCGCCTCCATGCGAATGGCCTGCACGATGTGCGCGCACACCTGCCACACACAAGCCAAACGCACGGCAGCTCTTAAAAACTTCTAGCAAGTGCAAAATGTTGTGGTTTAGGTAGCTGCACAAGTATGGCTAAAATAGGAATCTGTTGAATTTGGTCTGTACTTAAATGACTTTTTAGCATAAATTCAAATGAAGAATAAAATGCTGAATTTGCTCATCTATGTTATGGAAAATTAAATCAAAATTATTTCTAATTTTGTTTCAGATCCTGCCCTTTAATTTACTTTTTATATTGAATCCAGGCCAAAAAAAACCACTCCACATAAAATCCCTAAGAAATACATTTACTCAACTTACACAAATAAAACGTATTTATTAAAATAGTCTCTTGTTCAGTTTAATAATAAGAAAGCTTAAGAAATATTTAGAAACAATAGCATGGTAAAGAGCATTTTTAGGAGACTACAATGTTTGCTAAGATGAGTGACAGAAGAGTAGATTCTGCTTAACTTACTAAACTAAAAAATTTCAAAATAAAACAACAGCTCTATTATTGTACAAATAGTCATAGCAATATTCACTGAAATTGAGCTTATTTATTAAAAGATACCAATATTTAATCTTCAAATAATTTCAAAAGGAACAAACCTGTTTCTGCAAATTTGTCAGTTTGCTCCGGCTGAATATGATCCCTACCATGTGCTCCTTCAGGTCTGCATCTGATGTTGCCTTCATAAAAAGCATGTTTAATATTAGATCAAAAGTTTCAAGAACACTTTGTCACTACTGTAGCAATTAACATGGTATGTATCAACAAACTGTGTTTTATGAGTCAGCAGCTTTTTTTACAGAAGATATATAGCCAAGATCAATTTAACTATGCTTAATAAATACCTCATCTATATATTAACTTTCTCTTTGTGAGAGGAATTTAGGCATCAAATGAAATAATAGGCAAAACAAGTGGAGTGTAGTTTCTTCATACTTTTTCTCTACATATTAACAGAGCCTCTCTTGAAGCAAAAGATAATGGCCAGGACTTTCGGGCTGACCATTACTACAGGTGTTAAGTACTTCTGTAATTGTACCCATTATTTGCATCACCATTACTATGGTGTTTCCATTAAATGCAATATCCCTCAGTTATAATTTATTTAAAAAAAACACACTATGGTTTAGTATTAAAAATACACTATGATATTTTAAAAATAAGCAATTGTGACATTTTACTTCTGTTTTGTTCTAAAAATTATACTGCATAAGAAACAGAACAAATACTGAAAAGCATCCTGGATATTTTTTTTCAGCAAAGTATTATTGATAGAATACAAATAAATACATTGTGTACTTTTTCTTCTCCTTCTGGGGATGACAACAGTGCTTTTTCTTCTTGTTCTGGGGTTGGCTCAGCATCTCCAGAGATGAGTTTCCCAAATACCTGGAAGAAAGACAATTATGTGTCTCAATGAATCTCAAAGATAAACTAGTGCAAATGTCACATTTTCCATTAAAACATAAAGCACTTAAAACCTACAATTCACAGTAACTTTCACTGTATAACATCATGAAAATCTCACCTGGGATGTTATAAGTCGGAATACTCGCAGTGTCTCAGATTCACAGTTCCTTTGTTGAGCCACACTTGCAGAAATCTGGCCTGCTATTTTAATGCTTTCACCATCCTTCCATCCAAGAATTTTTACTTGTCGAACTCTTAGTGTGTTCTCTGGACCCTTCAATTCGATTTTGATGATGTGATTATCACCCCCAGGAAGCTCACTTGTTACCCAGCCAATATGTCTTGAATCCAAGTCTACCTATTAAAGAGGAATATAAAGTTGGAAACTGACATTACATCAAACAAAAAAGTCACCTATCATATATGTATCACTGTAACAAATACTGTGCTTGTAATGAAAATCTCATCCTGAGCAGTAAGACCTATGTTTAATGATAAAAATATTCAACCTCTTGAGTTCAGATTAAAAAGTGATATATAGCAATTTCAGTTTTATCTGTAAAGCTGATTAGAAATAGTGGCCTTCCTACCTCTTTTATTCTCAAAGCAACAGTTCCTATATTTAAAAAAAACCTCTTAAAACTAGTATTGGGTCACTACTTTTATGAAAAAAAGAAAAAAAACACAGCTTCTATAATTTAATTGAAAATATAACACACAATTATAATTTCATACATTACTTATCTCTATTTACACAAAGCCCTGCCAAAGAAATTGTTACTCTGTGGAAGTTAGTATTTGCTACCCTTACACCAAGACATGCAGCACTTAAATGTAAAAAAGGGGAGATGAACTGCATCTGATTAATTGTATTTAAAAATAAGTACTGTTTAAAAAAAACCCAACATAAAAAATGCTATATGAAATCATATTGATATAGCATCATATAAATAATGCTATACAAAATCATATATTTCATATGAAACTGCAGTGCCACTACTGGAAACCAAGCACTGATAGGGTGCTGTGCCTCACATCACTACTCAGAGAAACCCAAGCCCTGAGCCAAGTGAGCCCTCTCTCCTATCCATGGGCTCATTTATAATCAAACTAATATTTGTTTTTGCCCATTTCTACATTAATTCTCAGAGTCTGCATTGAACTGTGCTGCAGCAGACAAGGCTAACTTATTTTTCTGATACCATGAGACAAGATACAGTATGTGGGTGTACTGGAAGGTAAAAAGCTGTTGGAAAAGTGTCAGAGCAAAGAGGAAGCAAAGCTGAATCAGTCCCTGCCTGTGTTCTGGGAATGTTTTTGGGAAACCTTCTCCAGCTGAAAGGATAAGTTACCATATTTTAGTAATTAAAACTAAATTAATCTAAGGAACACTTGACATAAGGCTGTTCTATTTCAGTAGAAGGGTAAGAGCTTGATTAATAGTCAGTACACATAACTGAATTCTGTCATTAATAATACAGTATTTTCCAAGGCTTATTATTATGTCTGATATTTGCTAAGTAATTTATCTACCGTAAGAAATGGAAACTATTTGCTCAGAAAAATCTCTGGTATGTGCACAAAAAATGGCAGCAATTTTTCTATGTCAACTGTTAAAATGTTTACCTGCTTTATTCTGCAGAGATCTTCTACTGCCTTGCCAGTTAGGAAGGTCATGGAGGTCACTTTGTTCTGCAACAAACAAGCAAAATAAGAATGAAACACTTCAACTGAGACACTTCTGACTACTTCTTCTGTACTAAGAGAGTACATATATTAAGAGAAAAAATACTTCATTACAAAAAAACCCCCATGATCAAAAGCAAGGACAAAGAAATCCAAAACACAGCTCTCTAATACAATCTGCTCTTTGTATTGAAATCTGTAGTTGAAATACAGATATATATGCAACATTACTGTACAGAGCAATAAAAAAGGATGTAGAAGGTCTAGAAAATTTGGATTTTATGACAGCTCCTTATTTCAATGCTTCTGCAGAAACCATGAGCAAGAAAAGTAATTTAAAAGAATTAAATGATCGAAAATGCATCTGAAATAGAACATGCCACTAAGAAGTAAGTTTCCCAGTTTCAATTTTATGTAACTGTAAATTCAGACAGACTGGTCTGATCATAACAGCTCTTGCTTTCTAAATCACAGGACTTAGAAACTTCACTTTGAAATGTTAACTTCTGCATTAGAATTAAGAACTGACAAAGAAAACAGCACTTCTTCATTGATAAATACATACAGCTTGGATTATGCACCTTCAATGAGAGACACTTTTATTTTCCTCTTACCCCAAGATCTCTGGAATTGTCCACATGAACGCAAACATAACGTGCATTGATTCCTTTTACACAGTTGATTGTGATGTTTTTAGTTTTGTTTTTGTCCTCATCTCCTGACTCCCAGAATGTTTCTGTAGACCCATCTGTTAAACTACCAATCATGGCAGGTCGGCTTGATGTCTTAATGTCAACAATGCTGGTTAGGTCTTTCAGACAGACTACTATACACAGCTCCTGTGAAAACAAATGGCAAGTTTTAAAGTACTTGAGAGTAAGCCCAAATACATGGGCATGATTTACAATTTTTAAAACCACACAGACATTTCTGTTTTGATGAAATGCGCTCTCCAAGAAATTTGTCCTTCATTGATTCAAATTATTTAGTTCTTTAAGCCAAAGGAAACATTAATAGCTAAGAGCTGAATACATTATTAGCAAATGCCTAAATATATTACTAAATGGAAGAAAGCAGTTTAAAAATATTAAACAGAACTATTAATTCATCCTCCTCAGAACAACAGAAGAAAAAAGATGTAATAGCAAAGAACTGAAAGCACACAATATTAGAAAAGTTAACCAACTCATGACATTCCCCAAAAACTTTACTTGTAAACAAGCACTTCTCCAAAATTTAGGTCTGAGTGATATACAGGCTAAGGGTCAATATTTGAACCTCTAAAGCTGAGAGCAGGGACAAGATCCCAATTTGAGATATGTCCAAGAAAATATGACACTGCAATAAAGAACCTTTTAATTTAAAGAAAATCACCATGGGAAATACAGACTGTTCACAAATGTTCTCTGCTTCTGAGCCAGAGCTGTGATACTTGCCTGATTCATGACTTCAAAACCAGACTGAACGCTGATACTAAAACTCTCTTCACTATCTCCATCATCAGATTTAGACAAAATATTGTTGATATGATGAAAAACGTTGCTCTGGTGCAGGAACTGGTGATCAGATTGTTTGAATTTAAGACTCCAGCACCTGAAAACACATTTAGTTGTCTTTGAAATTTTGAATGTTGGCAAAAGACATCACTTACCCATGAAACTATTAATCACATTCTTGCTTCTCGAGGTACTTTCTATAAACATTTAACTTCAAATTTTGCAGGATCTCTAGTGTTTCTAGTGCACCGTTTTGAGGAAAGCACGAATAGACTTTTCTTAGAATTGTAATACTAAATGCAACCATTATTACTCATTTTTTGTCTTTGAGACAAATACACAGAAAAAGTCTCAAAGTTTAAAGATACTATCCAGGTGACAGATTTCTGAGCAAAGGGCACTAAAAAGCCATGCACATACACACAGATCCTTCCATATTATTCTGTTACAGGTTTTCTTTATCACAGTGGACACTGTACAGAATCTAGAAGAAAGTACATAACTCTGTACAAAGTTTTTTATACTATTATTTATATGTATAAACACTTAAGTGTCTATGTATCTCCTTCCTAGTGGTAAGGAGAGATGTGCTCCTTCTTGCACAAAGTTTTCAAGCATCTTATTTACATTGCAAAATCTTTTAACCTGTAATTCTACAACATTCCCAGCCTTTTCAAGAACTTTCTTGATTTGTGCTTACCTTAAGGCCATTTGCTGTAATGCACTACCACTGGGAAGAGACATCATAAGATCAGAGATTGTCTGCAGAAGGCGATGGAAAGTGTGGGGTAAGGGGTGAGCAGCTTCCCCAGCAATCACTATATCTGACAGAGGGTGTTCACACACTCGTGTGTCTTTTTCCTACAGGGCAAAGCAATCTGGGTATTATTCACAGACTTTCTGAGACAAAAGGTTCAGTAAACAAAAACATTTCTGCTGTTTGCTTTAAGAGTAACTGCAACAATCTTACAATCAACGTGAACTAGACGCAGTTCCTGTCAGAGACTTTTTGGAGTAAGTTACACACAAGCCTCAAACAGGGAATTTGGGAGGTGTGCTGTATACTGCCACATATTTCTCATGATTTAAAGACGTGAAACATTATATGGCAATAATTTGAAAACAAAGAAACAAACCAGAAAAAAAAAAAACACATCCCAGCAGCTGAAAGCAACTTTATCTGAGCAGCAAAATCCACCTATAGCAAACCTGATCACTAAGCTGATGTTATCAGTTGCTGCATTTCATTAGAGCTGTGAAAATAATAATTCTTAGTTAAGGTGTGTCAGTATCAGAAAAGCACTGTACCAGGTTACACTGCTGAAAAGACTAATTTCAGAACAACTAATTTCACAACCAGATTAGATTTGAAGTGATAGAGATTATCCTGACTTATTGACAACGCTAGCATGATTTTTTTTGATCTATTCATTGTAGACATGATAATGTTTTAAATCAGAGCTAAGTCTAGAATAGGTCGTATCTAGATACCTTTTGTAAGTATGGGATGTAAGACTAACATTTTGCAGGCTACATTTTCAGAACTATAGATTTTTCTTAAATCACTGAATTAAGTATACCTACTGTACATAATATTACTTATTTATATACATACACGTACACAGCAATACATAAATTGTCTATGCTTTTTGTAACTAACTATGGACTTAGAACACGGAAAGACATAGTAAACCAAACCACAAAGTGGTTCTAAAAATATTTTAGAACTTCTCTCTCACTGCAGGGCAAAGAAGGAATAAAAAGCAATTTTTTTTTTTTTAAATTTAGCAATGTGCTTGTGCTTTTTTTGCTTTCTCATTTCCCAAGAATACTAGAAAATGCTGCTTTAGAAGACCTCGTGATTGATCAGCACATAGAAAGTGATGATTCAGAGGAAAAGCTAATCTATGTCTACAAAATGAATTCAACTACAGTTTAAGATTTTGTTTCACAGAGGGAGGATTAAGGAATTTTGTTTTTCACATGGAAGTATTTCTAATTTGCCTACAAAATCAGCAGAACCTCACTTACTTGTTCTGCATTTTCTTTATTTGATTTATTTTCTTCATCCTCTTCTTCTTCAGGCTCTACAGGTGCAGGAGTCAGGGAAGCCACAAAATGCCATAAGATATCATGAAGAGAAGTTGTTTGAATGACATTACAAAGAAGCCAGTTGAAGGCCTAAAACAAATTACATACAAGGAGTTACCAACTGGTTAAGCAAACCTGCAGTAAAACTATTTCCTAAACCATTTATTGAAGGAGGTGATGATGATTTGGACAGGCAAATAATAATGCAAAAGTCTTCAAAGTAAGACATTATTGCTCTGTAGCTAAAGTAGTTTATTTAAATGACAACTATAGTACAGCCAACAGAGCATAATCTTAAAAAAAAAATATATTCCAAGGCAGAATTTACAACCACATTATTTCAATCATCCAAGAGCCATCAGTACATGAATACCTCCATGGCAAAGACTCTGCAAGCAGATTTCCGTAAGGCTTGTTTCATCGCTATTTCAAGTCCTTCCAGATCATGATGCTGGATTACAAATGCCAATACTGGCCACTGGAAATTTCTCTCTCCTTTGGAAAGAGAGCTGTGGGCGGAGATTAACCGAGAAAGTTCAGGAGATGGATGTCTCAGGAGAGAGGACCCCACTTCTATTTAAAAGCATAAAAATATGCATACATTAGATTCCTTGTGCATTTCAATTTCATAGCCACAGTAAAAATGAAAAGCAATAAAGCACTTTTAGAAATGATTTTTTTTTCCTGAGAGAAAACCACATTAAAAAAGCAATATGGAAAAATGATGTTTCAACTGAGAAAGAAAATACCACCTTCACTTTTAAATCAGGCACAGAAGATTCACTACAAATTTTAGAATTACAGTAAATCTTAATCCAAGTTTAGGCTAATTCTGTGCCGATTACCAAACACCTGTTTACTATTATTTTATTACTAAAAAGTCACTACATGTATTTATAAAAAATATATTTTTCTACAGTTTCCGAGAAGAATTGCAAATCCTTGAATCATTTTTCCCTGCTTCTGATGTCTGTGCTCTTACCTGCATCTCCACTGTTGACTCGTCTCCTGGGGATTGCTTTTACACGTGCTGGCAGAATTGAGTGCTGTTTGTCATATTCTGATGCAACAACTGAATATGATCTTTGAAAGACTGTGCGCTTTGCAAGGTCTGTGTCTGTGATTGGACTGGTTTCCAAACTACGAAGAAATCAGTGAAGTAACACACTCATTAGCAAATATACACAGTGTATCTGAATTATACACCGATAATTAATAAAGATACATGCATTTCATAATCATAATGTTACTACTGCATGAAACTTTGTCTTATGTACCTAAGAACTGTTTAAGTGCTGGAAAAGAAGGAGCACATATTAGAATTACACATGGTGAAAAAGCATGCAAGTGCTTTATAAACAAATGTAATGATGAACATGATGAGTTCCAAGAATTTAGGTATTTCTTTTAGAGAAATACAAACATTCAGATCATGCCTAATTTGAAGTTTCAGACCAAACTTCTCCTGAGAATGCATGTGAAAACATCTATGAAGTGAATTTTTAATAGCAAGCCAACTGAAATTAAGAACTTTATGTGAAGTAATAATTTCTAACATCATTAGCCTTAAAGTCAAATTTGAATTGCTACGGCTATACCTCTGACATGTTTTACTCCTTACCTTCAGTGGACTTCTTACAGTCTGCAGAAGGACTCCCAGCTTATGCTGTGCCTACAGGCCTCAGGAGACCATGGTGTCCACAGTTTTAATAAAGGAATATACCAATACGATGCACTCTTAAGGAGTTTTGTTAGAAAAGTTCTATTTCTGAAAAGACTACATTATAGATTGTAGTATTCCAATAAACTAATTGTGCAGTCAGTATGAAATACAACAGATTGAAATAAAAACAGATTAAAAGCAAATTTTCTCTTCATTACATCCTCACTATAATATGAGGAATCACTGACATCTGAGAACACTGAGCATCTAAGTAGATTCTGAACTATTATTAATAGTAAGAGCCATTTTTCCCCTGGTGAAACAAAAATTTTTATACCTTCTTGAATTAGATCACAGTAACATTACATGACAAGGAAGTGGCTTAACTTGACAGAAACCATCAAGCACTCTTGGTCCTAGACAGCACTGTCATTTCTTCTGTGACATTTTTATGTCCCACAGAACAAAGCAGCAGCATTTGCTTTGAAAAGTGTAAGGCAATGAAATTTCCTCCTGTTCAAGCTTCCCTTCAGAATGAAATCCTGAAAGAACAACAGCTACTTCCTTTCAAAAAGCCTGCACTCAATCAGTTGTGGAAAAGAACAGATATAGAGTCAAAAAAACCTGATACATTTTCAAAGAGTTTGCAACAGTTACAGTCCTTGGATTATTGATCTTTAGATCACTTCTTCAGTTCTGCAGATTCTTGAGAATTTTTCTCTATGGGGAAATAAGCAGGGCTGAAGTAGAGGCTATGGATAAATTTCCCTGTATGCTAAGAGTCCTCTTATCAACTGAACAAATTTTTTTTGTATTTGGGTTGTAAACCCAGGATCTTTCTAGAGCAAAGTAATTGAAGTACAGTAAAAAGTTTCCGTTCTAATTTGTATATTCCTTGCATATTTACATATTCAAACATACTTCACTGCTAACACTTGAAAACACATCTGATATGCTATAATCCACTGAAAATTTCCTAACTACAACTTCATAGGCTTTTGGCTTTTATGCTGCCATTTCAGAAACTGATCTGATACTTTAGCTTCTTAACTGCAGAAATGTATTCCTTTTTTTAAATTTGTGTTATGTTACTGCTTTAACATTTGTATGCAGCACCTAGAATTACAAGGAAGTACCTTGGGGGCATAGATTTCATGTTACTCTCTGGCTCTTCAAAGACATTCGGGCTTGCGTCAGGCGTAACAGAGATGTACGGCGCAGGTACTGAAGTTGACCGCAAGTATCTCATCTCATCCTGGAACAGGTTGTCATCCTGGTACCCAACAAAATTTTCATGATGATGCCTACACCAAATGAGATTTTAAAATCAGAATCAGGATTAAAAACTGCTGAAACACACACACACAGATTACTTTCTGATACACTTTATTGGCCAATGCTAGTCATTTACTCTTCACCTATTAATGCTTTTAAGCTGGTAATGACTTAAAAGTATTAATGGAAGATAGAGTGGCATTCCCAACCAAGAGGTACTGGGGGGATCACCTTTTTCTATCTTTTAGTATTTTCATCAGGTATTTCCAGAATGTATCTTAGGTGCAAAAGTCTACCCAACATAAGCATGAGACACTACAGTGAAATTTACTAGAATTTACAAGAAAGCCCAAGTCTTCTGGTTTCCTTTTTATTATTTTTAACAGTGAAGAGAAAAAAGTAGCACATATGTCTGCTACTAACACACTAAGTTAAACTATTTGGGAAATTCCAAATTCTTTGGACAGATACGGAACTGTTATAAAATATTTAGCATCTGAAAACTACTTAGGGCGTATTTGACGCTAGGAGAAAATACAATCTAAAAGATTGAACAGGATCATGGATCAAAACAGATAGAAAAAACATCATGAAGAACTAGGAAAATGTCTTTTGCTATGTAAGCTTTGGTTTAGTTTACACACGCATTTTTATCCGATACTCTGCACAGATGAGTGTTAAAATCAATATTCATACATGTCCTTTAATTACCTTGCTAATGTCTGTAGATAGAGACATGGCATCTTAATGGGAAAGTCTTCAGAAATTCCTTCTTTTAGACTGGGAAGTTGAGATTGGAATGCTTTTGCAGGGTTATAGCAGAGGATACTGGGCTCAGCAGCACTACTCAGCGACAGTAAATACAGTGCATTGGCTTTAATCACTTGATGAGCTTCCATAGTTGGCAAGGCACGAGGTGTCTTAACTTGCATTGGTTTTCTCCTAGATTGTTTAATCTAGACAGATTTAAATAAGGCATAATTAATTCCACCACAGGAAAACCTGATGACCTATCTCATAATAGAGCTGCTGAATTCTACCTGTTGTAAAATGCCTCCTATGACGAAACACATTTCTATTACTTTCCTACCTTTGCAAACATTTAATAGTTTGATAGCTCTGACACTGGTCTCAAGATTAATTTTGTGTGCAAATAGTTTCAAAAAATTTAGATTAAAAATAAGTTAAATTAGCATCATTAACATCAACATATTTGCATACTTTGAGCAAGATTTTGAAACTAGTCCTTGAAGACCACTACAAGAAAAACACCTTTTGTACTATTCCCATTAAAAACTCCTCTAATGGCATCTTGTATGCAAAGATCTGGATTATTAGGATCATTAAAAAAACTTCAAACATGAAGTTAAAACAGCCCTCATTTTAGCAAACAAATAAAACCATTCAAAATTAAATAAACTGACAGATGCTAACAAAACTATTACATTCAATCCTGTGGTTATACAGGGATAAAAAATAAAATTACTTTACCAATTTGAGCACACTATCATCTGAAGGAAAGAAAACCTGTCAGAAGCCAGTGACGTTTCTCTTCTATTATCTTAAACCTAACAATGAGGATAAGAGGCTATTCCCAAATTATGAAGTTCCAAATTTATTAAAATAGCCCTTCTTTTCAAGTTGTGAACACAGCACTACTAAGCAGACAGAAAGTTAAACACAAGAGCGGAAAATACCTTCTCTCTTGCTGCTGCTTGCTTTTCACGGAGGTACTTTTCTCTGCACCGATCGCACACCAGATACCACGTGCTCCCTCCGATGCCACCATCGCCACAATTGCCAGCCCATCCTCCACAGAAGTGCCCAATGCTGTTGTACCCTTGGCCACCGGCATAGCGGCCACAGCCTACATGGGGCAAAGGTGAGAACAACTGATTCCAAATGCAGGATTCTTACTCTATTATTTATTGCTCTAAAAGAGGGATGAAGAGGGGAGAAAGGAAGGTGCTTGTCTTTTCCCAGCCTGATTTTCTACTTTTCTGTGTGTCTGAATTGGTTACAAAACAAGGTTCTTGTCTGTTCTTGTCCATGTATCTCACCACTATCTAAAGAATTCAAATGTCGTTTTCAAGTTTTATAAAGTTTTTTTTATAAAGTTTTTTTTTTTTATAAAGTTTTCAAGTTTTATAAAAAACTTATCCAAAGCATGAACAGATCCCCATTTAGACAGCTAAGTTATAGTTAAGGTGAGTATTGTAAGTTAGCCAACAATATCTGTAATTTAACAAACACAAAAATCTTGCTTCCTAGCTAACAAAACTTAAGGAGGAATGGAGGGTATTCTTTTGCTGATTAGAGTTTCTCAGAAAGATTCAGGACTTTAACTTTGCACACACAGCGCTAAAAAAAAAGTAGAGAACAACAAGTACATAAAAATATTAAGTCATTGATACCCAGTACTGACACAGCAGACAGAAGTTTCCTACTCTTGACAGTAGAGCAGTTAACAGAAAACTTCTGTCAATGTAGAAACTCTAACTGACCAATCTCATTTTTTATTTCAGCACAGCTTCAAATCCTGAAGTGTAAAACACAGCATGTTTCTGAAGAGCTACTGAAAAGTCAGAGCATTATTTTGACCTTGTTTCAAACAACTTAGAAACTTAAGATCCCTAACTACTTAAAATTATACACAAAGATGTGCAACTCATCTGTACACAAGTATAATTTTTAATTTAGTGTATATAACAGAAAGCATAGCCTGACATTTTCCTAACAGCAACTAACACCAAAGCATGTGTGTGAAATATACTTTATGGATGGACATGGGAATTAAAAATATGGAGTCTTACCTGGATGAGCTTGTCTCATGTGGTAAGTCACTGGATATGGATGGGATTCTCCACACAACTCACAGATGGTATCTTTTTCTGGTCCTCCCACTGCAAGCTGGGCCATCTCACCAAAAAGATTTCCCCTTGGCCTAGCTTCAACTTTTTCTTTTTTCTTTTTCTCCTTTTTGGCTTTCTTGTTATCTTTGTCACTTTCCTTCTTCTTTAAGACTGCACAAGAACCAGGACTTGGAAAAATCATGTTTTGGGAAGCTGCTTTAATAGTTGCTAAAGAAATATCTTCCCAGAAAGCTACTAAGTGCTGCAGTGTTAATGGAAGAGGAGACTTGGATTTCATTGTGTGATGACTGGACGTTTCAAAGGAGGTAGTTTCATTTTTTCCATCCTCACACTTTTCATGCAGAGGCGGTTCTTTTAACATTGAGAGGACTTTGTTTTTATTGATGCTACCCATTTTAGATATATCTGGTCCGTGAGGTGAGATGTTGAACATGTTAAGAGCAGATGATATTTCCAATGAATGTCTATTTTTCAACTTGGTTTCTTTTTCCTCTGCAGGTTGTTGAGTAAGACTGCTTCGTATAGGTGCATGCTCTTTGGACAGTTCAGGATTAAACTTCAAGAAAGATGAGCATGCCATGGCATCATGAACTATTCCTTCATGCCAAAGAAATGCGGCAAATACGGCTCGAGCACATTCTGCAACAGAAGGTGACATTGCTTGCTTGGCAGGCTCTATGGGCTTTGATCCATCTCCTTTGAAAAGGAAGTTCGATTTTTCCTTTTTGGGTCTTGTGTGCCTGCCAGCACATTTACGGCTCACTTTTGGAGATGCTCTCATGTCTTGCTCATCCTTCAGTGGTGCTTTTCCAATGCTGAAATGAACTTTATTAGAACCATCGTCCAGACTTCTGAATTCGGTGTTGTCTTCACAGGTGGTATCTGTAATGCTGTCAGTCTTTAAAGTACTCGAAGTACAGACTTCAACTACCTCACTGTGAAGATTTTCTTGTACGACATGAGGGGAAGGAGCTCTATTTTCAGTTTCTGGTGCAGATTTTCCATCTTTTGTAGTAATTTTTGGTTTGGGTGAAGTGGACCTCCCCCTTAAGGGTTCTGTTAGCGGCACTTTCTTTTTGCGAAGAGTGTCTGGATCTAACGTGTAAGAATCTGATTTGGAGCGTTCTCGAGGAGGATCAAGCTTTGTTTTTACAGGGGATGAAGCTTTCTGAGGTAGAGTTGTTTTGTCATTGGGTGACGAGGATCGTGGAGAACTAGCACCAGATCTAATGCCTGTAAGTGTCTTTGTCTTTGGAGAAGTTGACCGGGTTCCTGGCCCTGGAGATTCAGCTCTCAGGCCAGGAGTTGTTCTTCCATCAGTTTTTAGTGTTTGCAGAGTGTTATGATTTGGTGACAAAGACCTGCTGTGTGAGTCTGAGCGCAACTTTGCGGCATCTGATTTCAGCATCAGGCATTCACTGGCTGATAAGCCGTCGGTATTTCTGGGCTTCTTCTGCTCGGCAGTGGCTCGGTTCATTCGCACGTCAAGCTTGGGTGACCTGCAGTCAGCTCTGTGCTTGGATGCCATGTCTGATTTTCCTGCTGGAGAAATTGGTCTAGCAGCTCCTGTGAAATTCATTCGGTCACCTGCATAATGTTTCATAATTGAATTGTTACATGCTGACAGTGACACCCTCAATAGTACAAAACAAAGACTGAAGACCTGAACACAAGATAAATATCCAACACATGCTTCTGTTCACATCAAAATGAAAGGAAACATGAAGGGATCTTTTTCACCCTAGAATACTTTTGATATGTTTCTTTTCCCAAAGATACACAGAAACAAGTGTTAGGAAGTTTTTACAAAGAAAACACTACTAGGGAGGTTATCAAAAGGCACAGCTCACTCTTTCTACAAAATACACAATTTACATCCTTAGGTGAAATTCCAGAGTTAACTAAGTTTACCACAGCTGCAACAGAAACCAGGGACTATTTATCTGCTATCTCAATGTGTGACAGGCTGACCGCATCAGGAGACTTGAACAGAGCTCAAATGTATTGCCAGATTTATTTTCTTCAATGCTCAAAAGCCAGGAATTGTAGGAAATAAACACTTAATAAGGCAAATTGGACAAGAGGCTTTCAAATATGCTCAAAATGACTCAAATGGATAATCTATGGAATCTACTTTTTCAAATCCAAAATCTACCCCATGTTCAGCTATAAAAACACTTAAACCCCTCCAAAACAAGAAACCCACTTTTTTCAACCACTAAGTTAAACGGCCAGCTCTGGTCAATGATGTCCTCCTATTTCAATGCACTAATTTATTGTTCCTATGCACATTGACTTTGTACATACATTAATCTACAGAGCTGTAAGACTACAAGAGCTACAAGAACTACAGGCAGCTTAGTACAGGTACATACAAAACAAGTATATGCAAAAAGTAGCTTATGAAGGCAATCTGCTTCTGATACCTCTGTGAACCAAGTCTGTCTTGTAGAATTATACTCTGAAAATTAATCCAAGCAATATGGAAATTATTGGCAAGCAATGCAGCAGTTAATACAGCTGTCTCTCCATGAATCCTTACTGCAAAATCTTGGATGCAGAGTTAAATCCCTTTGATTTGAATGGGTTTTCATTAATCAAACATGAGAAGTGTTTCCCTAGTAAGCCTGCAGAATTAGGACACAGTACTTAGGAATATTTTTTTCTTTTCTAGATATTAAAAAGGTTATTTGCATTTGTCTGGGCTTATTTTTGAGAAAGCAACTATTTGTTAAAAAATAAAGTTTCAATTAATCAAGGAGTATTTGCAAATTTAAGCCTTGATTTCTAATGGGAACAGGATAGACAGTCACCTTTTACCTAGTATCTTCAGAATTAGAAGATGTGAAATCAGTGTCTACTTTCTTATGCATTATGGGATCTGAAGCAACTTCATGAAGTTTTTAATCACCAACCCTTACCCCTACCCTAGAAAATACATAGATGCAATTTTTCCTACTATTATCTCTCACAATATAAAAAACAACCAAGAAAAATTTAGGAAAATTTTGAGCAAAATTTAACAACAAGATGCTTCCTCATGTTGTAAAAAATTTTTATTTGCTATTTCCATATTTAAATACCTTACAATAAAACTAACAGCAAAAGGAAAAAAGTGAAGGATGAATTATATTGGAATATTTAACAAGCCTGAAATTTAGGATACTTTTCTGCCTTTCCAATACATTGCAGAAGTTCATACTTCTAAGAGCAGAGAAGAAATATTGTGTCTATATTCAAGAATAATATATCAAATGTAAGCAAATAGAATATAATGAGAATATAGCAAGTATTTATCATCCTAATCAATTTTGAGAGTCTAATCTGTTTTCATTTTTACAAGTTCTATAATTGTTTTTCACTTGGAAGGGGGAAGTTGGCATAAGAAGGCAAGAAATAACATGGTAAATTGTGGTTTATAAAATGACTGTTCTTGCTAAAAGAAAAAAAAAGTTTTGCAGTCCAAGCATTTCAGCCATTCCAGCTTAATTATTCACCAGTTTTACTCATGAGTTATTTTGAGATGCTTATTTTGTGATAAATTCTGAAATGCAAATTAGAATTACTTTTATACACATTTTTCCCAGTCTCCCAGATCAGAAAATACTTAAAGGTTGAAAGTTTCACAGAATGCCTCATAAAAGAGAAAAAAAAAGTGAAAAGATGACAATCATTTAGAGGACATATAACACTTCAAGCCATTCAGCAAATATCAAATTTGAAGTACATGCATGATTAGCAAATACCAATGAGGAAAACATTCCAGAACAAAACTGCTTATGAAAGGTATAGCCTAACGATGGCTTCCAACAAAAATAGTATCTTGTTTTTTAAGAAAACAAACGTTTGCATGTAGAGAAATAATCCTAAGCAGCATTCAGAAATATCAGCGCAAAAGGAAAAATCTCCCAAAGGAAAAAGTGCATAAAACAGCAAGCTGCTTTCTCTGTAAGCAAGAAAAAATTCCCAGATCTTATTTCCTGTTTCTTCTTATATACTTTTGCCTATTGTTTGAAAACAGCTGTAATTAGACTAGCAGTCACTTTCCATTTTACAAAGCAGAGACAGATAGATTGTGTATCATGGAGTTGCTAAAACTCAGGAAGGCAACACTGAATGATTACATCAGATGAGCTCCCAACAAATACCAAACTTGAACATTCGCTTTCAAAACATTATTTTCTTACATGATTGAAATGAAAATGCATGGAAGGAGAAAGAAACACAAACCCAAAACATTTTGCAGGTAAAGAATCTGAATAACCTTGCTATGTTGGCATGCATACCCACCCTTCAGTTTGTGAGAGAGGGATGAAATAGCAGAGGCAGGCCCAGCTACATCACTACTTTTGTAAATACGCTCACGAGAAGCAAGGCAGCAGGATGGAGTTTCTACAGTGGAAAACAGTTGCACAGAAGCAGCACAGATTCAATGGAAAAGCAGCAGAGATAAAAACAATAGCATTTCAAATGATATGCATCTTCTTTGTTATGTACTCTGAATTCCTACATTAGTTTTAAATGACAGACAGTAGTTTGTATAGGAATGCAGTAAATCAGCTTCCTTGATCTAAAAATGCTGCAATTTCAATCTTAGTTTTTAAGATCTAAAAAGGTAATATATGAGGGCTAGCCAATGACAGTTATGGTTTATTATAAAAATCAGCAGTGTCTAGTTTTGAACTGAACCTGGGTTTTAGATGTTAACATTTAATCTGTAAGTTCAGAAATTAATTATTTAGAACTTCAATATGCTCTTCCAGATGATCAATTTACACATCCTTTAGTGAAAATTAGAGGAGATCTAATTTAGTTTTGGAGTCTTGTTAATCACTGGAAAGAACGAAAAAAAATACATTAAACACACCAAAACTTTCCGTTCAGAAGTGATTGCACCTCATTAATGTAATGTTTTGAAAAACTTCACTTATGTAATGAAGTTCCTCAATACAAGAAACCTAACTAGTAGTAGATGAATGTCTACCCAACAGTATACAGATGAAAAAAAACCTGTATCAGGTCTTAAAAATAATTCTGATTTAAGAAAAATTCTGATGTCATCCAAGATAATTTCAGTACAGTGTACTGACATCAAATCTGTTAGAAATACAACTCCACAAAAATAAAACTTGGGGAGAAATAATAGGGAGTTTTCATTTCAGTCTATAATTTTTTTTTTCTGGTTTTAAGTCCTATTCCTTCCTTTGGAAAAAAAAGTGTACAATTCTTACTGCAGTAATAATGGTAAAGAGAATGTGCATGTTAGAAGATACTGTTTTAGACAGACCCTTTTGTATAAATGGAGTAAGGTAGCTGTATTGAAAATATTTCAATTCCTACACTGTTTAAGATACCTTTTTGTTCTGGTAATACATTTACTAATTTGTACACTCAACAAGCCTGCTACCTTATGCAATGAGCTATGGTTCCAGAAACTTTGCAATGAGAAGGTGTTCATAATTTGAAGTAAGAATTTCATTCTCTAAAAAAGGAAATGAATCCTTAATTTTTCAATACAGTATTAACACAGATTTAACACCAGTATTACCTACTTTTGATACCAATACCAACTATATAGCTTCTGAGCAACAGGATGTTACTCTGTCAATTTTTAAAGGTAAAAGGCAGACAAACATTAGGAGCACAAAACAGTAGTAGCAGCAAACCTAAAAATGTCAATTTGATACACTAGCATCCCACGAATAATGAAAGGAAAATTTTTACAAAATCCACTTTCAGGAATGCACATTTATACTTCATTCTTTCACTCTGTCTCTGAGAACACTTACATTTTACAATACTGTAATCCAGTGTTGAATGATGCACTACTACTATTAAATTGTTTCAAGGGGGACTGTGGGTCCAGCAGTATAACTGGAAAGACTCAGGGACCAACATTTTGATCAGAACTCTCTCTTCTTGAAACATCCTCAAAGACTACAAAGACTTGAAATACAAGGCAGGCAAGGCTGTCTCATGAGCCATTCAAATATGACAGTGTGCCTTTAGTCATGCTCTTTCCTTCATCATGGAAACACCTCCAGCTTGAAAAGCCACCCAATATGGAGACATAAGAGGCAGTTCAATTTCAATGGCAGGACTGAAATTTCAACAGCTATGCCTACTTCCTCTGAGGAAACCTAGGAAGCAAGACATACCACTAACTGGCTCATGTGAGTCTTCTTTAAGCAAACTCTGTAACCATCATGTGAAGTGCCACTGGAAAATGGAGTTAGCTTCAAGTTTCTTCTGAAATGCCACTGCTTTTCTGCATCATGGTGAATGAAAGCACTGACCTGCCTTTGCTGTGCTGCCTGAGCAATGGATGCCTCTTAAAGATAATGTACTCTTCTTTCACTCACTTTTACTGACATGGAAACTACAATACAGCTGTCAGTTCAATCTCCTCAAGCACTGCAATCAACATATCTTTCTTCACCTCCTGAAAATGCCAAATGTCATAGTAACAGCAGGACTAGGACTTTTTTAGAAATTATTTTTCCATGAATAAAAGAATGCACTGAATTAAAAAAAAGCTTGAATATTAAAAAGAAAAATGTATTTAGTACGGTTAAAGTGGGGATTTGAGTGAATGAATTAAAGCAAAACCGGAAATATGCTATAATGAGAAAAATATTAGCAATATTCTATACCAATGGTGGGGCTTGGAACACTAACACTTGAGCCACATAAGTGTATTAACTGAAAGAAATGTTCCTGTCTGGGAAAGGTACACAAAAAAAAAGAAATCTATGCTTTTCCAATTTGTAACTACAATGTCTGAAGATGTGCTATAAAGAGATTTGTTCTAAAAAAACACCTGACACAATTTGTACTCTTTTTCCAGCCTTTACCATACCAGCCCTCCAAGGATGGTTTTGGATTGACCTGGCCAAATGTATGTTTCATATGTACCCTTGCCTACGGAACCTGAAAAGCCTAGGTTATGGGACCATTTAATTCAGCTCAAATTTTCAGGAATGATAACCTTGGCAATTTCAAGGTATCATTATTTTTCATTTTTAAATTATGAAAAAAACAATTAGATAAGTTGTCATTGGTTTAACTGATGATTAAATCACACACAGAAGAGATCACCATGCCTGGTTGAGAAGATTCTCTCAATTTTACTGAGACACTACAAAGAAGCACATCTTATGTGCTCCATATGTGTGCTGGTCTTTTGTGCCCCCTCTACAGTTTTAGAAAATGCAGACAGAAGCACTGTGGCTCTAAATGCAATTTCACCAGCGCCTAGTTGGGAAAGGAACAAAACCAAAAAGAAACTGATCACACAATACTGAAAAGATGCATGGAGGAACTCCTGACAAGAATGGCAGGAGCCGATGATGGATGGTTGGACTGCAGCTCTGCAGCACAGACTGCAAAGGAAGCAGGTGACAGGACACTGTATTGAACAGCAGCTCAGCACTGCAGCTTCTGCCTGCACAGGAAGAAGTACCCCAAACAAGCTGCATGGCTGCTAGGAGGGAGAGAAGTTAACATATCAGAAATCATGGCGGTCAAAAGCTTTTTAACCCAGAAATCCATCCCTCATTTGCAGTATCAACTCAGGTGTGAGGAAACATGGCATAGAGGTCTAACACTGGTGACTGCAAAGTCTCACACTTCCCTCCTTAACTTCAGAGCTCAGCAGCCAATCATCAAATTTTGGTAACTGATGCTGGACAACACGCCAAGATCCTGTGACTCACACTTGCCACATCTAAGGAGATTTATAACCTAGCATGTATTGCTGAAGGTTGAGAAACTAGATCTTCCATGACCTTCTAGGCTTCCTCACTTCGCCTACAATCAGAACTCAACAGAAATTTGAGTCTTCTCTGCTTTTAGCAAAAGTTCGTTGACAAATAAATCAAACAACCAGTAATAATCTTGTGGGTATGGCAGTTTGCAGTCACAAGCAAATCTGTTACTGATCATCTTACAGGCTTCTCAGAAGCAAGCATAAGCAGGCTGCAGCAATTACAGACGGTTTTGGTCAAATATCCAAGGAAGAAACATACATAAACTTGTGATCTTACTGGAAAAAAATTCTTGCTAAGGCTCCAAGTCAATACAGATGTTCCTGTACTCTAAGGTAGGTTTTGCCAGCTCTTCTACCTTGTCTGAACTTCTAGTTGCACACAAGACTAACAAAGAATTAAAATAAATGGCAAGAGTACCTCAATTTTGTCTGTCCTTGTGAAAAGAAAAGAATCTCTTGTATAACTATGTCTGAAAAGTAGCAAAGGAATTGAGCAGGACAGAACAAATCAGCCCTTCACAGATTTCTAGCAAGTAACACAAAACTGAGGAACAGTTTCCCTTTTGCTTTTCCTAATATCCCTTCTGCAACAAATTCTTTGGTATAACACAGAGTGCCGTTGTCACTCATTTACAATGTGAAAGGAGCAACAGAGGCACTTTTTATTTCCTCAAGCATTATATCTCAGGAGGTGATTGTCCTAAACTGTAGTATTTCTGAAAAACACAACCAGACACTGTGTTGGAGGATAAAAGGTTGTGACAAATCCTTTCCTTGTTTCTTAAGTGAATTTGCAAACCAAACCTCAAGGACAGAAAAAGCTCCTAAAAAACAGATACCTACAAACACTTCTAAGGAAAACTATAATCTCTCACCAGCACAAAGTATCAGATCAAGATTTTTCATCCTATTATAAAAATTTAAATAAAGGAAATAATTCTAGAGGGCATTCAGCAGGATGCTAGCTTTCCTCAGAATTATGCCAAACCAAATTTCTCCCCAGAAATAGAGATATTTGAGGAAGAACAGAAAATGTAAACAGTAGACTGAACTATTTAGGCTGACTTGCAATCAAGATTGGCATTTAGTATATAACATCTGCAGACAGGAAAATCTGGGCTGGCACAATTTCTTTCAACAATTAGACTATCATTAGTCCATTTAGTAAAACAGTATACTGACTATAAGCATTCATTTTAATTTTAAAATCTAACTTTACTGCAGGAAGCACTAAAGGATGGAGCACATAAACTAAAACTAAGCATGTCTAGGGCAAAAACTCAATTGACTTGATATGGACTAAAGATGTGTTGTTTAGTGGATTTGACTTTTAATTACATGTTTGGTAACAGGAGGCCATAAAGTGATTTAGAATTAATTAATTAAAATTGCATACTGAAAATTAATTTATGTTACAGTTCTAATATAACTGCATTAAACTTTTAAATGAACAAGTATATTGATATAGTCTTACAGGCATCCCTGACTATGTGCTGAATTTGGATGTACTTGCAAATGGAGGATGAACAAGTTTGCAAAAGTCTAAGGAAATTTAAACAAGAAATCTCCCATGTTATTCTTTAAGTTTGTGAAAACAAAAACATTAGTATTTCTCTCCTTTATGAATAATTTACATTATCTGCATCAAACCTGACACTGGATAATGAACTGCTAAAAAAAAAAGTGTATGCATCAAATCACAGTCAGTGACCAGTACACCAGTTCAGGCTGAAAATTTTTTTCCTTCTGGAAGGGCAAATCATGAAATTGGTTGAGACCTTGTCCTAAGGTCAGATCCCAGACACAAATTAAAAAAAATTTTCCAGTTTTGTGATTTTATTATTTGGTAGACCACCAGTGCTCCTCCTCTACCTGACAAAAAAAAGGCTTCCATTTGAATTGTATCCATATGAATATGTACTAAAACACAAAACATGGATGTACCTTACTGAATACAGTTTATCTAAACATCTTGGACAGAGAATCCATTGAGCAAGATCTTGTTGGGCAATCAAAAATGATGCTTTTGTTTTCATACAATGTAGGTCTAAATGCTAAAGGACAAATCATCTGAAATTTGAAATAATACAATTAGGGTTACTTTTGATGCAAAGCTGAGTAACTGTTTTTACTTCTCTGAACAACAGAAAAGAAAACCTAAAAGTGATAGGAAAGAATAAATATTTGACAAATTCTCAATAAGGGTGTGCTGATGCCACAGGCAGTCAGCTGTTTATCTGAGTAGAGTTTGGAATATTCTGCTTTCAGGATGTTGGTGTAAGTCCAGCAGAACTACAGAAGATCGTGATCAAAAGGTTTCTGACAATCCTCGTAAAAGCAAATTAGAAATCTTAATCTAGCTCTCACATGAAGGACTTCACTGCAACTTCAATAAGCTGAGCTGGAGAGATGCAGGACTGCATATACACAGACACTGAACTGACTGACAGGGTCAACAAGAAAGAGCTGAGGCACCTCAGAGACAGCTTGTGGGAGACAGGGATAAAGGAGTATTCCTGTGACCTGTGCTGTAACTGTTCTGCATGTAAAAGACAATTTAGTGCAGGATCAGCTATCCATCATGAATGCTGAGCTTTTAGTTTTCATTAATCAAAACAGTTTCCTGTCCTCCCATCAGTAATCAGGTTAGCTGGTATTCACCTCAATGAGCAAACTTTCTTTACCATGCCAATCCTATGAACACCCAACACAAAATTAAGAAAACATTTCTTATGAATAGTGCCAAGTTATTCCCGTTGTCCTGCTACATCCCTAAAGTTAGGAGCAATGACAAAAATAGAAATTTAGGAAGTAAGAAAAGTTAATACCTATGAACTTACTGAAGTGCATTTTTGATGTTAAAGGAATTATCAACATTTTGTACTATATGAAATATTTACCTTATTTATAAACCAGAGTTGCATAAAATATTGGAAATGCACTTTCATGACTTGTCTATGGTGAAAAACACATACAAACCCAAAATACTGTCAATATAAAAATTAAAGTTGAACAAGTATACTTCTTTGGGAGCATTACTTCACATGCTTCTGAATCATGAAAAACTTAAAAAAAACAAAACCAGAAAGGTGCACTGTGGGATGATTAGCAGCTGGTAAGCAACTGAGAACAGCAATGTGAAAGCTGCAGAAATGGACTGATGAGGCAGGTAAGGCTGACAAACTTACTCTGAAGCTGTGGCTGAGGCTGCTGGAAGGAAAGGGGCTGTCCGAACACAAATGGACTGTGGACAAGGGAAGAGGGAGCTTTTGCAGCTTGATCAAAGATGGAAGGAGCTGGGAGATTTGGCCGTGACTGAATGGAATTCAGTATGGCACTCAGTTGGTCACCTGTAGTGGGCAAAACAGTCAAAACTACAACCTGTTACCTGTCATTCTCCACAAAGGCAGAGTAAAATGGTACTCAAAGTTTCAATGATGATAACAGAGAAAGCTCATACAACTCATTTAGCCACATACAACTCTGGTTGTGGCTAAACATAAAAATCTCTCTCCATGCATGGCAACAAAATTACTATTTTTTAAGGCTCATGGATATTTTACTGCAATTATTTTAAGCATTTCAAAATAGAGATTTGTATTTGCCTTGCTAAAAAATGAAGAGCAGCCAAAGAAAAAACAGAAATCCCTAGCACTTACAGTAATACACACATGCAACAGTACATGCAGAAAAAACATTAGAAAAACTGATGAAAAGGGAAAGCTAACATGTAATTAGGCTTTGGCAAATGTATTTCTGTGCCAGTGCTTAGGTAAATATTTACTCATTTTTGCAAATATTTTTAAAACTATTCTGTTACACTGTTTTTCAAGGTCAGATTGAAGTTAATTTAAAAAATCTGTAAGTACCATTTAAGAACTGGAATCGGTTTTCTGAAGAGTTACCTACATTTGCTGTGAGGCAAATGAAGGGATTCAATACACTTATTTATAAATTATAATTTATAATTAATAAACTCTTGATGTTAAAATCAAGAGTTTATTTTCTGAATGCCAATTTTCAAAGAACTCCATGTGAGCATTAGAAATACATGACGCCTCAGTAAGAAGGCCACACCATGTCGTAACTTGAAGTATACTTAGTAATATGAGGTAGGAGACACCTGAGATTCTCTCAAATTCTTGATTTGAACCATCACCAGACAAATCCTAACAATGTCACTTTATTCTGCAAATTCCTATGACTGTGACAGCATTGTAGAAAACCTAGTAAAGAATTTTAGCAGCTGATATAGAATTTACGTTTTTTGATTATTATCAATTTTCTTTTTAAGGAATTAGGGAAATACCAGCAGATGAATCAAATCCAGTATTACCCAAGAACTGAAAAGTTAAATTTGTTTTCTTGATATTTTGGGTTAAAAATTAAGATGACAAAATAGCAGAAAATAGCTCGAATGCCCTTCTAAATAATCATCTAGAGGAATCCATCAAATTTATTTCACTATTTTGGAAGCAGCATACCTAAAACCTACTGGAATGTGTACTTCAGCATCAATCATTCCTACCTTGAAAACCTAGAAGTGATTGAACAATCTGGTCTAGGGGGGGTTTGGACCTATGGTGATCTGTAAGATCTCTTGCAATCCCAGCCATTCTGTGATTTACATGTCTGACAAACTATTATTATTAAATGTAACATACCTAATTTCTAAAATTAGAAATTATTGTAAAGGGAAGAATATCTGAGAAGTTGAAAGTTATCTGCCCAAAATAATCAAAGATGGAGGTGGGTAGGGCCAATCATGAGGAATATTAAAAACTTGCTTGTAACACAAAAAGCTGGAAGAGAGAAGACATAGCTAAATCAAACAGATTCCTTGTGGGAATCAAGTCTTTCTTGCAGGCAATACTGTAAGCCTAAAATTAATGGTTTTACAGTAGGAAACTCTTACCTACTGTAAAACTATGATGGGGATCTATACCTACACCTATTATGGGGATCTTTACATTTGATCACTTATTTTGAAACACACTTGGATGGGACTGAAATTTCATCAAAACCAGGGCATTTCTATAGAAGTACTTTTAACAAACAAGCCCCTCCAAAGAAGTGCTTCCTTGGGAATTTCCCCTAAGAGATTGTGCCTGTGCCTTTCATTTTTTATCTTATACAAAACTCAGAGCTTCTTAGACCTGAAAATACAGAAAGACTTCATACAAAGTAATGGTACTGACGAAGAATTCTATTTTTGGGAAAGTAAGACCATTAATCTTTCAATATAATTGCCAACAACTCTTGGGCAACTCAAAAGGAAATACAGTACACAGACTGAATGAAGCCACGTAGCTGAGTTGTTCATTCACACTAAATATCACAGCTTGAGGGTATCTTGAGAAAATAATGCATACAAAATAGTAGGGAATTCAATGCCAGGAGTAGCTTCCAAATGTTTTGTTACTGTATCATCCCAAAGAAACACCTTTGAACTGCTTAAGAGGTAGTAAAGAGAATCACAATGTCTTTAGAAATCAGGATGCCTGTTAATATAGCATATTTATCAATAAGATTTTACCTTTGGACAACACAGAACAAAAAAATTGTTGCCTTAATACATTTTTGCAGAAAAAAGAACAGATAATTCTTCTGCACTATTACACAATTGACACCGAGAGACAAGCTGTAATACTGCCTCACATCTTAAATAATTCCACTTTTGCCATTCCACCATTACTCTGAAATGAGTATGGATGAACTGGGAAAAGAAGGTTTAAAAGGCTCTAAAAAACAAAAGGAAAATGCTTCAACTTGTGCAGCCTTTGTCCAAAAAAGAGGGTTTCCTATAACAATGCATAGACAAGTATGAACCACTTTCTACACAGTAAACCACTGTGAAATGATATAAGAACTATTTCATGTTGTGACATTAACAGAATAGACTATTTAGGAATAGTTATTTTTCTAATCTTCTCTCCTTTAAAGTTTTAAATTCTTTTATTTAGGATACCATGAAGAAATATCTGCTGGTACTAAAAACCACATAGAACACCTTAGGCCCTTATTTGTAGTGGCATCAGCTACAGCAATGTAAGAATAAAATTATAGAGCTCCATGTTTCAGGAATACTTCTCAAGAACCTCATGGAAAGTCCCTTCTGTATTATTAGATCTGCTAGAACTAACAAAGAAAGGAACAGAAAGGCACGCAGATTGAGTTTATTCTGACGGCTTTTATATATGTATTTAGATCTCGCCAACAAAATAAACCATGATTAAAAGAAACAATTGTTTTATATCAGTAAAGGAAACTAGACTTAATTTATTTCCCAGCAGTTGTAACTAGTATCCAGACGACTGAAAGGCAACTTCAGTTTTATAACTTCTTTTTTTAATTTCACAACAAACTTTAAATGGCATGTTTTACCTTGTTAACTCACTAAAGGCATTTTAAAATTATGAAGAAAGATGACAAATGTTTCTTCATGGACTTTTTAAAACATGCTTTCTAAATCAAATAGTTTTCTAATCTTGTTTTACATGTATTTTTCATTTCAGCATTTCAGTTTTGTGCCTACCAATGCAGAAATCCCAAACTAATTTCCAAATGTTCACTGAGTCATTTTATACACAGTATTTAGACTGAGTGAAACTAAAGCAGAGAAAAAAGCAGTTTTAACACTTTGCAATTCATTATACTATTGCTTTGGAGAAGACCTGTGGTGCCTCGAAAAGCAGAAAATGAGTAATAAAATATAGCTATTAAAAATATGAGTGTAAAAACATACCTTTGTTATTTCCAAGGCCATAATCAAACCCTTGTCCATTACTACAGCTTGTCCCCTTACTGAAAGCTTGTATTGAAAAAGGACTTGGGGGAGGAGTCTGCACATTTTGATCTAGAAGGAGTTGCTCTGTAAAAAAACCACATCACTTTGGGGTTAGACCTCTGAGTAATGGATTCCCACTAGAAAGATGAGTCACAAAGCAAAAGGTGATATTTATTTCCACCGATAGCACTCCTCCTCTCGACTAAATTCTCTTCAAAAAAACCCACACACTGTTCTTCAGAACTCATGCTCTAAAAATACTAAGACATAGGACTTTATACTAAGTAGACTGTTTTTGTTTGACTGAGTTGTTGGCAGCTATGCCATTATTTGATACGTTTTTTTTCAGTAACATCATTCAGCAGTGTTTATTCTTTGGACAGCAATTGTTAAAATCCCTTTGACAAAGCAAGGTGGACGAAGGATGGTTTTCAGAGTGACAAACTAGGGCCACTAAACATTTAATTGTGGCTACCCCTGATAGTTCATGGAACATGAGACATTTTTTCCTGACAAATTTATTTGTATCTGCAAATGAGTACTATAATTTGACTTTCTGTATGATACTAAAGCAACCTCCAACCCAAACCAACCTGGAGTATTTCATAATATTCAAAACTACAGGAGAATTAAAAATAAATGAGACAGAATCCACTTGACTATTTAGATTCACAGAGAAATTACTGACTTAACGTGGTCAAAAATACCATTCCAACTGACAATATATATGAAAACTTTCAGAAGAAATATCCCAAATTCAGGTTTTTAAAAGCTTGAGCTGGCACCTTGAATTTTTTTTTCTTGTCAGTGTACTAAAATTAACATGGATAAAATAAAAAAAAAATCACAACTCTTTAAAAAGTACTTTTTAAAAAATTGCATTTCAGGACAAAACTGCATTTTAGAGTACAAACTCTACATAACTTATTCAAGTTAAAACAAGTTATGAGGGAGAAAGTTATAAAGTTGGAAATTTAGTCAGTCATAAATAAAGGATCAAGAATTTTTTCTATCAGAAGCTACTCTAGATCTTGCTGTAATACTGTAACTGTCTACAGACCTAGCTATTCAGAGTTCTACCTTGTATCTGACAGAAACCCTACTCGTTATTTTATTTAATTATTTAATTTAATAATTTTTTTAAATAATGAGAACGTGAATGTAATGTGAAAGATGGTGCTATTCATGGATAAAAAAATGGACATTTGCAAATCTAGCTAGAGCACCTCTAGATCCTTATTATTTCCCTCTAGCAAAAGCATTGAAGCTGATCATAAATTTTGAAATAATTTCATTGCAAATAAAAACAATCAGTTTAAAATAACCTTCAGATATGGCTTAAGTGCACAAAATTTTACATGGCACCGGGTTGGATTAGGAATCTAGAACAGGTTGAAAAATCTCAGTAATTGCACTGGTAACTGCTTGAACTCCTTTAGCCAGATGCCCCAGAGACATCTGCCTTCACCCTACCTGTAAAAAGAGACTCATCTAGAAAAGACTAACAACTGTTACATTGAGGCATGGGATTCATATCAGAAAGTTTCTAAGATGGTATTTCCATGAGCTGTATTGCAGAAATCCCACTACAGAGTTTTGTCCACAAAACCTGGAGATTGCATTTCTGTTTTTCTGTGAGAGCAATGCTATATTCCAAGATGTCCTTCAGTAACAGTGCCTAAGCATCAAGAATCTGAAGACAAACCTTCAAACAAGGGTCTTGTTTAAAGTCTTCCTGATTTGTGAATTCTTTCTTAGAGCACACATATACTTTGAGAAATTTAAGACAATATGAAATGATAGGTCAAATACTAAAGATGAAAAACTACCTAAAAATGCAATACTGTCAAGTTACTTATATGTATTTCCCAAAATAAGCATTCTGGAATGGAAATTTTTACATGCTGCTTAATGTATTAATTTCAGATAAAGTATTTTCTACTGGAAAAGCAAACAATCCTGTATAAAAATAGAAAATAATGAATTTATCAACCCTATTATTGAATACCTGTGCTTTCAACAATAAGGTACTGTTCCAATTCACAATTATTTCATTTATGGAATCTACTTGGGCTCTTTGAGCACCTCAGAACTTGACATTATCGGACACAACTAAAATTAGAAAAGCTATGACTTCTGAAGGAGTGTTTGAAGCATTCCATAAACATTTATATATTTAATGAAAAACTCTTGACTATTCCCCTTCTTTGCAGAAGGTTTTACACCCGATAGCCAAGCTGCAACAGTCTACAGAAACACTTATGTATTAGCAAGGAATTGCTTTGTTCTGATACAGTAACGTGATGATAATTGTTAGAGTATCTATGTGTGAAATGAATTTCAGCAGCAAATGTGAAAACCAGAAAAATGACAAAGAGTCTGTTAAAATGAACTAATAAGAGGCTGACAATAAGTGCGACCTAAAAACACAAGCAGAGGATAACTGCTGAGGTCAAAGCTTTTCATAAAGATACTTTTTGGAAAACAGATGCATAAAAATTAACCCCAGAGCTGAAAGAAAAAAGATGGTTAAAATTATCACCCATAACCATAACTGGTACAGAAGAAATAATACAGAAATATTTTGACTGTTTTTTAAAAAAAATAATTTTAAGAATGTTTATAAACAACTTTTAAGCCCAACTGTGCAACATAATTCAAATGAAAATACATAAGCTAATGTTATACCTGCTCAAAACTCAGATACTTCTTTATTTCTCCTGTTTAGATTGCTTATTTTCTTTAAAAAGTAAATGAAAAAAAATAAAACAACCACTTGCCATCTTCATGTCGAAGGTACTGGTTTCCACCTCTGTCTCTAGCTAATGACCATGCCTCGCCTTCATCACTTTCACAGAACTCTACCATGCTGTTCTTATCCATTTGCACCCATGTACCTTCTGAATTAGTCACCTGATGCAGACACATAAAAAAGCACAATTTATTGACTTCTCAAATAATTCAGTAGCACGATTCAGCAACTACTTATAGTATCTGGAAAACACATTAAATTTCAATCTTTCTATTAGAAAGTAAATGTTAAAAAAAAAAAAGTTTCTTAAATTAAGGCCACAGGCTGAGGCAGACTGAAGTACAAACCTATTTATGGCATATTTACATTTAGGAGTAATTCCAAAAATTTTAGACCTATTTATATTCAGAAGAAGCAAAACACCAACACCACAACTTCAGAAAATCCACATAAACCTAAATAAAAACTGGAGGGAAATAGTCACCAAGATATACCTTCTAATCGATGGTGGCAACAGGAGAATTATAATACCAAGATGTACACGAAAGGTTTTTATGATTATTAATTTTGTTCCTGATATTATATTTAGGAAATAGCATGACACACTTCATCCTTAAGCCCTACTTAACCATAAAACACCACAACTGGAAAACCCAGAACAATAACAATAGTTCAGCAACTAAACAAATTGATACAATCAGTAAAGAGAAACAGGAATTTGTTAAATGGTTAGGTCCTAGGAAAACATTTTATGAAACAGAATTCTTTCAAAGAATAGGACAAAAAAGTAGATCAAGAAACAATTTTGTAAGGAATACCATAACAGAAATACATAAGCAAGCACAGGTAACTGCAGTGCAATTTTAACATTATTCCAATCAATGCAAAAAGGCAAGAGACACGACTGCATTAGTACTGCTAACATAAACCAAGGTCAAAGGCCAGTAATTAGCATGAGGAGGGGAAAAGCAAACCTGGACAGAGGCAGATTCTTTTGCTGCGGTTACTACTGTTATATACTGGTATCTATGAAGACATGAACTGAAGCTACAAGGATCCATACCTCGCCCACTGCCTTGACTTTGTTTCCCAGAACTAACATTCCAATTGGGATACCTCTAAGGTTAGGGCAGCTTCTGATGTTGTGACCTGATGGGCCAGTCTTCACTACCTTGTACACTCCAGGTCCACCTCGAAGGAATGGCATGTCTTGTTCTTGCATCACTGCTTCCTGTGGGCAGTGTGAATTTAGGTCTTTGAAAAAATCATCAGCATTAGACCTAGATTCCTGAGAAATTAAAAAAAAGGCAAAACAGAATAAAACCTATTAATACCACCTTTAAACTACTGAGATAAGAAACACTTACTTCAAGACTACAAAAGGTAAATTTCAGAGCTAAAGGAGATCCTAGTTACATTGCTAATTTTAGTGTGCAGTGCTGAACAACTAACCACTACTGAATTGCATATCAATTGAATTACTCCTGACATTACTCTTCAAGCAAAAGTGGTATAAATGTAACCATTTATATAAAAATAATAGCTCATATCTAACATCAAACACAAATTATTTATCTAATTGCTTTCACTAAACCCTTATCCTCGCTGACATTTCTCAGAATACATATACATTCCTCCTGCTCTATCTGTGAAATTTTGTTAAAGTCTGGGACTATGGAAAGGGAATTCAATATTATTTTGTACTATTTGCTGATAAAATATATATCCAAACCTGAAGTAGAAAACACTTTGAATTTCTTACCAAAAAAAGTGGTAGTTACTAAAAGAAGAGAAAAATTAGCATAGATTTTTCAGTCAGCAACAGCTTAACTGAAAAGCTTTGTACAAAAAAACATGAGGGACAGAAGTAACAAATGTGCAATTATTTCAGAAGAATGCAAGTGAGAAGCAGGAGCAAGTTCCACTACACTGAAAGTCAAAGGTACTTCTAAAGGAACATTAAGGAAAGTTACCAACTACATAATGTCCTGCTGGATGAAGCCAGGGGTTTCCTCATTCAGCTTACTGTGTTCAGCAACAGGAGAAGCTTTTTAGAAGCAGCATAAAATCTTTACTAGTGGTCTGTCCCTTATATACCAACAGCATTTAAAACCTTTTTATTATGGATGTTACAGGGTATACCCTATTTTCTTTACTGTCTATTTATCAATCTGATTTATCAAAATTTAATTTCTTCTGAATATGCTGATACTTTCTGCCTTGACAATCTCCCACAAAAACACCTTCCAGGAGTTCACTTACTGCTGTGAGAAAGAATAGTTTCTTGGTCACATTTAAACCAAACTTCTGGTTACATTATTTACTTTTAAATGAATGCAAATTTCCTCTGATCTCTTTAATTATCATGTTTTCAGCTTTTTTTGGTATGGAAGTCTGTGCATGTGTCCAGACTAATACAGGAGTTTTTTTCAAGAAGCCTTTACACAAAAATGATTCTATTATGTAAATATGTAACTTACAAAGCAAGTTAATGCAAGCTGAGTTAAACTGGTTTGAGAGAAAAAAAAAGGACAATTTAAACATAGTTTAGATCTTGACACAATAAAGTCTGCTATTCTGGGGAAAAACAACCAGTGGACAAACAAGTTTTAAAATCTCTAAACAAATGTACTTCACATTATTGTCTTCATTACAAATTTCATACAAAAAAAATCCATCTCAAAACATTACAGAACTGATATTCAAGCAAACACTTTAACAGTCACTTTAAACAGCTTAACTGTACATAACATATAATGTTCCTAGAATGAAATAATTTTTAAAAACCCATTAAGAATGGTCTGAGTATTTATTAAACATCTGTGTGGTGGCTTTACTGATATAAATATCATCTTATTGGATGGCACAACTTTATGTGGAGCCTCCAATAACAGAAAAATATTTACCAGTCAATTCTGCTCTAAGAGAGAATGAAAGGCTTTGTTATGTTACTAGGCCACCTCTCTGAATTTCTAATTTGGTTTGTTAAAAAAGGAGAGCATTATTTATTAATTATTAAAAATTCAATAATCTGCCCTAGTACTTTTTTCTCATTTTAGAAGAAAGAGACACAGATACAGCACTGAATGCAAATCTGCTGTTTCCTATAAAAGTAAGTCACAGACTTCAAAGTAAAAAGTAAAACAGACTTCAAAGAATATTGAGCATAAAGTTGAGTCATAAGGTGCATTCTGAAAACATGAGATACAGTGTGACTGTTCCTGTAATTTAACTCACCTTAGGGGGTAAAGCTTTGGAAGTCCATGAAAAAAAGTCCAAATCCCTTACTCCTTGGCTAGCATTAAAGACATTCTGAGCAACAAAGTTTGAAAAAAAGAGACATATATCAACAAAGAAATGGGAACAAAGAAATATTGGAGGAAGAAGCTCAAGGTAGTATAATGCAAAGTTTCTCCTCAAGTAAATTTACTGGTAGAATGTTTTGAAAAAGGGGGAAGTTTTGTTTTCCTAATCAAGTCACCTGAGTCCATTGCTCACCATGGCAAATAATCCATTACACAGAAACAGTTTAGTATGTCAAAAGCTCAAAATGGATGTAGTGTGTCATGCCATTTACTGAAATTAAGAGCCAGACATCTCTTACAAAGCTTGAGACTTCAGACATAGAAAAATCTCATATTTCTGTTACCAAGAAACGGTAGCTGGTCCCATCACAAATCAGTTTTCTAGTGAGATGGTCTCCTGTTCTAAAAGATGATTTCAACCAGTGCAGGACAAGTGCACACAGAATTTTAGTCACCCAGTCAGAACCAAAGAGATAGAGAAGGGTTAAGCTCTCTGTTGCTGAAAGGAGTTTACTTGCACAGAATGATTTCACCAGTTTGCACATCAAAATTGTACTTTTAACTGGAGCCAAAAACTTCAGTGCTATATGGAGAACAATTGCTAAATTCCATTAGTTTTGTAAAACATACAATGTACTAACAAGTTTGTTATGAATAATTGTAACCCAAATATAGCTGCCAGAGAGACATCACTAATTTTTTAACCAATTGCACACACTATCGAAATAAGCACTGCTGCTCCTGCTTAATTTTTCCTCCCAAAAAACAGTGAGGACAGCATTTCTTATCACCGGAAAACATGAAAAAGAAGCCATCTTTTTTCCCACAAGCTAGTTTCTATTCATTTCAAAGAAATTCTCTGTCAAATGAAATAACAGTATATATATAGCAGAACTAATAATTGTATTTATGATGGAATCTCTTTGACAAAGCACCCATTTCATCTATATGAACTGAAGTATTAAAATCTAATTTCTTATCCCATCCTGATATGGGAACCAAATGAAATCCCTGCTCAGCAGCTGCATTAAAATTCAACAGTAGCTAAGGCAGTAAGCCCTTTCAGGCAGAAACAAGCACAAAACACCCTTGGCATGCTTCATCTGTGTTCCTTGAAAAAGCACTAACATGTTAAAAGTAAGCAAATCTACGTTTTTACCACATGATAGATGCACATAATCTACTATATACCGCTTGTAAACATTAAATTGCAATAGTACAAATGATCTGCCATTTTGACAAAGAGGGAAAATTGTCACAACACCAGCATTTCTTTAGAATTGAGTACCTTTACCCACAACTGAAGGAGGTAGCCATGCACTAGTGATATATGCTCTGGGGCACTGGGGAAGGGTCTCTGATAGGAAGATTAGCAAAGTACAGGTTTATCAACTCAGCATAAAACTATGGCAACTATAAACAGCCTACATGTGCCTCATGAGTGTACTTCAGAGGCATCCAACCTACTTAAACTGTCTGATTCTATTACTCTGCAGCATATCACCTTTTTTCTGATGGACTTCCACTGAGAAACATGGACTATCCATACCTGAAATATTTAGGTATCATTTCAAAGATCTATTTTTCTACATAGAGCTCTATGTGTAAAATACACAAGGGAAACCAACAGCAGTGAAGTGGGACCATGCTGGCTTAGAAACACCAAGAAGATCAAACTAGAAGCTTTCTTTTGCTCTGGGAACTTGAGAACTTCCTGCCTATTATAACACTGCACACCAGTTTAGATGAATAGATCAGGCAGCTATTTGGGAACTAGGCTTTCATTCTGAGAAAATACTAAATACAAGCTTTGAATTTAGCCCTTATGCTATCATTTGTAGATTTAGTTGATGCTTTCTTTCAAGAGTTTACCTTCCGAGATCTAAAACTAATTTTAGAAATTCATAGTTTTCCCAATAAATTCAAAGTTTCAGAGATTAAAAAAAATTAATTTGTTTTGCCACAAAAAAATCTTTGGTCCATTAAGAAGCATTTATTATTTTTCAAATACTTTTCAATATTTCAGTTATTATTTTTCAAAACAAAGACTTATCTTAAGCAGCCATCTTGACATTTTATCCAACACAGTCTTACTCTTCAATTGCTTTCCATCATGCTTAAAACAATGGCAGAAATTTTTGTCAATGTCCTTCAGTGTTTCCACAGAATATTCAGCTTTCTGAGGTTCTGTGATCAAGCACTGGAGCCTACATACTAATATTAATTCTTTCTTCCATTGCAATAATGGTTTGAAAAAACAAGTTTAGCAATCCTTATTTGCCTTTGGTGCCAGGGGAATGTAATATTGTAGCTGGACATCAAGGTACAATATTCCTTCTTATAAAGTTTTAAATTTAAAATGAAGTAGTGAGAACTTCAAATGTGATGTTTTAAAAGACAAGTTCCAGAGTTTGACCAAGATCAATTTTTATTTCTTCCTAGAGTGCACTCTTTTGTATCATATGTTCTTTTCTCCTAAGCACTATGTGTAAGCAAGAATAAGTAACTGTCTGTATAAGGAATTTTATAAGCATTTTTTCAAAAACAGATACCTGAATATCATAAGACTGAAGGAAAAGTATGTACCAGAGATAGAATCAGCTTATTCAAAATTGCAATCTATTAAATTCACAATCTCATAATTATCTACAATCAATTGGATGCACAATTTTAGATCAGGGGCTGTAAAGCAGTTCCTTGTGAAAGGACAAGAGCAACAGAAGAAGAGCTGAAGACTTTCTAAGAAGGTAAATGAGCACAGCTCAAATAAATGAAACACTGGCAATACCATCAATCTCCCCTTTCCTATGATAATTTATCTTCAACTATAATAGCTCTAATAAAAATACAGAAAGTGCATTTATGAGATCCACAATATTCAGTATTTGCTTTATCATAAAATACCTAGTTAATGCTAATAAACATACATAAAATGAAGATACAAAATATACATCAAGATGAAAAGAGGTCCCAATTAACACTGCCAAGAACCTCTACTGTTTTTAATCTGCTCACTGTTCCATAATACAGTGAAGAAACAGAATAACTAAAACTTTTAAAAAAGTTTTTACATATTTTCCAAAATGCACTGAGAAATTTTATTTACTTAAGGGATTGATTATAAAAAGCCTGTATATTTAAACATGAGAAAGCAATGTAATTGGAGATGACAAGTCTGCCCACTCAGAGTTGCATAGAAAATGGAATCTAGTTGAAGAAATGTGACATCTATTTATACAGGGAATACATGGCCTAGCTCAGGCATTTGATCTTCCCTTTGCATTTTCAGTCACACAAGAGACTTTCTCCAGTCTTCCTTTTAAGCCAAAACTGGTTGAACGGCTTGGCTTCAAAAAATCTCACACAATCAAAATTTTTTCTACTGCATTCTGCTCATCAAGTCATTCAGCTGCACAAATCAACAGGATTGAGCAGATATGAATTATACCACAGTTTAATCTAACAAAACTTTAGCATTTATTACTTAATTCAGTATCTTTTTTGACATAAATCATTCATCTCTAGAGGACTGCAAAAATCAAATTTGACAACTTGCTAACAGTCAGTTTTTTGGACAATTCTGAGGAAAAAAAAGAGTATAATTTGAAATATTTTCAACCTAGTAATCACCATAAAAAAGATTTTAAGCTTCCTACCAAGAAAGCAGTATCTGTGCAAAGGAAGGATCTAGTAAGAAAGCAGTATATGCTAGACTAGCATGCTGTAAAGACTTAAGGCATTCCAAAGTCAGTCTCTGAACCTTATGTTTTGTCACCTTTAAAATATAGAACGTTAGAAAACTATTTTCTTCCTTTTTCCTCTTATTATAATATATATATATATATCAAACCAACAAATCTTACTGCTTATATACCATCATAATGAAATAAAATAGTTTCAGGATATGCCAAGTCCTCCTGAAAATCTGAAAATTAGAGCCACGCAAGGAAACTCTTCTGACAGTAGCTCAGAACACATTTCTTGCACATGCCTGCACTGCTGAAAGAGTTGCTCTCATAACCTTTTGCTATGTTGGCTGCCACTTACAGAGCAGAAGCCAAGAAAGCACATGACGTTTAACTTGTGTCAGTCAAGACGTGTGACTGGCTACCTAAAAGAAAATTCGGCATATCTGAAGCTCATAACAGTCTAAATGGTAACAAAACTAATTCATAAGAGTGTTCAACAACCCCCAAAACCAAGAATGAATCTTTCATCTGAACTTCAGATGCAGAGAACTAAATGTTTGAAAACTGAATGCTGTTTTTCACATTTGATTGTACCTGATCTCCTTATTCATATGAAATTTGTATTCTCAAGATTATGCTGTCGAGACTGAATGCTCAGTTATTCATGACAGACATTTCTTTCCAGGCTTCTCTCAAGGAGAACAGCATATGCTCTTCCCTAGAACCACATGTATACCAGAGCTGTATGAAATATGCCAAGCAGTAAGTTCTTGCTAATCACAGACAATTGCTGAGCTCAAAAATATTCCCTTCAATAAGTAAAAAGGTACTGAAGATAGCTAAACTAAAAAAAAAAAAAAACCACAAAAAACCACTAACCACAACTAATAAAAATCTACCAGACTATAATACCCATCTAGATAAACAATATTTGCTGAAGTTAGTTACTTAGTCAAGATAAATTCACTTTTACCATGGGTGAACTGGTAAAATACAACTACTGCACAGAACTATTAATATTTCATGGAAGTACAAAACAGCAATTTTCTAATGGCAACCAATTTCTAAGGCAAAAAATACAGGCAAAATTTTAAACAAAGCCTAATTTTTTTCCATGTTTTCATATATTCTACAATAGACTAGAAAAACACTGTGATGACAGGCATATTTGAGTGACTGATTTCTGAGTACAGAAATAATTTGCTTCTCAAATCCAAAATTAAAATAATTTCCCAAACAAGGATTCTATTAAAAGAAATCTACAAATAGAAATATATCAACAAATAATTTGCAGACAAGAAGACCTATTCACATCACATAACAGTGTTTGGCACAACAGCCACAGGGCATTATGAATTTCCAGTTTTAGCTACTAGCAAATAGCCCAATTTCACTGGAACTGGGACTATCTCAGTTCTTCTACAACCAAAAAACATGAACAGCATAATATTACTGGTTGCAGTGTTTAACTTAATGAAATATTTCTCAACTATCTTCAATTGCAGCAGTAGCTTACTCAGACAAGATGACAAATGAAATCTAAATAGCAGTATCAATTACATCTGATTCTCACATTCTGCCCATAAGCAAACAAGGTACTGCCCACTCAGGTGAATGCATGAAAACAGATGAGCCAGAAAGGCTGGCACTTTCATGAATCCTTTGAGAAACACTGGTTTAGCTAATAAAGCTTTTCCTTTTTTCGTCTTTCACATTTTTCAAAAAACTGTAATTGGTTTCCAGAAAAGGTCTAGCCTTTAACTGTAGTGTTGACGATCACCATTAAAGTTATTCACTTCCTGTTAACTCTTATTATAAATTCAATGTTTGTCTGGAAGCTCTAGGGTTCTTTGATTAGCTAATGAAGTGGTAACTTAAGGATTCAGGTATAAAACTCACACAAAACATCCACAAAACCCAGAGTCTAAAGAACTTTTTTGGTTGGTTGGTTCTTGTAAAAAGCAACAATTACATTGATTCACTGCAGGCTGCAAGCCTCTTCTGAAATTATAGCACCAGTGGACACTTCACAGACAATGCTATCTAGCATAAGAAACACCTGGTGCAGACCACAATCCAAAACTACTCTGCTTTAATTACAGCAGTCCCTGCACTTCTGTTTCTCTTCTAGAAGAGGCTTCAGTATAAAAAGCCTCATACCTTTCTACACTCCACCCTCATTACACAGCAGCCCTCCAAAATGCACACATATAAGGTTGTATTTGATAATTAAAATATCGTTTACCTCAGGATTTTTTGCAGCCTTAATTAAAGAAAGTCTTGTAATGAGGATAGAGTGTATTTTTGGATATTTTTCAAAGGCACCTTTTACTTACGTCAACAGGTACCAGAAGGCTCTTGCCAAGATGTTGGTTAAAAGACAGACACCAGGCTTCAGTGTAACCATTCATGTTTGGAACATACTTCTTTATTGTTTCATCATTCAGCCTCAGCCAAACACCATCATCATTGTGGATCTATGGGAAACAAGCAACAAGAACGAGCCATGCCCTCCTGTAACTGTTCTGGAGCTAGCAAGGATTAACAGACTTCAGGCAGACAAGAGCAGCAAAGAAGCAACAATCCTTACAATGCTGATACAACAAAAGCAGAGGTAAAGAGGAATATTGACAAAATCAGAACTCCAAAGCAATGGGGAAGCATATTTTTTTATAAGTCAAGGCATGAAAACAAATTTAAATCAGATCATGCAGTAAACAAGAATGGCTTTGAAATAAAAGAGGAAAGAAAGCCAAGCCTTAATAAGGTTTATAAATTCCCCACTTCCCATTATTCCATTGCTGGCATGACTTTGTAAATCACAAAAATATTCCTTGCATATGAAGTTATATTGTAAGAAAAATACATGCATAGTAGTCTAACACACTAGTAGTGATCTTTCAGATCTCTAAGTAACAGATGTAATGAAAAGGACATCTGCATCTGAATTTTTGTGTAGAGTTGAAATAGTAAGTAGTGAAAAGCTAAATCTTAAGCGGTATTATTGTAAGATGAACTCCAGGAATTTTCTTTCCTTATATCAGTATCAAATGTTTGTTACACAGGTTTGAAGTAAATTAAAGGAAATGACAGCTTGAAAAACTAAATTAGTAAATTTAGATTTTTGCAATTTATGGTCTTAGGTTGCATATGTCAGCATCTAAACATGGAAAAAACCCCATTATTTTGCATGAATTACCTTTACATGTCAGCCCAATTTTCAATAGAAATGTCTTATGGATTACCTCATCAATGAAAGTGATGGATCCATTGACTTTCACTATGCCTATCTGCTCACTCTGAAGGGAAGGGTGGCTACGGATACGAAGCCCTGCACTGTCCTTGGCCACAAATTTGCGAACCTAAGAGAAGCAAAGAAAGACAGTAAGGAAGAAAAAAAAAATTGGAACAGAGCTCTCAGAGTAAAAAGAAATAGGTTTAACAGGTTCTGAAATGCCAGTGACAAGACAGCAGTCTTAAGAGTTACAGTTTGTTGCTAGTTTCCCATGGCTGCTGTGTATAACTTCATTTTTCTACTATAAATAAGAAAGTTATAATGTTCCAAAACACATAATGTAAGCATGCATTAACTTGGAAATATTTCTGTTATACCCTACAATAATCAGTACAACCTTCTGATTTTTTTAACAAACACACATTTCATTCACTGCTGAAAATTTCACCAGATTTGCATTTTCAAATTTATTATTTCTTTTAACTCATCACCCTCGGATTACCATTTCTCAGTTGTGCTACTGCAGTATTTTTTTAGTCAGCTTTTTTTAACCAAAAATTGGTTATTTTCCTTAGCTAAAGAGTTTAACTAGCCATTTTAAAATAAAATAATCTTTCTACTTCTTTATCTTTTAAACAGCTATTTCAATAGTTTCTTCCTTGTTTTTCCACAGCAAGGTTAGAGCAGAGGCTTCTTGCTATTAGCTGGACTTTCTACAGCACCACAAAATCTTCCACTTGTTATTCACTATCATGTTTTTACCATTCAAACATTATCAGGCACCTATTCCATAGAGAACAAATGTAAGGCATCCTCTTGGTTTCTTAAAACCAGAGATGCATATATTCTACCCATATGGTATAAAACCGTTCTCTTGGAAGGTTATTTTCAAACTCCACAGATAAAAGTGATAAAAGTATCAATAGAAATATGGATTTTATCTATAACGACATAAAGGACAGAATGATGTGTAAGGAACAAACTTAGGGATACATAACAAAAGGTAAGAGCTAAGTGTACGAACCTTTTTTCCCTAAAGAAATTATTTAAGAAATTATATTTATTCTGAGGATAATTTAAAAAACAAAATACAAAACCAACAAAACTCCAAAACCAGAAGCATGTAAAGGATTTCATACATAAATTACTCCAAAATGTGCAAGGTTTTGCTTATTAACAGTCCTCTTACTTGTAATACTTAGATTCTCTCAACAGACAAAGCTAGGACTTTCAAGGTCCTTGGAAAAGTATAAACTGAATCACTGCTGATTCACTGAATGCTGACAGCATTCTAAATACAGACCAACCAAAAACAAAATCTTGCAAATTAGGGGTCCTTGCATCATGTTACTTCAGAAAATCGTTATGACAGTTTGCTAGAACTTGGATTAAAAACTTTAATTTAGAGGAAAAACCCACATTCTAGATTTTGAGGAGGCACAGGCCTGGAAAGAGCCGCCTTCTCTTTTGCAACAGCTAACCTAATTAGTTAATACAAAACTTCAACCTATAACTAGAAATTACTTAAGGATCAGATCCACTGACAGAAAATACAATAAAAAAATCTGATCAGGAGTTCTCTTATGCTCATTTCTGACCATGATGAAAAACTGTATCATCTGATACAGTGCCTCTTTGCTAGGAACATTTCTGTATAGCACAGTGGATTTGTAGCTCCATAACACCTCCACCGGCAGCTCTTCCATGGAGCATACACCTGGATTCCAACTGAAGAACTGACTAAGGCAGAAAGGCTTAGCAATTAGGATGTACATCATCCCTACAGCAGTTTTCAAGACCCGTATTGCTGTGCTATTTTATCTGACAAATCTGCAAAGAGGTACACGTCACACAACACACATGTCACATAATAAAGGGGTGCTGTCCAGGATAAAGCGACCTTAACAAGGGGTTTGGTCTATGAAGGGGTGAGAAAAACCACTCCCAGGCCAGAGCTTTTGGGTTTGGTGGTTGGTTTTGGGTTTTGCAATCAATGCTAGCTACTTCTTGTGTCAGGATGGTAGAAACCATCAAAACGTGTTAGTGACCGATCATTCTGGTACCAGTCTTGCACCTTCAAATTCAGCTAAATTAGGACCATTTCCTTCTAGTTGGTTCCAACTACCCTGAATTACATTACATAGCTTGAAAAACAATGTTTTCCTCAATAGGATGTGGAATCAAGTTTCCTGCAAGTTAGTTAATTTAAGATTTGCAGACTAAAAGGAGGCAGCAATTTTTATGGGCCATATATCCCAGGCTGAATACAGATCACTAGCACAGTCTCCTTCAGATTTTTCACCTGACTTCAACTAACAGAGAATGAAGAATACACATATCAAATTATAACACAGTACCCATTTTCAGCTTGCAATTCACATGAGGTTTGGCTACAAATCTGGAATGTTCCAGTGTCTCAATGAAAATATTTTGGTGTTTCTAGCTGAGAACAGATCACCACTAAGAATGCACTGTTAGTATCCTTTGGTTACAACTATCTGAAATTTCAGGCTGACAAAGATGATGAAACACCATTTAGAGCTCAACTATGCCCTTTTTGTCAACAAAACATGATTTGGTACACTGGACTGTCTCTGACTGATACATGTCTAATCTGCATTCTTGGCTTCAGAAACATAGAGCACAGTACAATTACTACCTTGCATTATTACTTACAATATTGCTGTTGATACACAAAGAATGATTCTGGTTTGTTAAGTAATTTATTATGACATGGAAGAAAGAAGACCGATTAAATGATTTACCATGAAAGGTCTAGTTTAACTTTTCAGCTGGCTCTACAGACACTATGTACAGGACAAAGATGGCTCTTTTTTCTAAGAGACAAACTTGGAAGAAGAAACGAGACATGCACACAGAACACCACAAGGAGAGGATTAAACACTACATAACATCTCAGAACTCCAGAGGACTGACTTCTGTCAAGTACTTTGACTGTTCCTTGACAACACAGAGTTATCATGTATGAACAAGTCACCCCAACTTCCACTGTAATACTTAAAAAGAAAAACAGAACTACTGTTCAGTAATTCATCTCATATCAAACCAGATTCTCTCAACTTGGGGACAGCAAAACAACACATATGATGATCAACTTGGGTGGAGGTATAATGAAGTTGCTTGAGATACAAATCTCTCTTAGTAGGAATTGGGAGTTCTAATTAAAATAAAGAAGTAACCAGGCAATCTTCCTTCCAAGACAAGGGAGAAAGTCTAAAAGAAACTTTCTGGGGAAAAAACAAAAAAAAGAGAGCCAGTGAGGGGTAAATGCTGCATTGAAACTAGAAGTACATTTATTATTTTTAATTTGAGGCATGGCTCCAGGGAAAAAAATCTTGTTAGTAGTAGAAGCAGATGCTGGATGCATTTTAGAGACTGGGGAACCATACAACAAAGTTACTGTTTCTGGATTAACCTGAAGTCTAGGAAAACAAAAATTAGGATGCACTGCATAGGTAAGAAGTTGTCAGAAACCTGATCCTTTTTGTAACCATATATTTCTTAACCACCTTCCCAATTTCAGGACAGGAAAGACAACCTTGTGGTATTCCACAACTTTAATGCAGGTTTACTCCAAAAAAAAAAAAAAAAATAAAATCAGCATCTCATTTGTGCAAGGTGTCTCCCTCATCTAGGCATTTTCCTTATACCACTGCCACCCATTTCAGCTTATTTGCTTCACTGTCTACTTTAGTCCTTCAGGGTGGAATGATAAGGTGAAACAGGGATATCAAAAGCTACAGAAAGGATACCTTTAAAAAACATAATCATGCCATTCTCTAAGGAAGAAAAATATACTAAAGAAACCAGCTATGGATTATATGCTGATTGAAGATGCTCATGACAAAACAAAATATTTGTAAAATTTCATGCACAATTAATTTTGCAGTACAATATAAAAGACATATAACTAATAACAGTGCAAAATTTTGTCTGTGGCTTTAATAATAGTTGTGATATGTTTGTGTGACAAGCCAAGGCAAAGGCAGTATCTGTAGAGCTTCTATCAGTTTTATGAATTCATGTACTAAAAGAAAAAAGAATGGATTTGTTTCATTTATCCAGTGTATTAATTTCATTCCATTCAGCACATTAAAGTGATCTGCAATTATCCTTAAGTCTGCAGGACCATTATATGATAAAGTAAACATTAAACAACAAAAAAGTCCCACCCAAACATAACTATCTGTTTTGGGTTTTTTTTTAGTTCTCCAAACCTTGTTTGGCTGAGGCTCTGCTTTTGGTTTAATAAGTTGGGTTCCAGGAGGTATCATTCCTTTTGGAGGATCTTTTACTTTCACTTCTAGTCCAGCATCTATAAGCAAACAAAGACTACATTTAAAAAAATATAAGGAGATATATCACTTAAATAGTAACTACAGTTTATCTGTGCTACAATTTAGAATATACAAAATAGACACTTATCTGTCTGCCAAAATCAACACCTGCTGTTGCTTCATGGTGCAAGGTAATAATTTTTGAACATTTCTATTTTCATATGTGGAAATTTACAGAGATGTGGTTTCATGCTGCTGTTAGATATCTGTCACAGTGTAGGTACAAAGCACTACCATGTAATTTTGTATCTTAATAGTGTCTGTAGGGTTATGTTTCAAGGTATGGTCAACACAGAGTCTAATATTTGAGAGGTGCAGGTGAAAGCTTCTGGAGAGGCAGTAGCTTATGCAACACTGTACTGCTACAGAAGCTAATTGCTACATGTGAGACAGATGTAAGAGCCTGAAAAGCCACATTATACAACCACACAAGGCCTGTAGTGAAAAAATTGGCATATTTAATTACCAATGCCATTAAAAATACGAAGACACTGGAAAGTGACATTCTTGTTCGTGAAGAAAAATACATGTAGTAAATACATGTGAAGAAAGACACAGAAATTTATCTAATAGATGAACATGACCCTGAGTAACAACCTTCAAAGAAATTGCCTCAGCAATCACTGTTAAAAGCAAAGAACAACATCTTGAAAAGAATAATCCTGATATAGCAATGGAAGTGTTGGTTTCACTAACATCCTTTTAAACAAGCACAACAGTAACAGAAGCAATCTACAAGCATCAAGAACATGAAAGGTTTGAAACAAAGAGAAACTGTTACCAGTACTTAAGCAGTCAAAAATGAACAGAATTATGGGCCAAGCATATGTACATCAAACCTTCAGGGGGCACAGTCTAATGACTGAGTCAGAAAGTTCCATTGCAGAAAAATGGCACAGCTAAGTATTAAGAGTACACTCCGATCTGTTTAATAATGAAAGTTAAGAGTTATATTTATCATTTCTAGAAGTTTACACAATGCTTGAAGATGGTAGAAGTTGTGTGAAAGTATAAGAGCAGTTGACTGCAACTACAGTGTTAAGTTTGCTCCAGAGATGACACACTGGAAAAAATACAACTGAGTGCATCACAGGCTCCAATGAAGGCAAATGTTCCTCTGTTTGAGGAATAGAGGATAATTAATAATAATACTTTATACATCTTATTTTCTGTAGTTAAAACATAAAACCAAATCTCATTCCATTTCTATGTGAGTGATGTGTACTTGCATTTATGAGTATCACTACGTGTTTACCAAAGGTGCTGGTCAGTATTGCAAAGAGGAACTGCTGGTGCTTGTGAACTCACCCAAACCCTCTTATCATATATAGGGTCCAGTTACACCACTTTGAGTGTTTCTACTTCCATCTTCACCATATCACCAGTAAGGCTGACATGAGAGCATTCATGACAGAGTATTTTGGAAGGGCACTCTTTCCACCACATGCTAGAGTATTGATATCATAGTGCAGTCCCCAAGACTGGCAAGATAACGAAAAGATTTCCAGCAAGGAATGAACCAAAATAATTTAAAAATTAGTATAAATAATTAAGAGTTTAGGCAGAGTCTCAGTTAAGACCACATCTCCTCAATTTTCCAGAACAAATGACAGTAAGTATTTCAGCATTGTCAGGAGCAATTTCACCTTCCTTAGGTTCTTCAGTGTTCGCTGGGTTTTTTCCCCTTTAACTCAACTTCTCTGTCACTCTCAGCTGAAACAAGACACTCCTCTTTCAACACTGAGAGTTGAGAATAAGAGTGCCTGTTTATCTGGTAATCTAACCTCATTATAAATACATGATTTGCAACGTGCATTCCTATTTCAGTGGGGTTTCTTCTTCTGACAAAGTGATTGAACTAGAAGGATTCTGAATGAAAACTTGGCTACTAAGTTTTGCTATGAACTGTAATATTAAATCTTAGGAGCATTAAAACAAATGTGTTAGTACACAAAGTGGAAATAATACAAATTTATGCTTAAATATAGTGAATATTAAGTACCTATTTCAATGCCATCTATAGTAACATGAATGGTATAGAGACCAACAGCTCCAGGAGTCCAGTTTGCACAGTATGTACCATCATTATTCACTCTGATCAACATGTTTTCACTGGGTCTAGGCATAAACAAAACAATTAAAATCAATCAAATATAATGATTAGTATAATGTTTATTTTGGAAACTACTCTTTTTTTTTCTAGCATCTAAATACAATTTTCCCCTTTCCAATGTATTAACCTCCTATTATTTACTATGAAAATGTAATCCTCTATGCCACATTTATTTATAGCAAATGATAACACATTCAAAGAGTAGCTAATACAAATAAGGAAACAACATTAGAATAATTAAGAAAAAATATTTTAAATATAATTGCTACATGTAAGAAAACATAATACTTGACTTCTGTGTTTCTACCTTCAGACACAATTATCTGTCAGTCATACCTGGAAGTCTGGGTGTAAGCAGAAGTCTCATGATATGTTAATTTAAGCTCCCTTCCAAAAGAAATTTTTAATGTTTACCTCTTTGGTGTTGGTGAAGCGAAACGCAGTTCTTCAAAGGAATAATTTTCATATGCCTATACACAGATTAAATTCAAAACCAAAACAAACAGTTACACCACTATCTTGAATAAAAGAAAGCAGAGCATTTTCTTAAAGAACACATCAATCTAGCTTTACACACCCCAGAAGCATTAATCAGGGACAAATTTCAAAACACAGAAATATATGTGCACACAGGAAGAGGTATCTTCACTGTCTCATTAAACAGCCATTTTTTAGATAAGAAAGATTGCTACTGCTAACAAAAACCTTGTTAAATCTTTGAATCTCTTCAAATCTGACTTGTATAAAACCCTTTTGAATCCAGGCAGTGCACTGAAGTCCATGTGAATACAAGAAAGCAAATAAATTGCATGTAAAACCTGCAAACCAGCCCAGGCACTTTATCAATTAAATTTCATATCCTTTTTCTTTCAACTCCAAGTGAAGACAGAATTCCCTGAATCTTGAGGTGATACTTCCATTGATTTCCACTACAAAAAAGACCTGGTTCACTTCCATAGCATCTTGTAAAATCACTGCTCTGAAAAGCCCCCTAAGAAAACAGAGCTAGTCCTAGGAGTGTACAAAGTCCCTCAGCAAGAATCTCTCTGGGCTGCAACAGTTGCTGAGTTACCAGATTCCCATGTTAAATCAGAAATACATAAATAATTTAAATAAATAAATAAAGGTAGGATAAGTACCTTTGAACATATATGTATATATGCCATTCTGGGTCCCTGCATAAGGATATAGTTTTGGGTATCAGTCCCCCAAGCATGTCATAATTGATTATATTTTTTTTTTCAAAGTGAGATTTTATAATCATATTTAGATGTTTGTATCCAGTACTGATAGAAGGTGCAGGCTGATGTAAAATGAAAATATCAGGGGACATCAGCATTTTGCACTGAAATTAGTGTGCTTAATAATGCAAGCAGGGGAAATAGAACTGAGTATGTACAATGCCTTGAATTCTTAAAAGTTTTGGATGGAAAGGACTTAGCTTGAAAGGAACCTTGGGAAGATTCTCTGGAAAAGCACTAAACACAGAAATCAAGCATGTTTCAACAAGAGAGACACTTTTAAATTTAACTTTGGTGTCTTTTTACTTTTATCTTTATGAAGGTTTATACTGTTATTACCTTCTGAGAGGATTTTAAATTAATCCATCCATTTTCATTTTCCCTTAGCCTTATTTCAGCTAAAGAATGACTACACATTAACTAGCTGATATTAAGCATTCCTCACTCCATCAAATCTACAGAAGAGTTTTTGAACACCCTACACTTGCACCACAGTAATTTATCCCAAGGCACCTCATACATTACAAGATATACAACTCCAAGAGTTTTGTGAGCAGATTTGACACCTATCACTGGAAAAGAAGACACCTATGGACAGTGGCTATCAGAAATATCATCTAAACCTTAACTTGGGATAAATAAATTATTTCTGCCTCCATTCAAGTCACTTTTAAAAGAAGCACCAAACCAAGAAGTGATGTTTGCACTAGCCCAAATAAAAATGCCAAAATCACACCTTGATATGCACATGATCTAGCAAGTTCTTAAACCATTTGTTGTACACTGCACTGATTTAATAGTTCTTTCACTGATCTACTAAGACACTATTCAGTACCCAGCTGCACTATTTACACACAGGTACTGCAGCACTATCCTTTGCCTCTAAAAGGTGCTAGTTTGCTGGTTCTGCCCCCACAACAAATCCATTCTGATTATGGTAAGTATTATCCTCCTCTACCCTCCTGGCTAATCCTGTCTCATTAAGCTGTGCAACTGTTAGCTGTACACATGTCACATCTCTTAACTGGGTCAGTATGGTACACATATCTAAATTTACTGCATGTGCTACAATGTACTCAATCAAATCAACACTAGCTGATCAGTTTTCTCTTCTTTAGAAAATGTCCCTGGCTAAGTGTCTGAGCTGATCCATTTAACAGTGGCTCACTTCATCAGATGCTGCTTAATACATATGCATTGCTATAGAAATCATTTGCATGCCTTTTTTACTACACTGAGCTCTTATTTTTTCCTGTTTTTCTATTTTACCTGCTTTAGTTTAAAGTAAGCATTCACTGCAACACTCCAACTCCATATACATAAAAATACTGGTTTAACTTTCCCTTCACCATTTTCATATGTTTTTATTTCTCCTGCATGACTCCAATTAATTTGTTAATCTATTTAATCAAAATCAAAGACAACTTTCCTTTTTATGCTAATCCAATCTAACTGCTTTAGAGTTTAACTAGTTGGCCCTTTTGATGTATTTACTTTATTGCTGAACTAATATTAATCAAAGTAATTTCCACTGAATATATTTTCAGATTGGGACCAAAAGTAAGCATACATTTTTCCTTCCCTACTGAATACCTTTACACACTTTGAATGCTGAATTTTATAGTTACATTGCCAAAATTGCAGTAACTTACCTTCATCATTGTAATAGCAATATACCGAGCTTCTTTTACTATCATTGGCTCATAGGAGGAATCCAGCTTTGGTGAAGGAAGCCCTCCAAAGGTCATATCACTGCTAGGGGAAACAGCTGTTGCAGGACTGCCTGGTATCCGCTGCACTTTTTTAACCTGTTCTTGTTGCAAAGATGTTTTTTTCTGAGAAACAGGAATAGCTTTGACTTCCACCTGTAAGAAGATGTGGAAGAGGGAATATGATATAGTGAGAAAACACACATTCTTTTCAATTTGATGCGGAGCAGTGACAAAGCACTTAGAGCCCTCCCTGTAAATCCAGCTGTGTCAAAACCCAATGTATATCTACACTTAACCTGCAAAGTCAAGCACAGCATCTTGGTAAGATGCCAACTGACTCCACCATCAGCACAGGCTGGTGTAATAGAGCACTCCCTGGCTGGCAGAACACAGTCTGCTATGCCTAGGGAAGTTTTCCCAGAACAAAAGAGTGCAACAAAGGAGAATGAGAGCCTTCCAAGAGAGTGCACAGATGTCACAGTGGATCATCATGGCCACTAGATGTGGATCAGCAATGGCCAGACTGGATCCTGGCCGGCTCTGCCACCTCCCAGCCAGCACTGCACGTTTATATTGTGCTCTTCAATGCATGTTTTAAGTGACTTTTTCCCCAGAGGTAGCACGGATCTCCATTAGCACAGGCAACAGCTAGCATTACACAATTTTCTGAGAAAGACAGACAGACTACCTGGAAAATAAGTTTGTATGTTACTCATCCGAAATCTGCAATATCAAATACTGCAGTTTTCACACACAGTTTTATCAAAATTTGATTTAATTAACCAAAAGTTACATCACTGCATTGCACACTGAATGAGTCCGGAAGAATAATTAAATTAAGGTTTTTTTACTTTAATATATTTGTGAACAGTAATTAAATAATAAAACCAGTAATAATTTTGATCATATTTTGACATATCTTTTTCCTGACTGATAGGATAAAATCACTACAGAGAGTCTTCCACTTGTTCTGTCACTAATTTAAGTCACTAATCACACAAGTTTCACTCAAGCAGTGTTTGTGACTAAGCTGGTTCTTGTGTTACTGTTGTAGAACTGCTGTTTATTATGTTTACAGCTCACTGTAAAAAACTCAATTATTACACCATATACAAAGAACAGATTTGGGAGCTTTTCTCAAATGAATCACGCCTTTGTAAAAAGTATTTCATCTACATTTGGGCTTGAACAAGATCAACTACTCCACAATAGTAGTGGTCTTTAAAACATAGAAGCAACCTAATTTATTAGAACAACATGAAAACCATTTTGTGTTCATTTTGTTTGCATTGCTTTACTACTTCAAAACAAGCAGCCCACTTTTACACATTCCACATAGATTTTATCCCAAAATGCGCAAAATTCTTCTAACTCTACCTGAGGCTGTCAAAAACACCTTTCCAGTACTGAAAAACAGTGGTTAACTGAAGAGGGTGAAGGCAAACACAGGAACACCAGTCCCTGCCGGTTATCCTTATTAACTGCAAGGACTACAGGAACATCCAAGTATTAGAAACAGAAAAGGCAAGAGTACTATTCTAGTCTAAAATAAAGTAACTATAAAGTAGTCCATCAATGGGCTTCCGATTCCTTTTTTCCATCACAAAGTCTATGGTTTGTAACACTCTTTCCTGGTTTACAAATTTAAAAATGGATTCTTGTCACTTTAATACATCACCACCATCCAACCTCACTTATGACTATTTATGCAACTACAAATGTGTAACTCATTACAGGCAAGTTATGAATTTCATGAAATGGTGGTGGCATAATACAATACAGAATTTGGCAGATCTGTGGATTTAGAGGTAAGAAAGTCTGATTACAATGAATTTATGAATGCCACTTTCTGTCCTATACAAGAGTATTCTGTGGAATACCTACAACAAAAACTAAAAGACAACAAGTTTAAGCAGAACAGCCAAGATTACAATAATTACCTTCATATTAGGAACATGAACAACTTCCCCATACTGGTCTTTTGTTTGTACTGTGATAACAGTTGGCCAACCACACCGGATGTCATCCTTATTCAAAATCAATGATGTTTTTTGAGGATCAGCATATGAATCTGGCTGCAGCCACCTAGAGCAAAGAAAACCATCCAACATTGAAATCTCTTACATCCTCCAAAAGACCAATTCTTACTCTGCACAAATGTGACACAGAGCTAAGAAAAGACACAAAACTTCTGAATGTCTACATACTTTTAACTAATGTACTAATGGAATCAACATAGCCAAACAGTTTTATTCAACTAATACTTAAAATAACCATGACAGTTCTATAGCCAGTTAGAAGGACAAGCAACAGTGCAGTTTTACCTTGCAAGTCGTCCACCACTTGATCCTGGTACACAAGTAATGAAATCTTCAAGAAATGACTGCTCATTGCTTTGTACCTGCAGGGGAAGGCTTCCTTCGAGAGCTTCCAAAATGGTTGGGGAGTGAGACAGTGCCAAGCCTTTCCCAAGAATGCCTGAGTGAGCTTTGCACACCTTTTTCGTTTTTTTTTGGCAGAGGTTGAAAAGAGAGACATAGAACAACTTTTCAGTAACATGTTCACATTTTCCCATAATGTGACACAATTGGTAAAAATATTTTGAGCATTTAAAACCATTCAAGAAGAATAAATTCTACCCTCATAAAAGCTTTAAAAAAAAAGCCATCTCAGTCTATTAAACAATAATTTATGCCAAAAGAGGTTGAATGACCTTGAGTTGAGGGAGATTCACCATTAACTCCCATTGTACTCAACAAAAGACCATCAGCAAATCAGAACAAACTGCAATTGTATTATTTGAGACTTGATTAACATCACTGCTCAGCTGAAAAAGTTATTTTATTTCTGTCATTACAAGGACATGTAAAAGATTGGTTTTGGTAACATTCAAAACTTGCCAAATACTGCAACTTCCGCCAAATAGATATTTTGAAATACTTGGTCATCTAATGTTCAATGTGACATTGCATGTATTTTTTTCCAAGCAGATTCATTATAAAAATTATTTCATTTAAATACTAAAATTCTGTATGACTTTCTTAAACTATCAAATAATAAACTGGATTCCATTCTACTATAAAAGCCTTACAAACTATTTTTTTCTGTAGCAGTCAGTTTCAATGCAATTATGTGCTTAAGTGCATTGCAACAGATAAAAAGCAGCAGCATACCTGTAAGGCAGCCTCTTCAAGTATCTCAAGATCCTCTTCAAACTCACTACCTGCTGGAAAAATAAATCAGTTATATTATCTACATACTGCAGAATATGAGATTCAATTCTGTTTTGTGAAGCTTTTTATACTACAGATTTCAAGTCTGCATAATTATGTATCATACTGTTCAATCAGCAGCTGAAATATTAATATTTATAAATAACATAGTAAACATGCAGTGTTGTGTAGTTCAGTGCATACACAAATGAACAACGTAAGTTACAGAGAATAAAAATTTGGTGCTTCTCTTTTAATCTCCAAGGCACTATGTATGGCAAGTCTTTGGATGTGACTAGATACTTTCAGAAAGATTTTGAGATGGTTTATGGGAAGCAGCATCTCTAAGTATGCAACAGCTGCTCCCTTTTAAGAGCTTACCTTTGTAAAATTATTTGAAAGCCTGACAAACCCTGCACAATTTTATAAATTATGATTCTTCCTAAAACACAAAACTCAAATACATACTATTACACAGTATTTCTTTCTCACAAATCCAATTCCAAAGCCTGATTCCAGGATGACCAGAATTGCCAAACACAGTCTTTTAACAGAAGGGTGAAACAGATAAGGTAACCATATTTCTACTCTCTTTTAAAAACATGCCAGGCAATTCTACTAGTCAGAAGAGAGTGAAATAAGAAAACCAAGGTCCAAGGCAATTTTTAAAATTCAAAGAAATAAATAAATCTAAAAACTGCCCTCAGAAATAAACTACTGCCAGATTTGATACAATTAAGAATGTATTAATACAAAATACATAAACCAATTTCACACTGCTGTTGAAGTCAGATCTTGGTCACAAGACCAGATCTCTCTCTTGGGAGGAAGCATCTTAAATTCACATCTTGAAGCGGCAAGAAGGAGACCAACCATGTGAACATGGTAACTTTAACACTATTTGGGCGTAACTCTCAAAGATACTTTTCCTAATATATGAAGAAATCACTTTCTGGTCCATCTTCCTTCAGAGCAAAATAGGCTTAACCTTGTCAGGTCCTTCAAAACACTTTTATTCCTAATATTTCTAGAAGAATACTCCCACAAATATTTGACTTTGCACACTGATTATACCCACTATGACAATTACTAAAAAGTAAAACTGTAGAAATTATAACAAAGTTTGAAAAGTCTACTAAAAACCTTCCTGTGTGTGCATTACAAGGAAGTCTTTCATATGATTATTGATTCTGTTATTCTATGTAGGTTTTCCTTAAGGAACACTCTTCCACAAATAAGATAAAAGGGCTCTGCAGATTAAGAATGACAGTATTAAAGAAGCATTTCACTTGCAGCAAAAAGATAGAAGATACATAAACTAGGATGCAGAAAAAGGAAAAAAAGGTCTGATCTAAGGCATATAAACCTTGCTCTAGAAAACTACAGCTTTACCACTTTTTCTGCCACAATGTTTTTCTGAGACACCAAGCAAAACATTTAAAGCAAAATTACACACAACTGAAAACCATTTTAAAAGGCTGCACAGTAGTTTCCATTTGCAAATACTACCACTGTTGGCTACAATTCCCCAGTTTTGTTTACTCAGAGGGTCTAGTGGTCTTGGAGAGAAACAATACACTTATATAGCACAAGCACAGTAATCCTACCAGCAACATTAAGAGACTTGGTTGAAGTTCTCGAGTTGATGTTAGATCAACAGTCAGACAAATCAACTGCCATTAGATCAGTCATCAAGAAGCTCCTTAGCAGCAATGCACCTACCCCGCCTCTCTCACACATCATAAACCACCACATTTGTATGCAGCTGTGACTGCACAGGTAACTTCACAGCATATTTTATTTCAAATTTCTATGGGATAGCATAAAGTCAATCTATCTTATTTCAGGCATTTTAACAGAACAAACATAAAAAGCTCCCAAGAGAGAAGTACAAAGTATTGCAAAACATGGGAGATTAAGTTTTGAGGATTTTAATCTTTTTGTTGTTGTTGCACAGAACAGCAAAACTAAGAGAAGTCAACAAAACTAAGGAGCTTGAGGAATAAGAGAGGAGGGCACTAATTAACCTGAAGAACTGCCTGTACTTTGGAGAGCAAAATACAGATCTACTAGTGCAATTGAGGTGCCTCTTACAACAAAGTAAGAAATTTGTAAACAATCCAAATACATGAGCAAAATATTCAATTAAAAATACAAAGAAGGTTTTGTTATGAAAACTCCACACTGATCAGTGCTCCCCTGCTCATTAATCCATGCTTCCAGAGTAACAGTATCTGAGCTTTGATTTGTGCCCCTAAATTAAAATGATCAGAGATAACCTATTATAAATTATGAGCCTGTTTTTCCTATATGCTGGTGCTAATAAAGAGAAATTATAGTACTCATAATACAGCTGTATCATTAGAAGTTCTAATTCCATCTCCATATCCACTAATTTCCACAAACTCATTTTTCCTTGCATTTTAAACTGCAATGGGTTACTATAAACCTCTATTTGCAGCATTTGCAGCATCTGCTCCAAAAGATCTCTTTTCTAATTGTAAAAAAAAAAAAAAGCTACAGTAGAAATACTATAAGGTCTACAGACAAAATGATCACTTTCAACTTTAAAACAGTAATTTAAAGTTTTGCAATTCAATGCTGCAGGTATTTTTTCATACAGAGAGGTGTGACATATGGGGAGAAAAAAAAACAGTGAAAGAGAAATACAAAGATGATACCTGCACATTTATGAAGTACCACAAGGAAACTGTGGGACACACCTCACACAGTCATACACTACCTGTGGATGGGGTGAGTTCATTCAAATTTAAATGACCAGGTCTCCCTCCTCCCCATATACACACAAAGGGAAAAAGGTAAGTAGAAAACACTGCCAGCTTTATTGTTTGATTAATTCACTTTGAAGACACAATTTTGTATTATCTCTAATTAAAAGCAACAATAAGATTTGAATATACTAATTCAGAAAACAAAGATGAAAAAATGAAGTATGTTCTTACCAATAGGAAGTGCTAAATCTTTCTTCATCAAAGCTGCTGCACACGATCCTCCTAAATTTGCCAGTTCTTTCTCCAGCTGAATAATACCCTTTAAATTAAAAAAAAATTTAAAAATTAGTGTCTCAGTCTCAGAAAATAGGACAATAAATACATTTTTATGACAATGTTTTATATTAAGAAATACTCTATGTCCCACTTTGAAGCCTCTCAGCAATGCATTTCTTGTCATACAGCTACTGCCATGTTTTGCTGTGATACAGGACAGTGTACCAAAATTTTTAGAATAAAAAGGTATGTCTGAAAACAATTAGTTATAACTACTCTTTAGATGATTGACTTAAGGTGTTGGCTAGCATGTTTTAGCACTGAGCATTAAAAACATGCCAAGCAGCTTTGTTTGTAAAAGCTTTGAAGAAAACGAATGACATATGAATCTACATGGGTATTTTTGAATAGAAATAACTTTTGCTTAAACAAACACAGACTAATTAGATCATCTGTAGGAATTATAAATCTGAATCTGCTGAAAGCCAGTACCACCACAGATACTAATATTATGGTATGTGTTCTTATCTGATATGTAAAGAAATTCCAAAGAACCTGACATTCTGAAAATCTGAAGACATGATTTAGCTTGAGCAAAATCCAGAATAAGATGAGGTAAATCTTCTGTGAGGGCTGTAGTGTAAGCAAGATGCAGACCTTGCAAAATCCACATGAAGGAACGGGGCCAAAGACTCCCAGGACAAGGGAAGACTTATTTTTCTGGATGTAGTATAAAACATATTAAATGTTTTCAGTAATCTCTTAAAATAAGCCAAAAGAAAGAATTGGGTCAAAGATGTGATGAAATCTTATCTTCCCTTTGCAATAAACAGTGGTGGAGATGACTCATGTCCTTAATGGTAAAACGAGGAGACCACTGGGTAAAACCTGTGGAAGGCTAAATGCACACAGCATTTCAAAGGAGTCAGAGTTCTGCTGTAAGTGAGCACTGGAAAATAATGCAAGTATGTCATTCAACAGGCAGTGACAGTAAAAAGCCTCACATCTTGGATCTCTGATGCAAGATAAGGCCAGAATTTCAGGAAATCTTATATCCCATTGACATACAAGATAAAACCACACTATGTTTTTGCAGAGTGCCACAAACCACACAAAAAGCCATTTCAGTAGTATCCTGATTAAAGAATTCCAAATTAATAATGCCCTTACCAAAAAAAGTTATTACTTTTATAGAAATAATCTAAAAATATTTTGCTAATGTCACTCAGCCATAAGTAGAAATACAAATTTTTTACCATGCAAAAATTCATTAGGTGATTTATTAGGTGAAGCAATTACAATATATATACCTCACTTTTTCCCTTACCTCATCACTTCCCGGACTAAATTCATATCCAATTGCATAACATTTGAAGCCATAAAAACAAGCTTTTTCATCTTTCACATAGTCTGATGCAGTCTCCAGAGAAAAAAGTGCTTCATTCCCTTAGAGAAGTAAAAGGATAAATTAAATTAATAATATATTCCTCTTCTTTTTGTGTGTTTATTTTACATAAGTATATATGAAACCCAGCCTTTAGATGTAAAATGTAATTAAAACCATGGGAAAAACAAGCAGATCAATACTTCAAGCAAGAAATCTACTACAGACATAATTTACTTGCCAGCTGGGATAAAGACCCTTCTTTAACTTTGTTTGCCAAAATAATTCTGCAGAAAAATCAAACTTCCTTTAACTATTGCAGTAACACACATAACCAGTAATTACATCAGTATCTATGCATTACCTGGCAATACCAACACCATGGTAGGCCATCCTGAAGATCCAGAGAACTTTTTCAGTTCTATCCATGAATTAAGGTTCTCATGAACAGAGGTATGCTTTGGTCCAAATCCCAGGCTCTGTGCAATTCTGACAGGAATTAGTAAACGAAGAACATCCTCTGACTGAGCAGTGCCACACTGAGTGTCAAACTCTATTGTTATCCACCTGACACATTCAGGAAAAGTCACCTACAACAAAGCAACAGGTTAATCATGTCCCAGCTTTTGGGGTTCTCTTTTTTTTTTTACATTTACTTCTTAATTTGCATTTGGTCTTAACTCTGATTTAGCCTGCAGAAGCAATTTAATTACATAATCCTGCAGAATTGTTTTGCTATTTTTTTAAATGACATTAACCTAATTTATTCCTTGAAATTTATGTACATCTGAAATACTCTGCACTTTACACAATTAGAACCCTGTGTTATAACTTAATATTCTGTTTAAGTATTTGCACTGGCACCACTTGTGCTTTTAAGAATTCTGCACAGGTTCATTAAACAAAACAACCACCGACTACTATGCATACTGAACTCTCAGATACCTTTTTCAAACTCCAACTTCAACAAACAACATCTGTTTTGTGCAATCCCAGAAAAGTACAGAGCAGCTGAATTCCACTAGTGAATGTGGCCTGCAGTACAATAGCATATAGCTACAGAAATTCAAATGCAGTAACTACTAAACACAAGGCTTTAGACATGCTCCATAAACTTAGGACAAAAGTAAGCACTATTGCACCAAGATGACCACATGGTAGCTGCACTTTCTGCAGTGGATGTCTTGCTGTCTCACAGGACAAGCACTGGAATAGTAGAATAATAATTTATGTCCTGTTCAGGCTCTAGATTATAGGTTTGCTACTTCTGGACATTAATTTGACTGGAACTGACTTTATGTATTCTTACAAAACACTGTTTAAGCATTAGGTAAAAAAATCTGATATGTGATTACATTCTCTATACATAAAGACTTTGAACTTCACAACTTCTACAGTTAGAGCAAAGAAACTCTGCATGACAGCAGAAAAATCTAAGACTATGCAAATTTAGGGATTTAGAGCAGATACCTGAATTAGGGGGTTAAAACTTCACTATTTTCCACTATACTTGATGTAGACTTTTGTCCAAAAACCAGTACAGCAATAATATAATGTCTTCTATATTGGAGAATATTAGTTATCATGCACAGCAACAATTTTTCAGATAGCAAATGCTGACTCAGAAAACTCATGTGTAAAGCTTTTAAGAAGCAGCATGTGCACTTAGAAATGGTGCTCACCTTATAGTGTGTAACAGAGGCAGGTTTGTAGGGGTGCTCGCTTTCAACAACAGCATAGTGATTGGAGGTAGTACAAGCTGAAAGCCCTTGCTCTGGCTGGTTTCCAGTGGTGCTGTCTGTAGACTGATTTGGGTTAAAAGCTGGAGGGGCGTATTTCTGATTCAGAACTGCCACAGAAGGAAGCAGCTGTTGTACCAGGCCAAAGACCTCAACAGCAACCTGTAACATAACATCACATTTGTTATTAGAACGTCTTATAAGTCGGTGAAAACAATACTCTAATACTTCCATTTCTCTTCAGTGGTTGTATGAACATTCTCAGAACATCACTAGTAACAATTCATTAAATCATTTTGCAATTCTGCATCTACACAATCCTGACAGAAAAAGCAGCAGTACATTAATCTTCTCTTGGAGCCCTGCCAAAGCTGAAACAAGAATCTGCATGTAACTGTGACATTCTTTCCCTAAAATAGCTTCTACTAAAATCTTGAGCATTAACAAACGGGAAGCACAAGTTCACAAAAGTAAATACCATACTAAAGCCAAAATCCAGTTATACTCTATAACCATATTAATATTTATTTTAATATTAATATTATGCTCTCTGTGATCTTCACTACATTTTCTAAGCAGATGAACACTTCTACAGCAAAACACTTGGTTATTTCAAATCTCAGTTCCATGAAGAAACAAGGTAACTAAATTCTGACACTGTCTTTCATGACATGTCTGCTAGATTTTAAGTGGTCAGCTCTATTTCCTCCCCCTTGAAAAAGAAGTCAGAAAACATCTTACAGCTCATGCGAAAGCAATAAAAGGTAATAGTGCATACTAGCTAAGGATTATTGACATTTGTATATCTAATAGCAGATCTCAAGAGTGTCCCAGACCAGGCACAAGCAAGAAATGCCATAGCACTGGAAAGAAACGTTCCTTTATTTACAGCTGACATCTTTCTAACGCTAAGTTTGACAGAAATAATCTTAATTTAATGAGCAAATGCTTCTGCTCTTTACTGTAAAAATAATATTTATATAACATAAAAAAACCATTTCATCTCCCCAGTGTTTATCAATGAGTTGTAAATTACATTCTCTTCATTCCTTATCTTTTCCTACTAGTAAAGCCTCTCATATTTATCTGCTTCCTTAAGGTATTTTTGTTACCATGTTTTCAAGTCAAGTTAAAAAAAAAGGCATTACATGTTTTTTTTAAATTCTTGTCTCATGGAAAATTCATGACTCATTAAATATAAACCCCTAATTTAGAGAATAGTAAGAAATCAAAATGGTCAAATTTTCAGAGTAAACATTTTCCTTGCATTACTACATTGATACATTTCTTCAGTAATTTCTCTTGAGAAGCATACCTTGGGAATAGCTGCTGCCACTGGTCCTATGTAGGCTATGATGAGGGGAAGCAGCATTGAAAACAGACTGGAAGAGCTGAGTAACTCTGGAATGTCTTCAGCTAAATAAAGATAATTAGAGCAGAGCTATTATTAATAAACATGCTTTGGTTCAAAGCACATCTTATTTTTCTGGTTTGCCCCTTGTAAGTTAAACTTCTATTTCTCAGACTATTTTTACTTCAAATTATTCCCATTATTTAGGCACTGTTGAATTCTGAGTCTGCCAAGTCCACTCAAGATAAATATATCATTACATATAGTTCTTTGTTGAAAAATGTCTTTCTCTTAGAGGATTATTTTATTGCATTCTTTCCCATTTTGTGAAACTGTGTTCATATTTTCTACAGTATAAAAGTTAGCACAACAGTCCTCCCAGCCCTTCAAAATGAGTTTTATAGCACTATGCAATATTCTGAACATTTTGGCTACAACGGCTGATACATACATTTCTCACAAAGGGATGTTTAAGTGCTTATATATTAATTACATTAACCAGTCCTACTGATGACAACATCTGTGCTAAACACTGAGGAAATTTGCAACTAACCTGCCATAAAATATCTTTAGGATATAAAGAATCTTACCAGCTTTAACACAATGCTTGCTAAATTGATGAGCAAATTTATACAAAGTATCTGACTATGCTATCACAAGCATAACTCAAGGATATAAAAGTTACTTATAGTTTGATACCTACAGGAATGAAAGGTTAGAAAAATATTCTTTGGAAAGCAAAAGAAAAACATCACAGCTCTTGTATTCAGGTCATATTCTACTATTATGGCTTGCTAGCAAAGTAAAGTTTTGAAAAGTATAGTAAATTTTCTCAAGTCTTACCATCTACAGCAAGAGCTCTGTGCAACAAATCTTTGGCTGCTCGTACAACAGCACTCACAACAGAAAGGGCCCTGCTACAGTTTTTGTCCTCTTCATTAGCTTTGTTCAACAGCTGTGACTGCAGATCGCCATCATACTCACTCCTGGACAGTGGATTAAGTTAAAGTAAGTTCACAAACACAAAATTACATTAAAAACCTACTGATTAATTTTTGGCATAGAATAAGCAAAATAATTTTTGATAAAGCAATAAAAATCCATAAAGAAACCATGGAGGATATTTTGGAGGAAATGTGTCACTGTTAGTCCTTTGCAAGAACTTCATTTGGCAAAAAGTATAAAAAGCATTTTTCTGCAATGTTTCTTTTTTCTAGATGCCTTTTAAACCACACAATTAATTGCTATGCTCTTCCAAAGCCAGTTTCCTGTCTTGGTAAAAACAGAGCTATGTCAAATGCTTCACAGAAACAAGTAAAACTTCCTCAAGGGATATTTCTGCATTTTCATAAGAGACAAAGATTCTCCCTTCTTATTTCAAAGATTAATTATGGCTTTGAAACAGTCTTGGGCTTCCCCAAGACTTACCAAACAAACAGTTCCTTCTTTTAAATCCACTCTGTATGTCAAATTAGGCTCTCTTAAACAACATCAAGCATGCAGCCATTTCAATAAGGTTTGATTTGCTTTTTCAAAGCTATCAAATGACAATTACAAACTAATTCAACCCTTCAATATGATAGTGATTAAGCCTTGGCACAGAGAAATAAAATCACTTAGTCAGCATGTAAAACAAAATATACCATTTGCTTTGGGATATATTACGTTTGTCCAGTGCATTATTTCAGGACTAGCACTTCAGAACTTTAAGAAATTTTACTTTGAGCAGTTCAGTGAACAAGGATCTCTCCTTCTCTGTCATGAGAACCAATGACTCATACAAAAATATTATGTTTCTTCAAAGTGTCCTAGAATTGTAGCTTTGCTGTCAGCCTCAAGCCTTTTTCATTTGAACTTTTTAGCTGCTGATGGTAAGTGCAATTCAACTGAGTACTTTTCCAACAAATTCCTCCAAAACTTTTCTCTCCTTAAAGTGTGTTAAACTTCTGTATGTGGTCTTTCATATGCCTAAGAAACAGTTTCTGTTGATATCTGAGCAGCCTCCAAACAAAATGAAGTGTGACTTTTACAAGCTGCTCTACAATAGTTGACTGAACATTTGTTTCTTTGCTGTAAGCAAATCAAAACTTCAAATCATTATATATCAAACAGTGAGTGCTCAAACTAAGTCCATAACCATGCAATAAATAAATTTATCTTGTCCATATGAACTACAAAGACATTGTGATTACAGTATAGCAGGTGCAATTTTTTTCAACACAATTTGTTCTGTAACAGTTCCAAGTTGTACCACCGCTCTTTTGAAAGCCTCTTTGAATTTTTTCAGTTGAAACTCAAAAACCTGAGACTGCTCTGATCTGAAGACAGGACTTTGGTGTGGGGTTTTTTCATATGCTAATTTACCATTGTTAGAATGCCTTGAAGTTTCCATTACTGAAATTATGTCCTTTGCTTTTCTGAAATCAAAGAAATTGTTATTTCTCTTTAATTTTCTCTTTTGCCTGTATAAAAGCAGACAATCTATGAGTGAAAATAGATGTTCTCCATGTTTGTCTTTCATCCTTCTTACATAATGATGCTTTCCAATTAAGATACTTCATAATAAAGTCCAAGTTTCCAGGAGACTAAATCAATTAAAGTATCATGACCTGCACCACTGCTATTCCATTCTTTCATAAGTAATTACTGGTTTTATTGACAAGCTGGATCTTTGAGCACAATCTTACATTTTAAGGTAGTTTAGAGCTATCCTATATCTTCAAATATACTATTACTATAATTTTGCTGGCCACTTTGTTTCTTCATATTTTACCTTCTTTAAAACTTTAAGAGCAATATATGTTCACATGCTTGTTAGTCTAAAATACATCAGTTGGTGTACTATTACTTTTTTGTATTTTCTACATCTTTTATTATGTAGGTACTTCTCACACAATGAAAGATAAAAGTAAATTATTATTCATTGATCCTTTTATTCCTTCCATCTTCTGGTAATCAGCCTTGTACTGTCAGTTTGAAAATCCTGCCTTTACACAAATCAGGGTAAGCACCTCAAACACAAAAGCAATGCTTTCTGCAAAAGCATTACCACAAGTGAATTCCTACTGTCAACCTGAAAGGCTGAAGTAAAGCTCCCCTGCAGGACCAGCAGATGTTTCAGCTGATTTTCTTCTCAGGCAATTGCAATTTCTCTTTTTATACCTTTCACCTCTAAGTAAGAGAGGAGTTCCTATATAAATAGATCTTGCTTCACTACCTGATGCAATTTTTTTTGGAAACTGAAGAACTGAGTAAGTTGGAGAGATAAACATGCCAGTGAGTAATCTCTCAGATATCTCCTATAGTACAGAAAAACCAGAAATTGAAATAGTGCACCTTACGAGTTCCTCATATTTAGAACTTTAAGGTAGTAAACAATGGACCTCATAAGAAGTCAACAATCACGTTATTTGTCAAATTCAAAAAAAAAAAAAAACAGAGAACCTAAAACAAGACTGGAAGAGGCATCACAAGCACACTCTGGACACATTTATTTCTATCACTTGTTAAAAACAGATGTGGTATAATAGCACTGTGATGGTTTCGTTGACTTTTCTTAGAAACGAATGATTACACCACACAAACCTGTAATAAAGGATCTGTGGGATCTGCCCTCGTGTTTGGTTGGTGCCATTGCTGCTCAGACTGCACGTACTGAATGTGAACGTTACACCGTCCGGGCACTGCACCGTGGTCATGCCCCCATCTCCATTGGCAGTCCGGCTGCCATAATTCCGCAAACGAACCGCGTACTTCACGTTTTCCTGAGAAAGGAGAGCAAAAATAGGTTACAGTATAAAATAGACATCTAATGGCTTCATGGTATGTGAAAGTTAATATTTTACATTAATACTGGAGAGCCTGGAAAGTCCCGCAAAGCACTCTACAAATGAAATAAAACAAAAAAGGTCCAGCATGAAACAAAATCAGAGCTGCTCCATGTTCCCAAATTATGAACCATAACTTAAAATTACTACTAATTACTTTAATAGCAAGCAGATATCCAAGAAAATTAACTATCAAGTAGCAGAAAAAAATTTGCATTTTCAAAAATATTCTAAAATTACTAGGCAACTATAATCTATCATATGCACTTATAAAAATCATATGCACTTGGGATCTAATTCCTTCTAGCTAAAGGATTTGGAACTTGTAATTTACAGGTTGAAGTTGAGACTTTATGAAGAACACATCAAGATCAACTTATGAATGTGCATCCAAAAACCCAAACAAAAAACACTGAGCACTTCAATTTTGTTATCTAAAGAAGTTGTATGAAACCTACAGATGTGATTTTATTTTATTTACCTTCAGTGGCACAACTTTGTCAAGTCTGATTTCAGCTATGTCACTAGGAGAATCATCTGTGGTGTAAGTTCCTTTAACCAATTCTAAAGAAGTCCATCTATGAGAATGAGTTGCATCTCCAGTATGATCACTCTGATTCAAAGAAACAAAGTAATTTTAATACATTTATAATGTAAATACATGACACAGAAAATTGTGCAACTTATGTCTCATTGCATAAATTTTTACACATGGCATTACAAACAAAAAGATGAAAAACCTGCTCAGAGTCAACAGTAAAGCCTTTCCCCTAAAAAGGAAATTGCTGAGCAGAGAGGTTAATTTCCCATAGTAACCTATGCTTGTCCTTTGGAAGAGATCAGAATCATCAGTTAGAGTGAACAACTGTGTGTAAAAGAACAATAATTTTGTTTCATTACAAGAACCCAGAAGACAGTTTTATGCTGCTTCTAAGAGAGTACATCAACAGCACATGAAACATCTGTAGGCACTGTCTGATCATGCTGGGAGGCTATCATCCTTTTCTTCAATTTTTGGTTATAACCTCATTTCTTAATTTCATTCATGGTTGACAGGTAACTGTACTAATTTATATTTATCTCCAGAAAGTAAAGAGCCCATGACACTTCAAATATTACTTGTAATAAAGGAAGAGTTCACAACAATAACCAAGATAAGGACCCTACTAGATATGGTATGAAGCTTGTGGTAATACAAAAATCTTCACCACAAGCAAAAAGTCCTACTACCAGTGCACTGTTTTACTGGTAATCTAGACTGAATATGAATATGCCACTTTGTAAAACATACTCTAAGAAAACCTCTGAGGTTACTTTTGTTCAAATTGTTTTCCCAAAAGTAGTACTTACATCATCAACTAATACCTCCAACTCATACTCATGAATTCCTCCTCCACCATAAACAGAAAATCCTACTACAACTACACCAGGTTTGTCAACAGAGAAACATATGGCATCAGGGGATCCATTCCCAGTATTCCAGCTTCTTCCCTGACTTGTTTTAGTGAATCGGTTTGGAGTGGATTTGACAGAATGGAGAGAATTCAGTCCATCAACCTGCAGAAAATTAAATACAGTTGTCAGAAAATATTCACTGCTAAATTTTAGACAACTTTAATAAAGCAAAGTGAATTACCAGATTTTTCAACTGGGTAAATTTAAAAGTCAACTCATAAACCACAGAAGATGCCACTATTTAGCTTTCTATTTAATACTGACTAAAAAGAAAGGATTTCTGATAATTAGAAATTAACTAGGAATAATCAGAAATCCAACTCGGTATTTTAAAGTATTTAAATATATATTTTATGGATAAATTAGCAAAAAATATAGATTACCTGTACTGAAAGAAAGGTTAGGTATTTCTGCCTTAGGTAAAGGTAAGGTATTTCTGCCTTAGGTAGAGTCAAGATTAAGAGAGGGCAGAAACAGATGTTACATAATGGTAAAAACACTTGAATCAAGATGTTATCAAAAGCTGATTCTTTCTATGAGACAAGCCTGTTGATAGCACAGAGACAGTGATGTGCCTTTAACAAAGTCAAATACTTTCTGTCATTTAATGAAGTTATAGCCTCCTGAAAGAATTGTATATCTACATAAATATGCAGGCAAAAAGCAAAGTACTCAAAAACTGTGCCTTTTTTAAAACAACCTGTAGTATTCTTCAGCACTAATGAAGTAGCTAATTATCTACAGTACTTCTCTAATACAGTGAGTATATGCTTTTAAATCTATACAAAACATCTGCACTACTCAAACAGAGAATTCTACAATCTCTGAAAGATCTACACACCTATAAAATACACATCCAGCCTCTATCACATATGTAGTATGTTTGTCCTGAAAGATTTCTAAAATTGTTTTAGAGCAGCTTTACCTCAGATCCTAATGCAGATGCTGTAAGCTCACTCACAATACTAGCAAGCAACCCACAGGTATTGGAAACCAGATGTGAAGAGAAAAGTTCATTTTCTCTTCTAAGGCTGTTCCGCACGGGTAAAACAACAATGACCAACATCTTTTCCAGCACTTCCCGAAAGCTTGTCATCCCTGAAACATTTTCTTCACTCTGCAGTGTAAACAAAAACAATGACAAATGACATGGTTATAAAAAAAAAAAAAAACACAAACTTTTACATATTATGAGTATTAGGTAATTGAAATATCTGTGACTTCATGAAGATTAGAAATGTCTAGAAGGTGAAAAAAAGATTAAAATACTCAAAGCTCTCATAGTATGCATTCCTTTGTCAAAAGAATTGATTGATGTCCTTAATTTCCTGTATGAGGTGGTGACAAGTCTTTTATTAAATTGGAAAGACACCAGATATAGATGTCCTTTCCAGGAGATGTCTCCTCTATGACTATATGACTTTATGACTATACAGTCATAAAACCTATGGGCTTTAAAAGCATACATTAAAACACAATGGACATATAGCAACATTTGAAAATGTTCATGTAATTTTCTTCTGCAGTGTCTAAACAAGAGACTTGGAAGCTTTATTGTTTTGGTGCTAGCAAAAAGAATCTTCTGTGCAAAGAGGTAAGACAAACCAGTGGTGGGATAATTATAAACAGCTCTTCTTTGCTGAATGCAGTCTATGAAACCAATCTAAGCTTAAGCATCTATTTATTGTGTCTTCTGGCTAGCAGTGACATCCACTGCTTTCAACAAGAGAAATAAAATCACCTCAACAGATGAAAATCCAAGGTTTATCTTTCTTACCTCTTTATATGTCAAAAAAAAATATCCAAGCAGTGAACAAGTACGGAAGACAATCAGCAAAGCAAACCTGTACAAAACATTTTTCCATCTTTTACAGTTAGGAGACTGCTGTATCCAAGACACAAATATTATATTTGCATTTAGTATTGCCTGTGGTTTTTTCCCTTCATTAATTTGTACAGGTGCTTTCTAAGTCCCTGAAAGCTTTTAGCACAATAATGGCCTACAGGAGTATGTCCCCAGCTAAACTGTGTATCTTATGAAGAGTAGAAAACTTCTTACCTTATCTTTTGCTCTAAATTTCTGGGAATGGTAGATTCTACAACTATCCTTTATTTACCTTTCTTGCACAATTCATAATTTCATACCCCTATTGTCAGCCAAATTGAAGAATACTGTTTAGTAGTCTCATTTCCCTAATTATTATCTTTTATTTTATTATTCATCTTCTATCTTATTTCTCATTCCTGTAAATCAATTCTAAAATATCAGAACTACAACAATACAGCATTAAAGAGCCCTTGATTAGGAAATTGTTTAATAACTTCTGCTAAAACAGTATGAACTGGGATTCCTTTACTGACCCCCTTAAAAACTCCAGTTTGGGACATGACTTTTTATAACTAAGGCTGTCTTCCTCAAAACATCAAATCTATCTACATGCTCCTCCTTGTGATCACATGAAAAAATTGCTGCAGAAACACAATGCAACAGAATACTACTCCAAAGGATATTTCTTCCAATTTAATATTCTAAGAACCATTCTGCTTACACATTCCCCAAAGAAGAAACAGTTGGAATATGTCAGAAAAAAAGTTGAAAATTGTACAAAATAATAAGTTTCTGAACTAAGCCTTTTAGAAAGAAAACACTTAGGACAATTAATGTACATTTTTATCGAGTAAAAACGTGTAGGTACGTAACAGCTTTCTGTTGCAAAGTGAAAGAAATCATTGGATTTTTAGAACACATCCTCACCTGACTGAGCTTTTCCATGTGTGCAACCAGAAGAGGGAAGCGATGGGCCAGGGCAGAGTCGTTCTCGGTGCTGACTTGTTTAACCATGGAGCGCAGCAAGGCCTCTCCGTCGTAGGCGATGGGAAAGATGGAGGTCAGCTTCACCGACGTGTGGCACAGGGCAGACATCACCGCTGCAAGGAGCCGACTGCTGGAGGTCTTAAAGTTTGCTTCCTGGATATCCTAAACACAGAAAAGAAATTAACACAATGGCACCACTGCACTGAAACAACAGAGAAACTACTCAGAAAGGAACTTTCCAGTTTTACTGTAATTAATAAAAATAATTTAGAGATAGCTTTTCTATGAATTTACACTACCTTCCCTCATAAGCTTGAATTCAGGTCTTCAAAACTGGAGTAATTAAAATTTATTGGTTGGCATGCTTTAAAATAAATCCATATAGTATTACTTTGAAAATTTCGGTATCCTTTGAAGACAAGGCTTTTCTTATATTAACAATTATAATTAAACGACTTAGAGTAATACATTAAAGAACAGATTCTTCCTTGAAATTGTATATGCTAAATGAATCTTCATGCAAAGCAGCAAACTGTTTACAGCTCACCACAAGCAGTGCAAACAACCAACTACACTGTTTAGATGTGAGATGGTCATTCACAATAAGCAAAAGAAGAAAGTTGTTGATTACAGAATAGTATTTCCAGCTGCTTCTCATGTACTTGGCTGGATCAGAGCACTGCTGTAGTAATGAGTAATTACTCAAGTATTAGTGATAAAAAATACTACATGGATGCTCTTCGGCAACATGCAGCAAGAGTAAGCACATATAAAGGCATGGCCTCAACACTGAAAAAGCAGGTGCTGACAGTTACCAGCACCACAAATTTTCTTCATTGTCCCACAGACAATCTTTAAAGTTAAAGACGACAAAGTTCCGAGGCTCTTATTGAACTACTTTTAGAGAACACTCCAAACAAACAAAACCAGGAACAAATCCAACTCCCAATCATTTAAAAAACAATTCAAAACACAACAGAACTTGAGTCACAAATCAGAATGAATGCAAAAAATTAGTAATATTTTCAAGTATTACTTGGCTTCAATTTGAGCAAAAGGACAAGCTAAGCTGTTATATTTACTTGAGCCATTTTAATGTACCTGGTCCAAACAGTTCAGCAAGTCACAAAGACATGCCCACTGGAGAGCTGGTGTTGGATAGAATGAATGGAAGCAAGCTGTAAATGTATTATGGCATTCCTGAAGAACAGCTTCTAACAGACTGAGAGGCTGACTAAGATATCCTTGTGGATCATTGTCCAGCTTCACCATGCAATGGTCAACTCCTTCAGATAAAATTTTTCTCAGCAAGGTCCTAGTTTTTCCAATGCAATCTGCTAGTTTGCTGGTTTCTTCTACAACTGCCTTAGCTGTAGCTAGAAGATTACACAAACAGAAGCATTAAATGCACAATAATGAAATATTTTCATGTTAGAATGCACACTTTACATGCAAATAGAAAGACGGGGAATTCAGCAACATTGTTGAATCTACATTCAGAGAAGTTAATTCCAAAAATAAAACAGTGAGAGGGTGTTAAACTCTATCAAAGAAACCTGACCATTAAAAACTCCCACTTTTCTGATCTTTTATAATATATACTGCACTTTAATGAGCATTGTTAAAGTACAGGCATGAAAAACACACAATCTTTCAAATTCCCAATATGCTTACTGTCACAGCAAGCACTATGTACAGAAATGGAAAAAAAGATACAAACTGTCCAACACAGCTCAACTGACAAAAGCACACAGGAAATTACCTTTAAAATACACAGGTTACAGCGCAAACATGTGGTACTAGGATACTTAGTTATGCAGACAATTGGAAATTTCCTGTTTCTGACAACGAGTCTTTTAATGCTCCAATAACACCATCTGTGTGAGCAAATCTATTTTATACCATATCCTACATGACAACTTAGATCAAATAATAAATTTCTTGTAGATTATTTGCTAATAAATATGAAACTGAGAGGAATACCTGATATTGGGTATATTTCACAGGTGTAGACCCTCAGCAATCTCAGGCAGCAAGTGCCCACAAAACGTAACCTTTCCAAATCCAGAAGAGTAGCAGTGTACTGGAAACCCTTCAGCCCACGAAGTTCTTCAACTCCCAGCACCAGTGTTGTCCAGCTCCAGTGAAGAATGCTCAGCAAAGACTCAAAGCATTCCTATTTCAGGTTATGAAGGATAGATACCAAGACAGATTTAGTGTTAAAAACAAAAAAATGACAGTTCTGCATCAGCATTAGACACAAGGCAAACAGCATCTTTTTTTATGTTTACCTGAATCAGATAGCATCTTTATTTATGTCTATACACATCTATCATGCAACCAATTTGCTTGAGAATATTAAAAAAGAAAAACCACTGAGAATGCAGGGGACACTTCACTGCAATACCATAATAAAATCTATCTATAAGCTTTATTACAATATTATGTGTGGAAGCCCCTCATTATTTAAGAAAAAATGTATTCACCTGTAATGGAGATTTTCAGTAAACTTTATTTGCTTATCTACAGAAGTGTGCAACACTGACTTTTGACATAATACATTTTTGTCATAAAGTATTATCAGGGCTGTGTTAATTTTGTTTTTAATCAGTTATGATCAGCAGGACCGTGGACACTATATGACATTTACAGTACTTGAAAGCTAAACAGAAGCACATGGTAGTTCACAAAAAATCTGAGGATGTAAAAAGTTTTGTTTCTACTATTATTATTGTATGTGGTCAGTAATTTCACAAAGTTGTACCTCAGAAAACAAAAGTATTTGGTGTTGAACACCAAAGTGAAATCTTCAGAAAAAGTAAAAAATTAAAATATTCTTATCAGTGTACCTAACTTCTGCTTGAGAAAAAGCAAGCACAAAATCACCATTATTTCCACATCTAGACTTTTCAGTTTCCTAACCACGTATGAACTTGCAGGAAACACAGAATACTCTCAGTAGTACTCACCACAGAGACAGTTCTGGCAAAAGATCTCTTTAAAATATGTACAGGTTCACTAGTTTGCTGTTTTCCTTTGGATGCACTGCCATCACTTGTTGGCAACCTGGAAGAACAATTTTAGAACTTATTTGAAATCTCCAGTTTTCACTTTTAGTAGAGTTTTGGGTTGGGTTCGGTGTTTTGTTTTGGTTTTTAACTTTTTGTAGCTTTTACTGGTTTTATTGTTCAACTGGGGAAAAGAACCAAAGTGAAAAAAGTTTTAATTCTCAAAAAAAAAGTTCACCTTCAACATAACTTTCTCCAATTTCCTCACCATTCTAGACCAGTAACCAAGTATCCTGAATTGTGTCCAACTGGCAGTACTGTAACAACTGAAAACTAGGCTGAGATTTAATTACATGCAATTATTACAAGAATCAACTTATTTCCTCAGATGACATCAAGACTAGAAATGTTACTCCTTAAAAGAACACCGGTTTTGTGAAGGAAAATGTATGAGGAGGTTAAAAATACAGACAGCGTCTATCACTGCAGCATCTTCCCTTTTGTGCCACCCATTGGTCTTCAGAGGCCTCAAGGCTTGTTTGCCTTTTGGCCAGAGCCATCTCTCTACAGAAATCACCTAAATGATGAATTTGTCATGCCAGGACTTCATATACATCAAAATGAAACCTTCACCTGAAAGGACAGGGCATCTATAGACAGAAAGATTAATGGCAGAAGTGAGCTGTTCTGCAGAGGAACCTTGAAAAAGGACATTCTTAGAAAGGACAAGAGAACTGGCATCAAAAAATTCTAACCTTCAGAATCAATGTGGAAGCCAGGGGAATTATATACACAAAAATATATAAAATTTATGTCATGCATCTATCTGATGACATCTGTAAAATATACTATCAACACAGTGAAAGAGTTCCTGATTATTAAAACACATAACATTTATCAAGGCAATAAGTTTATGGTAACTTATTGTTAAGCACAGTTCATTGTTGATTTTAGCTTTGTTACATTAACATCATCTGTCTAAGAGTATACAGTTCCTAAAGTGAGGGGGACCAAATAGAGAACTTCCCAACTAGCAAAAAATATTATTAATGTTATTGTGAGATTTTATGGATGCAAATGACAATCTCCAGACTCATGCAGCATGACTGCAAGAAAAACAGCAAGGAAGTGAACGTGGGTATAATTTCATTACTTTTCTCAAAGGCACTAAGTTTTCCCTACATTTTTCAGATACTGATTTCCTTCACTTAATACAGTAGTATTTTCATGCAACACAGTTATAGTGAATTTAATACTTCTATTAAAAAAAAAACATGTCAGTACACTGTTCCAGAGGTTAAAGTATTACCTGTATAATAATTGTGGAATCTGCCCTGCATTCACGTCTGTACCATTATTTGATTTCTTGGAACTTTTAAACTGAAATACAACACTGAAAGAGAAGTAACCCAGTTATTATTCAAGCCTTATTAGAGCTCTTCTTTTTCAATAAAAATATAGAAAAAAATATACCCATCATCTGTAGTAATAGAGGCCTGTCCATGAGATCCACAATCACTGCTAGGTCCTGACACTCTTGCCCAGGCTACATACCACCAGCCAGCTTGCAGGAGTACTGGCTCATCAAACATCATGGCATATTTCTCTCTGGGAGAAGTAAACGTTGGAAAATGTTAATTATTTTTATATTCACTTTTAACAAATTACACTCTAATTATAAAAAGAAATTGAAAAACAATGGTATTAAGTTGTATCTATTTAAATTCAAAACCCAAAAGCTTTTAATCTAAGAATTTTAATCTAAAAATATTGTAGGAATTAAAAAATAATTCACAAGGACCTACAAATGCCTGAGTTGTGCTTGATCTTGAACTGTGAACAATCGTATCAATGCTGAACAGAGTAAGAAGACATTAAGTTAAATTAATTTTAAAAAGTTTAAGTCAATTAACTTAAATAAACCCAATTACATCTAATATACAATACTGCAAGCAAAGTACTAATTATAAAGTACTATATAATACTGATTTCAGAAAATGTTTGCAAATGACAAGAACTTGTACATAAATTCTTAGTAATTACAATAAGCATTAAAAAAATTAACAGGATATATATTTAGGGGATTGATATATAAGATTTAAACCTGAAAGAATTAATCATGTATCATTTGAAATTTAAAGTACTTGATTACAGAGAACGAATAAGCAGCTACCACATAGCAATATTTTGTCTTATGGTCTCAACACAGGAAGATGGGATTTGACTTGGATTTATACAAGAGCAAGAATTTGATTATTTTTCTTATTTTAAATACCATAATGGCTTGGGGACGTATTTGGTGTTTTACTATTTCCCTACACACATCAAGTGTTTTACATCACTTGCTACAAGATTTTAATGATGTAGACCATCTCTGTTGATATTTAAAGTGATACTAAAATGTGTATAGGGAAGTAAAAATAAAGATCAAGAAGCAGGTGTAAGTAGGCAAGCTAAACATCTTACCTGGCAGCACAGTCATATGCTAAAACATCTGTCTCAGCAAGGAGGTCTCCATCTGTCTCATGGTCTCCCCCATCTGGACCCAATTCAAACAACTGGTGATGTAAGAAAGAAGGTAAAATTATGTTTTAGATGTTGGCAACCTCCTAACACCACTTCTTCTTGTCTGGCATTCTGGGAAATTGTATTTCCCAAAAATAACTACTACTAAATATCACTGACAGGCAAAACCACATTCGTAAGTCAGGCATTAACTGTTAAGAAACAGCAAATGACACTGACCTCCCAGCCCTATGTCCAGATACATTTCTAAGTGAAGAAACTCCCTAAATCTTGCAAACAAGACAAAAGCAGAGCATCTAAAAAAGGCAAAGTTGGGCAGAAGTTGCAGGTTTTCCATCACCAACTGAAATGCACTGTATGACCTCAAGATACACTCAGCTTCTCTGGAAAGGGACAGCTTGACAGTTCAACAGAGACAGTTGATAGTGTTACAAACAGTTGGTGACTGGGACAAAAAATGATACCTAAGAGAACTTTATTTTCTTACTTACAAATAATTTCTACCGTTTGATGATTTTGAAAATGGACCACAATACATGTCTATGACTTCTCTTGCAAACACCTATTTAATACTCATCTTATTTCTGGCAGGACTAGCAGTTCTTATCATGGCTGTAAGCTAATCCTAAACAAACTGAAAATATAATGTTAGAGTATTATCATAACGTTATTACCTCTGGTATTTAAAAGGTGTGATTAACATTAACTTTCTTGGCTTAGTACTTAGTTATTTACAATTCTCAGTCACTATGTTAAACTAGAATAAAATGCAACTGCTTAATTTCTGTTGGCTTAGACAAATGTTACTGCTAAGAATGTCCTACATTTGCCTAGAATAAACCTCAATATCTATGCATCTGAAAACAGAGGGAGAAAATTCATTATTCCACTAAATGATAAATAACAACAATAACATGTTCTGAATACAAAAACATCTAACAGAAATCTGATATAACATCTTTCACCAAAATTCTTATAAAGCATAGGAGCAGAGAACAGTCACCCAAAACCAGAGGTCTTACACCAGTGTGTGTTTCTGTAAGGTTTATTTATCCAGATTTATTTATTTATTTTGCCAGATTTATTTATTTTGAAACAATCAGCACACATGCTCCACCCATAATCATGCCTATATTTGGCACAGAGTTAATTGTATTTGCTGCCATTTTCTCTCAGTTGAAGAATCCCAGCCCAGAAGCTATCCATAGAGCAGTATGAGAAAGAAATAGCATGGAAAGTGGAAAGCAATGGCTCCTGATAAAGGACTCTCTTTCTGTTTTTGAGAACAGCTCCTCATGCATGACACAGCATGTGATTTTAACCGGAAGCCCACTACACCAATCTTCTGCTGGTGGACCTTGGAGCTTCATGTAAATATATCACAGAACCATTCAGACTCTAAAATAACTGCCCAAGATATCTCTAGGATGGCACAGCATTTAATGAAGGTAAAAATGGGCCAATTTCATGAAAAGTAAGAATGGTAATTCTCAGCTCTCTACTTCATCCACTGTGCCTGCACAATGCTTTCCACATACAGTAAACCATGAATCAAGAAATAAAACTAATCATGGTTTTGGACAGCATTACTGAAAGTTGTGATTTTGAGACACAATATTGCTTAAAACAAAACCAAACCTCCTACCTTTATTTTAGCAGTGTATTCACCTCTACCACCAAAAAGACCAAGACCACCTAGCAATATATCTGTGTCAGCACAGAAACGGATAGCTTCTACTGAGTGGGCTGAATAACCCCAGCCTCCTCCATGACCTGCAGAAACACCCCAACAAAAATATAGTTAATCTTAGTCTGTTGTTCTGCAACCTCATCAGCATGTGCTATGAAATTTTAGTGTGTACATACTTTCAAATCTGTTAACAACACTATAGTCTTCTTTAGAATAAACTTTCATTACTGCTTGAGTCTCTTCTTCTGTATTTGCAACACCCATTTTTAAGTCCTGCATAGCAGCCAAAGTATCAAGGCAACCTAAAAGAAAGCAAAACCAAAAAGAACTCAAATTCTCTCAGTGTTGATTATAATAATTGAAATAGAAATGAATACTAGTTAAGAAAATCAAAGCAATCTGTTTTGTCCCCACATCACCCATATGCTACCAAGTAGCTTTATACTTTTGATTTAGTTATAGGTCACTGCTGCAGAATCTCAAGGCTTGCTAATGACCATAAGCTTCATTTATTATCCAGAATAACAAACAAATGTGATTAAACCTACTCTGAAACTTTCCTAATGGCAAATAAATTGCCAGTAACATTTTTTTCCTTTTTACACTTAAAATATTACCCAAAAAGAGTTAAAGTAGGAACTGAATTACGGTCAGATTTGAAAGTCTTCACAAAGGTGTTTTGTTTCATACACTCAGTGGACAAGTGAGTTAAAATAACTGGGTATGTTGCACATGGCCAGTTTACATATGAAAACAGTGTACTTACGTGTTGCATTTTTAGACTACAAAAAACTACAAAAGGAACTCATTAGACAAAACTGCAAAGATTTTATATACTGCACTTACTTTAAAACAAAAATAACTTATTGAAGATCACTTTTTTCAGGTTTGAGTTATTTGAGATTCCAGGTTAAGAATACTGACTTTATTCTGCGGACTTTCCAAAAAGATCCTCTAGGAAGGTCTCTTACTTTATTATGTAGGCATCTAACAAGTTTGACCAGAACTCTAAAGTCCTCAAACATCATTAAAATGGCAGAAGATAACTACATTAGCCAAATTATAAAAGTTAAAATGAATGGTGAAAGACTACAAAGTGAAATTTTAACTAAAAAGGTCAGGAAGTTTTTAGATTACAATTTGTTTTTACATTAAGCTATGTTACTTTATTTTGTCTAAGGTTCTGACTCATGAACTATAAATATATACCTAGAATATGCAAAGCTGCATGAGATCTGGTGGTTAGAGCTTTGGAACCTGTTGGCAGAGCAAGTTCTGGACTCAGAATACTACACCGGGATTGCATGTCTGGAGCTGAGGGAAGCCTGGAATCGGCAACTACTGCGTTGTAACTCCACAGTTCCCTGGCATTTGGGCGAAACCTGGAGCAAGAGAAAATAGAACGAACAAAACCTGTCATCTACTGAAAAAATACAAAACCTTATCAACAATTACATTTTTAAGATATTTAACGTAAAATGTAGATCTGCTGGTATAAACTCTTGGAACCGAGCATCACTACCACAAATATATGAAAACTTTATTAGCTTAACACTCCAGCAAACAAAAAGATACAAAAATATTGTTATACCTTAAGTCAAAAAGTCATATTAGGGTTTAGAAATTTCAGAAAATATTAAGGCATTTCTCAAAACTAACAAATGTTAAAACATTATCTATTAAGAAGTGTGAAGTAACTAGCTAAGTACTAAACAGAATGGCAGATGTGCTCAAAAATTTTAAAGATGCTAAGCGAAAGGAAAAGGCTTACCTTCAAATAAGAGAAAAAAATCTTGAGGAATCCAACGTATTTTGTTTGGGCTATTTTAAATGGGTAACATCACCTCATGAGTTTTTAAGGGATTATAAAAAAAGGGCAGCATAAACAAGGGAATACAAAGACTTTCTATAATATAGATTAACACATAGAAAAAAGAAAATGAAATCTTTGAAACCACTACATAAAAGGAAAAAACAGTAAGAAGTCTATAGGAGTTTTCTGAAGAAGCACAAAAGGAATTTTCACTTGCTACCCTTTCAAAAATCTTAAGGTCAACAAAATAGTTTTGGCAAAAAATATTAAAGGGCACCATACATATTCAGGATTTTAACAAGTTATCAATGTTCAAATTTATACACATTCCACATCCACTTGAATTTCTACTAAGAGATTAAGTCACAAAGCTTTGCAGAAATGTTTAAGCTGCACATCATCAAAATGTTGTCTCTGTACAAGAAATTGAATCCATCACTTAAATGGGCATGAATCAAAATGTCCAGAAATAATATGCCAAGTATTTAACTACTAATAGGCATGTTTATTAACATGTCTCTTACTCAGACTATTTTTGCATTTTCTATTGAACAAGAATGGGATATAACAGAGAAATAAATCTGCACAGTCTCAAAAAATCCACTCTTCAGTTAAGTATTTAAGCTCTGGATTTAGTTCCATAGTCCACAAAGTACTACAAGACAGTAAAATATCTCAATTCATGTTTATCCATAATATCTAACATGTGACTTTTTACTTCCTTCAGCTGGATAACCGTTTTATTATCTTCAAGTTGAGAATCATTATCTTGCCTCCCCTGAAACTTGCTGCATTCCCATGGCCATTGATAACTGGTTTAGTTCCCAAATTGAGTCTTTCAGCAGATTAGAACATGCTGAAAATATAGAACTCTAAGGGATGTGGGTGCTACTGTTATTTCTAATCTCAACATAATTTAAATAAAAACTGAACCAGTGAGATTCAAACAATCTTGCAGATGTGCAAAATGCAGAACTGCAACCATCCAAGGTAATGCCTATGTCATAAAGGAATGTGCCTGGCAAACACATGCTTCAATTTAAATTGGCTGTTAAGTTCTTGAATCTCACTTCTGGATGAAGACATCCAAAGTAGGACACAAGTAGCTTTTAAAGACATGATCCTATGAGATACCGTCTCTTCCAGATGAATGTTGGCTAGCCAGTTCCCTGCATCGCTCAAACTTGTTTTGTCTTCAAGCAATTTAAATATCATCAAGCCCACAAACTCAGATGGAAGTTCAGATTTCTCTACAAATCCTAGTTAATATACCTTTTAAATTGTTATAGAAGAATTGAATGTTATGATTCTGTGTTGGAACAAAGGCTTATTATCTCCACTTGCTCAAAGACTACACTTCAAAGACTGAAATAAATACAATTGGTCTGAATGTCTATGTCTAAATAAACACCTTTACTATGACCTCCCAAAATGTCAGAACTGAAAAGAATACCATTGCTCCACCCCTTCTCTAGTGGTCTTAACCACTAATGGCTGACAGAAGAACAACAATTTAAGACACACACATAAGGCAGCTGAATATGGCAAGGAAGTTATTCAGTCAAGTGTTAGGTAGATGGAGGAAAGGGATTTAGGAGAGTACAGAGACAAAACAAGACTTGAATCCCCAAAGTATTATGAGACTGGAATGAGAATGATGCAAAAAAAAAAAAAAGAAATTTTAAAAATGCAGAAAAGAGAACATGTTTGTTTTGGGCTTACTTGAACAAACCATCCAAAAATGAGAAAAATATTTATGGAAGACTAAAAACTGTTTTTCATTTACAGAGAAAATAAGCATTATCAAATCTCCAGCCTTGAACAATATTTTTAAAATTATTTATATATTACTATTTTAGTAGCTATAATCCACACTTGCCTCCAAATAACATCATAGACAGGATCCAGACACACACCAGAACCTTGAAGGTCTTCCTGCTCAGAATCATTGAATGTTTTGCAACTGCCATCTACTTTGTTTATCAGAAGACATTTAAAAGGAGGAGGTTCTGATATTGAAGCTGGTACCAAACCTAGATCAGGGAGTAAAAAGAGGAAACATGAAGACACCACTCATTAACGCTTTATGCTCAGAAAATGGCATGTTATACAGTAGAGAAGAACAGATATACTGCTACAACAAAAATATAAATAGAGATGAGACTTAAATGCAGGTGAAGGTTAGACTTTCACATTATTATTTTAAATAAAAAACACCTTTCTAAAGAAAGGATCACCATATGTAGTAGAACTAGAAGGCAAAAATATTTTCAGTTCCTCCATCCATGTTTTTGACTTGTTGCTCCTCTATTGTTTACACAACTGAACCCACTTTCTCCTCCAGCACTTCTATAAGCATTTAAAATAATAGAAGAGTTCTTGCCTATTATATGCCTGCTTGCAAAGATCTCTGATGTAGCAAGCACATGAGAATTAATGAGAGCTTCATCGATCCGGAGGAAAGTCTGGTCCCCGCTCGCGCCAATCCACGTAGCTTTGCGCCCATACTTGGAGCCTATGTTAGGCATTGGGGCTGGCTTTGCATTCCAGTAGGGCATGTCCAGAATTGGTCTGCCAAGCTGACCTTTCTGTAGGAAGAATGCAAGAATCAGTAAGTGACAGTAACAGTTAGTGTCAAAGATAGATAAATTACTTCAATAGTTCTATCACACAAAATTGGTAAGCTGGAAGAGAATTTGCCAAAAAACTACCTTCAAAATGCAGTGCCTGCTCCAAGTGAAGTGTTATGCATTTAACTACAAGGAACAAGTTACTGACAGATATACTCCTCCCTTTTCAGATAGGTTTTTGAGTAAAGTTTTTGTTAAATACAACTACATCTCTCTGTGATGGATAACCCTGCTCTTCATCTTCAGTATCAAATATAAAAGCGTTGTTTTCCTACAATGTTCAATATCTGATTAATGTTGGTGCTAAACAAGGAATAGATTCATAAGAAAAACATTTGTATTCAGACAGACCATCCAAGTTCCATTCAATTCTGAACTTATATGGACTAAGATTCATAGAGCAAATACCTCTTAAACATACCAAGAAATTGATTAGCTCATCAAACTTGAGCTAAAAACAGTGCCTCAGTAAGCACTGCTGCACATGCTCATGAACACTTATCTGGAGATCTAGGGCTTTACCTCTATGTACAACTAGTTACTGAGCTGGACCAACAGTTCATATACTGCACCTCAGTATGCAGAAAGAACTGCTGCCAGAAACCTGCTCATGCTCCATCTACCTCCCTCAGGCACAGAAAATGCACTGCATGCAAATAAAGTTAAAATGATTAGAGAAAAGAAAAATGCATATACAGCAAATGTCTTTTGTTCGGCACATTACTCATCTTTCTTCATAACAATATAAGTAAGTAAACATGGTGAAGACATTTTCAAGTAACATGCTTTGTTTTGACTTTATGAAGCTTTCAGCCAACTTTCTAGTACCACAATACTAAAAGCAGACACAAAAATCAAGTGGTCTAAATATGGCCTAAACTTATTTGTTTTCTTTTAAAGAAAGGGGAAAAAACCCTCAGTCAACTGACAAGCTTTTACACCCCATTTCTGAGAGTGAACTTGGTTTTTCAGGGGCCAAGTTTCACTGCAAGACAGCAAAGCTTAAACCTTTACATGTTTACATGTCAGTTTTGACGGGAACACATACATCAAAGCTTTTGCCTAAAGTCTGAAAAACAACAAAATATTACTCATTTTGAATTCAGGACATGACTTTCTACTTGCAAAATTTCAGTCTTCACTTTTTAATTTCATTTTTTTGTAAAAAGATTTCAAAAGTTGAAATTTCTCTTCTGTTGTGTCAGGCAGTAAGTAGTTTTTAAGCATGTAAAAATAGCTCAGTACTTATACGCTACAAGGGGCATCTTTGCCAACACAGGGAGGCAGAGAGGGAAGTAAACAATGTTTAAATGCCTGTTTAGTGAATATAAGAATGGATTCCACATGGACATGGGGAAATATACACCACATGGATATGAAAGAAGAATACTGGAGTTGTGCTGTGCTGTACTGAGCAATAACCCCTTCCCTCAAGTGTAAGCAGAACTTCTGCAACTCATTGCTGTTTCTATGGAAGAATCCAAACCGCTTTTTTCTGTCAAATGGAGACAGGTAATAGAATAGGCAACAATTACTTAGAACCAAGCTGGAAACAGTAAGAGTTTGAGAAAACAGGTGCACTTTATAAAATAACACTGTTTTAAATCACCATCTTCATTAAAATATTAAAAAAACCCCAAGAATCCCTGGCATTGTGCTTTTCTAATCAGAACAATATTAAAGGCTACATTTTAAAACATAAGTACTGAAGACATGCAGAAGTTATGCACAGTTCTGTAAGAGCAAGCATCAGCAGTCTTGCAAGGTCTCTGAACAACATATGAACTACTAGCTTATTCCCATAAACAAGCAACATTTCCTTACTGAGAAACTTCCAAATGTGAAAACCTGGCCATCCATTAAGAGAATAGCTGTGTGGTTGCTCCCAGCAGTAACTTGTGTACTAGGACCTGGTAATGCTTGCACCAAAGTGGGACATCCCCTAGATAAAAATAAATTAACTCTATGTCAATACATGGTCACGCAGCATTTAAAACACACATTATAATAAGAAGTATTTCAATTGCTGTGAAATATATTCACTAGATTCACATACTATAAGAACTTAGAGCCAAGAAACATCTTGCATATTAAACCAACAGAAGTTTGAAAGATGGCACCAGACAGTTAAGTTTATGCCTTTCTGTTACAGGGAAACAGATCAAGGACCCTCTCTTCAGTTCAACTCAGAAATTAGCATAGAATAAGAATTATTAATTTAATATATAATTCTAGAATTACAGATGTGTAGATACAATAACATATACATGTGTGTATTTTTGTGTGAATACAAAATATATTGCAATGAAATGTAGCAGTAAAATATGTTCAGAGAACTCTACTTAAGCACTTAAAAAACCCCTGGAAGCAATCAAAGCCTTACTCCAGTACAGTTACCAGAAGCAATATTGCTACAGCACTCTCAAGATCACTGGATAGGGAGTTATAAAGAAATAAAGGTCTACTCCCCTTCACCAGCTCCTCTCCCATCAAACTTAGACTCAATAAAGAATAGACCTCTCCAAACTCTTTTCCAGAGAGATAAGAAAAGGTCTAATCCATTTGTCTCCCAAATATGGACAGACATAAGAAAATAAACCTTCTATTTCAGTAAAAATCAAGGGGAAAAAAATGACAGGATGTTCAAGATGCAAAGAAAGAAAACTTGAACTGATGACCTGAAATAGAAAGAGCACAAAAGATAAAAAGAATGAGACACTAAAATTTTTATTTCAATACCAACAAAGAGAACAGAAACCTACAAGACTTTGAATTCCGTAATGAATGTCTACCTAGACTTAATATTTCCTGTGGAGTTAAAAACTGTGAATTTGAAGAACAAGTTATTCCCACATAATTTTATGTTTGGAAACTGGGCTCAGTTATACAGAGGATGACAGCACTATGTGAACTTACTTTTAAACACAGCTTTTCAAAAGTAGGGTAATCTAAAATAAGAACAGGCTGGTTTATACTGGAATAAAAAAAGGCAAGCCCATAGTTACCTAGTGATTTTTTATTGTTTTGCAGCTGAAGTGGTAAAAGACAGTTCATCTCAAAGTTCTGATTTTGGCTGAATTGCAGGTACAATAGAAGTCAAGAAATTATGAGGAAGGTGAACATTATGTTCAGCAGAAAAAGGGCAGATGGGAAGATGTGAACACAAAAATGTGGAACAGAAGAATGCAGCATGAAGATAAGTTGATAACCTAAAGAAGGATGAACACAGGTATATAGAAAAAGTATTCTTTGGTGGCAAATGTAGCTTTCAGTGAGTGACTAGTGAAGATGGAGGGACTGAAGGGTAGAATAAAATTAAGTGGAGGATGTACAACATGACACTCAAATTTAGGTGCTTATCTTGGTCTACAGGCACATAGATATTGACATCACTATGATTATACACAGACATAAAGCATAGTTTAGCAGCAGCAATGATGAAATTAAAAAAAAAAACCTTCACATTTGTCTCCCATTAACTTTAAGGAAACTCAGGAAGGCATCAAAACATAAATAAAACATAACTACTAATTAATCCAAAAGCACCCCTGTTAAAAGGAAGTATTTTTATCATAAGGTTTTTCTTCCTCTCTCAAAATTATGATAGCTGTAGGCATGGAATTATCAATCATATCTTTATTTTTAAAAAAAGCAGTGAATATTTCATCTTTTAATGCTTAAAAACTGTGCTATTATCACCATAACTATTTATCTTTCTGTTCTTCCAATTGACTCTGTCAGTAACATTATATGAATGCTGTGTTTGATAGCCTCTTGGCTACAGCAGAAGAAAATCAAATAAGCCACTAATGCAGAGAGATGAACTACATTACCCTCTTAAACAGTTTTTTAATTAAGATCACCCAACTTTTGGAATGGAATGGCCAGCTACAGTCTATCGGTTCATTTAGAAGTGAACAGAAAAAAAAAAGTAAGATACTTAACTACATAAAATAAACATGAATTGCAAAAAACTAGTTTTCACTTCATAAAAGGAAGAGGGATTTCAAAAAATACAGACAGTTTGACTAGTGCACATAGAATTTAAAACCCGTGATACTACTGAGTATTTCCCTATCCCCCTGAAACTCAACACAGGAAAGCTCAGAATAGACACTGAAGAGTCTGAGAGACTCTAGGAAAAGTTTTAACAACCAGAGTTTCTTCATCGGCATCAAAGAAAACAAGAATTTTGTATGACTGACATACCACTAGTTTTCTGGGATGGAGTGGAAAGACACGCTGGTATTAAAGTCACAGAACGTTTGGTCAATCACAAAAGACCAAGCTCAGCTATAGAGAAATTAACCTGAGATCCCTTAGGAAAAAGCAACAACTGCTGAATAATTGAGGAGATGTACATGCATCAGCTAACTCAGGATCCTGAAGAAGTCCAGATGCATTCTGGCTGTCCACATGCAAACCCTCTTCCATCCCCAAAGGTAAGCATTTCTCAGAGCAGTTGTAGTCTTTCAAAATTCATTATGCATGACCTGTTGGAACAACCTCTGTCCGTGGTACTGACGCAGCCAACAGCTGCCTGCCAGCTCCCAAAACATGTCACTTGGGGCAGCTGACCGTGGTGCTGCAAGCACGGTTCACTGGGAAATGTTACTGTGAAGCGGGTAAGAGGAAATCAGTAGCAACTTCTGCCCATTGCAAGCAGAGTTGGACAACTTCATTACAGAGAAAATGGAGATTTCTGTATTTTAGAAGTGACTCCATTTTAGAGGAAATCTGGTGAAAAGATGTAAATATGACCTGCACTCCACCACTGGAGTAAAGTATTCAGAAAATACACCTGAAAACATGGTCCTAACAAACAGGTAACGAAACTTTTTTTTTTCCCCTGGAGTTACTAATAGAATATAGTCTCTATTCTTTACCTTCAAGTGGAACATAGCTGATCATCTATGGAAGGTCTGATCAGTTTTGGTTTATGTTACTGTTGAATCTTTGGAAGCAAAATCCTATCAAGACCATATCACTTCAGTCATTCCATTTCTGGAACTTGACTGTCTGGTAATGTACTTGCTACTGTAGTGCTGAAGTCAAGAGTTTGTACAAAAAATGTAGGCAAATTTTAAACAGTTACAGAAAGATCCTGGAGTTTTAACTTCCAGCTTCTTGAGGGAAGCATCAGCAACAAACACACCTTTGCTTACCTGAGCACAATACATGCTATCTTTCACCAAGACTAGATACTGCAAAGCATTTCTCGTTTCCACTGAGTTTCTATTCACCAGCATCTAATTTGAGGAGGATATAAGCACAGACTGACAAATCTTTAATGTAGTGAATAGCTTATCAACATCTGTCACTGTGGATGTTGCAACAAAAAGCCTACACAGGCTAAGTGAATGGTTCCAACTTACTGATAGGGCATGTAATCTACCTCATTCCTGCTGAAGTAGAGAAGAATGTGTGATGTTTACCATATTCTAACAGAAGAGTCTAGAATCTCCTTAATTAAGAAGCAAGGCTTGAATGTCTGAACAGGTGTTCAGAATTTAAAATACTTGACCATTTTCAAGACTTTTAAAAATGTAGCCTCACTACTAAATCTTTACACAGCAAGTCAAAAGTCTCTGAAAGGATGCCTAAATATTACTTCTCTTTTTTTCTCTCCTCTCTCTTCTCTCTGTCTCAGAAATACAGTAGAGTATCAGTTCCTGAATTCAGAAGATGATGCTCTTCCTGAGGTCAATACAGGCAATGTGACACACTGCATGACTGACATACCACTGACCTGGCAGAAGCTGGCCATCTGAGCACCACTGCATCCCAACTGAGGTGGAACTCTGCATAAGGATTCCCTGTTTCCTTCTCTGTATCCCTTACTGTGAGGACAGAGGAGAGATCTCTACTTAAAGCTGGAAAAAGAAGTAGATCAATGAAGAAATTATAATTTGAATGATGGTGCTAAATAGCAATATAGTACTATAGCCAGTTCTCATGCATAGGACATACTCCAAATTCCTTCCAGGTTTTTTTTCAGAGACTTTCTAGGTCTGATGTAGAATGATACAAAGGTCTGTGCCAAGTCACTGGCACCTCCTCAGCTTCTACTTTTGGTCAAGCACTATCCTTCAGTAGAAGAATTTTCATATTCTCCTTTAGGATCTCACTTGGAACTACTACTGGTCTTCATCCAGTTTCTATCTAAATAAGCAACAGATGCAGGGTTTACCACCTGAAATACTGACAAATACAGCAGATATCTCCAAAGCCTTCTGAAAAGTCAAATTATTTCATCAAAGTTAGAAATAGGTGACATTAGGTTACCAGTACAAATGTCACTGCTATGTGTACCTCTTCAGTCTCAAAGACAGAAACTGGCCTTTTTCTAACAGCAACTTGAATTGGTAGTTTAAGCCATTGTTCCCTGGAACAAAAAGCCAAGAATTTCCAGGAGGGAAAAACAAAGTACTTGTCTGCAATATGACTCTATCAGACAGAAACCCAGACCGCATCCACCAATCTAATGCAAACTGAGTAGGGGTAACAGTTCAGAGATTACTATCAGGCACAGCAGCCAATATAAGGCAATATTTCCAGTACACTTTCTTTCTTCCCTCTTGCCCTTTGGCATAGTGAATCCAATGAAAGTTTTAAGATGATGAAGATTTCTTCAGGAACTTGACAAAAGAAAGAGTTTTGAAGTCTCCAAAGAGATTAGGAGGATAGATGTTCAGTAATTTTCACCTGACTGCTACAAAAGAAACAAGAGAACTGAAGACAGGTCATGGATGCTCTGCTCTGTATGCCTTTTACATAAGGATACTGAGCATTAAATACACAAAGTCTCAAAGATTCCTACTATAGAAACCTCCATTGTGTGCATTATATGGCATATGTACATGTCCAAAGACCTAAATCACATTTCCTTTTACAGCAGGACAATGATTTTTTATTTACTTTAATGAAAATATGTGACTCTAAGCATGAGATACCAAGGGTGAGATTGAGCTTCACATTAAGACATCTATATTTAGTTATGTATGCTCTCACTGTAGTCAATGGAAATCAGATTTACAGAGCTACTAAGCACACCACACCTAAAGCACGTAAGCAGTGGCTGCTTAGTCAAATACCTGTCCATGCTCTGTTGATTTCTCTATATTCACTGACCACAGTGAAAGCACACATCACTCTTCTGACAAGACCCAAAACAAGTGACTACAAAATGCTGCTGAGACCAAAGCTTAGGGACTTCATTTGGGAGATAACTGATGAACATCAAATGAGACTTCATCATTAGTGAATTGAGATTAGCTCAGCTGGTCAGAGCACAGTGCTAGTAACACCAAGGTTGTGGATTTGATCCCCACACAGGCCATTCACTTAGGAGTTGGACACAATCCTTGTGGATCCCTGCCAACACAGAACATTCTGTGATTCTGTGAATATTCTGTGAACTCTTATTGCTGATTTAACAGGAACAGGCTCATCTAGGTTTACAATATCACACTATTTTAATTTTTGTATATGTAGTATTCTACAGAAATAATGAAATCCTAATCAGGTATCAATGATAATTCTCATTGATGCAGGGAGAATTAAAGAGACAGAAGTCTTTCAAACTATTATCAAAGCAAGCTAATAACTATGCACAGAAGATTTCATGCATTAAATAAATTACTCATACAGTACAAGAGTACTGTTATTACATCGATATTCAGGAGGTTATGGGGAGTAAGTGCAGAACAAGACCTCTTCAACTTTATTTCGTCTTATATTTGAATTTTCACACTTGCTAGCTACAGAGAACCAGAAACGTAGCCATTTCTTATGCAGCAGTACAGTAATACACAATCACGTCCTTTGATTACCAGCTTACCTGGAATTAACATCACCATGTCCAAGTTGACCATGCTGCCCATATCCAAATGTGTAAACATCACCATTTTCCATCAAAACCACTGAAAAACAACAAAATATTTTTCTGACATACACACATGACATGGCACTGCACCAGTCCTGGTTACCCTTCTGAGTTGCAGCTTCTGATTCCCAAGAGATCCAGATCAGATTTCCACAACCCAAAACAACGAGCACCTCTATGCAGGAGTAGAGCTCTGCCATACAGATGTTTTAAATTGAATCCAAAATTGCTTACAAGCTCTGATATAACTCAGTATATGATACTTATAGCCCTTTTCACTGCTAAAGGACAGTGAGATACCTTTCATTGCTGGAATAAGGGAGGTGATGTGAGGATTTGGGTGGTGATCTTACTTTAGCCTGTAATAAAATGGCATAAAATATGTCAGGGAAGGTTTAGGCTGGATATTGTGAAAAGGTTCTTCACCCAGAGGGTAGCTGGACACTGCAATAAGCTCCACAGGGATGGGGTCACAGAAGCCTGACAGAGTTCATGAAGTGTTTGGACAATACTCTTAGGCACATGGTGTGATTGAGATGTGACAAACTCACTCTGCCATGTTTTCAGCTTTTAGCACTCCTGCATACATCCACTTTAAAAAATTGAACACAAAGCAGTGAAGACATGTATGACAACCTTAAAAAAAACCCTCTCTATTATAATAATTAACATTGATTTGTTTTTACCTGAATGGTGAAATCCACAACTGACTTGTACAGCTCGCAGCTCACAGTCAAAGCGGACAGCCCCTGGTGGATATGTTGTGATTTTGCTGGCATCCTTCTCACCTCTTTCTCCACTTCCATCTATAAACAAGACTTACAATTATATACTATGCATTCTAATAAATTTATATTAGAAGAATGAATAGAACAAGAATAGTAACTCCCCACTCCACCTCTTGTAAGGTAGAAGAGAGAATTCACAGAGTAGCAAAAGAGCTCAAAACGCGGCATCAAAGCAGATGTGGAAGATGACAGAAACTATTTTTAAACAATGCTCTATAAAGGTACACACTGGAAAAGATCCTCTAAAGCAGAAACTGGCCAGCAGACAAAAGGAACCAGCGAAACAGAAAATGCAAACTACAGAAGCTTTGCTTAAAAGCCATCACTTTCATTCTTCGGTAAGGCAGCATTAGTAAGTAGGAAACACTGTAGTTAGACTTAACAGGCATAGCCTAGTCTACCTTTTCCAATTACTACTCTTTAAGGAGTTTACTTGACTCCAATTCAGCCACAGAACCCCTGTTCTAAGTAGGTGACAATTACTTACACAGCTCATTTCTAACAATGCAGACAACTCACCCAGAGCCTGTTTCCTGTCTGCTTCCATGCATCTTTAGACATAATTTCTGTGATCTGTTCTAGTAATTATGTATGAGTTCAGTAAGTATGAAGTGCATTATTGATTCCTAAAGCCAAACTGCCTTCACATTGGACAAAAGCACTGAAGTGCAATGTGTTATTCCCAATTTTCTTGCAAGCTACCATCTTCTCCAGAAATCAAAATGTTTCCTAACAGTTGCTTCTCAAAGAATTCAAGGTATTGTTAAATTTACATCTCTACTTAGAATTTCAACATGTTTTCTTGAATAATCATCAGTGGAAGTCTAAACTTCAGGGCTTCATTATTCCCTCTGTGAAGCACAGTAATTACAGACTTAGAAAAATTTTTAATATAATTCTGATTTGATACATATTGGTCAAATTTTTCTTTTTATTGCAGAGGAACTGCTACTACAGAAAAGTCATTTCACACTTTCATTACATGTCAGTTTTTAAAAATCTTACTGTTCAAAGAACAAAGCTATTTTCTAGTGATGACTTGAGTATAGAAATGATATGAATCTGCATGTAGTTCACATCTGTAAAGAACAGTGTGTAAAGGTACTAATGGTTTTGAAGAATTAGGTTTAAAAGCATAGGTAAAGTACCCCTTTGAAACATGCACTACATACTGGATACATGTGAAATGGAGATGTGATTAGGAAAACTTGTCTCTCAGAATTGCCATGGCATTTTTGAGGTTGTGTACTACCAGACTGTACACAAATTAGAAGAAGTGTCTCTGAAGGTCTCTGTGCAGCTTTTTTTTTTAAATTGTATTGGTAGCATAAGGAAATATAAGGAGACAGAATCATCACTGAACAACAACCCCCTCAAAATTACAGTTTTCCTCTTAGTTCCATAATTCTGCCTTAAGCAGCTCACAGTATTTTAGTCAAGTTTTACTACATCTCAAATACAGCACCTTTGAACTTTTTATGTCTACTTTTGCATTGAATTCTATATGCCAAAGTAATCAGGAGTTGTTCTAGCAGCTGATATTGCCCCCAGAATTATTTATTCAGCAAGGAGTCTGCTTACTGCTTCCCAATTTGAAACTCATACAAGTTTTTCAGACAGGAGCAGAAAACCAGCTGATTATTCTGGAAGTCTACCTGTGGCCCCCGTACCCCCTCCTCCCTCAGACACTGCTGGATAATAAAAAATATGAGCTCTCCCACTGTGTAAATGCACTTGATTAATCATCTGTCAGAAATACACATGTCCAGTAAGAATGTGTCCTGGCTGCATGCACTTCCAATGAAACACACTGAGCATACAGCAACCATGTCACCTAGGCAGTCACATTAGCAAAATGTGGCAGCAGCGTATCAAGTGATCTGCAGAAACTTAAAGAGGCACATGTGCATTTCTGCCTCACTGTAAGAAAAATATCCTGCTCTAAAGGGCTTAAAAAAAATTAATAAAAAGTTGGGGATTCCTGTTATCTCAGTTGATAAATGTGATACTACCATTAAATAAAACTTGATTCAAAATCCAGCCCCATTTTCTCCAAGGTTGCAAATGAAAGCATAACAGTACTTCCCTTGAGGAAATACTAAGTATTAGTGTGCAAGATGCAGAGACAAGTACATTCACACGAAACAAGTTTTGCAATTACGTATCTGAGCAATAAATTTATTCTAAAGGATAATGTTCTACAAAGTTGGCGCTTCCAATTTCCAAAGCTAACTTCTTAAAGGCTCTAAGAATGCACGAATAGAAGCAACTATCCTTCATGAATATCTTACTTTGCTCAAGTGTGTAATTTTTAAATGAAAATGGAATTCCTGTCAGCCTTCTTTGCATGGTTAGTAACTGTCTCAAGAGCTTTGAATTGTTTGCATCTTCAAAACTTGATAAGCACGTGATAATTTATGTGTGTTCCAACAACATTCTTGCAACTAAAACAGCTAGTCTTGTTTAGGAAAAAAAAAAGTCTTTTGACCAAAATACACAAAGCCAAATAGAATATCATTATATCATTGCTTACTTTTAGAGCAATATTTCTGGACTACAGTGTTTATCTGTTACCCCATTACATGGCCAATACCTATCATATTTTTCCAGCAGCACTGGCTAGAAGTTACACTTAGAGATAAGGCTGCAAATAAACTGGGTCCTCTTTCCTTCCATTACTTTCAAACAGTCAAAGTTTTTTAAAAAAATGTGAGTCAAAAGTGGATGCTGAAAGCTTATTTGCATGTCTCAGGGAACAACTGTAACTAGGGAGATACACATTTGTTTTCCTTCAAACAACTGTGCACTTATTAATTTCATCATATGTAATATCAGAATAACTGTTCCTGAAAGGGAAGCATAAAAAGCCTACTGAAACAGAAACTCTTATTGTTGGATGCATTGGAACCTTTAAGCAGAGCAAGTTAGTATCTCCAGTGTTCTCCAACTGGAGTACCACTGAACAGCACCTCTGACTCCATCTCTCTGAGACACAAGAAAACTCCAAGGAAAAGTACTTTCTGCTGTCAACAAAGAGGGAATGCTCCATGAAAAACTTCACAATGACGGGTTTTCATGTCTGATGTCTCAAAGTTGGGGAAGGAAAGAGAGAGAACTGCAAATAAAACCAACCAATCTCCACTACCACTCAGAAAATTCTTAATTCCTGAAGATGATTTTCCTCTGCCATTAAACATGCTTAGAAGTTCACTTGGCTCATACTGCTACCACAAAAACCACTACTTTCCAGAAACAAGGAAAAAGCCTATTCAGACTCAATAGCAAGTGAAGTATTAAGCTTTAAATGAGACCTCTTCTGGCAAAAAACCCAAACCCAGCATCATTACAGGAAGATATGGTGGACCCTCGCTTGGCCAAGACCAGAGGAAAAGCATTTTGTTAGCCTTCTCCAACAGCAAGGATGGTGATATTCCATTTCTCACTTACCATCCATCTTTGGAGGAGAGAAAAAGCACTTCTAAAGATGTTAAATACCCCACAGATGAAAAGCATTAATGGAATATGACTGTATATTAAGAATTCTTACATTAACTGTCTCTTCACATCACATGCCAACAAATCTTGGTTCTGTTCAGCAGCAATCACCCAAATAAAGCATATTGGTCAAGTTACTGGTTAGTCTCTGTGATGTCCAACTCTCACAGGGTGTTCTGAGTGCCATAATTTACAGACTTTATATACAACATTACTTCAACTAATCAGCCCGTGTCTGCAGCTTCTTGGCTATTTACCCCAGGCTGCAGCTAAAATACCTGTAACCAATTTTACAGATACAGTGCAGAGGGAAAAGGAATATACTCTGGCTGTGGAAATCATCCACATGAGGGCAGCACAAAAAGTAAGTCTGTTGGAGTCTTTAGAGGTTGCTACAGAGTTACTTGAGCTTATAGGTGAAATAAGATATGCAGAGCCACAAGAGCATAACACGTATAATAAAGTGCTAACAAACTCACATTCTAATTATAAACTCAGTCTTAGATGTAGGTTTTCCATTGTCAGCTGTCTCACTCCAATTAGTGTTTCAAGCTACTCTGCCCTTCACATGGTATCCTAGACAGCCAAAAAGTTAAAAACTAAATTCCAACTAAGTTTTCTTGAATGTCTGGTAATTTTCTCTCAGTATTTGCAAAATGGTTGACCTATAGCTTGTTCCATCCATGCAGATTCAGCTTCATCTAGTCCTAGTAGTTTTGAGGGTATTTGTTTCCTTGGCATGTTTACCACTACTTCCAAATACAGGGAAAAGGTGGCATTCAAACTGCTGAATCTTAGCTGACTAAAGAAGCTTACTTTGTTTCTTTTTTACTTCTACTCAATTCATTTCTGCAGTTGAGAAAATTTTACAGACTTTCATTAATCTTTGATGTTTTAAGTTTTAGTTTTCAGTTTTTAGAACCAAGATGTTGTACTGCACTAGTCTATAACTCTGAAATTCATAGAAAGCTCTCTTCACAGTTCAGTTAGACAAACGATCCTTTTCCAGCCTGAGAACCAAGGACACCATTGCAGCTTCAGACCCAAAAAGTACAAACAGCAGTGAACTGAGGAGAGCAAACTGGGAGGATGGGACTTCATGACCTGAAGCTGTAATTGGACAATTAACCCCAATAATGGAAATGGACCAAAACTTAAAAAAGTGTGAAAATTCGTAACTCACAGTTCATCTTGAGTGGAGGCACAGTCAGGTTCTTGTATTGCCCAAGGTGTATCCTTTGAAGGCCTTTTCAATAAATATCTACTTTATTCCTTTAACATTGTCTAGCCTGTCTAACCCCTGTTCTAGGTATCCTCTCCAGGCATCACTTTTTACTAAGATGCTCAGTTATGGGAATCCACAGGGACTGGAGATGTAGACTGGAAACTCACTATCTATTTAAAGAATAAGGATGAAACTCAAGCTTATTTTTCTTCTTAGTGCCAAACCACTCCATGAATACTAAACATGTCATACCTAATCCCTTCTATTAATAATTGTGAAAGACAAAGAAGACACAGATCAGGAAGAGTACGCTTAATTATGCAGTTTTTGCAGTAACAATGACCTTGATATGCCTATAAATGTGAAAAGAGTAAATGACAATGGCAAGATTTCTAAAAAACCTGCCGTTTCAATGAAACTGAAGGAGTTTTCAACTGAAGAACCAAACAGATGAATTGCACAAGTGACAGACACTTGGATTACTATGAAAAAATCCTTCACTCTGAGGGTGATGAAGCACTGCAACATGCTGCACAGAGAATTCGAGGATGCCCCACCTCCGGAAGTGCTCTAAGCCAGGCTGGATGGAGCTTTGAGCAACCTGATCTAATGGAAGGTGCCCCTGTCCATGTCAAGGGGGTTGGGACTGGATAATCTTTAAGGTCCCTTCCAATCCAAATCATTCCATGACTCCATGGTTTGACAATATGTACAAGTACATATCAAATACAACTTTTATAGTAGACAATAATTGTCTGAAGAAGTCCTGAGGAAGCTGTCCACATTCAAGTTTAAGTATCATTATCAAGAGAAGTTCTGCAGCTGCAAGCAGAGAAGTGGCAACCAGCAAGTTTAGTACTGGCCTTATCAGTACTACCAGCTGAACTAAACATTCCTTGTCCAAAGATCCTGAAGGTCTGGTTGGCATGAAGAAGACTACTATAGCAGAAACACCTGAAGGAAGGAGGACAGTCTGGAAAGCATCATGTTCAAATAATTTGCTGATTTCAATGTGATAATGTCCTTTTATCTCTGCTCTATTATTGCTTTTACATTCTTCTTCAAGAAGAGAGGCATGCCTTCTAAGATAAAAAATATACATTATCTTTTTCACAATTCTCACCTTACCTGTTACTCGGATAACAACCCACTTTACCAGTTTTCCTTTTCCCCTTGGAATCTCTTTGAGAAGTTAAGGGGTATTTCTAGTTCCTAGTCAAATTTATGGCTGTCTTTTGAAAAGCAGTCTCCTGAGGCAGAGAATGGTCTAAAAGTTTACTTAAAACCTCCTTATCTGTTTACTATAAGACACAAAGAACTAAAATAAACTGATTATTTCCTTCCATATAGCCTTCCTTAAAGAAAAAGAAATGTTCATTTCTATAGGGCATATCTGACCAAAGTCTTCCAGCACAACACAGACCTTTATACTGTTCTTACAACTCCAAGAGGCAACATAAGCCTCAAACTGACACTAATGAATACAGCTCTTGTAAGGAGATACTTGATCTGAAATGAGTTCCAACAACTAACACATGCCAAAAAGGCACAGCTGTAGGCAGGACAAGCATACTCCTTTATGCACTTGCCTCTGGAGTCAAAGGTTTGCAGTACAGCTAGCAGCAGTATCCAGCTCAAGAATAATGCCCATCGGCAAACTGCCACTCACGTAACAACAATTCATTATGTGCTTTTTCAACAGGCAACCTCTCCAGTGAGATTATGACAGGTTATTCTAAGTCCATCAAGACTTAAAGCTCAGACAATATGCATTCCGAAGACTGAATGTTATGCAGATTCAAAGTATCAAATTTTGCTTTCATTTTCATAAATTAAACTTAAAATGATTTCACGATCCAGTATGTTCGTAACTCAGTAAGCCCATCACCCACATACACTGAAATTTTATCCCATAAGGCTTCAAATTGATATACAGTTTGTTTGCACACATGCCAAATACAATCAGTAACTTCCACTAATTCAACTGAAATGCCATTCTAACTCTTTTAATATTTAGCTGTTCTTTATAAAAGAGTTGAAGCATTCTGGGTTCACCATTTTTAGGAGCTTCCTACTTTCACCAGGTCTCTAACCTCCATTTTACATATTTATCTTCTGTATATAAATAATGTACGTACAGACACATCAATACACAGATATATACAAACTACAATCAGATTTGAGACAGCTCAACTTCAGTAAGTTCAGTTAGTAATACACTATTTCTTTCTAAGAAACATTTAAGTCATTTATATCTGAACAAATGGCACACTTTGAAATTGAAGATATAAGGAACTAGCTTGCCAGACATACAAAACTGTCTAAAATATCAAGACACATCCATACCTGTACTCTATCAAACCATTTAACTCAAGAATATTGCAGAGAAAAGTATTTATTTTTATTTGTAGTCTCCCTATTCAAAGTTAGCAAAAAGTAATGCTTACATTATTTCACCCCTAAAAAGGGCTTGTTGAAAGGTAACATACCTATCAGAAGATTTATGCCAGAATTATCAAGCCTAGAACTGGTATGTTTAAGTAAAAACCCCAAATAAACAACACAAAAGGACAAAAGCCACAAATGCAGTGGAACAATCTTGAGTCACTCTAACATGTTTCCTACAGTAAAAATAAAGAACCTTAAAAATGAGACAGCATTAGAAATGAGATTAGACACACATAAAGACAATGCATATTTCACAAAAAAGAAAAGGGGAAAAAAAACAAAGATGATGTGGACTAATGAACGTGTAGACTTCTAAAGAAAGGTCAACACTTAAATGCGTTTTCTTTCTCCTCAGGTAGCAAGATACTAACAGGAAGAAAAGGCAGAATTCATTTTGTGCAGTTCTTTGAAAAGACAGATGCAGCATCTGGAAGAAGTGACTGGGAGGCTGGTTTTATTTCCACCCTAGTCAATAAGGAAGACCAAATACCTTTGTGCTTGTCCCGTTTATGCTTTAGCGGTGCTGGAGAGAGTCTGATTCTGGCTAGAGCCTGTTCTCGGTGGTTCATAAAAATAGGACCAGGAATTACAAGGGGGCCTGAGGAGAAACATTTTGCACATGCATAGGAAAGCTCACAAAATGGAAACAGTGTGTCAAACAAAATTCAAATTAAAAGCAATGAAAAAGCCAAAAAGAATAATAATTATAAACTTGTTTTCTTAAATTCAAAAGACCTTAAAATACAAGAAAGTTGCCATGCCTTGATAACTTATGCAAAAAAACCAAAAAACATCCCACAATGATAGTTTTACCTGAATTTCTAAGTATGCAACTGTACTGCAAGCAATGGAAATACACTCACATTACAGTAAAATTTGATAGCAAATACCCATTATTGCCTTTAAAAGATAAAAAGAATAATTACCATGCCTTAAATCCTACAATATAGCATTCAAAATATTGATTTGGAACAAGGTCATAATATAATTGCTAAATTTAAAAACCACCACCGTAAACTTGTTTGCAATTACTATATTGAAGATGCAGAGGTATAACTCTTAAAGCAAAAGTTCCATGTTTCATGAAGAAAGTTATTCAAATCATATGACTCTTTTGTTATCTTCTTAGTAATTTTGAAATTCATTTATTTTGAAAATATTTTTCAATCTATTTAAAGGTCTTCAAGAGAAGATTTGATTTAAAGAAAGCAATGATACACACATTTAATTTTTTTTTCCAGACTGCTTTTCCTTTTTAAAAATCTAGACTTAGGCAGTGAGGTACTATGCTTAACTGAGGCCCAGGTAATGGACAAGGAATTTGTTTCTTAGATCTGTATTTCTCGTGTTTTATAGGTTAAATATGTCACCATGAAATTTTTTAACATTTTTTGTCCTTTCAGAAGTCTCATATTCAACAGAAACCATGTATCAGAACAAATTAATTTTGCCAAGTGATACTCAGTTCCACAGGTCCCCAAATCCAGCCCCTCCACAAACAGTAAACAAAAACACCCCAATCAGGCTGTTGTGTTATAAACCACTTAAGCAAAACTTAGAATACAAATATTCCTCCTTTTTCTGCAAATTCATTGATACTTTCATTCCTTAGCTGAACTTTATTAAGAACACAGTGTAGGTTAACTTTTAATAAATGCCCATTGCCTCAGGTTTTCTGCTGTCAATTTTATACCATCACCTCTTCACTAATACTAAAAGGCATGGATAGACATCTAAGCAAAACTTAGGCCAAATCTATATAGCTTTAGAACTTTCAGATGAAGAAACTTCCTTCATAGAGAGAAGCTCCCAAATTTTATCATTCACTTAAAAACAAGATGAAAAATGCTTTAAAAATACACTACTGTCTAGGTTAGAGGTTCATACATGTGCTAGGGAATATAATGGCCCAAAACTTCCTCAGTCATGTTTGTTTTTGCACACAGCATAGGATTTTTATTTTTGTTCTATTGCATTCATTTGGACTCTATTCCAGAAGATATCTTCTTACTAATTCAGAGCTCCTTCTCCTAATCAAGGATCATCATTTGCTTTTGATTTACCTTCATCTCGCAGTTTCCTCCTTCAATTGCCTTGCTGTTCTATTCCCCCTTTTCAGTCTCCTCTGAATTCAAACTTCCATTTAGTAGATACATTTTTGGTAAACATTACTTTCTGCCAAACCACTTGCTGTGTTTAGTATTCTACTTTACAAAGTTCTGACTTACACAAAACACTATACCATATTTTGTCTCTTACCAAGTGAGGCGATATAGCAAGGAGAATCCTGAGGCACACCAGGAAAAGGCAAAAAGAGGAAGAGATGAATGACAAGCAGACTACGAAAGCTAAAAATGTCTCTAGGACAAATGATACAGAGGAAAGGCAAATGAAGAACATGAGAAAAAGAGGGAAAAGTGGTGTGGGACTTACTGGAAAGTTTCTAATGAAATTAAAATCTGAAGAAATAGAGAATGGACAGGACAACACGCACAAGTGAAAGTCAGATCAGCAAAGTTGCAAAAAGAGATGCAAGGACTGCAAAGAGTGTGGCTTGAAGAATGTATATCTAAAATATTTGTAGGTGACTGAGTGATCTCTAGATAACTTAGGCAAACACTCTGAAGCTCCAAAACATGCTTGCACAACAATGCAGGGAACAAGATACAGCCCTGAAGGCAGCCTTTGGCATTTCAGTGCTAAGAGCAAAGGTATCAAAAGAGAATTTCAGGAGGACAGAAGTGAAGTACAGTAGGGTGAGCAAAAGTACTATAGGAGATTTGTAAGACAGAGGATGTTTTGTAAGCATAAGAGGCTGTCAGCTCCAGCATGCTCTAGAACATACCTGCCATTAGTTTCCAAGTTACTCATCTGAATCACACTCTCCTAGTCAACGTGACAATTCTGTGACAAACTAACCTTCTGACCCATGCAGGAATTATCTTTGCTTCTGGATATTCCTATACACTCTACATTTACCACTGTGCACAGAACTTGAATCCAAAATAAACTTAAATGCAACAGATTGCCATTTCACAGTAATTTGTACCCAAACCCATGTAACATATCTGTTATCTTCTTTGGGTTTTTGTGCATGCTAAATCTGCAAAATGATCATAATAGAATAGGAAAAATGAAATAAAAAAAAAAATCTACATTTAGATTGCATTGTGATGTCTGCCTTCTTGGTCATCTGCTGGCAAGGTGCAAAGTACCTCTCTCTCCCTCCAAATAACACAGGCAACAATACACTACAACAATTCATGGAGACCATGAATTGCTTTCTGCTCACATCTGAGGTTGCCTGTATGAAGGGATCAAAGTTTAGGTGCTGGGAATATTTTGGTAGAACAATCCAGTCATGCATTAGGTATTGCCTTTAATTTGTTCAAAAAATTTCTGCAGAGTATTATTTGGAAAAGTGCTTCAGAAGCCTCTAAGACAGATCTGCATGGGGAATAACAATCTATTACTAGTCTCTACTTTAGAAGATCAAGTGACAGAAATACGCAGAGGAGTCACTGGTAGACTACAGAACTATTTTAAATCAGCCAGCAGCCTGTATGATGCAAAATGACATTCACTCCCTCCCTTCCCAGACTGTTTTTCCATAGCTGAGCTGAGATGCTGAACAGCCCTAGCTGAAATGTGAAGACTAGCTTTCCTTTCTTGGTCCAGACTTTGCAAAATGGACATTGTTTCACAGGGAATTCAAAGGATTAAAAAAAAATCTATTTAACCACAGAAATAATTTCATTTTCTCAAAATAGAATGCATTTATTAAATAATGCAGTGGATTTCAGAAAAATGTATAGAATTATTTCATTCTACATGCATTTAATGTGCTTTGGCATTCTTGGTCATCTAAGATCTTAGATACAGCTATGAAGGAGTTTAATGTTTGATTTTATGTAACACAGACTTTGATTTCTTCTAGTACCTCACCCTAAACAAATGCTATTTGGCAAGCTGTGATTGCAGGAGACTGAAATCAATTATCCCAAATGCTGAATTCTGCATCAGTGCACTGAACACTGACGCAGAATTCAGCATTTGGGATAATTGATTTCCAGCAGGCTACCTGAAAAAATAGTACATGACGACACATACATACAGAAAGGTAGTATAAATTCAGGTTGCAGAGCTAAGTCCTAGGTTGGATCACACCCTATGTTGTAAAAACCTATTTTTGGCTTCTTGAAAGAGACCAAGCAATTTTTGGTGTGCTGTGTTTTGTTTGGTTTTTAGTAATAGGAAGATAAAACCCTAGTTTTATCCTTTAACCCTTTAGTTTAGGAAGATAAAACCCTAATATAGGAAATTACCCATCTTAATAGGTCAACAGGTTGCAAATTTTGAGAAAAATATTTCAGAAAATGGAATTAGAGACAAATACTTTACTTCAGTTCCACTACAAGCAGAAAACATTATAGGGAGATAATGTCCCACCTATAAAGCCTTAAAGGAAACAAAATTTAATATTCTTATGAGGCAAGGCTAATAATTATGGTATGTTAAAAAAAAAAAATCTCTATTTTTCCAACTATGACTAGCAATTTATCATTAAGGCAAAAACATTCATGGAGGATGTCATGTGCAGGCACTAAGGTTAACTGCAGTTTGCTTCTTTTGTTCAAAACATTGTCAATAAAGACAGGATAGATGACTCTTCCTGCAGTCTTAAGGCAACATTTAAATTGTGCAAATAGATATGGAAGAAAAATTAAGGTCTTTTAAAGGGGAAAAAGATGCACACTAGCCAACACAAGCATGCAGAGCAATGTGGCAGTAATAAGAGAATGAGATGGAAGTAAAGTTTATGATAATCTTAATTTGGACCCTTTCACCCTTCTGAATACTTCACTTTGTATGTATTGTTAAATAAACATAAAATATTAATTTCTGCATATAAATACATGAAGTAAATTAAAACAGCAAATATTAACCAGAACTGTGTCATGGTGTCTACTACAAATCTGATTTCTGAAACTATAACATAAATATTTTTACTTTAAACATCAGTTTTATTAACAATAATTAGCTCTTTCACAAAGGAATCACAGACACAAATGTAACAATGTAACTTCACAGAACCATACCTGATGGTCATTAGGGGCAAAACCCCACAGCTTTCCCTTGAAAGCATTCTCAAAAAGTCATTTGTGAATTCAATATTGTTTCAAGTGAAAAGGTAGGGGGTTTTGAGTGGTTTTGGTTTGCTTAAAAAACATTGAAACAAAAGTAATCCTGAAAGCATCAAAACAAACATTTAACTAAAACCATAAAAAGAAGCTGCACAATTATTTACTAAGTAATATTGCACTCAATATTCCACTAACACAGACAGTTCTGCTGTGTATTTAGGTACATGTTGAGCAGACAAGGAGATGCCAAGCTCAGAGTGGCTTGTGCAGATGTTAAACAGATTTGTATGATACTTAGCCTACCATGGTAAAACTAATCACTGAAGTAACTGAATCAGTTACACTTCAGGAAAATGAAAAAATGCCCAAATCTAGGCAGCCTCAGATTATATTGTCTTAAAACAGAGCAGCTTGGACTAAAATTAATCAATTTTCTGTGGGTTCTTTGTTGTTGCAAGTAGGATAAGACTGATGAAAATTAATTTGCCTTTTCTGTTAGGGCATCAAAAGCTAAACCTTGCTTAATTACACACCAAATCTGCATCTCAGTAATGATCATCTTGAGGTTTTTACATCATAGGCTGAGAAAGAGTTGTAGTGAAATACCAGCGAAGCATGAGACCATTTATTATTGCTGTATTGAGAACCATGCCTATGGTTTTCAGCTTATTAGTTAAATATAGTTGAAAAAGCTATTTTAACATTTTCATTGCCTTCTGAAAAAATCCCCCAGAATTATCTTCAATGATAAATTGAAATCTTTGACTATACCAACATCTATTACTTCAAATACCAATCTGAAAGTCTCATGAACAGCTTTCCAGATTAGCTCTCTCAGAAAATGCTAGTCTTAGGTTCATTACATTAATTGCAGATGTGGCCCACAGATTTCAGTAATCCATTAAGGCAATTTAATGCCCCCATGATGAAAAAAACCAGTTTAATAGGAAAGAAAAAATAATTAACCATGTTCTGAACATTCTAACATACAAAACTTCCCCACTGCCACAGAAAATAATGAAGTGCAACTATTTCCATATTCATCTCTCATCATTCTCATCAAGCCCCAAAACAGCCTGATAAACAAAAACCACTTCACCATATGGAAAATCAGCTCCTTCACTTCTCACCAGAAAAACAGAGACAGTGAAGAGCTGAGATAATTCCATCAATAATTATATTGAGATATTATGATTTAGCATAGAAGCTGTGATGAATACAGCTGGCTTTATTTCTCAGAAGCTCATACACCCAACTCAAAAATGTAGAATTGGTTTTGAGCCCTCTTCACTGCTTGTCACAGTCACTTGTGTGCAGAAAAGAGCAAAGAACTATAATAAATATTAAGGAACTTATAATTTTTTTTAATAGTTGATTATCCCAAACAAACACTTTTTACCCAGTATTAATTTAAAGGATCTATTTTTTGCCACTAAAGCAGAATTTCTTTCTTGAATACAGCAACATAAATAACTGATTCAAAAAATAAAAATTATTAGCTGGTTACAGTTCCATTACAAACTATAGGTTGCGACTCATTTCAATGTAAAAAAACAAAGAAATCTTCAGCCTAAGCACTTTAAATTTCTGAAGTTACTTAGTGTGCTGTTGCTGAGCTGCATGTATACAAGTCCTTTACAACGGTGGCAGGCTACTTGGCTCATGTGTGAGAAGTGAGTTAATTGCTTGTGCCAGTAACACTGAACAGTAACACCAGGTCATTGATATTGTAGCTATTAGCAACAGCTACTTCTACCCAGAACATTCAAATTCAGAGTTAGTATTTTCAGATAAATGCAAATTAAGATGAACATTCTTATCTTCTTCAATACAAGAGATCACAAGTGATCTTGGGGAGAAATTAAGTGATTGTCACACCTAAAGACGTGACTATCACTTTTACTCTTAATTCAAGTGGACCCCAAGAACATATTTTTGTATCACAGGTCATTGTAACAGGACTAAAGTCTAGAGCTTTGAATGAAACACAAACAATTAGACAACTTAAAAATTAGTATAATCCCAGCACTTTTGCTCTTACACCTCTCTCCTACTCCTAAGTCCTATTTCAACACATTCAGGTGAGAGGTTTCTTTGTGATTTTTTGTTTTATTTCTATGACTGTTTTAGGAAGAAATACTCCCATATTTTTAAAGCTTTTCTCTTGTTTGCAAGACATACAATATTTACTGAAAATATTTGTATTGAATAAAGGTCACCAACAGGAACTTAAAAGACTGCAGCTACAGTCAGTGATGAATCCCAGTCTTGAAGGCCATAAACTATACATGCTTTGTTTCTTATAAAAGACAAAACACACATTAACACACTAAATAATCCAGAATCCTGACAAACTAAACATTGTGTACCTTAAGGAAAGGCTCCAAAGAGCTGGTCCAGCCTTTAACTGACTAAGCAGTGTTTTCAGAAAACTGAAAGTTCTCTCTGGATCTCCAAATAGCTATTTCATTAGCATGGATTTGTTCAGTTCCATATGCACAAATACTAAAACCCTTGGGAAAACTAAGCAACAAGTAACCTGCCTGTTCTTTTAACATTGTTACAGCTATGTTTTATCAGACTGCAAAACCTTTTGCACAAAAAATCTAGTAGATTATTTAAATGTTCTTGTTCTCTCATGAAAAGAGCAGCATCATAAGAGTTATCAAGAATGGTGCTACTCTTTGCACCAACTCATTAATGAAAAACTTCAGCATTTGGATGGAGAAGCAAAAAAGCTCTTTGATCTGATTATGCAAATAAAGATTGATTATCAAATCCAATATTCACATTTGATTATATAAAACAAGATCTCTAAGTATTTGTGAAACACTGCTCCCATCTTTATCACAAGAACTTTTTCTGAACCAACACAGGAGACTAATTTCCAACCCCTCCAGACCCACTACCTCCCACAGCTACACAGGTATGGGATTTCAATGCCCTTTAGAAAATGTAACACAAATGAGTGCAACAAGCAGGATAACAGTATCTTTTCAGCTACAGTCCCTATACAGAACCACAGGATCAACTAGGTTGGAAAAGACCTTTGAGATCAAGTCCAACCAATGATCAAACACCCCCAAGTCAACTAGACCATGGTACTAAATGCCACATTCAGTCTTCCCTTTAAACACCTCCAGGGATAGTGACTCCACCACCTCCCTGGGCAGCCCATTCCAATTCCCAATCACCCTTTCTGTGAAGAAATTCTTCCAAATGTCCAACCTAAACCTCCCCTAGTGCAGCATAAGACTGTGTCCTCCTGTCCTGTAACTGGTTGCCTGGGAGAAGAGACCAATCCCCACCTGGCTACAACCTCCTTTCACCCAAACATCTATAAAACCAACCATAAGAGTACATTCCTGCTACTGTTCAAGTGATCTTTTTTTTGCTTTTTGAAACAGATGGCATACAGAAGGGATAAGCTGCTCTGGTTCTACTTCTAACCACAGAAATAGAAGCAAATGTAAATTTTTCTCTGCCACTCTTCTTTTTTCTTTTAACTGAAATCTACCTCCCAGCTCTGTCATCACTAATGGTCTGAACAGCAGCACCTTTCAATAATGCCTGGGCATTTAATTAGGTTTCAACAAAAAATTGTTAGCTGCACCCAACATTTGCCAGCAGCATGCAGCAGCTCTGACATAACCTAAACAAAGGCTTCCTCTTTTTACTTCACAGCTAAAATTAGCCACAAAGATGCAAAGAAAAATATTCCATCCTTTTCCATATGCACAGGCAACTGCAAGACTTCTCTTTCGCGTTGCCCTTTATTTGTGGCTAAAACCAGCAATTTCTTACTAAAATGAAATAAAGACAATTCACATAACAAGATTCACTGGCACAGTCTAGGGAATAATTTGGATTACAAGGCACATTTTGTATTCAAGTAAAACCAGTATCTAATACATAAAAGAAGAATCAAAGTGGTATTTACTAAAACTGCAGGAACTTGAAAGAGCATATGTCCCACTAAGTTATTCCTCTTTTCGACACACAAAAATCTTAGCAACCACATCATCATGCTTTACAAAAATATGACAGGTTACATCAGTCTAAATTTCTCATATTTAATTTGACAAGACACTGAGGTATTTTAGAACACAAAGAGTACTATGAAGCTCTTAATGTAGATTATTGTTTGTGTGGAAAATCAGCAACGAAGTAGATAAAACATAAAATTTTGAAATGCTGCAATGGTGTTTTGTTTTTTTAATTCAGTCTGTCAATATTCTCACGTTATGCAAATACAGAAAAGTTCATTTTATAAAAGAAAATTCTGTCTACGACAGAACAGAAATGGAATAATTTATTATAGTAATTATATTACTATATTATATTACCTAATTCATATAATAGGTAAATAGCATGGGACAGGCTTGTAATCCTCTCTTCAAATAAATGTTTTTTAAAATGTAGATCCTAAAACAACCATTCAACTAGGAAAAAAACAAAAAAACTGACCTGTGTAAGTGATATAAAGTGCTCCTTTCATCATTAAAATTCTGAATCATATGTGTAGACTTTGTTAAACACACAGATTTTCCACATTTTCTAAAAGCATGCTACATAATGAACTATCATCTTAGGTCCTGATTTAGTTTGATCACTGTACAGGCTCAATGGAGGAAGACTATTTTCACTCTCAGAAAACAGACTCAGAAGTTTCTTAAGCTATTTAAGGCCCTTCTTGATAAGTCACTCACCTCTTCCTTCTTCCAATCTATGTCTCCTAATTACACGCTGCCGCTTTTCTTCTTGTCGTAGCTGAAGGTGTTCTTCAATATTAACTCCAGGAACAGGGACAGCTAAAGATTAAGAAAATAAGTAAATTTATCTTTAAAATTGTTGTGGTGGCAATAACCCAAAAGAAGTTAAGGAAATGAAAACTGAAAACCTTTACATGGCCCTGACAATAAAAAGGATTTGAGTAAATTTTGAGGAGTTCTAACCTTTATCTCCTAATTTCCTGGTTTTCATGAATCTGACTATTCCAACATCACTAAATAGTACTTAGGCATATACATATATGTAGTTATGTGTTGTCATGGTTATCTCCATTCTCTCCTAAAAAGCTTTCAAAAGTATTATTAAACCAAGTCTATGATTGTTTATATTTGTAAAAGGTTTTACATGAATTAGCCATGCTTTAGTTGAAGAATGCTTAAATCCTGATAAAAACACTATAGAAATTTTTCAGGATATCAAAAAGGACAAGAACAACTTTGTAGTATCAACATCAATATCGTAACTGCACAGGTCACAAAGTAGCACAGGTGACTATAGTAAGGGTGAACATAGAACAGTTCACTTAACAGAATGATCCCACTTTGCTGTATCACCAATAAATAAATCTGACTGTTCAGCACCATTTTAACAATATTACACTAAAATTGTCCTGTAACAAAGTGTGTAAACAAATGTACTGGATAACAATAGGGAAAAAAAACAGGTACAGTAAAAATGAGAATTAAAAGCCTTTTTGCTAATTTCATATTACTTACCCAGCAAGAGATCTAAAGGTATCATCTCTTTTACAGCATCAAGGATTCCTCTTTGCCTTGCTTCCTGGCCATCCAGTTCTCTAGCACATGCCTTGCAGCAGCCACACACAGCACAGCCTGACTCACCTGAGCCACAGCCACAGATTCTGCAGCAGACAGAGTTGCTTTATCACTATCTTTATTTTTGTGCATTACTGATGCCCTTGTAATTAAAACATAGATTATTACTTTGTTCTATCTGTGGACATGCAAGTTTTCCTGAGATAAACAGGAAGGACAGCTAATTTAAATCCTAGCTGCTGTTGCATGGTGCCTTACACTATCTGACTTCTCAGAACTAATTTTCTTCCTTCAATTTAATGTATACCACATGAAAACATGAACAAGGAAACAATGAGCACACAAAATGCTGAATAAACAGTAATGGTGACACAGTGGCCCTCCTGCAGCTCAACTAAGAAGTAACAGATAATGGCAACTTGAAAAGCAAGATAAATGTCCATGAGAGGATGAAGAAAGTTATCCTAAGCCAGCAGCTCTGTCATGACACAGAAATTATACTGGTGTTCACATCCAACAGCTTCTAGTAAAGAACTAGATGCCAAAGTAAGAAATCAGTTTGTAAAACTAAATCACCTGCAGCCAGAAGCTATTTACAGAAATTTTAAGCCATTTCTGATTTTAAAAGCACATAGTAGCATATATTTAGCTATAAAGTTACTTTAAATGGAAACTCCAACTCAGTTCACATTCAGGAAGTGCTTTAGCCATCCAACCCACTGCACCAGGCACAGCCCCACACATGTGCTTACCCTCCAGGTACTCTATCAGGACGGCCGCTGCTAACACAGCTGGCTCCATAGCCCGTGCAATCCCCACATACAGTGCACACCATACACTGCTCCAGCTTCCATTTATGCATGCCTGGAGGACACATCATGGACTTCTCATCTTTTTCATCCAGTTCTTCTTCCAGATCTTCATCCATTGCTGTTGCCATGTTCTCAACTCCAAAACCTAATTAAAATAAGAAATTCTTGCTTTCTGAGACCAACAGAGAGGGTTCTGGTTACTCAGAGAGGTAAGGACAGGTTGGACAAGGCTCTGAGTAACCTGATCTAGCTGAAGATGACCCTGCTCATTGCCGGGGGGTTGCACTAAATTACCTTTAAAAGACTGCTTCCACCTCCAACTATTCTACGTGTCTATGAACTGCTGAAGCTCTGAAGAACACTCACAGAGATCAGGTTTTAAAAGGAATGACTAGGAATGTCTCATTTGCCTGCTCAGCCAGCACAGAGACTTTTTGGAAATATCTGATCATGTTGCATGTATTCAAACTTTAGTGTTGGAATTACATTTTATAAAAAAGGTTTAGCTTTGTTTTCACTTCTGATATTTGCATGCAAATGAAAAGTTAAAAAAAAAACCTAAAAAAAAATAATCAAGGTCCCATACCTTTTCCTCCCTGGCTCATAGAGCCTGTGTCTCGTCCACACTGTCCTTTATTATTCACTCCAAATGTCCAAACTTCTCCATTCTTCATTAACACACAGGTGTGAGCTTTGCCCATGGCTACTTGAGTCACAAAATGACCTTTCAAATCTGTTACTAAACCTGTAAGACATAAAACACTTGGGTGAAAAATTGCACTCTCTAGCCAAGAAGGAAACTCGATGTAACAAAATTGTTAGTGGATACTGATAATTTTAAAATTTATAGCACGGGAGAAAAACAGATATAAAAAACAAGTGTTAGAATAAAAAGTGAAAGAAGAACTAGGCCTAGGCCACTTGTCCTACGAAAAATGAAAATCCAAAAGCAAACCTAAAACTACTGTGAATCACATGTTTTTGAAAAAGAATTCTAAAGGAATCATAAAGCCATTGGAGTTTATTTCATTATATTTTACTTAAACTGTGGTGTACAGGATCCCCTGCTACATTATGAGCAGAGGAGGACATTAAGGCTTAGCTTCCAGCAGCCCTTGTTCATACCAAAGCACATCTTATTTCTGTGACTTCCTCCTGTGTGGCCTTCTTGTGCCAGATTAACACAAGTGATTTTTTTTTTTCTTCTCCTTAGTGGAAGAATTGCTTTGGATATTTGTCACCACTGATGCTAAATTATGTTAGAACTTTTGGAAACTACCTTTTTCTACCCATTCTATCATATTTGTCTGAATCAACAGAATGTCAGAAATACATTAAGAAACACACAAACAACTTTTCATGGGCTAAAAACTTCCATACTAATTTCAATTACTTCAGCTGAAAAATAATGCAAAAGACCAATATTAACTTACTCGTACTATCAGAGTAAATGGCATCTTTTCCAAACATGTAGAGTTCTCCATCTTTGGAAATTACAGAACTGCTCCCATTATTGCACGCTGTAGATATGACAATCTTTCCTTCCATTTTAATAATTTTTTTAGGCTTATATGGTTTTGATTGCCGTCTGCTTTTAGCTTTAAATAAAGAAATAAATTACAAGTATATCTACCAAAAAATCCCCAAACCATCACAGGCATAATCATAGTTTTCAGACCACTAACGAAAAAAACCCAAACAACCAACCAACTATAGGTACAATCTCCTGATTTAATTTTAATTGGATTATACTGGTTCCTCTCAAAAATTCAATGGCAAGCCAAGACATGATTAGATCAGTATATTTTAGAAATGATTCTTCAAGTATTTCAGATCACGTTAATTATTCTTATTAATCTACCACATCATCATCTCCCATCTGTTTCCTAAAGTGAAGTATTTAATTCAATATTACAGCAGATCACAGCTCCAGGGCACTTAAAGATATCTTCAGTTGTCTCACAAAGTCTATTTAAACCTACACACACAGCTACAGAAATCAAGACCAGGACATGTGTTAATCTTATATTGATGAGGCAATTATTAGTGTGAAGACCAAATTAATCTGTCTTCTTTAATGTCTGAAGAATTCTGCTTGATCGAGCACAGAAGATCTGCTTCTACAAGTTCTCATCAATGCACCTCCACCAGCCAGCAAAACACCCATTTCCAAAGCTCAATAAAACAACAGTGAAGAGGCAGAAGTTTGTCTCCACAGTTTTTCCAAGTTCGAGGCAGACAGCACGGCCTCTTGACCAAATTTACTACTGCCTTTTCTTGGGACAAATCTAAAATAGTATTTCCACCACACTACCCGAACTGTGGTAAAACACAGATTGGGTTCGGTAGCTGGGAGAGGTTTTGGCACTGGTTGTCAGGACTTGTGGCCAGCATCATCTCCAGCAAAAACGGCATGCTTACATGTTCCTGGAAAATACTGAAACTCTTATTTTCAAATTAATAACTCTTTAAGAAGCTTTTACCAACCACTGCTCAAGCAAGCAATGATACATACTTGATTCACCATCCTCTCCTTTACTAGCAGAGCCTGTGAAGAATATGCTTCCATCCTCAGCAACAAGTAAGGCATGTGAGCCATCATGTCCTACAGAAAACTGAATAATCTTTGGAGATTTTGTGATTGGGAGTTCAACCCATTTGCCAGCTGAAGGGCCACCTTGTTTGATTCCAAGGCTCTGATATTTGCCAGTATAATAAATCTAGGAGAAAAAAGTTTATCAGTTTTAGTTATGACACAGCACTTCAAGCTTACATAATTCTCAAAGTTGCATTGTTTTTAATTCTTTTCACTTCAAACCACACTGCACTCTTCCTGACTTTGTTTATGCCATTTCACTATCTCTGTCCCAAACTCATCAATTTTGACTTAATGGGGGAAGCATTCTGATTAGATTCTTAGATTAGATTGTTTGGAATTGTGCTTTCTTCTGAGCCACTGAGTGAGTTTTCATATATAATTGTTTGGCTAGATGAGTTGAACACACAAGAAAGAAACCAAAGAAACTACTCAGAGGAAGCATTTTAAAACACCTCACAAAAATGTCTGGTCTGTGGAAAAACAAGATGGTATCATAACAATAAAATCAATTTAAAATAAAAAATTACTATATATTTTAATATGTTTCAACACATTTGTAAAACATGCTTAGTAAATGCACAGTGGCCACTGACTACATAAATAACAGAGTAAGATATTTCATGTGAACAAACACAAAAATGAACTAAAAGGTTTCCTTTAGAACCATGCAACTCAACAGCTCTAGCAAATTGGCATGTCAGGCTATGGGTCACCTGAAGCCACTTCACATTGCCTTACATATTGTATCTCCTACCTTAACAGACACTTCATAGAGCAAACCCAGAAAATGTGGTAATTTTATACTGAACAGGCACTCTTGTTAGTCAAATGATAAAGTTAATCAGTCTCCCTCAATGCTGAAGAGTTCCATTTGATCAAAATCTGGTACATACCATTAAATTTTCTTAAAAAGTATTTGCTCTAACATTTTAAACAATCTCACTGTTCTGACAGCAGCAGAGCAAGGCCTTCATTTCAACAAAGCAGTGCAATTTTGAATATGTAATTAAGAACTATGTTTCTACAAGATAAACAGCATTAGTCTTTCACACTGAAATAGAACCACAGTAAATAATGTAAAGAGTCACCGACAGTATTTCTAAATTTCCATGATTATGCAAATGCCTCAAAAAGTCTCCACTGAGCAAAACATATCAAATCATTAAGAACAGGTTTGAAGAAATCAATTGAAACATTTGCATAGGGGAACCAATAATTCTCTAAAAGATCAGAAAAAAAATCAGGATGTGATTTAAATAAATTACTACAGTCAGACTGTAGAAAGTTATGAGGTGGTCAAATTTGCAAAGATGCTAACACATCATTTGTAGACAGAAGACAGTTTTGTTTCCCAAATTTAAACAAAGCCCTTTATCGTAAGACTGACTGTAGAAATTCCTATAAATTCAAGTAATGGATTTCTAAGGAGTTCCAACTATCTGATTGGTTGATTATCTTATTGGTTGACTGATTATCTAATCTTTTTTTAAAATAACTATTTGCCTCTTAGGTTCTAAAGCAGGCTCTGAAAAATATATTTGAGTACAGTCATAAACATACATTCTAACATACTGAAAAGGCAAAAAAGAAATTATGGAAAATAATGATTAAATTAAAAATCACAGAAATCTATTGGTGCAATTTGCTATTTACTACAGAACATTTTCAGTACCTTTCCACTAGCAGTTTTCATCAGTGCAAACTCTCTCCCAGCACCAAGGACAGCTGATTCCTCATCAAACCCTGTACCTGTGCAAGTAAGATCGTGTTAACTGAACAGTTTAACCAGGCAGTTTCACAGACCAGTCACCTATCCACCTCTGCTGGTCCATGGAGCCAAACATGCTTTTTCTTTTGTTCTAATAGAGCCAAAAGCAAGCTCAATAGAGCAAAAATACCCCAAAGCAAAGGCCAAGTGATCGTTTTTCAAAATATCTTCATAGATACTAACAATTCTTCAACTCAAATTCTGATGCAAATGTGTTTTTCAATGTAATTCTTTCTCCCTTTAATCCAGTCAGTGATCCTTGTAAATTGTTAACTTTGACCCACAGCAAGGAGTTCTGCAGCTTACTATAAAGTCCAAGCTTCAAACAATTATATATTTATTATACAACTGAAGGAAAACACTGAAAACCATAAACAGTACTAGAGACAGAAAGGTGGTTCCAAATGAATGTATGAATTTGACTCCGAGTCAAGTAATGCTTGAATGGTTTCACACCCCTCTCCATGTGTTTATTATGGAGCTATACCTTCCTGCACATAGCAGAGCTGAAGGAAAGCGCAATGTTTCAGCTCTACTGTTTGAATTATCAGGCTTGTTATTAACCTTCAAAGAAGAAAACTTACTGATAATGTGCAAATCTTTTTCCAGATCAAACAATGAGATGCCACAGGCATGTAAGCATTTTCTTGCAAGCTTAAGCTGCAGTTCTTGTTGCAATACTGGCTCAGTACTCGTGGCAAATATTCGCACTACAAAGCCATCCTGCAAAAAATACAAAAATCCACTTTATACTGTACCAGAAATTAAGTAATTTACTTCTCAAGTCCTAAGTGCATCAACATAGTACTATTTCAGAGTAAATGTCAGAGGACACAATGATAAAGTAACTTTTATTTTAATGACCACAGAGGAGAAAATAATTAAGTGGCCACCAAGACAAGCTGAGGTATCTGATGCCTTAAACTCATTGAGTTCTAGAAAAATGCTACAAACGCTATAAAAACAGTGAACTGCTGCAGAAATCTTACTCTTGCAATTATTTACAGCTATGTTTAGGCCCTGAACTTCTCCTTATTCAGAACCCAAAATTCTGCATGCAGAGTGACAGCTGTGAAGAGTAGCTAGAAGAGTTTTCTGTTTACAAGTGCAGAGTCATGTTAAAAAAAAACAGCTGATTCTGTTAGGAGGGAAATGGATTAATCTTGGTTTTTCGACAGTTAATATTTAGCATCTGTTGCCAACCCAGTTTCACCCCATCCCTATTTTGCAGATTTCTCACTTGAAAAACCACACCAGAATTGAAAACACAGTAACTGTCTGCTGAAAAAAAATATAACCACCACTACAGTTTTGTCCCTAGTAGGAGCATTTTGAGTTTCTACAGCTTTGGCCATCAGGCAATTTCCACACAAAAATCAATTGGAATCTGGTATATTTCCTATCTCTTCTAATAAAACTGTCTGAAATGCTCCAATAAGTTCCAAAATAATTACAGGAAATTATTAAAGAAAAAAAATTTATTCTTAAGCTCTACGAAGCTTATCCTACAAAGAACCTGTAGAACATATTATTCAACATATAAGATTTTTTTTTCCTGAAAGAGCAATGGAGTTTTTCTTAAAACTTATCTGAAAAACAAAAAAATCAATCACAAATCACAATTGTGTGAATATAAAAATATTGCACTTTTATGCATAAATATGGAAGTTTGTCATTATTTCTAGTTAAATGGATTTCTTCCTTAATTGTGTTAGTGAAGAAAAAGCCAAACATGAAGGAAAAAGAGGCTAAAAATATTGTGAAATAAAAACCAGTTGAGTGAAAAATAGTTTACCCATCATTTGTAATACTTACATCTCTAGATGCTGCTATTTGATTGATATATTCTCCATCTGTGAAAAGGATATTCTGCCCTTCAGTATGACAATCTGTGAGAGAAAAATGAAGCGCACTGCATCAGTTTATATTAGCATACATACATACACTGATCTGTGCTTCTGTCTAATTCATTCTCACTCCAATCAGATCATGAGAGTTCTACTTTGTCTCAAGTGTGATCATACCACTCTTATAATGTGTTATTTTGCACTAATATGTCCTGTCTCACCAAAAACATGTAATTCTCCTTGGCTCCTGTAAGTGTTATTACAGCACTTGCTATTGTATGAAATATGAGTGGTTACACCCCAATATTTGACTGTTAGAAAACTCCATTCACCTTTCACAGGTAGTCACCTGTGAAGCATATTCCAAACTAATACAAATAAATTCAAATTTTCCAGTACTATTAAATCTTTCTCCTTTCCCAGAAACTTTTTTTAATATAAGGACTTTTATCTTCATAGAAATGTTTCCTCAGTCCAGCATATAAAATCTACAGAAATAAATGAATCACGGTTTTCACTATTTATCTCATTTTTTCATAACTTATAAATCTCACCTAACTATTAACTGAAAATCTAGGGGCTTTTTGAAAACTATGAAGTATATACTTGAATACATCACTCATTTATTGAAAATAGCTCAGTTAATTCCAAGTAAATGGGAGGGAAAGAATTCTACCCAAATTAGCAGGAAAAAAAGAAAATATCACTTTCTCTGCAAGTTTAAATCTATGCCCCTACATCATTTTTTCTTCCCTTCCTGCACTGTTGATGGAGCTACTGGCAAAGAGATTGATATCATATGGTTTGTGTTTGTCTCATTGATTACACACAGAAAAAGACCTCTTCCAAAAATACTATAGGACAGCCACTTTACACTCCAAATATTTGCTTCATAATCTGAACAAAGATCCAGTATGAACATTTTATCACATAAATTTAATGCTAAATGGAGCATACATAATGTCTTTCTAGCATGACCAGCAAGTTCACTGGATTTTTGCTACCTAGCTAAAGCACTAAAATAATACAGCTGAAAACATCCCATAGAAACCCACTGTTTACATTTTCCTGATACACTGTCCAGTCCAATATACTGTCTTAATCAGGAACAGAATATGCATTAAAAAGCCTTTAGTAACTTTCAAATCTGGAAGCAAAACACCAAAAGTAGACAACATTCCTTCCCCTTAAGAGCACACGCAGGTACGAATCACAGGAAGTATGCAGCAAGCATGATGGAGAAAGGCAGCAGAAACACTGAACCTTGAAATTCTGCTCTCTCAAAAATAATCTTGGATTTAACAACCAAAGGCAGTCCATGCTACTAATTCTCTATGCTGCAAAGTCATGTTAGTGATACAAGAAGTACCAGTAACTGGATGAGAAGTTCCAAAACTAATCTAAATGACATTTCTCCAAAGGTTACAGGAAGCTGGTAAGCATGAAGTTTCCTTGAATGACTGAAAATTACATGGTCACACAAGCAGAACAGCCAAGGAAACAGCACATTCTGGCCACCAGTGGGTCCATATTGCACTACTTAGCCTATTGCTTGAGTCACTTCAAGAAAGGTGAGTCTCCTGGTAAACATTTCTGGGGGTTGTTTGGTATGATCTGCTCAAACAGGAAATCTAGAACAGAGGTGTTGTTTTTTTGGGTTTTTTTTACAGACATGCTCTCCAGAAGACTTCCTAAAAATCAGCACTTGCTTAGCTAACAAACAGGCCCAGCATTAAAAATCAAATCATTGGGAAGATTAACAAATGGAAGGCAAATGGAGTATTTGGAAAAACTAGTACAGTGTCTCCGCTAGGAAAAAGCTTGTACGATCAATCATAAATCTTGTTCAATCTGACTTTGTATATTACCATGGGGGTGAAGATAACCAAGCATTCTGTCTGAAGACTGCTACAAGAGAAAGGGTTTATGTACTTAAACCACATAACTACAGATATCTGTTAATCACAGCCTCCTTAGAGGCTTCAGAGGAAGCCTCTGTTAAGCATCAACTTTCCACATTCATATTGCACATTCTGCACCTGCTAGTAATGCAGGCCTTGAGATCACCTAGGCTACCCTCAGTTAGCAGTACTTTCCACACTAAGGGAATAGTCCTGAGCTTAAGACACTAATTTGCAATTTCAAAAAACAATAAAACCATATACCATGTGACTTCAATTTCTCCAGCTGAAAACAGAAATGTTTTAAGGTAAGCAGAAAGCATCACTGTTGAAAGAAATGGCAAAGATGAAAACCTCTATAAATTCAGGTCTTGTCATCTAGTAAATTCTCATGGAATTAAGACATTCTTTTATGATACATGGACTGAGAAAAGAGATACTCAACTCAGGTACAGTGTATAAATCTTGGCAAAGGCCTTAGACACAAGAATGTTGACACATAGCCTGGTAGCTCCAGAAACAAGGCTGGATTTGCAAGATCATTTTTCAGAGTGGAAAGACTGCCCTTTAAAAACAGAAGTTTATGGCTTTAATAAGCTAATGGATCCTATAGTCTGAGAAAGGAAAAATAATGTTCCATAGTTCTCTGACTTTTCTAAGGTCATGTGACTTCTACCTAGGATCAACTTCTAATCAAATCTCCTAACCTCCTATGCATCCCATGTATGAATAAATTCTAATACCTTTTTTTAATGCACTATCACCAGCCCAGGCATTTGAAAGAGATTAATTTCAGATAGAGCCATGCCTGAATATCATCCCAACTAGGAGCAAATATTTGCTGTGTTCAGCTGTTAGCAAGGTCACTGACCTCTAGTTCTATCCAGCATGGCTTTTCAGAACTAGAACAACTTGCAAGTCACCATAAGATTGCAGTGGGGCAGCCACTGCTATTCAGAGTTAAGTACCTACTCAGTTTTCCTCAGGTCAGACACCTTTCTCCCTACCTTCATTTCATTTTTTCTAATGGGAAAGGAAAATAACCAGAAGTGGAACCCCTGGAATTTGTCCCAGGCAAAAGTTCAAGGTCATATCTTCTCACAATAACACACTGAGCTAAATGTGTAGAAGTGCACAAAGCAAAACAGCAAAGTTCAAGGACTGAAATACAAAGGACTGGAGTTACAAAGAACATCTACTCTAACACCATCACAAACCATACAAAATGCAACTGAGAGGACAGTTTGAGAAATTACTGAATGGGTATTCCCATTTGGATTTGCTTTTGCAAATTGTTGAGAAGGCACACACATTTAATTTGTGCCTTTTTACAGTATAAATACAAGGCAGTCTTGCAGAACTACACTTGCCACTGAGATTTGCAAAAACAAGCTAACAGCTCCAAAGGGTAGACTTTAAATGTGCTCAAATCTCTCTCAAGACTTGCATAAAGAACACTGATTTGTTTACAGATGGCAACATAATTAAGGACATCAATGAACCCTACTGTGTAAGAAGCTGCCCTGAGGTGAACAAAGATGAAAAACCACTCTGGAAGGCAGTTTTTCAGGTCCTTGAATGTGCTCTCACTGAAATAGCTCTTACAGCCCCCACAGAGAGCAACAGCAGCTTCAAAAGACATCCATACTTTAAGGATGTGCAGAAGGTTGCATGGACTAGATTCAACATTCAGAACTTGTTTAAAAAATTGCTGTTTGCATTTTAAAGACAAAAATCCTAGAGAACTTTTCTGAGGTTTCAGTCAGTGGTTTCTTATTTATGTCAGGATGAAACAAAATCTTTCTTCTGATCTACAACATAAGTCTGTCATTATTTGATTAAAAAATATTCTTGTGTCCTTCTGCTATTTATCTGTGTAGCTAAGAACAGATGTATTTCACTAGAAGGCCATTAAAGCATGTTCCAGGAACTTCCTTATTCTCTAAAGAGACTCAAGTTATGAGGCACCTCTGAAAAAGGACAACAAAATGAAAACAAACAAACCCCCACAAAACAAACAAACCCTACCCAAAACAAAAATAAAATACCCCAAACAAATAAACCAAAATCCACCACCAATATAAACATCAGAAGCATGGTCCATCAGTGTTCATTAGCTGCCTTTGCTTTTTGGATATATTTTTACCCTATTAAAAACAAAATTGTTTTGTTCATAGTTTATAATTGCCTACATGTAAGACATCCTGGAAACAAAGTCATACTTGAGGCAAACACTCAAAGCTCAAATGAGAAAGAAAACTTTTAGGAAGGAATTTAAATTAAGATGTTTACATATTCTAAAGTGTTGCAATATTCTTCCAGCAAATGGAATAAGATGCAAGGCCTTGAAGTGAAATACTGAAGCTGGTCTGAAGTGAAGCAAAGTCATAAGGCAATCTATTTGTGACCTCAAAACCTCTCAGTTTCTCTTCTGCTTGCCTGAAAAATAGATAAAATGTAGAGTCAACTATACCAAATTTCTCTCATGTGGAGATTCTCACCTGGCAAAGTAACTGTACCGTCTTGTTCCAAAGTTTCAGGGTTTATTCTTATGGCTGTCATACTGTGATTATTCGCATCTCTGTATAATAAATAGCCCTGGCAAGAACAAAAAAAATAAATATGTGGAGGCATGAAAATACTCTTAAATACATTAATAGGCAATAAAAGGAGAAACAAATGCAATGATTATTTTAGATATTGCTTTAAAATAATGGAAGGCTTTTACATCAAATTATGATAAACATTTTTTCTACTAACCCAAATTTTAACTAAATCCCATATTAAAAGATGAAATTTGACTCCCTTCCTACACTTTCTTCATGCCATAGATTAGCATGCTGAAATTGGTATACAACTTTTGAAGCCCCACATATCAATTGTTATTTATATCTGTATACAATTAGAATTAAAAGCCACAGCCACAGTAAAAACCAGTGTTTCTGTATCCACTTTTCAACTCAACAGAATAGTCACAGGAATACCAGAAAGCCAATAGATAATGTTGTCCTATACAGAAGAGCAATCATTATTGCATATAAATACATGCATTAAAATCTAGAATAAAAAAAGTGTTAGTTAACTACTTGACTCCCACACTAAGACAGTTCCTTCCATTGAAGCTACTGGATAAATAAACCTCAGCAAAATAAGGAAAACAAGCCCACATAAATTAAGCAAAGAGCATTAAAGTAGATAGAAAATCTTCAATCTAAAAGTAACTATAACGATGAAGTAGGAAAAATCACCTGAATTTAAGGTAACCATGCACCTGAAGGGAAATGACACTAAGGACATTTTATCTCTTATGGACACATAACTAGCAATAAGTGCAAGTCACACACCTTTCTATAAATACAGGCACAGAATGACACTTGTCCTAACTGCAGTGCCCTTGGCTACAGTCACTGTGTGAGGGCACACACCTGTACAAGCACTCAGAAAGCATCACATATACTTATAGTTATGTACAGAATGTCCAAACATGTAACACTGTATAACGAAACCGCATGAATCCTGTTCCTTTCCAAACTGATGGAAGAGGCTCCATAATTAATACATCCACACCCATTTGTTTTGTGCCAGTGCACCTTTCAGTGATTTGCTTTTACATTAAATAAAACCAGATTTGTGTTTGTGTTTACACAAACAATAACCGCAATGAAAGAACATACATTTATAATGAACAATTTCACTTCAAAAGCATGGCAAGGAGTATACTAAAAATCACACTGGGACAATGAGATCACTCAGTTAAAAGCAAATATACAATAAAATCAGTAAATTAATTGTTCTAGGAAATACTTTTTTTAATGTTTTGAGGTTTTTTTTATAATGAATAATAAAAGTGTATGAAAAAGTGGTTGATATTGCAGAAACTAACCCTAAAAAACACAAACCATACAACTATAGTTAACTCCACAATGTCAGTGTCAATAATTATCTCTACGTATTGTTTACATATGCTCAATCCTCCCCAACTAAAACAGCATTTCCTTATTTTACTGCAGATATTTTCATCTCAATTTCTTTTCATAAAAAGTTATTTCAAATATTTTTTACATATTCATTGCAACAGCACTTTCTTACATCTACTGACATGCATTTAGAACCACACACCAATTGCCTGTACAGTTCATAAACTGACGTGCTAAAACACCATATTTTGCAAAAGTCTTTACAGTGATAACACATGTAAGGACACTCCATTATTCCTTTCCACAGGCCAGTACCAGTGATTACAGGTCCATCATCCTCTATAATTTAGAAGGCAGTACCAAAACCTTTTTTTTTAATAAAGAAAGCCAAAGGAACAATAAAACATCCATGTAAGCTTACTCTAAGGCAGGGTCTACTTAAATTATTTAGGAAGGATGAGGAGGGCTGCACATTTTATATTTTAAGTATTCACTTACCTGAGCATAACCTAACCAAGACTTTTTTTCTTTTCTATTTTTGATGCGGGATGTAGAATTGTATATATGGCCCTGAAAAGCAAAAAATTTCCATCATTTAACAAATACCAGAGTGAAAATTCAACACAATCATTTACCATTTAAGCAATATCTTCAACCATATTGCAAAGTGAAAATTCTAAGAAAATGTTGTCAAGTTGTCATAGAAATTATCAGAAAAATTTACACAAACTAATAGAACTGATGATCACTAAGCTATGTAAGATTGCCCATGGAAATAGGACATCATAAAAATTAAATTAAAATATAAAGTATCACTCATCAGACAAGAAGCAGACACATTACCCTCACTGTCCCACTGTATCCAGAGCCAATTTTGTAAAGTCCATCTTTACATAGGAGATAGAGGAAAAAACCATCACTCTGAAGTAGGCACTGGTCATCTTCATCTACAGATATTTCTTTCAATGGCCATTTGTGCATCAAGGCTGCCTTCTTTATCCCATTACTGAACCAGTCCTGGATTTGGATTTTGCCCACCAGAACTGCCTGTACACTCCGCTGAAGAGAGTTTAAAATGGTTGGCACCTAAACAGTAAAAGAAAAAGAGTGAAAAAGATGACAATTTTTTTAAATGTTGTATTTTCTGTTCTAACTCCAACTCAAGAGAGACCAAGAAATACCGACTCATCTCAAAAATAGTGAGAAGGAGAAAAAGGTAACAATTAAACAACACATCTCAGAACTCATGAGAAGTACTCATTTACGTAAATTCCCAGACCCAGAGAAGTTTTAGTGCAAAACCTGAATAGTCTGACAAGCATGGCTGCCATTATTGGTGAGGATTGCAGAGATTGCTTGCAGTGTCCTTCCCGTCTCTCCCCAGGCAGCCACCAGACTGAAGAGGCAAGCACAGGAAAGCGCTGTCAAGGACTGTCCCGTGCTGTCATTCATTCCCGTGCTACGGACTGTTATTTCCAAAAGCAGCTGGAACAGGGACTCTGCAGATAAAACACAGCCATTGCACAGATCAGTCACAAGATCATACAAAACAATTTCATTATCAATGGTAAATAAAAATAGGAAAATACATTCTCTCTCTCCTCAGCTATTATGTTCAGAGCTAATTTCAGACAGAAAAGCATCTTAAGTGAGCCTGAGTGATCCTTAACTTTTCTTCTTTTCAGCCAGAAAACATCAAGTCTGGATAATCACCATGGCTGATGAAGAAAAACTACAAGTCCTTCTGTCACAGTGGAACACATTAACAAAAAATGGGCCAGAAAGTGTTATTATAGTAGACACTACTCAGTCTACCCCATCACTGAGATGATGTGTAGATCACTTGTCTACTCTTTATGACCATTACCCATGTTGAAGCACGACCCACTTCATAGGAACAAGCATTTCAAATTGAGGCTTGAAAATTATTTTGATCATATGCCTCTTTCCAAAGATTGTTTGGTGGCTCAACTTCTCTAACAATTCAGGTGTGAACAGAAATCCACCTAAATTTTCCCAGGAGCTGATACAATTATTCACTAGGGCAGTAATCAAAAAGTCTTCTTTGCAGCTTTTTAATACTCCATTCATTAATATAAAATAAGTTTTCTGCAGCAAATTACAATCTTTGGAAATGCAATACTGTTAAATCATAAAACATGAAAAAATACATGAAGTCTAAAGACTTTTTAAAAATTGTCTTTAAACAACTCAGGCTACAGCCTAGACTTCTCTGCAGTTCTATCAACAAACAAAAGATAATGGGATTTTAACTTAAAGGATATAGTCAATCATGTTCTCAAAGGCATCAGAAGTTCAACTTTTATTTTCAATATCATTTAAAAGAAAATTAATTTTCAGGGAAACTTTGGGATGGCCAGAGAAAAATAAAAACAAGAATTGTGACACTCTGCTTAACAGCTCCACATAAATTACAAAATTAAACATCTAAGCTACAGACCACAACAGCAGATTACAAGAGAAATTCACCCTAAAACTGTACTCTTTCCAATAAGACCAAGTATTTTATGTTTCAGTAAGACAGTAAAACCCAATTTTTCAGGCTGTGATGCTCTTTACTTTGTTTCAGTGAGGAAGTACCCCATACATGCACCATAAGGACCTAACAGGGCAGAATAGTCAGCCAGTTGAGAACAAGCACGTTACTATCTCACAAATACTTGCCAAGAACCATTTTCTTCTGTCCAACACAATAACAGGTTATGTTAATAAAAATACAGTAAGAGATGAGATTACCTAGGACTTCAGGAGGCTCTGATTGCAGGCCTTCTGGTTGCTGACCTTGGAGCACATTAAGTAGGGCTTGTAAGCTCCTGAGACACAAGGATGGATGAGAAAATCTCGTCTCCTTTATCAATTCAAAGACTTCACACAATCCAACTTCAATGATCTAAAGAAATACAGATTTTTCAGAACAGATGTCAATATAATATTTTTAGATCTTCATCAAAAAAGTATATCCCAGTGTTCAGTGAACAAAACAATTACTCAAATAAAACTTCTAATATAAGATACAGTGTTAAACCAGAACCAAAATCAAGAATGCACCTATACAACTATACCAGCAAATATTACATGTAAGTCAGCCACTACATAAAAGAGCATATCTAAGCAGACTAAGTTTCCTGAAAGAATAAGGAAGCTTAAAATTTTTTGCACAACAAAAGGCAAACTGTACCTCTGAGCCCCTCTAATTTCTATCCAGTTCACTCTTTGACACTCTTCTTTTTCCTTGCTCATCAATGTGAGCCTGCAAACTAGAACGGTCTTGCAACCTGGCTGCACATCCTGAACAATACATTTGACAGCTGATACTGGCAGCTCTAGAACTGTCCCCTCCAAAGCCTCTGAGATTATTTTTTATATTGTGACAAAAACAAAAATTAATTGCTAGTCACTAAAACTCCACATGTACTCATAGAAGACATGCATTAAGCCAACTAGCAGAACATGTTTAAAAGCCCTGTTAGAGCCATCTCTAACTTTCCCTTTTAGAATTCCTGACTATTCTGAGATTACAGTCATGCTTCTCTTCACTGACTGCTCCCTTGCACTTCTTCTCAAACTCTGTGTTTAATAATGATGAAGATGAAAGAGAGGAGGGTTAGCACATTACAAATAAGCCACTGTATCTTAAAGACTTCACTATGTCTTTTGGTCAGGAGCAGAGCCCCCATAGAGTATTTAACAGAGACTCATCCCTGAGTAAAATCTAAGGAAAAATATAGAAATGCAAAAATAAATAACATCGTTAATGCAACTGCCATACATGCTTAAAACATATACTCTGGAAGTCAGCTCCAAGTTCTACTGGGTGCCTTGCAACTGTCTTTGCTGATCTTTAATTTGATTCCCATCCTTCAGAAATTATTTTACCATCTATTTTTTTTTTCTTGGAAGAAGGATAAGAACATAACCAAGTCAAGTCCTCAAAGCACAACAGCAATTTTGCTACTAATTACACCTTACATTTTATATCTGCAATAGAGTAGGGGGAAAACACATGCATGGAATCTACAGTGAAAAAACCTGTCAGCATAATAATGTTTTTTTCCAGGATCTAAAACTCATTTTCAGCACATTTTTATATAATGCCCTTCCTGTTCAGTTATCATGTCTTTGAGAGAAACTAAGTTTATTCTTCACAATCTTCAGACAGAAGACCTCATCTAGGAGCTGACAGAGGCAGCTAGAGAAAGTAGAGAACATACACAGTGGAAAAGTTCACAGTTTGGTGAACTTCCACTACAGTAGGAATCAATAAGAGAGTTCTGCTGGGATATTATAAATTCTGCATAGGTTTTGGGTTGGTTTTTAAATATCTGAAATCAAGAGATTGGCTAGGCTTCATAAAATCTATTCACTATGTTAGCTCATGTATGTATATCTTACATATATACACACACATATATATGTGTATCTCTCTACCTCTTTCCTCCCAACCATGCTCTGAAGGACAGAATAAGCAAATAGTTCTTTTCAAGACATCTTAAGCTTGTTCTACCACACTCTGAAAGGTTTTTGAGCCAAAACAAGCACTGCACTGCCTCAGCTTGCGTCACAGCCTGACAGCTCTTACTGATGCTCTCTGTTTAACCATTCTCCCATTCGCTTTGCAACACCTTTGAGACTTCAGAACAAAAGTTTAAGACTGCTTAACAAAAGGTACCCAAAATTCTAGCCTGGATGCAGACATTGTGACTCCTAACTAATTCCTAAAACCTCTCAAGATTTCATCTTTAAGTCTTCTCTATGCCCTTGTTTTATTTCCTTTATCTTTCCTCTCATTGTGTGCATTATCCCCAATGCTCACATTGCTGGAATTAAAATTACACACTACTCTGAATTAATTTATATTATACATATACACAAAAAAAGAGAATATTTACAAAGGTAACATTATGCTAATGAATTTTAAACTGTGTAAAATCAGTCCCTAAAGAAAGTAATTATTTGTCTTTTATTTTTTGTTACAACTTAAAAATTTAAATTTTTGCTTAAGGTTATTAACAAAATGTATGCCAAGGCAGAAACAAAGAATATTTAAGTCAGTTCATTCCACTTTAATCACTTTAATCCAGTATTTGTCCCTTTTAGTACAGGGCTTTTGTGGATCATTCATTACTCAGCCTTAAATTTAACATTGGGTGGGTGTGTGGGTGTGTGTGTGTGTGTGAAAGGTGTGGGAAATACCTCTCCTTTACTCTGCAAATTACAGATCTTATCAACAGAACTGAACCTACTCCATTTTAGGTAGAGAGAATTCCTCACCATTAGCTAAGATACTAAATAAATAAGGTAGCAAACAAGTATGTCAAACAAAGGCAAGTACTTCCGGAGAAACCCAAAATATAAACCTAACAAAACAAGTTACTAAACTATCTGAACAAAACCAAAACACAAAATTTTTGTTGTGCTAGTATCTGAAGAGCAAAGTTTGTCTCTTAATGTTAAAAACAACTATTCTCAATCTTATTATAGAAATTGCATAGGACAACTTCTGATTCCAAAATACATTCTACTTAAAGGCTCTAACAAACCTGACTCCCTCAAGTTTAAGATCTGAAAGAAAAATATCTCAATAGAACACCTAGTCACCTTAAGCTACAAAATTGTAGAATGTTTTCAACTTACTCTCAATTAAACAAAAAGCCACCAACACACCAATGACTACACTCTGGAGAATCTGTAAGAGCACAAACCCTAGCCACACTTTTTTTCATCTTTCACCCCACTGTCAAACACAAAATACATCAGTATCCTTTTTAATAAGCTAACAATTACTATCAGAAATTTGTCTTGTAAATATTGTGAACCTAAGAAACACAATATTGTTCATTATCATGAGACAGACACCTGTATCCAGGATAGCAAGAGATTTACAAGTCAGTCCCTAGAAGTTTTACTGTATGTGAGACAATTCCAAGCAGATGCTTTTTTAAAAGCATGAATGCAAGTCCAATTGTTACCTCCAAGTGACCTAAACAACCCTGTATTACCTAGATAGTTATGAAAAATACTGAGGTTGTATCAGGCATCTAAACATATTTTTGAACCATAAATTCTCAAATTTGGTATTTTGCAGATACTTTACTAAAAATTAGCAGTGTGAAAACATATTAATTTTCACCAATTTTATATTTGCTGTACTGAATGCAACAAAAACCTCAACAATTTTCTATTTTGAGAGAAGTTTGTTACCTGCAGTTTCCTTATCATCTTTGTAATTAACTGTCCAACACAATACCGATGTTTTGGTTTCCACATGCAAGTCTTCTTTCCATATCACTTATAAATCTCATCTGGCTTGGAACCTCTTTTAATTTCAACATCTTTTTAAAACATCATTCCATCCTCCATAAATGCTAGTAGCTACATTGCCTTTTACTTAAAATTAAGCACCCACAAGCACTTGCTGATTCATTTAATACAATCCATGAGTGCTCAAATGCAGTTCATAAACAGTGCTGACTTTATTTCCAGTGACCACATATTGCAATCATCAATCATGAAATTTCAGTTGGCTGACTGGGTTATGCTTCTCTGCAATTCACCACTACTATTTTCTGGAGTGCCAACTTTGCCCCTCGGATAACAATGCCTAAATGCAATCATCTGTAAAATCCTAATTTCCTAAGCCACTCAAATATTCTACATAACCACAGCTGCAACTACCTTTTTTAATTCAGCATTTGTATTGGCTTTAGGCCAAATATATACAAGGGAAGTTAATCTGAATATGCTTTTTAGATTCAGAAGAACAACAAAACAAAGCATGTTCCATAGCATTGATAAGGTAGCAATGAACAAAACTAAATGCATAGCTTTGTAATACATAGTAAAAAACAAGTGAACCAACAAATTGAAAAAAATAAGAAAAAATCAGTAAGTCCTTTATTTCTGACTTTCCACCAGTAATCCTACTGTAAGCATAGAAGCAGTCAATAGTAAAAAACCCACTCTAACTGTTCAACTATAGCATCACAATCTTAACATGCAGTAGAATCTGGAGCTGTCAGTACCACTAAGGGCACTAAAGCCAAAAAAGGGAAAGAATAACACAGTTGCTGCAATTACACGCATACCTAGCAAAACATCTTAGGAACCATTCCACCAAATTATTTCCATTATTAGAAAGACTCATTCTTTTTGGAGGGTAAAGCAAAAAGAGCACCCTTTTACCATTATGAGCTGGTAGCCTCTCAGAGATATTAGAGCTGCCTTATTCACATCATTTCTGTGTAGATTTTTGAGGCAGGAGATGTTCAATTACCAACACTTTGAAAAGAATTCAACTTGAGTGTTTACCAGACATTTAACTGACTTTAATTGGGCAGGTACATCGATCATCCTAATTCATGAAATGATTCTGAACTAGATGGACTACAAATAAAACTACAGTAGTGTTCTAAGCAGCTGGATTATACTGTTGCTCTTTAATCCCCAAAAAGAACACACCAACCTTAGATGACATACATGGCACACTTGAAGCGGTATCAGTTACTTGCCTTTGGAAGTTTAATAGGTGGCTCTTTGGGCTCCTCCTCTTCATCACTGTCAGAATCCCCACTCTGGACACTGTTCTTCGAGGCCAAAGACACAGACGCTTCCTTTTTCTGCCACTCCAACACACAATGGCGGACATTGCAGTAAACATTAAAAGCTGAAGGATTGCTATGTAATCTGATATCTGGTATGGTTATTGTACTCTCTAGGCTCTCAGTCTGAAAAACAAGATCAGTTTTAGTTTATTAGTTTAGTAAAGTTTCAAGCTTTGCTAAATATAAATAATCTCAACAGTCTCAATTTTGACAGACCAAATTATTTCTAAACTAGAGACAACTTTCCTGCTGAAGTACCTAAAGGTCTATTTCAAGCAGGGAAGAAAGGAAGAAGAGGAAGACATTCTACCATCTACCTTTGGCCTCTACCTCTCATAACTTGATGAGGACACCGGGACTACAAATGACAGCAGCTCAGGCTACAGAATGATCCAAACCTGTGCCACAGTGGTAAGAATAGCAGAATCAAGCTCTATGTCCTCAACAGCAGTCTGTTTTGGAGGTTTTAATTATAATTGAACTTTTAAATACAATCCATTGGATTGTGTACTAGCAAAGACCAGGCTGGTATCAGCACAGGCTTTGAAAACTGGATTTCAGGCACATGGGAGGAAGCAATTCTCTGTAAGAGCTTGCTATAGACAGAGGGCACACAGATCATGCAAGGAGAGAAGGCCCAGGTTAAGAGTGCAGGACAAATTTGCTTGACCATGCAAGGCAAAATGTGGGGGATTATTAGGCCAGACTGACTCAGGATCATGACTGACTTCACAAGGTCATTTCTGGTTTCATTCTTGTACTCTTGAGGGACAGGGGGAGGAAGGGCACAGTGAGAGTGGAGGCTGTATGGTTTTTCTTTTGTTTTATTTATAGGGTATTAATACTGTGCATTGCCACATTCATCTGGCATGAAATTACACAGTGAATTATGCTACAGTGATTGAAACAGATCACTGAGAGCAGTGATGGGAAGGAGAACATTAAACTAGCAGAGGAGAGGTAAAAGGAATTTGAGAACCAGTGAAGTGGGTAATATTTTAATGGGGTGATTTGTTCTTCTACAATATGGTTGCCACAATTTTCTACATCAAAACCACTTTTATCTGCACATACATTTTTATTAATACCAGAAACAACACAAGACTCTAAGACCTTTTAACACTGTATGTTAAAAAACATAACAAAAAAATTCAAAATTACTTGAAAATATTTAATCATTCACATATTCCCTGGTTTTGACCATAATTTTATTCTGACAGTACTGGTATGTATTTGCCTATCCTTCCTTTCCATCATTACTACAGTTACTGCAAGCTAGAATATTAAGAAGTAATGCTTACTATGCAATCTATTTCATCAAACACATTGTATGGTAATTTTTCTCACCTGCATCAGTGGTAGCAGTAAGCACAAAAATATAATGAAGTAGGAAAAAGAAACAGCTGGAAAAAGCTCCCTACATGTATACTCAGGTTTGGCAGCTTTTTTTCTTTAACTCAACAGAACTTCTGCCATTAAGGATCACAAGACAGCAAAGTTTAGTCTTGTTTAACATTAGTGTCTTTAAAATAGTAAAGCTCTTGTTAGAAATCCCACAATATTAATCACTGCAAGAACCCAAGGTACAACCTCGTAAGTTATTCCAGTATCAAACTGAATCAAAATAAATTTGGATTGACCCCACTGATAATGAGCTCCTACATGCTTTGAAGTTTGACACCATAAAACTGAATGGTTTTAAGATGTAACTCTTCTGTTCATCAAGTATCCATACACATTACCTCAAAAATTTTTGCAGCTCCTGTTAAGGCAAATGCACAGTAAAAGCTTTCAGCTTTAAAGCTAGCTCAGTTGAATGGCACAGGTTACATTCCTCACTAAACTTAGTTTACTAAAGTTTTTTACAGACAGTTACAGAAAGAGAAAGCTATTTCAGAGGGTCCAGATATTTATCTGAAAGTTCACTTATCTAGTTAATATCACACATTGTAATTATAACTTCTGTGAAGAGTTTCCATTCCAATTCTTTCTTGTCAGCTCAGCTAAATCTTTGATCCTGAAGAGCCTAAGTTCTGTAGCTCGTTCAGTCTCATTTGAAACAGACCGGCCAAACTGTTAAACCATCACAGATAATTTTAGACATTACAGTGCTAGATAAAAATCAATGTATGTTTTCTTACCTATTAATAACAAGCTGACTAATTTTCAGAAATTCACTCCTTATTCCAAATACTTTACAACCGTTAACCAGTAAGCACTTTAACTATTCTATCTCTATGTTCAGTGTTTTGCTTTTCTACCAGCAGTGCATGAACAGTACAATACTTGCATACACTAACTGCCTAGAGACTTCAGTACAGCACAACATCCTCCAGAAACTTCATCGTAAGATAAAAAACACTGATGTGATTTGTGATGGATTTGCTCAAGTCTAAGGGGTTTAACTAAAATACTTATAGTTGCTAGCTCTTCAAAACAAACATATGTGGATGCATATAATAAGCAAGTTCCACAAACATCACATTCTTAGATTTCCTTTACATAAGGCAAGAACTGAGCTGACAACAACAAAAAAGAAACCAGTAAAACTTTCTGCCCCATCTAATGCAAGTGATCATTCAGTGAGCAGCTTTTTTGTTGTTTTTTTTTCTTTTCTTCAACAGTGGTAGAGGAAAGTATTCAAAACCGACATCAGAAATTTTTCCTATATGAAACAAGTGTTCTTCCTTTCCAGGTAACAGATTCCTAACTTCACTAAGGTCAGATACATTGAACAAGTCAGAAAACTGGGATTTGAGTTCATCCTATCATCACCTGAAAGTTTACTTTTCTGCAGCTAATGAATATCTTCTACACAATCATAAAAACTTCCCCAATATTATGAGACTCGTGATATCATCTGTACAACCTTGCTGTGGACTCAGATGTTGAGGTAGAATAGATCAGTAAGAAAAAATAACCAATACCTGTACCTACAGAACCTCACTTAGTACTTCTTTTATTAAAGTAATAAAGTCTGTTTTAATTTACAATTCTCTAATGATATTGCATTTCATGTTGGCACAAAATACATCTACATTGAGAAGAAAAAGAGCAGAATATTAAATCAAAATGTTAATCAACTTGTAAGAACTAAAGCAATTTACTGATTTTGCACAGAACCAGAATCATTAATAATCCAAACAGCCTGCTCTTGAGCTATACGATAAATTATTTCAGAAAGAAACAACACCTTACAGACAGCCTGTTTTCATGGTGTTGAGTACTGAGAGTCACATGATACTTGGAATAAGTTGAAGAGCAGCAATCACTTTCTCTGCTTTCAAATGTCCAATTCTTAATCGCTGCTGGAATATTGCAATCCAAAGCGCTCATTACATTTGACTACACATTCAGCTTCCAGAGTGCCTAAGCAGAAGATGAGATGATAGCTTCTATACTAGCTTTCCTCCCAAAGCATCTGGTTTCTTGCAAAATGAAATTGCTACCACTGTCAAAAAGAAGAGAGCTTACAGACTGGAAAACAGAATTATGCTGTTTGATTCAGTAGTTTTCATATGAGCTGTATTGTCACAGACATATTTTCCAAAAAATCCTTTGCTAGGATTTTTTCTCCTGAGAAGCTGAGAGGCCTCAGAAATGAAATGTAAACAATAATTATCTGCTGCTGTGGAATGCAACAGGTGCATCTTTGATTGGCCTAACATGGATTGTTTCTACTTGATGACCAATCACAGTTCAGCCGTCTTGGCCTCTCTGGTCAGTCACAAGATTTTATTATCATTCTTTTCTATTCCTTGCCAGCCTTCTGATGAAATCCTTTCTGATATTCTTTTAGTATAGTTTTAATATGTAATTTTCTTTTAATATCACATATATAATAAAATAATAAACAGCCTTCTGAAACATGGAGTCAAGATTCTTATCTCTTCCGTCATCCTGGGACCCCTGTGAACACCACCACACAGTGGGATGTTCTGAATCTTCATCTTTGCTGTCTGACTTGGTGTCACCAAAAATTAAACGTGCACCTTAGCAAATGAAGATATATGGTGAAACATACATTGTAAAACTTAAACATCCATCATTGGTGAAGACAGTTTTAATACGTGAAGATTTTATTTCTTGTGTGTTACTTTTTATTTTCTGAAAGGTAAGACTCTTATGAGGGAGAGATCAAAGTGCAGATGCTCACACCCTGATGCCTTGCTTGTCCTTGTAAACATATACTCCCTGCTAACTGGAAGAATGAATTATGTAGGAGAAGGTAAACAGCACAGGTTTGGTTCAAAAGATAAGAGCAACCTACTCCTAATTGCTCTTCTCAGTTAGCATTTTGTAATGTTCCAGTACACTCAAGAATAGCAGCGCGAAAAACCAAAACCCTCTGGTCTCCTTTGCACATCTCACACATAAAGAAACTGTTTTCCCTAAAGATAAAACCCATACATAGTTTATTTTCTAACCTATTTGTTTTCTTCCTCTTGAATCAGATGACTGTGGCAATGGCTTATTCTTAAATATGATGGAAATAGACTATAATCTAAGAGAGGAAAGTTAATCTGCTGTTAAAGATGGGTCAGGTTATAATAATCATCTGATCTAATCCCTGTGTAACACTGAGAAGCTCACCCAATTCTTTTTCAGACAGTCAAAAGATCTCTTAGAAAGGGATGCCCTCTTGAGGTTGAAAGACCAAATACAAATGCCACTGAAAACAAGGCCAAATTATTTGAGAACCTACGTGTGTTTTTACTGAGACAATATTCATCCCAGTTGATGCGTTTTATACATCTATTCATTAGCTTACAATGAATTTGTCTGCTACATGAACCTCCCCCTTAAAGTTTTATTATTCCCACTTGTAGAAAGCTAAAAAAGTCATAGCTTAAAACTTCTGCATAAACTAAACAGGTAGACACCAACCATTTCCAGTACAAGCTGTGTTTGGTGGACTCCAATTTTTCAGTATTCTTCAAATAACATTATGAAAACAGATTATGAGGAACTGTGGTTGTCTGTGTAAGTCTCTCTCAATCCAAGGGTCCTAAGCAGCACTTGCATGAATTAACAGCAAAAGGGGGAAATATCCAGGGTGTCTGAAGGGGGAAGGGGAGGTCAGCAGCAATATTCATAGAGCTGGGAAAAGTTACAGGGCCTTATTTTCTGGCGATATTCTTTGCCAAAAGAAAAAAAAACCGTGGGGAGGAGGCAGGTAGGGACTGGAATCCAAGGTGCTACACCCATGTCTAACAATCAGATACTTGTTTTCTATTTAAAAGTCACTTATGCCAGCAGTGAATTTCTAAAGCCAAAATAGACTGCACCACAGAAAACTTTTGTACCTCCATCTAAAAAATAGATACTAAACCACAAACCAAAAAATGAGCAATAGTTCAAAGACCAGTGATCATAGCATGACCCACCTTAGAAGCAGAATAAGACTCAAACTACTGAGCTATTTAAACACCAATTAGTTTTATACCTAAAATGTTCTAACATTTAATGCTTAAATGGTGGAAATAATTTTCTTCCAGTTGATCAACAATTGCTTCACTTTTAAATTTCTCTCCTCTTCCATTACTCAATCATTTTTACTAAGCAGGGGATATAAATAACGAAATTTTGGGTTACTTCATCTTACTCCTCCTTTAAGGCCCTCTCTGCCTCTACTAAATATATTAAGAGAAAGCTTCCATCTCTGTTCAGACTAAAAGACCCTGTTTCTTCAAAAAATAAACCAATGCACACAAACTCTACTGCTCAAAAGTCCAGCAGTGAAAGACTTTTCAACTGCTCTATTTTAAAGATTCCAAATGGAAGCTCACATTTTTCTGACAATAGACACATCCATTTTCAGATATTCCAGTGCAAAAAGAATCACTGTGCTGATTCTGCCATGGTAAGCATTGGGATGCATTGAAAAGTACACAACAAAACCAAAAAAAACCCTCCAACAAAAAAACAACTACAAAAAGAAAATAAATAAAATGACCCAACCCTGTCAGTTTCATAACCTCAAGATATGAAGCTGGTTTTATCCTTCCCTTCTGCTACGTTTTTCAGGAAATACACAATTTTTTGCTAACATGCTGAAATAAGCTGGAGTGCTCTTCTGTACCCAAGTCACTCAGAATGAAGACCAATGTTCTAATGGTCAATCCCTCGTCAGTATCAGACACTATCTAGATAATAGCATCAGTAACAGACACACAAAAACCCATTATGACTTTCAAAGATGCAAATCTCAATGCTTTAAGTAGAAACTGACCTAAACCCAAGAAAAATCTTGAGAACAACCTTCCATAGGGATGAGGTGAGGAGATTATCAGTTAGTGCCATATCCATAACTACTCACAAGAACTAGCCTTTAGTATGTTCACATTGTCTTGGCCAAGGATCCTGCCACTCCATCCACCTAACACAACTAAATTTAAGAACTACATTTGACTGTTAAGCTTGTCAACAGCCATTCTGCATTTAGCTTTCTACTTGGCAGTAAAACTAGGGTCCCACCAACCAGATAGACAAGGGTCCCTTTATAGTGTAACAATGACCAAAACGTTATCTTATTTTAAAAGCACAAGTTTCTGTCACCAGACAGAACACACAAACTAACTATATTTCTTCAAATCTCTAACTTGGTTGTCTTTGTTGACAGTGGGTTGATAAAGTCATGGAGAGGACAGAGCTAAAACTTCTTATAGCAACTGAAGAAAGGACTGAGAAATTCAGTTAGGACCACAAACATTTTACTGTACAGTGCTGAGAAGAGAAATGAAGATAAGCTCTTTCTATACCATAGTTGGAAGCTGCACTACTTGAGATAAGCAGAATAATCTGGTAGGTCTCCAAAAAGTCAATACCAAATGAATAGATAGAGGGTTTGCTTCATCCTCCCAAAGCCATCTGTCTTGACATACAGCAACTACATGAGGTTTGGCAAATAAGGATAAGATGGCCAAGTGGTTCTACAGTGCATTTGTATTATAAGGGCATTCAGCTCACTAGAAAGTGTTTTCACTGGATATTTCAGTGGTTCTGTCCTTCCGAACCATTCCAAAACTGAGTTTTCTCTTTACTGATTACAAGCCTTCACAGCCTCATGAAAACCCTTCCAAGACTGTAGCTTAAATAGAGAAATAATAGCTCTCTAATAGAGAAAGAATGCAGCCCAGCAGTATTTTAAAACAGCACTGCTTCTGCATAAATTTATTCTCTCTAAAGAATTAAGATGTAAACATTTTTATTAAGTTCACTGTACGGTTCCCATGCATTTAAAGTGATTGGAGACAGGAGTTATATGGGGAGAAAACAGGAATAGAATCACTTAGTTATCATTTATTACGTTTTCCATCATGGAGGAATTTTCAGAGTTAACTTTGGAGTCCTAAGAATGCTCCCTTTCTCCTTTAGCCAATATGGCAAACCCTTTGCAGCACTAGTCTCTGCTAGATGCAGATCTCAAAATTTACCTCTAAGACCAACATGTTTAGCTACACTTGGAGAACTAAAAACAGTGTTCACATTATTTCCTGTTGAACATTAGCACCAAAAACAGTTGAATAAGGTTAACATTGGTATCACAGTCATGTAAGATAGAGTAAACAGACAACACTGGTCTGCTATTAACTCCTCTAAACAAACACAGTGTTAGTCATATTTAGGTGTTCTTGCATTTCTCTCAACTGAAGTTACTGTCATTTTTGAGTCAGGACTTTATCAAGTTAGTTACAGGCTTACCTTGTTGCGTGTTTTTACTTTCAATTTAGTCTTCTGTTTTCTTTTCAACTTTTTCTTGCTAAAAAGTTTCTTACTTCTGAAAAAGAGAAAAAAAGCAATGAGAACAAAATAAACAAACTCCCTTCTGCACCTCATGGTAATAAGCACAGAGGGGAAAAAACATCAGAAGCACTCTATATTTTTTCTCATAGACAAAGGGAATAATCGCAGGTAGAATTTCAGAGTGTGAATCACAGTACATGCACCTAAAACTGTGCTTTCCTAATGTTCCACTGAATTATGGGCCTTTACTCTCATCAATTTAAGCAGAATATATGCTAGGAGAGAAACAAGTCCCTGAGCTTTCTATTGGCTTGTCCTATTGTTTCTATTACAAGTTCTTCAGTGCCACAGCAATGCTAGAAGCCAGAATTATTGACAATTCTCAGTAAAACAATCTGCTAGTACAGAACACTGCTTTGTAAAGTCTTTATCACACAGACATTCAAGCCTTCCAAGACAAAAAGTAAGCTTTAAAAATGTATCATTTAGCAGAAGATTCAGCTGATGGAAGAAACTGCAGTTTCTTTACCTTTTGTTTGGACTTTTTCCACCCTCACTTTATAGACTTAATGTCCATCCCTTTACATTAGAGATCTAGCTTAGACACTTCTCTAAACTCATTTAATCCTCTCCTGCCCACACCTCATTCCTACCACATTCTTTTTCTCCTCCATTTTATTACCCAGGAAAAATAAAAAAGACAACATACAAGAAAGACACCATAGGCACACATGCCTGTTCCATCACCATCACTGAGATTATTCTGAAATGCATGTTTTTTAAGCTATTATTTTTTCAGATTATTAATTCTACAAAAATAAGAAAAAAAGTCATATGTTACCTTTGCAGCATACAGCTCACCTTACACAGGACTTCAAGCAAAAGCTACTAATATTCCTCTGTACAACAAACTTTATTCAAATAGCTTACAGTTCAGATTAGTTGAAAAATAAAAAACTATTACATCTGAAAATCCCAGGCAGTGAGAAGTTGCATTTTCAGTAACAGACTGAGAATCAGAAGAATCTCAATACTTTATTCAAACAACTTTGTTCTAAATAAAAACGCTGAGGGTTCTAAAACATAGTGGTTACTGTCCTGTACAGTATTCAGACTGCAAGAATATAGAAGCCTCATGGTCCAGCAGTTAAAGGCTGGAAAAACTAAAGCCTGACCAACAGCCAGCAGTGAGAATACAAGCTCAAACAAAGAATTCCTGCAGAGTATGCCAAGAAAGCTGCCTCCTAGAGAATTCACCACTTTTCCCCTCTTGACCTGTATTAAGAGGAAGGTATGTTCCTCAAGACACTTCCTGCAGAAACAAACCAGCTGACCACTTTGCTTATAAGGAACAAACATCATTATCCTGGAGTTAAAAGAACTAGAGTTCAGTGGGCAGTAATTCCCTCACCACCCTCAAAAAGTTAAAGTTTACAAAGAGAATGGAGATGACTGCTCAAGGTTCCCCCAACAGTAAAGTTTCAATAGGTAACAGTATACAAGCTATTCAAGAAGCAAGGAAAAAACAAACTTCATATAACCTTTACTGCTCAAATTTCAGCAGCTGAGCTCCATAGCCTCGCTATTTAGTTTTTCTTTAATTAGGCATGTTGCCTTATTATAATTTAATGTAGTTAATTCTTATTCTGCTGTCAAACATGAAGAACAGTGCAGCCCTTTCCACTCTGTAGCCACTCAATCATCTGCTCTGGACCTGATGACCTTTTATGAAACTTGCACCCTAACTTTCAGTTTAAAAGTCCTGATGAAAGTAGCTTCTGGGCTCTCTCAGTCCATACCGCACATAAACCATGTTGACCAAAGCTGAAAACAATACTTGTTGTTTGCTGTTAGGAAGAGGAAGAAGAAATGCCTCATACGCCTCCAAGGTCACATTTAAACTGCATTCCAGGTATTATTTGGCAGCTCCACAGCAATATGGCACAGCAGACCTATTTAACCCAGGCCAGCATGAAAACATTTCCCTGCAAACCTCAAAATTGAGCTTCCAATACTCTTTTTCTACCTGTGCTAATAATTATGCCTTTTAAACACAGTATGATTTGGACTTAACACAACTTGATAAGCATAGCTTTTTTCTTTTTGTTTTAAAAGACACTAATTCAAGTTGCCAAGACATTTCAAATTTAATCCTTCCTGCCAAAATCCCTGAAAACTCACCAAATTTGTTACAGTCTGCAAACATTAAAAACACTTTTTCATCTTGTAAATATTTCACTGGACCAATCCCTGTAATTTTTGCAAGTATTTCTTCATGTTTGTGCATACATCTGAAAAACCCCCAAATTAAGCCTTTTCCCTCCCCCCAAGACTGGGCTCATTTCCGTAGTAACAAAACCTCTGCCATTTGGCAGATTACCTTCATTTGTCATGACACCTACACAATGTTTTTTCCAATTAGTAAACAGGAAAGATCAGCAATGGGTTTACTGATGGTGCTATGATCTCCCTCATTCATACAACAACCATTAAAGATGCTGCAAACAGCAGCACAGTCTGACTGCTCCATTGTGGCAACCTTTGTCTTCAGCAAGTTTTGAGCTTGAATAATTTTACATGGAAACAGTTTGGGATAGAAATGCCATAGTAAGAATCCACAATTATGTCCCCGTATTTTCTAAAAATGAAACCTCAAGGAGTTGGGAAGTATACTTTCTTCCACTTCCAAACAAACCTCCAAAACAAGTAAGCAATGAATTAATAAAAATACCTCATCACACTAATTTTATATAGCTCTGAGCAACCTACAATAACTATGCATAACACTAATGTATTCACAATGTATCTGCATGTAACAAAGATACATATGATGGTTCACCGTTCTACTGTTATATACCATAACACTAAGATGGTTTTAATATTCAGAAAAAAAGACACTAAAACAATATACCAAAACACTGAGATGTTTTAATATTCAGAAAAACATGGGTAAATATATTCATGAAAAACAATGTTAAGCAGATTATGAGTAATTTCCTGTTGGAAACCATATGTTAATTATAACCACAACTCCTCTACTACCTGAAGATTAACAAGATCTGATATGGCTCAGTTGGATTTTTTAGCTAAATTATTAATCATATTGCTGGTTAACAACTGTAAGCTGCTGCTAGCTGTCATTTGAAAAGGTCTTGGTACTCTGTGCTAACAATCGGCTTCCGCTGGCAAAAGGTCCTTAGCCTCCAACTTCTAACTCAGTTGTTGATACCATTTAGCTCACAGAAAACAAACACTCATTTTCAGGAAATCTGAGGCAGGCTTTCTGCAAACTGCTTCAAAACTTTGTAACACTGGAGACCAAATTTTGAACTGGACCACAAGCAAGTGCAAGTCAAATGAGCACGGAACGTAAAGACACCTTGACAAAAAATTACTCATAGCAAACGGACACAAAGAAAGAGTGAACGGTGCTATTAAAGCCTTTACAGAAAAACCTGTTGAGAATAAAATAAATACCAAAAATCTTCAACCTTAGAATATGAAGTAATTGCCTCAAATCAAAGGCAGAAATAAAAAAGGGAGGGGAAAGGGGAAGGTGGGTAATAACCAGTTGCTTGACAATTTAAAATAGATGAAACAGCTGTTCAAATGACATGATTACAATTCCAATCAGGCTTGTAGCACCTGTAGTAGGAGGAGTAAAGGCATGCTTTAGTTTATTCACTCTAGACCAGAAGTAGCAACAGCTAGCACTTGGACTATCTGATGAATTATTAGAACATCGTCCAGTGTCTCAACACCATCGCTCTTACTGTTTGAAAGAGATGAAGAAATGCAAACAGAGCATCTTCCCTGAAGGTGCAACAGCCATGAACTATAATTGATAAGCTTAAATTTGAGAGGGAAGCTTTACATGAAGAGTGTGTTCTCCTCCCCTCAATGCTGTTACTGAATTACTCAACATGGACTAACGTTATGTTAGTGTTACACCTGCATAAGATCTTCTAGACTATATAAGTGCGTGTATAATGAGTGGAAAAAATATTATTCTGTCTCTGCTGCTGAAGCAGGAAAGGAACAACAAAAGCCTTATTTAAGTGCTATCCGACCTAAAACCTTTGCTTCTGAAACATGGTATCAAAGACTACCGTAGCTAGTACAGTATTAGACACAGTTCTGCTGTTGAATCTTGAGTACACTTTTGAAAAATTTGTGAATTTAGTAAACCACATGCGAACACATGCTCAATTTTTTAAGACTTCCAAGTGACTTTAACTCAGTGCATTTGTCTAAATTCGCTTGCTCTAGTTCGAGGACACCCATCTTTGCGGGGAAGTATACTGTTAATAGGATAGGTCTGGCCAAGAGTTGCCACGTTCAGACAAATGACAAATACATTCTGTTACTCTGTTTCCACAAGTGCTAACTCAACACTCATCTTTAGCTGAAAGATTCAAGGGCTTGTGGAAATTTGCTTACCAGGCAGCAGCCACTCAGTAAACATTGAAAATGAAACAGTCAGGTTTGTGGTATGAAACAATTCTTTTGTTTCCTCCATTAGGTGAACTACTGCTGCTGGTGATCAACTTGGTTAGACAAGATGCAAGAAGCATTTGCTTCTGAACAGCCCAAAGTGAAATTCCAAGCTTAGATTCTCAAGGATACCACAACAACAAGCTATGATCACTCATCATGTATTGATGAGTGATACACTTATCATGTAGTTATCATCAAGTTTGAGGGTGTTTCATCACAGCATCAATTTACTGGATGCAGTGGCAGTGTAGGTGAAGTTCAGGAATCTGAAAGAAAGGAGCAAGACAAAAGCAGCATCACAACCCTAGACTTCCTAAGAACAGACCTCACCAGTCAAGAACAGCCTGTTGTTCATCAGTCATTTTTGAAGAATCCACAGGATACAGTTCTCTGGAGAGATGAGAGTGCAGAAGAGCTCTCCAATGCAGACTCAAGTTATACACACAACTTGCAACACTCTATCTGGAACACCACTGCAAGCTCGGGGTGCTCCAGAACAAAAAACACTTGTTTACCAGCAGGAGTCTGAGAAAGGCCACTAAGATGCTTAAAGAGCTGGAGGTTCAGTTGTATGAGGAGATACCAAGCAAGCAGAGATTGTTTAGTTGTGAAAAGAGAAAACCTGGGAGGGTGAGGGTGGAATACCCTCCATGTGAATACCTCCACCTCCATCTGATGGGAGAGAGCAAAGATGATGGAAACATATTCTTCTAAGCAATATCCACTGACAGACCAAGAGACAATGGAGAGAAAAAAATTAATACAGAAAGTTCCAATTACACCTAAGAATTGTAAAAATGGTCAAAGATTGGAACAGGTTGCCCTGAGAGGCTACACATTCTCCTTCCCTGAAGATACTGAAAATACAATTGGACAATGTTCAGAGCAACCTGCTCCGGCAGATCCTACTTTGAGTACTCAATATTCTCCAGAAGCCCCTTCTCATTTCAACTATTCTGTGACCTTCACCATTTGCTTATAAAACAAAGTAAAATTTGACTGTAAAATAAACATGCTTCTGCATTGTGGAAAGAGTGTATTTTTTCTCATTCTGAGTTTTGCATTTCTCCTGCCGTCATGCCATGTTTCTGATTATGCTTCCAAGTAGAGACATACTGAGCTTTTCATCTGTTCACCATCTGGATCAGCAAACAGACCTCAAAATCAGGCACAGGAGCAACTTCTATGGGAATTAGTCAGCATAACCAAACCTTCAATAGTACACAAAGCTAACAAGAGAACGAGGGATGAAAACTACCTTACCACATTTAAAATATATGCCTGCATTAAGACAATCCAGTCACTTGAATTAATCCACACTTTGTTGGAGACAACCAACACTCAGAGGTCCACTAAGAAGGGCATGACAGAGAACATGCTTATATGCAACCATCAAGAGCTTCTCTGTGCGAATGAACCAACATAGGCACTGTACAGGACCTTCACAAGACTTTTTTTAAAAAAGCTTGTGCACATGGCATGTCATCTGGAAAACTAAAACTAATTTGTCAAATGAAAGGTACTCTAGAATCAGTAAAAAGAGTGTCTGGAAAGAACCCCAAAAGGTCAGCATTTCCTTTTCCTGGTCTATCATAGAAGACCAAGGGTCCTGGTCAATAACAGGCTGATTGTGTGTTAGCAGTGCCCTGACAACCAGGAGGGCCAACCCTGTCCTGGGGTGCCTCAGGCACAGCATCACCAGCCAGGCAAGGGAGGGGATTGTCCTGCCCTGCTCTGCACTGGGGTGGCCTCACTTCAAGTGCTGGGGGCAGTTTTGGGCACCACAATGAAAAGACATTAAGCTGTCAGCATCCAAAGGAGGGCCAGGACCATGGTGAAGGGTCTGGAGGGGAAGCAGCATGAGGAGCAGCGGAGGTCACAGTTCAGCCTGGAGGAGACTGAGGGAAGACCTCAGTGCAGTTACAACTTCCTCATGAGGGGAAGAGGAGGGGCAGGTGCACATCACTCTTGTGACCAGGAGAGGACTTGAGGAAATGGCATGAAGCTGAAAGTGTGGTTCATCCAAAAGGATGGCTGAGCACTGGAACAGGCTCCCCAGGGAAGTGGTCACAGCACCAAGCCTGACAGTTCAAGGAGTGTTTGGACAATGCTCTCAGGCACATGGTGTGACTCTGGGGCATGGTCCTGGGCAGGGCCAGGAAGTGGACATGGATCCCTGAGGGTCCCTTCCAACACAGGACATTCTACGATTTGAGTTAAATTCCACTGCATTCCCAACATCTCTTTTCCCTGGAGAGATATTAAACACTGCCAATCATCACACTCTCACCATGTTCCATGAAATCCTACTAAGAGAACTCTTTCTGAGGTATTTTTAAAATTGTCTTTATGGCAATTAAATGCTATTTTTCATATCTTCATTACAGAAAAATGAGTTTTATTTTTCTCTTTTTCCACAATTTGCCTGATTTTTTTTGCAAGTCTGAGGAAAAATGTATCTTCTGACAAGCAGTCTCAGTTCAGCCTAAGTCATAACTCATTTACATCATTGCCATCTAATTTCACTATTCTCTCATAGTAACCAGTCCTTTTCCAGAAAGGAGTGGGGAAAAAAAAAAGTGGAAAAAAAAAGTCCCGTAATGCTGAAATACAAAGACAAGGTCAAGAATTACTTCAGGTTTCCCACAGAAAAGAATCTCTCACAATTTTAAATAAAATTCTGAAACATTCCAGCAGTAACATGGCTACTTCTGAATCACAATCCCATTCTAATTTTATAGAATGTGTAGAATCTCTCATGAGGTACCTTTTATCATTGCTGGTTTTACATTTTTATTTACTGGTTTGGTAGTGGGATTTTCTGAAGCTAGACACTTACAATCTTAACTATATCTTCTACAGTTTTGTATCCTCTATTAACTTTTTCACCTACAATCTCAGTTCCAGCTCTGAAATTGTCAGAGAGACACTATACAGTTCAGGACCTAGGACAGATCCAGAAGCAGAGCAACAGCAACCACCTGTTTTCGCAGGCTTCCCCCTCAACAGCCATTCCACAGCATCTCTCCAGGGTGGGCTCCTGTGTAGCTTTAAATCTACTTTACAGTTGTTCTACCTAGAACAGAGGCAGCCAAGTCAGCAGGCTGAAGGAACACACCTAAAAATTCTAGTTGAGGAAGGATACAGTCTAGTCAATAATACAACAGGAGCAACAGATGTTGCTTTTCTTACTTGCACCTACTTGAAAATCATAGAAACATAAAATGCCTGATAGGCCCCAATCAAGTCACTCCAAAGCTTTCCCTTTTGCAGCCTGAACAATCCCAGTTCTCTCAGCCTTTCCTCACAGGAGAGGTGCTCCATCTCTCTAAACATCTTGGGGGCCCCTCCCTTGGACTCCAGCAAGTCCATATCCTTACTGTAACAGGGACTTAGCTGAATCATGCCCAGCCTCTCACCCACCAGCACCCCCAAATCTTTCTTTGTGGGGGGCTGCTCCCTCTGTCCCTGTTCATCCCCCAGCCTGTGTCAATAACAAGGGCTGCCCCAACCCAGGTGAAGCACCTTGCATTTGGCCTTAATAAACCTTTTGAGATTCTTGTGGGCCCAAGGGAATGCTTCTAGGTGCAGGCTCGGGGCTGGAGTAAGAGCTCTGATATACTCATGCATCATCTCATCAATCATCTTGCTATAACAAGATACACTAGACCTGCAACAGACTTTCCTGTTGTACAGAAAACCAGAAGGTATTCTTCTGATGAAATACAACAATGTGCATTTTTAAGGGTTTTTTTCCTTCTCTTCTGTAAACAAGTCATCTATCTGACACTTGATCACACAAAGAACAATACTGTTATGAAAAGCAACTTAAAAGCAACCACAGCCTCTGCTGGACTTCCTTATTTCCTAAGCCATTTACTCCATTCTCTGAATTGTTCCAAAACAGTTCTTAAATTTGTAATTGAGCTTCAAGGCAACTTAACAGCAAACACAGAGAACTACAGCTAATAAATATCAGTTCACTTGTCAGCAAGAAACTTAGTTATGACACACATCTCATTGCCATAGAAGTTCAGCTATAAGAGCTTCAAAATAAACGAAAGGGAATACTAAGGAAAAAATACTAAGGTTATCAAGTCTGCTCAGAAGATCTGAGGAGATCTCAAAATTGTGGGACCATCTTTAAAGGACATCCCGACTTGCTGTCAACAACTGAGAAGCATCTGGCAAAAAGCCAAAGGGGAACAAAGAAAAGAAGTTGTTCAAGAGAAGTTTGGAACATACAAGCAACTGCTCACATGAAGGAGTTGACATTGATAAGGAACAGAACAAAGCAAGTGCGCAGAGCTTCAGTGGCCTGACCTCCAGACAGAGAGGAGGTTTTATGACCAGAAAACTGAGCATCAATAAAACTACATAGAGGCTGCGTGTTGGCAAGAAGATGAAGAGATACCATGTGACAAAATGCAACCAACAAACCTTGCTGTAAAACATACTGGAGTTACTGCTTGCACACTCTCTATTTTGGTACCTCTCCACATGTACATAAGCTTCAGTGTTCAGCAGTCTTATTCCTATAAACTGGATGGTTACTTTTTTTTGAAAGCAGCTACTTGTTTTAAGAGCCTCTACATACATAATCCCCCATACACCCTCCCTGTACCATACACATACAGGTATGTACTGTGTCCTTGCAAACAAAATACTTTTATTTCTTCTATCTCAATGTAATCTCAGCACTGTTATTTCAGCTGCCAAGAATTCTAGCATCTGTAATGAAAAACAGCCTTACAAAAAGTCCCATAAAGTAACACAAAGTAAACAACTCACCTAAACACAATGCCATACACCTCCTACAAAGCTGGCACACAGAATGAGTTTCTTTAAGGTACGTGCTTTAACATTGCATCTTTAACTGTAAAATGGGAGATGCTCAGAAAATGGCTCTGATTCTGTCCTTGCTTTGGTGTTTCTCCATCTAACTCACACCAACACAGATCTACCAATTAGTGTCAAGGTGGTGCAAGTCAAGAGGACTCAGTAAATGTTCCATGACATTGAGAAGTTGTTGAAGCACCCTGCCCTAACGCTTTCCATTGTTAACTTTCCTTCCTAGCAGATACCTTCCATTGATAACTAAGTAGCCAACATGGTTATCCTTCAATCTACTGCTGGAACATCCAGGACACTTTCAACCAAGGGGAGGGACAGTGCCAGTAGGTTGCAAGAATAAAGAATGAAAATAAATATCACTCAAAACTCACAACCTGCTCTTGCCTCGATAAACAAAGTGTCTTACAAACAATACCTCCAAGAGCTTTTTAATGCTTCATTTTTCATATCAACTACAGCAATGCCTATAAAGTTTCCAAAAGGACTTGCCATAAAACAGTTGACAGGGAACAAAATATGTATATATAAACTGACAGCTGGCACACAAATGCCTATGATACAAATATATAAACTCACAGCGTAATGCCAAACTAAGCATTGGCAAGCTTTATGAAATAAACATGCACCAAGTATATACTATGCCATATACTTACATCACAAATGGACCCAAAATTTTACAAATCACAAACAGAAAAAAACAAGACTACTGATTTCTGAAGAGATAAATGTACTAAATGTTTTCACTTTGATTTGGCAATGAAATCTACAGAGCACCTGAGGAAAAAAATGCTTTATGTAAGTCTGGTAGTAATGCTGGATTTCACCATGTATCTAAAAAAGAATTATTGCTTTGTAAAATATTTAATGAAAAACACCTCCATGAAGCAGTTGCTTGACCTTCCCTTCCTCTTTGCACAGTTGCAGGCAGGATAGGAAAATAAGATACTGCTTCTGCCAACATCACTCCCCAAGTAGCTCAGCTGCAAGACAGTTAGCTCACAAAACATTTTTGCCTGTTGTTACAGTTTTAAAACATTTGCTCCCTAAAGGAAAAAAAATAAATGGAAGCCTGTAAAGAGCAAAGCTAGGATTTCTGTAGTAATATTTCCAAACTGGGAACTAACTGCCACTAGACAACACCCCACAAGACTGACTTCAACACACGAAACAGCCTAAATTCAAAAATACTCTAAATAATAAATTACTTACATTCGTATTTTGTTACCATACAGTTCTTCAACAAGAATGCTTGGCCAAATATGCTGCTTTGTCTTATCTGAAACTGCAAGTGAACCTTTTCGGTTCTTCTCACATTTCCTTTACTCATATCAAGCTATAGCATGAAGATCTGATAAATGTTTCTAAAAATATGTTTACAACAAAAAGAAGGGCAAGGACAATCTCCATCCTGTAAAGGATGAGGAAAATGTAAAGGTACTTAATCCTTTCTCTGTTTTAGTCTAGTTGTGTTCTCAGGGTATTCAGCACTCATCATCCAAGGGGAAATGATCAGTGACTTGCTACACCACTTAGACACATGCAGGTTTACAGGGCCAGGTGGGATCCACCAGAGAACTGCAGGAGCTGGCAGAAGGGCTCCCTGAACCCCTTTCCATCATCACTTACAGCAGCTCTGCCTGACCAGAGAGGTTCCACTCGACTGAAAGTCACCGAATGTGCCACCCAATTAAAAGAAATTCTGGAAGGAGAATTCAGGGAAGGAACTAAAGCCCTGTGAGCCTGACCTCAGTGCTGGGGAAGGTGATGGAGCAGATCACACTGAGTACCATCACATGGCACATATAGGACAACCAAGTCACCAGGGCTGCCAACATGGGTTTATGGAAAGGAGGTCCTGCTTGACCAGCCTGATCTCCTTGTATGACCAGGTGTCCCACTTAGTGGAAGAAGGAAAGGTTGTAGATGTTGTCTACCTGGCCTTTGTAAAGCCTTTGGACACTTTCTCACAACATTTTTTTGGAAAAACTGGCTCATGGCTAGGGAGGGGACTCTTTGCTGGGCAGAGGCCAAATGTGTGAGGTCCAACAAGGCCAAGTGTTGGATCCTGCACTTGAGTCTTGACAACCACTTGTGCACTACAGGCCGGGAGAAGGGCTGGAAAGCTGCCCATTAGAAAAGGGTCTGGGTGTGCTGGTTGACAGCTACTGAACACGAGCCAGCAGAGTGTCCAGGTGGCCAAGAAGGCCCATGACAACTTGGCCTGTATCACATAGGGTGGCCAGCAGGGCCAGAGCAGTGATCACCCCCATACTGTGCACTGTTAAGGTCACACCTTGAATGCTGTGTTCAGTTTTGGACTCCTCACTCCAAAATTGCTGGAGTGTGCCCAGAAAAAGACTGAAAAGATGCTTATGTGTCTGGAGAAAAAGTCTTATGAGGAAGGGCTGAGATAGCTGGAGTTTTTCAGCCTGGAGAAAGGGAGACTCAGAGGAGACCTTATTCCTCCACACAACTCCCTGAAAAAAGGTTGTAGCCAGGTGGGGGTCAGTCTCTTTTCTCAAGCAACCAGCAACAGCACAAGAGGAAACAGCCTCAAGCCAGACCAGGAAGGTTTACATTGGGTATTGGGGGAAAATTGTTCAGCACAAGGGTTTTCAAGAACTGGAACACACTGTACTGGGAGTGATAGAATCACCACCACCAGACATATTTAACAGGTTTGTGTTGTCATTATAGTGCAAGAGTTCTATTGTTATTACATTGCAAGGGTTCCATATTGCTAGAGTTTCATACCTCCTTGCTGTTTCTTGTAGGCAGCTCCTCTAAGCACTGACTCTTCCTGGTCCTCATGGTGACCAACTGATTCCAGGTCCCCTCAGCCAACCAATCCACTCTTTTATAACACTCTTGTGATTGGCTGCAGGTGTGGCCTGTTAACATCAGGCTGCTCCTAACTGGCTCAGCTGCAACTCTTTAGGGGGGAAGATTACTACCTTCATTTACTTATGTTCTATCCCCCTACAATTCCCCCTTTTTCTTTTAATTATGGAGTTGCAGCATTTCTAGAAGGACACATTCAAATAAATTAACATTATGACACATTCATGTATTTAATTCAGAACTAATAGTTATACAAATGTTCAGACGTATTATAGTACAAATGTATATATTTCTGAGTGTTGGTTCACTTTTGCAGCTTTTCACAGCTTACAAAGTACCTATCTTCAAAATCTTTTATACTCATATTTAACAAACATTAATAGCTGCAATTTATATATTTTACCAGTAGTTTAGTATTCAAGTCCTTTTCCCTGAATCCAAGGGGTTATATATTCGAATCCCGTTTCCCCAAATCCATGGGGTTATATAGTAGAGTCCTGTTTTCCTGAATCCATGAGGTCATATAGTTTAGTCCCCAATCCACAGGGTTATATAGTTTAGTCCTGAATCCACGGGGTCATATAGTCGAATCCTGTTTCCCCAAATCCATGGGGTTATATACTCAAATCCTTTTCCCCCAAATCCACAGGGTCATATAGCTTAGTATTTGAGTCCTTTTTCCCAAATCACATTGAAGTCACTATTTGTTGTCATTACATTACAGAGTTCTATTGTCATTACATTACAAAGGTTCCATATTGCTAGAGTTTCGTACCTCCTTGCTGTTTCTTGTAGGCAGCTCCTCTAAGCACCAACTCTTCCTTGTCCTCACAGTAACCAACTGACTTCAGGTCCCCTCAACCAACCAATCCACCCTTTTATAGCACTCTCCTAATTGGCTACAGCTGTGGCCTGTTAACATCAGGCTGCTCCTAACTGGCTCAGCTGCAACTTTTTAGGGGGAAAGATTACTACCTTTATTTATGTTCTATCCCCCTACAGGTGTGTAGATGTAGCTGTCAGGGACACAGTTTAGTGGTGGACTTGGCAGTGCTGGGTTAGAAGTGGACCTAGTGATATTAAAGGTCTTTTCCAACCTAAACTATTTAACGATTCTGTTTCTAGTACCACAAGTACCACCATCTTAAAACACATCTCTGCTGGAAGATCTGATTGCTCAGTACCATGTTTGTTCCCTGTGACACATCTTTTCAGAAGACAAATGAACTTCATATTGATCCTATGTTCTTCTTAAGGACTATAGAATCACATCATTCAGGTTAGAAGGGACCTGTTATGGTAACTTTTTTTTTTTTACTGTGAGGGTGACTGAGCACAGGTTGCAAGCAAGGCTGTGGAGTCTCCATCCATATTCAAAGCCATCTGGCAAGTGGCTTCAGGTGGCCCTGTCTGAGCAGAAGGGTGGACAAGATGAACTTCAGAGGTCACTTCCAAACTCAACCCTTCTGTGATTCTGTGTCTGATTCTGTCAAACCCTGCCCAAGCAGTGTCAGAGACAGTAAGGTACCCATTACCATGTGCAGTAGCACTTTTAGTACTACCAAGAGATATAAACCCCTCTGGACAACACTTGCCAATGCTTGACCTTTCTCATAGTGAAGAATTGCTTTCTTGGAATGCACTGGAATTTCGTGAATTTTAATTTGTGCCACATCAGTGCCATGTCAGGGTAGGGGACACTACAGAGAAGCATCAGGTTCTCCCTTCTTCATTGCCTCACCGCTTTAACAGAATTACTCCTGAACCTCCTCTTCTCCATGCTAATAATCCCAGCCCTCTCAGCCTTTCCTTACTGAAGAAAAGCTCCAGATCCTTAATCACCAACATGACCCTGCACTTAACTCTTCGCAGTACCTCTCTCCTCTGCTGGGAAGCCCAGAACTGGACACTCCAGATGCAGCCTCATCAGAGAGTAGAGAGCACCTCCTTCAAGCAGCTGGCGATACTCCTCCTAACATAGCCTAGAAGGCTGTCTGCCACCTTTGCCATGGCAGTGCATTACGGGCACACAGATGGTTGCCATCAAGCTACCTCTCTGCAGAGCTGTCTCCCAGCTGGTCAGCCCCCCAGTGCTATTTGAACCATGATGCAGGATTCTGCAATTCCCCTTGTTGCACTTTAAAATCTCACTCAGCCCAAATCTCCAGCCTGGCTGCATCCCTCTGAACACAAACACAACCATGTGGTATATGAGGAATTCCTCTGTTTTGTGCCATATGGGAACTTGCTGCAAGGACAGTGTCCCAGCATTCAGGCCATTAGTAAGACGCTAGGCAGCATTTGCCCCAGTATCAGCTTCCAGAGTACACAACTGACAACTTGACTCTGGCTGGACTTCATGTCACAGACCACAAACCTCTAGGCCCAGACACTCAGGCAGTTCTCAATCTACTTCATTGTCCACTTATGTAACCCATCCACTGTCAGCCTGTGCATGCTGTGGGAGGCAGTGTCAAAAGCCTTACTCGAGCTGAGGTACAGCACATCCACTGCTCTGCCTGCCTGTATCTGCAGATTGCCTACAGTTATTTTTCACCAAGGCTTGCAGATTTTTAGGAATTCAGCTGTAAGAATCATTAGAGTGGGAAACTCTTCAGCTGGATAGGCAGACCTCAAAACAGCACTGAGAGTACAACCAATATTTTCCATAAATAATATAAACTTAGTATTTTTTATTGCTGACAATATTATCTCAGATAGAATCAAATACTTAAAGTTATTGCTGTTTTTATTTAGTAAGCCTAAAATTTAACAGTTTTAGTGAAATGGACAATAAGTCAACTGTCATTCAAAGAGCCACGTGCAGGCTCTCCAAGCCATTACCAGCTTACACACTATCTTCTTTAAATAATTAATCAAGCATTCTGACATGAATTTTCATCCATGCCAATAATAAAAGGAAAGTCAGGGCTTAAGCAGTATATCTACAAATGGAAAAATCATCAAAATCCTGTCCCCTAAATCCTTAAATCAGGGTAAGGAACATCAGCTGCAATCCAATTACCACAAGCTTAGAGGAAAAACATAGGCAGAGTAGTAGGACAGGTTTACTCTGGGCTTCTAAGGCATCTAAAAAGAAAAGGTTAAAAAAAGTCAGAACAGAAAAAAAAAGGCCACCCTACTCATTGATTTTTCCAGTTGGGATTTTTATGTGCTATTTGTTGGTGAGCTGAAATCACACATCTTTTTAATCATTACTTTAATTTCATAACTGAGGACTATTTTACTGTGACAATAACTTTCTTAACAACTACCATTTTTCTGAAAGCCAAAACTCTGGAGGCTTCAGAATTATTCCAGCTGCTGGAATACCCTAAGGCCTCTCCAATAATGACAGAAACAAACACTACAGGTTCTAAAAATGAAATTAAAACCCAACTGCACAAGTAAAATGCAACTGATTTTCATTTAACCATGACGAAAGTGCAAAACAGTATCTGATCCCTTTTGTAACTGGAAAGGTTTCCAAAACAGCATAAATCTGTCTCAGATGAAGAAAAGCAACATAAAAGAAAGCATCCCTCCAAAGTGTTCTCCACACAAAGAGAACAACCACTCAGGACAACCACTGAGAATTGGAGTTTTTCTGTAATTATCTGATTTTTCATTATTCACTTCAATGCTGTCTATGAAACTAGATCTGTTAAGAACACATGCAAGAAAACACTTATTCCTCAAGTTTGTCAATGCAGATGAAAGTATTTATCCTTAAACACTTCTAGGACTTTTTTTTTATATTTGAAAAGTCATTCAACCACAGCAAAGATGACAAGATCTGGACCTTTGGCCACTCTCCTGTCTAAACACAACCACCAAAATTAAAGTGTATATACAAAGCTATCTTACACCAAATCTTATCAGCAGAATTTTAATTTAACAATTATGCTACATGAAGTAAAGGAAAATCTGTATTTATTAAGAACAAGGCCATTACGAGCGATTAATGACAGTGTAACGTCTTTAAAGTGATTACTATCAAAAGCAAACTAAAGAAATTCAAACTTAGTTTGCAACAAATAGCAGAAGACAACTGCCAAGTACAAACAACTGAAAACTCACCAGTTTATAGCTGTCAATGGTCTACCCTGTATAGCAGTGTATTCTAGAAACAAAAGTGGATAGAGAATCGATTGGTTTGAAAAGAAAAGGAATAGAGACATGACTACTCTGAAAACATACAAGCATAATGAAGATATATGAGCACATCTGTTGGAAAGAATTATGCATTGGCTAGTGGGAGAGAAGCAAGGCCAAATCAGATAGGAAAGTCACAAGTGACTACATGTAACATGGTGAAACAAAATAAAGAAGGGCTGAAATAATAAAAATAGAACAAAGTATTTATATAACAACAAGCTCATCTCAGTGTAATGTAAATGACTGGCTGCAGATCTGTACAGACACGGCAATAGAAAAGATGAGCAATGTTACCAACTGCAACAAGGAGCACAGCAGAGAAGTAATACTTCTGTTTTAATCCCATTAAGGTTAAAACTCTCACCTACAAACTTTTCTAGACTGACAGAGATCATGACCAAAATAATCAAAATACCACAGTATCTGTGAATTTAAACTACAAGCAACAGATTTCCGCTTTTTGACCTTATCTGACTTTGGCTACAATAAAAATTTTCTTCCAAGCAGCTTGTATCATGTTTGTATGCTTTGGATTTTTGATGGGAACAGTGCTGGTAGCACACCTGTGCTTTATCTGTTGCTGACTAACACTTGGATAGGGTCAAGGCCTTTCCAGTTTCTCACACTGCCCTGCCAGCAAGTAAGCTGGGGGTGTACAAGGAGCTGGGAGGGGATGTAACTGGGACAGCTGAATCCAACTGACCAAAAGGATATTCTCTACCATATGACATCATGCTCAGTATATAAAACAGGGAGGAAGAAAGAAGTAGGGGGACAATACATTCAGAGTTATGGTGTTTGTCTTCCCAAGTCACTGGGAATGATGAAGCCCTGGTTTCCTGGAGATGGCTGAACATCAGCCTGCTGATGGTAAGGAAGGAATTAATTAATTCCTTGTTTTGCTTTGCTTGTATGCACAGCTTTTGCTTTACCTACTGAACTGTCTTTACCTCAGCCCTGAGTTTTCACATTTTTATCTTTCCAGCTGTCCTCCATCCCACTGCAGGGGGAAATAACCAAGGAGTCAGGTGGTGCTCAGCTGCCCACTGAGGTTACACCACATACATCCTTTCACAGAAACTATAAAGCATTTTCCAAGAGTTTTAAACTCATTACATATGACAATAATGCTTGGAACACAAGTGTAAAAAGTTAAGGAAAGAAAATGAAAACAAGGAACAGCAGTAATCTAACCATGCATCTCTAGTTTCAAGTGGGGACCAGGAAACTCAGTTGATTTTTTTTTATAATGTGTACAACAGGTATAAATTTAGATTTATTACACTAATAACATTTTTTTCTCAGGCTCAAGTAGTCATAGATATACTAAACACAGAGATAATCATTCAGTTTAAGTTCATCTAATTAAGTTCATCAACACCTTCATCAGTCTGAAGGCAATGAGCTATAACATGCTATATACTACGATACAATAAGAAAAAATCATATAAAGCATATCAATTTGCTTTGAAACATATGAAACACTAAATCTAAAAGCACAGAAACCATCTGCCTTAATGCAGTCACAGCATAAGGAGCCTATTCTCCTGTGTTAATTTCTAGTATTCATCCTTTGAAGGGGCACAGTGTTAGGAACTGGCTGTGAAAGACCAAAGGAATAGACCAGCTTCAAAATGTATTTACAACATGAATTATAGGAGTACTAGTCCACTTAGCACATGAGCACAAGGCAGGGTTTACGGCAAGCAAGGTGAGAAAGAAAAAGACAAAAATGTAACCATGTGTTCAAGTAATGCTGCAAGGGATCAAGTTTTCTAAGTAAACAAAGGATTAGGAAAACAGTTTGCATGAAGTACCTTGAAACTGTGTTATTGATACATCCCATGTGCTTTCTATAAAGACATAAGCAGTCTTTATCTTTAAATCATGGGTTTGGCAAAACATACATAGTCATATGTCAGGAAGAGAATTTACTGAAAAAAAATCTTCAAAATATTTTGTCCAGAAGGCAGATCATAATATGGGAGGAAACCAAAACTAAACCCTGACAGCTGATAGTTAACATAGCAGAAAAACAAATCCAACATCAAGTTTTTCAGTATGCAGGAAACACATTTACTACATTTAATATGGCTAGCAGTGAGGAATGGTAACTTATTAAATTGCTCCAGCCCAACCTTAACTGCCTCAGCTTGCTACCCAACAAACCATCAGTGTGCCAGAGGAGATTGTGTAACAAACTGAAACTTTAACTAGCATGTCCTCTCAGTTAAACTAAAAAATACAACATCCAAAAAACCCACCGCAATACACCACACATGAATTTGTGTTTTAATTTTTCCCATTACCTCTATAAATTATCTTTTATAAATATACACAAATAAAATGCCCATCTTAAGCCTCTCAATGTAATGTTATGGGGCTCTTTCCAGCTTCTATTATGTTTCCCACAGCAACACTGAACAAATACAACAATGTAAGACCAAGAGACAACTAGAGGTTTTTAAAAAACCTACTACATAAAACTTTTTCTTAACAGAATACAAGGTAAATAAATTAAAATAAAAATTTTAGTCATTTGCTAATCCCCATTAACCAACAGGGCAATACAGTATTAAAACACTACTACACTGCAGCTAAAAAGCCTAGAGCAGACAGCAACTCTCATCAGCTCTTCTAATGCACTGCTTAATCTAAGACTCAACAGCACATCAATTTCCCAATAAACAGTTTTAGTTTACACAAAACTTGAACTCTGTTTTGCAAAATTACATCTACAAAACACAAGAACAGAAAAACAGATAAACTAGACTAGAATATTTCAGTTGGAAAGGAGCTATGGAGCAAACATTTGCACAGGAATAAGTAGGAAAATTGAGTAGGTAACGTAACACCACTATCATTCTACTTGTCTTTGTACACATAAACTTTATTTTTTTAACTAAATAAATGCTTCCTAACTTTTTGCAAATATTACTCCATATTAAAAGAGCAACAAGTTCCAAACAAAAAAATCTAACAGCTTTTGTAAAGGCTTTAGATATGAAGAAATTAAGGCTTTCTTGTGTACCAACAATCAAATTCAGACAAATCTCATACACCAAAATTTACTTAAAAATAGTTTTCACAAAATCTTTAAATCCTCACAAGGCAAAGCTGAAGCTTCAGTAATATTTCTGCACTAAATTTTCAAGTATATATACTCCAAACATCTCAAATAAGTACTGCTTTACTGAGTATAAGTAAGGGTATAAGGGAAGACTAAATTTTTAAAAGCCTAAAGACTAACCTAATGTCCAGAGGATGTATAATTTAGAATTACAAGTGTGAATGAGTAACCTAGTTTCAAAATCTGCTATAATCATCTAGCTGAAACAATCAACACGAAATAAAGTTGGCTGGCTCTTCTTCAGCCAAAATAGATAGTAAAGACAGCCATCTAATTTCTAGTTATTATAAGAAATCTTACATTCCCATCATCACTGATATTTTCCTGGCCTCAGTGAGACCACAACACTAGAGTTCACAACACAAAGAGAAGCTTTCAGTTTTTTTGAAGGATTTAAGCTGAGAGGCAACTTTAGCAACAAAGTAATGGTCATTTTGGCACAAGTATGAACTCACTGTCATTTTAGAGTACACTGCCATTGTAATATAACAATTTAAAGTTAGTTCAAATTATGCAGTGAACACTTCCACTACAAAACAGGTCACACTAAAGCCATTATGAATTTATATAGCTATCCATATTTGACAAGAAGTCTCAAAGAACATGCTGAGCCTAACTGATACTTCTGGTAGTACGTAAATAGGTGAAAGGACTGCCAACTCAGGGAAACCCCCCAAGATGCACAAGCAATAACAGCAGCAATTCAGATGGACAGGGATGTTTGTTAGGATTAAGTTATATGAAAGAAAAAGCACATTTGAAGACAGCAAAAATGTGAAAATCAGAAACACCTTACTTGGCAAATACAGAGCCTTGGTACAGCACTAAAACCAGTACCCACTTGCAGTTTTGTCCACCCAGAACCCAGGATACAAGACAACAGTTTAACATGGATTTTTAGTTGCCCTCTGAAGGGGCCAATACTTCTACTAGCGTTTTACACACTAGTAAGTTACACTAGACATCATGCAGTTATTTTCAAATACTTCAGTGGCCACAAAAGAGAGACTATAAACTGAGGCATCCTCAGAGCAGATTTTTCTTCCAAACCAATCCTGAATTGACAACTAAATTGTCCACTGCTAGTAGTACTGCAGCAGATCCTTAACACTGTTATCTGCTTTAACAACGGCATGTTAAATCACAGAATTGGATACTTTTTTCTGTTTCCTTCCATAAAATTATTAGATTGACACGAGTGACAAAAGTAAGTTTCTTTGTTCCCGCCTCTCTGTACACAAAAATCTTTGTGCAACCCTTCACCTCGCACTGTCACAAGTACAATCACAAGGTGAGACAGATCAGGGAATTAGTCTGGATTACAACAAACCAGTTTTGCCAAGTTAATTTTAACCCAGAGTGAGTCTCTAATCTGTTACTGCAAGACAGTATAGAATACTACAGAAGTATTATGTCAGCGTGGCAGGGGGAGCAAGCACACCAACCAGCCCATCTCCTGTGGAGACCAGTGTTCATGACACTGCAGCCTGTATCACATGAGGAAATGCAAAACACTGCTGGTTCTGTTTCAAAGCCAATTACTGCATCCTACTCAACACGTAATATTCATCCCTTCTGATGACAGCCAGCACAAACACCTTGCAAATGTGATACTAATCTTGTGACTTTCAGATAATCTCCACAATGTTTGATTTCCTTGTCTACACAAAAGCATTTTCATACTGCTTGCCAGTTCTTCATAAACATTAAAGTTAGGTTTGGAACAGAAGCACTTACTGAGGCATTGGTCACGGCCCATGAAGTGCAGAGTATAATTTTGCAGACTTGAAGCAAAAATTCCACATCAACTTATTGCAAATAGGTTGCACTATCATTCTTCACATTAGTCTTGGAACACATGAAGAATTTTATTACTACTGATAAGCCAATTTGATTAGATTTTTTTTCAGTTACTTCAAGTTATTTTTCTAGTCACAAACACTCTTACTGACAATCTTACTGATTAAGACGCTTCAGATTTTCCCGATATATAAAAATCAAGTTAGAATTTCTGTCATAACCTATATTATCTTAAGCTCCATTTAATTTATCAAGCATTGTTTTCTACCATAGCAACTAGATGCAGACACAGTTAAATTTAAAGCTATCTTTACGAAATATTTGGAATTTGTATTAGTTTTGTAAAAAGGCATAAAAGGTCAAAAATACCATAAAAGGTCAAAAAGACCATTTCTGTTTAAGTTTACCAGGCAGCTGAAGTATTTTGCAGTATTTTGACACCAATATGGAGAAAAGGTGGAGACCACAAGCAGTATCTTGGCTGCCATCAGTCTGCCACATAAGGCAGTGGGGGTAGTGATAGCAGGAAACTAGGTAATTATTAAATATTCCACCTCTCAAAAGTCTGGCTGTATTCACCAGTATTAACTACCTGCCGTTCACTTGCCAAAGCCTAATATAACCTGCTTGCTCTGTACAAGGAGTCTATCTTCTTTGACTTGACCTCAGAAACATCAACTAAAAGAAGCATTAACATTTACACACACCTAAAGCTCGTATTTTCTACAATTTTAAGTATAAGGGAGAGCAGTTGAATCATCCTGAAACCAAAAGACATGGAAGACACAACTAATGCAAAACCACAGCTTTAAAAAATGCAGACCCCTTTGGGCAAAATTCACACAGGTACTGATGAGCAATTGCACATATGACTTCCTTGCATTTAGTAGTATCCTTACACTCAGCACTTGCAATCCCTGGGTTAAATGACACAAAGCTCAAAAGAGGGAAGAGATGTAATGGAAAAGGTATAAGCAATGGACTAAGGAATACATGGAGTAACAAAACACTTGCTGGTCTTCAGGGGGGAAAGAAAAGCTACAGTTTCCCTATCATACACTCTGAAAAGAAGTCGGTAGTTGCAAAGATGTCAAGTACCCATGCTATCAGTCCACGTTTCTAGCATTTACCATAAAGCAAATTGGGAAAGGTATGTGCCTTATGTTAATTCCACTCCTGGACACATCTTTCTCGGGCAAGGGGGGTGGAGGGTAAGCCCAGCTGTCAAGTCCGACTAACAAAAACCTGAAGAAGCCAAGCAGGCAACCTCCTCGTGCTTTACAACCGCTTGCAAACTTGATACAACGGTGACTCAAAGCTCTCCATAGGACCCGGCCACCCACATCACAGCCTGAAGAGCAGCACAGGCTGAGAACACAGGAAGGTGCCGGTTTCATGTCATCCACATCCTCAGCGACCTCCGGAGGGGAACAATGGGGAGCCCTTCACACGGCGAGACCGCGCACCCCGCCATGCCTGCAGGGCCGGGAGGATCCGCCCGGGCCGGGCCGGGGGCTGTCTCCCCTCCCGCCACTACCGGCTCCGCACCGCTACAGCCCGCAGCTCCCTCCCGGCCCGGGAACAGGGCAGGGCGGCATTCCCGGCCGGAGGAGCAACAGGCACCCTGCTGCGGCCCCAGAGCCGGCGGTAGCACCGGGAATGGGAGCCCTGAGGGGCATCATCCGCCGGGGAGGGGTGCTCGGGAACCAGGCGGGGCCACACCACACCCCAGAACCCCCCGGCTCCCCCCGCAAGGCGCTGCCTCCCTCCAGACACCGAGGCCGCCTACATGGCGATGGCAGACGGGGAACATGACCTAAAGAGGAGGAAAAAAATAAGGCAGGGTAGCTAAAGGCAGCCCCGGTACATGGAAAAAGCGCCACGGTCTCTCGTTCGGTAACGCAGCCAGCGGGAGTCGCGGGTGCCCTGCGCAGCCTGTCTCGGGAGAGGCCACGGGATTGAGCCTGTTCCGGCAAGCCTGGCCGGAGCGAGGTCTGCCCGGGGGCCCAGCATTGGCATTCTCCATTCCCCCCGGGGAGCTGGGCCGCACACTGGGGCGGGCACAGGTAACTCTGCCCCGGAGGGCCCCGGGAGAGGGGGCGGCAGCGCCATCTGCGCGGTATCGCCGGCCAAGCGAGCGGCGGGGCCCGGGCGGCACCTGGGCAGCCGCCGGGTTACATCACCGCCCCTTCCCTCCGTCCGTCCCCCGGGGCGCGGCGGCGCGGCCACATGGCAGCGGGCACACACAGCCGCGCTGCCCGGCACGGGGGCGGGGAGGAGGATGAGGAGGGCGGCTGCCGGGAGGGAGGAAGGTGCACGCGCCGGGCCGCTCCCAGCCGGCGATGGGAGGGGTGGCGGGGGCTGCGCGTCTGGCCCAGGAGGGAGCGCGGCGCGCGTTACCTGCCCGGGTGGCTCCCCAGCTCACGGTCGCTCAGCGCCGCCGTGTAAATCCTCCGGTATCTGTCGGCCAGGGCCTTCCCGGAGAGCAGCAGCTGGTAGCGGCTCCGGCAGCCCAGCGGCGGGGCGGGCAGGGCTCCCAGCCCGCCGGCCGAGCCCTCCTCGGGCCCCATGGCCGGAGCGGCGCCGCCGGAGGAGAAGGAGTAGCCGCGTTCGGCACCGGTGCAGGCGGCGGCGGCGGCTCCCGCAGAGGCGGCGGCGGCTGCGGCGCTGCTCATCCCCCTCCCCGCCCGCCCCCTGCTTGCGGCGGCGCCGCCTCCTGGCGCGGCGCGGACACAGGCGGCTCCCGCTGCCTTCACCGTCGGGGCCCGGCCATGGCGAGGCCGCAGGAGGCGCCGCAGGAGCCGCCCTTCAGGCTGCGCATCCACCCGCGCTGCGGGAACACCCCGCTCTTCCCTTCCTCCAGCGGCGGCTCCAGGCCCCAGCTACTCGCCGCTCGCCTTCCGCCCCGGGCACAGCGCCCGCCGCCACCGAGTCCCGGGAAGGACCGTGCGCCGCCGGGACCGGGGGGCGGGCCGCTTGCTTCCCCCTTCCCGCTACAGGGTGTGTGCGTGGGGACGGGGGGCGGAGGCCGGCAGTGCCGCTTCCCCTCCGGAGTTTATGCTCGGCACTGCCGCCGCCCTCTCCCGCACGGCCGCCCCGGCCCCGCCTCCCTCCCGCGGGCAGCGCGGCCGCCGGGCGCATGCGCTGCCCCGCCCGCCCCGCGCGGCCCCCGGGAAATCCGGGATCGGCGGCAGCGAGGGAAGGACGGAGGGAGCACCTGCTGCGTGCGGCCGGGGCACCGAGCGTGCCCGAGGGGACGGCCTCCCAACCCCCGGTCACGCCCGAGAGGGGTCGGGCTGCGCGGGCCCGGGAGGCGGGTATTGGCAGGGATCTTCTTCTGCGCCCTGTTGGGAATGGCTATCACGGGATCAGCTGGGTTGGAAAAGAGCTCAGCCATCGTCGAGTCCAGCCTGTGACCGAACCGTGGCCTTGTCAATTACACCATGGCATCAATTGCCATGTCCAGTCTTATCCTACGCACCTCCAGCGAGGGTGACTCCACCGCCTCCTCGGGCAGTCCATTCCAATGCCTGTTCACCCTTTTTTCTGTGAATAAATTCCCGTAATGTTCGACCTAAACCTCTCCTGGCACAGTTTAAGACTCTTGTTCTGACCCTAGTGCCCAAGTGGCTGAACGCCACCTGACTTTAACCTCCTTTCAGGTGTTTGTATAGAATGTCTCTTCATCGTATTTTATTGAGATGTCGAATGCCTCACACCTTGCTTCTGTGCTATGTAATGCTACCTAGGAAGGATCTTTTTCCAGGAGCAATATCCTCTGTGGCTTGAGGAAGAGTCCACTAAATCGAGTTGCCATATTAGGTACAATTTTCCTTAAGTTGCCTTCACTATCTCCAGGGCAACTTACCTGCTTTTAGAGGATAAGGGAGGCATGGCAGCAGGCACTTTCTTATCTTCAGGTCACTTGCATTATTGCCTTTTATCTGTTGGAGTTGTAGCCCTGCAGTTTTGCCACACTTTCTACCACTTTATACAGCTGAAAACCTCAAGTATATAGGCCGGGATATGTAATATGTAATAAATAATAAGAAAAAAATAAATTTAAAAAGTCTTCATACCAAATGTGGTTTGTATTGTAGTCTGCAGAAAGCTGTCATCCAAAGAAGGTATGTGCTGACGTATTTTCTTATTTTTATTCTACATACCAAAAAATGCCCTAAACAAACCCTGGAATTCCCCTGCTTGTAACTACAGATAAATATTTTTGCAAACAATTTCTGCATAATCATAGAGTCACAGAATACCTGAAATGGATGTGACCAACAAGGATCATCAAGCCTCTTGACCTGCTCAGGACAACCAGAAGCATAACATGTGCCTGAGACAGATAAAACAACAGATAAAACAATAGCAAATATAAGAGAGCTATGCAATTGCCATCTTTTTTTTTTTTTTTTTTTTTTTTAACAGAGAACTAGAGATGTTGAAATCAATAAATTCATGCAGGTTTTCACAAAGGTAACTGTTCAGGTAGCAGAAAGACAGCAAGAATGGTGCTGCCACTGAAGAAAAAGCTACTTGCTGATGCATTTAAAGGCAACTAGAGACCATTCCAGAAATATTTAAAGCATTAACTAAAAAGCTTTCCATTATAATTCTTATACTGTAGTGGGTGGGAAGGGAAAAAAAAGGAAAAAATAATAAACCAGCAGTGATTAAAAGAAGCTGTGAGAAAAGAAGTACCACATCTTATGGTGTTAACCACCAGCAAAGCACATTCCCTATGAGAATCAGTGGTAAGTCTTTCTAGCTCTTCTTCTAGGAGTTACCTAGAATCATTCCTACAGGCAAGATCCATAAAACCAAAGAAACAAAAAACAAACAAACAAGAAAACAAATGCACCCCAAACAAACACAAACAATTGAAAAACAAACATGAAAAAAGCAAAACCAGCAAATCCACCTCCTTTTAGCTCATATTTTTGTTTTATTGTAAGCTGTTACTTATCCAAATAGTAATTTTTCTTTTGCTAAACACACACTGCCTGACAAAAGGGTTGTGTTCTGGTTGTCTGTCTCATCTCAAAATTATTCTGCACTGCTGCCACTGTAGCCATCTTACTGCATGGGCAATAAGTGCTGGCAAACTTTTATGAAAGTGATGCAATTTATTGCAATTCTTGCATATTGCTGCAAACTCTAGAATTTGTCTGGGCTTGTGTTTACAGAACCACTCACAGTGGGGTGAGCATTATTTGCAGACTGCAACTTCTACTCCACATCTGTTTTTATCTCACATCTGTTTTTATCTCAAGCTTATGGAAGGTGGACTTCACGCTCCAGGCACCTTGGAAGATTCACCCAAACTGAAATTTTCCATAAACTTCAGTCTACGATGAGCAATGGAGTTTGACAAGGATTTGCCCGGTCAGGATAACACTGTAACTTATTCTAGTCCACCTCTAACCTCTCTTCACTCAAAATACAAGTGTCCAACATGCAAGACTCTTAATGGCACAAAGTGTGAGCTGGGTTCAGTCCTCATTCACAGCCATATTTTCACTTCTTGCTTTGTCCTTCAAGGAATCCCCCTTATCTTTTTCTTTTCTTTCTTTGGACTCTGATACCCTTGTTTCATATTCTGACACCGATTCTGAGCAATAATATCACTACTGTACCATGTAAGAACATTCAGGAGAACACATTTCATCTGGTCAAACCTTATACTAGATATGATATTGACTATACTCCTGTAGTTAGCATAAAGTGTATTCTGCAGTTCTGGGATGAAATCATTGCCAGTTCAAATCTATTTCCTTGCTTGTTAGTTGGTTGTGTTTTCTGTTGTTTGTTTTATTTTTTTTGGTTTTTTTTGCCAGGGATAGTGTCATTTTGGAGAATGTTTGCACTGGATGAGCCCTTTGCTTTCTGTGGCTGCAGAGGTCTAGCAGTAAACGTTTGAAAGATGGATTTGTTATACCATCAGAACAAAGTCAACTGAGCAAAGCTACTTTGTGCAGAATATATCTTACTTCTGACAGCACTCAGCTCTTTCCCTGTTTGCAAACATCTTCCTGCTGAGACAGAAAGAAGTGCTTTGTCCATCGGCCTCTCCCTTTTACTTTAAGGTGGGGCTTACAGCAGTTGTGTTCATTCACCTGGCGCCTTTATAAATAAGTTTTAGCAGAACAAATTGTTTGCATGTCACCAAGAATCAGCCTGACAGTCTATCTTATTCATTGTCACAGCTCACATGGATCAGCATTGTACAAATGTGAGTTTCAACACTGCAGAACTAGAATTTCCACCAGGTAATTCCTGTATCCTGCATGACAGAACGTAAAGTAAAAAGTTTCATGGTTTCATAACTTAACCCTATACTATTTGATTGTATTTCCGGGCCTTTATTTTAAGCTTTCAAAATACTATACAAACCAACACAGCAAGCAAGCAGTGAATCTAGAGTAAGACAACTTTAAAATTTGTAAACTAGACAGTTTACATATCACATTGAAGCCAGGAAGTTATGAACCATAGAATTTAGTACTTCTGCAGTAAAACTTGTAGTTTACTACAGTCAGGTGATGTTAGAACTCTTTGTTTGCCTGAAGCAACTAGCTCTTGCCAACACATTTGCTCCAGAAATAGGACTTAAATCAGTAATAACAACAACAAAAAAACCCATAATAATCTTTTGGTCATTTAGCTTATGTCGCTGTCAAGATGTGAGGCTGTTAACATGATTAGTTAAAAGGACCATTTTTCACCACATAGTTCCACCAACCTGGCATCTGTTTCGGCATTATTACTCTGTAATGGAAATCTATCATTATTTAAGTTGTCAGCATTTATTTTGAAGCTTCATTTTTTTGGGGGACATACACACACACAAGCACCAAACCCCCAAAATTTCACAGCATAATTCTTGTCCTGTGCTTTTCTGCTATAAAGAGCTCTTTGCTGATAGAAAGCACAGGACAGGCACTATACTGTCTCCATATTGCAGACAAAGCTTTCTTCTCCATGCTATAATGGAGGTGCTTATTCCTCCCTATACTTTTGTTTTCCAGGTAACTTATGCTTACCCAGGTTTACTTTTGGTATGCAGAACAGATGAAGGAAAACAAAATGTACATATTTAAAAAATAAAAATAGATTTAAAAATGCAACTCACCAAATTTATTTGCATTGTCATGTTTTTTTTTAAGTCAATTTTTTCCATTCTAAATTGTAGATACATGCTAAAGGGAAGCAATCAAACAAATGCCACTTCATTTTTGATGCCAGCTGTCATAAATACCAGAGTTGGATACTCAAAAGGAACTTCTATGGACTTTTGTCTTTATATTACTTATTGTGCCAATATTTGGACTTTATTTCCCCTTTAGAAAAACCCTATCTTTAAATGCTTTCTTTAAAATTTATTTAGTATGCACAAAAAAAAAATAGTGTGAAGTAAAAGCTTAAAAAGTAGTTTAATGCTAACAGATATATAAGCTCTTCAGTTAGGATAACTACTTCTTTTAGGTAGGGAGACCAACAAAGAAAACCCAACAACTTACTGCTGCCATGGTAATATAATTGGCATTAGTCTAAACAAAAATAGGTACACATTAAAGTAAAAGAGAATATTAATAACTTTTTCCTTTCAAAATTTCAGTAATTATTATTTAACAGTATTCCACCAAATTTCCCCTTATACAGAAACCCAGAACATATATATATATACAAATTTCTGAACCAGCTAAGAACTACATGAAGACACAGTTGAAGAAGTATTACCAGGAAATTATCTTCAGTCATCCTGAAGAGCAAGAAAATTTGTGCAGAACTTTTTAGCCAACAGCACTGAAGTTTGTGAATGAATGCCAAAAGTCAAAAAACAAACAAAACTATTAGAAACAAAAATACAAACTAGCAATGATTTATAATGTATTATTGCTTTGAAAATATTATATAGGTTAAAAGGAAGAGCTAGTATGGCTCTTCCTTTGACATTCAGATCTGTGTATGTCAGGAAGCTTTGAAACAGGACCCTGGGCTGAAACTGGTCTGAAACTTGGAAATTTCAAGTCCTCTTGAATATAACATATGGAATAATGTTTACTGGATTGTCACATATGATCAAGAAACAAAGACTAGGATGTAAAGCCATTGAAAAAAAAGTGGAAAAATCCACTTGGATCATCAAGATGAGTCTTCTACGTGAAATGAAGCAATGTACATGAGAAACAATAAGTCCTGCATCTTTTACAAGACAGGGAACACCTGAACTTTGCTGAAAACTAAAATAGCTTGTCAGGGAAAAAAATTATCTAGCAGTTCAAACATGTTAATCTGCAAGCAATAATCTTGGGTATCCCCAAACCAAAAATGGCATCAGATTATAATTCCATTTTCCCCCCATTTCCTTATTTCCACACAAGACTGAAATGATTTTATTGAGCCTTCTCAAATGGATAAAGCAGGTCAATTTTAAATTCAAACTCCAGACTTGAAGCAGAATGCCAGGGATATATTTAGAACAATCATGTTGTCAGTGAAAGCTTTGGAAGTCTAGCTAAGAAACTGAAGGGATGGTGCTGTGATCACAGGAGAAAAAAAAAACCAAAACAGTCTAGGATGCAACTGCTTAAAACTTCACACAGTTATCCATGGACATATTTTTAGTACTGTAAGTCACTTAAACCAGTTTTTTCGAGCAACTGTAAATTACATTAATACCTTTTGTGTTGTTTATTAAATGCAGTGTCCAGGGGTTCAGTTAAATGAATAGCTCAGTGAACTTTCTCAGCTCTTTAGTTAAAACACCCAGAAACTTTCTACACATGAATCATCACGTTGGATTTACTGAACCCTGAGGTATGTGCATATACCCGTTGCTGCACTAGCCACATTATTCCCTGTGGGATCTCTTTTTCCTGTAATCTTATAATTACTAAGGACTACTCCATTAGTCACTTAAGAGGTAATTTTAAGAGATAATTTTCTTACAAATATGTATCAGTAAGGCAGCCAAAAGGAACTTTCCATTTCCACTAGTCCTGAGAACAAGCACTGTCCTCAGTATTTCTAGTAGCATATATTCAACAGTTAGACCAAGGGGCAAACACCCAACACAGAGTTTATTATTCTACTTATATTTTACAGTTTTTAGATTTTCAAAGCACGTGGGCAAAGCCTATTTGGCCATTATTTGTGGGAGGGTGTACATCTCTACTGTTTCCTGTGCTAGACTCTGTGTCTGAAGGTATAGACTTTGATGTACTGAAGTTTATCATGCAGTTTAGTAGCATGCTTTAGTAACATTGACAATTGGGTGTTTGTCCTGGACATTTTTCACTGACCTGATAAGACTAGGAATGGATCTCTCTCAAATGGCTTCCTCACTTGTTGATCTCCCTTCTGCTCTTATTTCCACCTAAAGATAGAAAAATCAAGAAATTTACCAAAAGAGGGGTAACATATCAAAGGAATATCTAAAATTCCTGTAAATGGATAAAATTCCCAAGGAATAAATGGTACCTGAGTAACCAGAGTTATGACAAACTAGAAAAAGCCACAGGAGAGTACAGTGTCATACTGTCCTGGTTTCAGCTAGGATAGAGTTAACTGTCTTCTTGGTAGCTGGTACAGTTTTGACTTCAGCATGAGAATAATGTTGATAGCACACTAATGTTTGAGTTCCTGAGCGATGTTTACCCAAAGTCAAGGACCTTTCAGTGTCTCATGTTTTGCCAGTGAGCAGGTGCACAAGAAGCTGGGAGGAGCATAGTCAGGACAGCTGACCTAAAGTGTCCAAGGAGATATTCCATACTCAGAACAGCACGCTCAGTATATGAGCTGGGGGAGCTGGCCAGGAGCTGCTGATCCCTGCTCAAGGATGGGCTGGGCATCAGGCAGCAGATGGTGAGCAATTGTATTGCTCATCACTTGTTTCTCTTGGGATTTATTCCTCTCTGTCTCCTTTTCATTACTACTATTATTGTTGTTGTTACTATTACCATCACAATTATAATTATAATAATAATTATTATGTTTTAAATTGCTTCAATTATTAAACAATTCTTATCTCAATGCACGAGTTTTGCTGTTTTTTCCTGTTTCTCCTCCCTACCAGGGCAAGGCAGGGCAGGGCAGGGAAGTGAGCAAGTGGCTATGTGGTACTCAGTTGCCAGCTGGGGTTCAGCCATGACATATACATACACTCAGAAAAAATGTCTTCATCCATCAACATTTCTCACTTATTATTCAAATGCCACTGACCCACTTACAGAAAGTTATTATTTTCTTGAAGTACTTGCATTACCTTGAAGCAGCCAGGCACTTTTCATTCCATTAACACTTAAGACAGGTGTTAGGAAAATCCACAGGACTAAGTTTTTTTAAAACTAACTGATCACAGAGGCAAGCCACATCAAGAAGTCTAAAACCTCTGACTCCAGATTCAAAGAGTTTTTGGAGCTTTTTTTTTTGTTTTGTTTTGTTTTGTTTTGATGTTTTGTTTGGTTTTTGTTTGGTTATGGTTTGGTTTTTGATTTTTGGGGTTTTTTACGCCCTGGAACTGTCCTGATACTTAGAGATCTTTTAATACTACATTTGTGCTTTTATGAGGTACCAACAGAATGACAACAATAATTACTCTGTAATTATTTTAATGTTACTCCTTAGGTAACAGAAAGGACTGCAGTGCTAGACAGTCAAAGATGAAATAGCTTTAGTTATTCTCTTACACAAAAGTAGGTCTCATTATGTAAATCTTCCTTCCCTCTTTGACAGAAATACAGATATAGGTTTCTAGGTTAGTACTACACAATATTCCAACTCAAACATCAACACCATATAGAATATGAAATAAATAGGTTATTGATTAGATGATGAACAAGTACTTTTGAGATGTATCACTATATGTGCTTTATCCATATTAACTGAATTTACTTCTACCTTCTCCTGCAACTGACTAGCTTCCAATTCCTTCTACACTGCAGAGTAACTGAAAGATTAGTCTTGTACAAGAAGAAAACAAATATTAAAAAACCCACCAAAAAAACCACAACATTTTTTAATATCAACATTAAGAAAATCAATAATTACCTTTGTTACACATTTTGTCTTTTTTTTTTTTTTAAGAGAAACAAGACCACAAAAGTAGCATAGCTGTGACAACTTCCAGCTCTGTCCTACTGCTGCTATTAAACAGACAGGCTTTATTTCACAAACCCAAAAAAAGTGCTGTTTAGTTCATTCAGTTGCCAAGCAGACAAAATCCTCCTGCTACCCTTCAGTTCACACGCCACCTCTCACCTTTCTTTCCTTCATCTGCTCACCCCCAATAACACTGGTCTTCTCTCTGAGCTTGGATTGCCTTGAGTTGGGAATCATATACCTTACACCTCATCACATTCACAGCTGTGTGCTTCTATTTCTCCAAGTGAAGGGGGCTAATTTCCTAAGTCTGTAACATCAAAGCACAGTGTTATCAAAAAGGACTGAATGTGATCCTCAGTTACAGAATGGAGCAGTGAGAAAGAGGAGAAGTGATTCTGTCATTTTATATCATGTTTTTGAGTTACACCTATTCCTCCTGCCATTGAATTGAGTAGAAGCACTCCTAAATGAATTTAAATTGCCATAAAAAAGCTTGGATAGAAATACCCTTCAAGTTGCAATACAAAGATGTGTAGCTGGAACAAGGATTACACCTGACCCTATCCACTGTCCATGCCCCAAGAGCCAGGAAAGAAATGCAGGTTCTTATGATATTATTTGTCAATATATCAAAACCACTAATCATTTATGTATTTTGTATGTTTCATGAATACATTAAAGTAGTATTTCGAAACAACTGACTCACCAGCAAGCATTGACATGGGCATCTATGAGCTCACAAAATTTAAGGTTTTAAAGATAGCAACTTTCAAAGTAGCAACAGAGTAAACAAACTACATTATAATGCTTGTTCTGATGGTGCAGTAGGAATCAAATATTTTGTGGAAAGAGTATTCACCAAATTGCATTCTTGTAATATAAATTTAGTGCCAGACTAATATTCTGTCTTGTAGAAATAATTAGACATCAGGAAAGGAGCTGCTGTGCTTTTTTAGTAGAGACTTATCTATATGGATTACATCTGTATGTGTTTACATATATTAGATTTTTATGGTCTACAGAGCAAAAAACTAGAATATTAGAACTTCTTATTTTATGATTGGCTGACTACTGGGTGCTTATAGAGCAGGTAGATTATTGGCTGATTTATTTAATTTTGAATGTTCTCCTTTTTTAGAACTGGTATAACACATTTACTAACTGAAAAAATAAAACCACCCAAGGAACAGAAATAACAGAATACTATTCAATGAGGCTTTACCCAGAAATTAACCATCAGCTTTGTGAATTCTATATTTGTGTAAGTCCACATAGGTACAGGCATTTGGAGCAATATACAAAATAAGTAGTCCCATGCAGGCGTACTATCCCCGCCTCTTTCTTCCAGAGCCACTTTACAGGTGTTGAGAGACTAGGACTGCTTGCAGTGTAGTGCTCAGACATAATCTGGAAGCGCCATGAGAATTTAGGACAACCTGACAACCTTCTTAACGCCTCACTCAATTCAAAACAGCAATTGGAATAATGGTTTTAAAGCAACTAATTGTAATATAGATTTAGTTAGTTACATTTTGATGACAATTTCAATTATTTTCTGCTCACAACAGCCACACCTTGGAATGATGACCTATAACTCCTTCTTTTAGAGTAGTCATTCTTGCCATAAAAAAGGAAAACTTACTTTACAATAGTCATCTAAAGGTTGGGCATCTCAGACCAATCTGTCTTAAAATCTAACAAAGTACCTATCTCAGTCTATCACAAGCAGCTAATAATCAATATCCTTCAGGCAGGATTCCCTAGTTTTAACCACTTACGTGTGTGTTAGCTCTGTTGCCTACACTAGACAAGCTCTTTCCTTTGTAAATGGAAAGACATAAGTATCTCCTAATGACACTTCATCCTTCTTGTTTTTATGGTGGAAAGAACTGCCCTTCAGATGTGCCCACCACATTTTAATTAGAGCTTGAAACAGATAAAACCTTTACTCAGGCAGTTATAATGTGTTTTCCAGTTGCCTTACTCATCTTAATGCAATGCAAAGCAGCAAAATAAGAAAGCAGATGTGCCTTGTGGTGCAAGTCTTTCTAAAATGTGTTAGAAGGCCGTTTACTTTGATTACAGGTGAGCACTGAATGCAGTTTACCTTTGACTATAGCTCTGTTCTGATGTAAGAACAAGTAAATTCAAAATATATTCATCCTCTTTAGCCCCTAAACTCTTTTTAACCAAAAGTCTTCCAACAAGCCTTACTAATCTCATTCCTTGACCTCAACAATGGAAAAAGTTGTTTTTCAGAGTTCAAGAGTTTTGCCAATCAGCTACTGTCATTTTGTTTTCCACACCAAGTCGCCTTTAGCTGAAGCCATATCCCGCTTTAGTCCTGAGAACTTAATTGTTGGAATGCTTCTGGCTGCAGCTCATACAGTTAATTTTTCCATTGCACTTAAACAAGGTATGGTTTGGGTTTTGGTTTGTTTTTTTGTTGCTGTTTTGGTTTGTGGTTCTTTGTTTTTGTGGGTTTCTGGGTTTCTTTTAACAGGAACTGCTTTTGACTGGTGCTTTAAGGTGCTGTGTCAGCTGATCCCTTAACTTATCCCAGTTTTAGGAAGTTCTGCAACAGGCTTTTTTCTTTGCTTTTAAAATTTGCAATTTTGTTTCTGCTAGATATTTTTTACCTCATGAATGTCCAGAGTTTCACTTTTGCTACGTTCTAAGAAAAATAGAAAAGCTGGTATTTAATTTATTATTGTCTAAATTCAAAACTTGGTTTGGATTTAGGAGGCTGTTGGCCATCTAGTCCCATGCAATTTTTAGATATATACATAGATAAAGTGAGCCTTCTTGTGCAGTCAATTCTTCCATAATATTAAAGAACGGTGTAGGAATATCTCTTAAAAATTTAAGGCTTAATGAATTAAATTTTTTAATTAGCAACATTTCTGTATAAAACTTATGATGAAGCTGCCAAGGTGATCTGGCTTTGCAGAATTGAAATGAGTGAAAATTTAAGTATAAGAAATTTTATTTATTTGAATAAAATTAACTGAATTATGGGTATGCTGATAGATAAAGTTTTCTAGCAGAAGGGAACTAGTTGTTATTTAAAAATCTTACTCTATGCCTAGTAAGAAAATGAAAGCTATCTCTTTATGAAATTGGAATGTCTTGGATGCTTAGTGCTTTGTATCTGAAAGCAGCCAAGTTAGAAGTTAAGTTATATTAGTAACTTATCTATGGGAACTTGGTAATTAAAGCTAATACAAATTCAATTTAAATGAGTGTAGCTAATAGCAGATAATCTAATACTTTACTTATGCCATAAAAGTTAGTGTGTTTGGTAGTTTAGGAAGTTTAAAAGGTATGAAAAGGAGAGAAACATATTTCTCTTAAGAAATATATTTCTCCATAATTTATTAACATGAAGCTATGCTTTCTGCTAGGACTTTTTAGAGGTAAACAAGCAATCGGGCTGGAACTTTGATTCTAGTAGTTAAATAAATTTAAGATTGCTTTTTGAAACCTAAAACCTTCCTGAAGTGGGTAGTCCAAACTGAATGCTGCAAAGAAATGAGTGTTGACAGAGTCAAAGCTAATCAATGTCTGAACTGACAGGCAAAATTTTACATCTTTAAACACTGGTCCTGGAAAGAAGTGATTAGCCACTCTGGGAAGGTAGCCTCATGAGAAAAACAAATTTCTACTCTTTATGTTTTTATTTGACTTCCTTTGTGCTATACTAATAGCACATAGGGCAATCTAAATTCTGGAACATTGGGGCATGTCCTAATGTCTGGGTCCAGCTACAAACTCCAGCTGCATTCCCACCTCCTGTCAGGTAGAGAACAAATCTTCATCCCTCTCCCCTTCTTGTTTACAAAAGCATAGGGAACAGGAGGTCACCTATTTGTGTATCAACCATACAGACAGTGCTCACAAATTCTGAGTGCTCACAAATGCAGGAATTTTTTTAGAACCTATGAAAACATGCCTTGCAGTTTATCAGGCAGTAACAAGAACCAAAGACACACCATAAGAAATAATGATTAAGAACAGCCAGAGAAATGAATCAGTAAAACATTAAGAATACTAGCAAATTAAAGAGAGAGTAGCCAGTTAGCCTCATAAAATTAACCAAAGAAATATAGCTGCGAACGTGATTAACTAATTTTCTTTGGGCAAAACGGAAAGCAATTATGTTAAAAAAAACAAAACAACTTGCTATCCTAATTAAGGCGCTCCTTTTAAAATTGATGTTGATAACAAGAATGGAAAACTCTTAGAAGGACTGCTGAATTTGAAACTGTGCTTCATCTGATTATTTGGTTTACTTATGTGGAAGAAATAGAGGTATTTCTGCTTTTCCCGACTCTGCTTTCTGCTCTGCAGATTGCAGTTCATTCTGTGAGAGTCAGCAGTAGTTTAACCAGCCAGTGTTTGAAACATTGTGGAGTCCAAATTTTTCCAAACTAATTTTAGGCAAATGACCAAAGATGCAGTATTGGGGATGTAATTGCCTTGACTCTTAGCTTTCACTGGATGACTCAGCTGCAAGGAGGGCTAGCCTTTGCCATCTGGAGGTGCTATGGATTGTACTTCAGTCTTCTCTCCTCTTCAATGTCTCTAAACAGAAGACATGATGGCATAAATTGCAAACGTGTTAATAGATACAAAAATTCATAGACTTTTATGTTGTCATTCAAGCTACAAAACCTTAGCTTGGTTTCAACACTAGCAAGATAAAATCTTTGTCTGATAAGAGAGGCCGTTCAGTTGGTGTCACAACAGAAGTCATCTTGCTGGAACATTTCCCATGAAAGAAGGCTTCTCTTTCCAATCTGAGTTTGAGTTGATGAGGAAATCTGCATGATGAATCTGTTCTTCAAAACCAGTGATATACATGGGGAATTCTAGCTTAAACACACAAGAAGTTGCACTTCTTGCAACTGTATCCAGCTTCTCATACCTTATATGTATGTGTATATGTATATGTATATGTATATGTATATGTATATGTATATGTATATGTATATGTATCTATTCTATATCTATAGATCTATATCTATCTATACACCTTTGTATATATCACTTTATACTTAATTATTCATCTATGTCACTAAAAGGCTTGTGGTCTGAACTCTGCAGTACCATATAGAGATGTAAGGACCAGATATTTTCCTCAGCACCATTTTTTGTGACTGTTGCTTCATTTGGAGAGGAGAGGATGAGTTTGTCTAGCTGTGCCCACCCATAAGACGCATGAGAGGAAACAGCAAAATCATAAACCCATTAATGTTTCTGACTCTACATACTCTCCTGTATTCTGTTCATAACATATTCTCCACAATTTTGTTATGTTTTCAGCATTAATTATAATTTAAGTGCTTTAAGTGAAAACCTGAGGTGCTACTGGCTCAAGATCTGACTGGACAGAATCTCTTCTGTTGCACAAGTACTGAAAGAACTGACAGCCTTTGCTAGGAGTGAGTGGTCTCATGGCAGAAGGGCAGAGTTGTTGCCCAGCATAACTGATGAGCATCACTGGAGATGTCCTAGAGAGTTCAGGATGTCTTTGATCTCCAATACAGAGGACCTGCAGGTAGGACATAAGTCCTAAGAGACCTGCAGCTTTGGTACCTTTGTAGAGCTGAATCAGACCCTTGCTGACCACTGAAGTGAACATGTTCCAGATGGATCTCAGTGGACATGACATGGCAGAATTCTGTCATAAGCAATATCTGGAAACTCTGGAGCCAACAGATCACTCAGCATACATCAGAGATAGGGAAGCTGAAGTATTGTTGAGTGGTGGCATTGTATGAAGTATGCTTCAGGTGATTCTTGCTGCAATTCTTATCCGAAAGATGATGGAAGACTGTGAGATAAGAGGATTGAATATTGTGAGTGGGTCAATGAACCTTATTCTGTGCAAGTTGCTCCATAGTTGGGAGAAAAATGCAATTTGCCAATGAAGATACAGAACAGACTGCTTTAATGTATTTGGGTCAGTTAAAACCTGAAAAGTTATACTAATTATATACTAATGATCTCATGATAGTCCTTTGTCTAGTCCCAGGCAAGTTTAACATAGGGTTTCTGATACTGCTGGGTCTGTGTGGAACTAGTTACCTCAGCACTGCTCAGGATGGGATTTAGTAGTCCAAAAGCAGTTTACTCAAGATCTTTTTTCCATTTAGTGGGCTGAAAATGTCAATCTGATAAAATGTCAATCTGGCTCTTTTACCGCAGCCCAAATTATGCAACAACTGTCCAGGAATGCAAAGAAGAGGGAACCACTGACTTCTCACTCCATATACCCACAGAACTCAAGGTTGAATTTGGTCATGTGGATGTGTGTGCTGTGTCTACGTTGCCTGCTGAGTCAGGAAGCTCAGTGCAAGCCATGCATCTTGCAAATGCTGCAAGCCAGCTCCTTCCTGGCTTGGCAATTATCTGCATTGCTCTTTAACCCAGACACACAGAGTGGAGCTCAGCTCAGGGATAAAGTTCAAACTATCTCTCTGGATTTTTAAATCTATCCATACCTTAAGGGACGTCCTGCTGAAAGACTTGAAAAGTACGCAACCTCTTAGTAAAATAATTAATATTACCCACACACACACTTCTTGTGTCTTTGACTGACATTGATGGTTTCAGGAAAATAATAAAGAAGGAAGACTGCGATAGAACTTTAGAAACCTTTCTTTAAAAGCATTTCTGTCCACAGCTACATAGAGCTTCCAAAGGAGTTTGTCTTTGAGGCTGTCCCTGCAGAAATAGGAACAGCACGTTATCCCAGAAGGTTAATGGAGAAGGGCACCCTATTTGTGAATTAGAGGTTTGTTCCCATGGGAGAATACTTGCTGAAGGAGTGTTTAGGTATTAAGTGCGAAAAAAATGGTAAAATATGAATTTTACCAGTTTTTACCAAAGATGTAAACTCTTGTCCAAAATAACCAAAATAACTTTTCTGAAATTAACAAGTGCAATTAGGACATTAATAACCAGATTAATAGGCAGTATTAGGAAGGCTCCTGGAAGCATACCAAGTATTGTGTGTACCACTGCACATTCAGTTGAGAGAGCTGTCAGACTATATGGGCATTTCAAACACAAGGGCAAGGAGTACTACATATAATGTTAAGAGCAAAGAGACTACAGAAAACTACTAAAAATAGTGTTGTTTTGCAATGTGCTTATTTTGTGTGCCCCACTTGGAAGGCAGAAGTAGCACCAGATATCTGGAAGACAGCTGGGAGCAAATTGCTGTTTCTTCATAGGAACATAAATGGGAAACAGCAGGGAGGCTGATGTCAGTGCCTGTGAAAGCAACACCTTCCGAGTGCAGGCACTGTGGCTTAACTCAGCCTCAGCTCTGTTCAGAACCTGGACCCAAACTCAGGTATTTAATTTAAAGGGTATGTGAAGATTGTGGGTAGAAGCATGGTAGGTAGCTTTTCTTTCTGTGGTGAGGAGTCAGATGTTGACTCTGTACTTCTGATTTGGTCTGAACTCCAGAAACCAAATAACATTACAATATCTTTATAAGTTAATAGGGTGTAATAATTTTTTTAAGTCTGTCCTATAATAAAAAAGGACATTAGAAATGTCCTACAAGTTTCCTTTTTTCATTAGGAGATAGACTTATTTAGGATGAGTTTTCAGAGTGGTAGGTTCTTTGGAGTTTGTCTTTTTCCCACTTCCCTTTGGGATTCATTAATTCACAGCTGCTGATGTGTCTTCCTCATGACTGGATTCCTGGGTAGTACCTCCAAGAAAGACAAATAAACAACAGTTGTCAGTTTTGGTTTTTTTAGGAACAGGTCATATTTTTTACATTTCTCTACAGCTTTGTTTCCTGAGACAGCTGTCAGGTAGATTTCATGTTCTATTATGCCTAGTACAGTTTTTTTTCTTGCAAAAGTGACATCCCTTAGCCATAGAAAAATCTCAGCTTTTGCTCTTAAAAGATGACTGGGAAGAGATTGTTATGCTAAAAATTGCATTAGATTTAAAACTAGTGAATATGATGGTATAAATTTCATGAGGTACTTCAATGTAGTTCACACTGGCTCATTATTCAGTTGTTTTTCAGAATAAATGTAATTAATTTTTATGTTACCTTGAGAATAAATCAAATGCAAACTAGAATGTTTTCAAGGTGAAATGAGCCTAGGTGGATATAGGTTTCAGTGTAATTTTAATTTGCTGTGTTTGTACACATATCTGCCAGGTGCCTTTCCTGTTACAGAGTTTAGGGAAGTATTTGCCTTGGAAAGAAGAGACATTCAGCCACCATCTGGAAACAAGCTGTGAGAAAGCATCTTCTCCACAAAAAAAATAATAATTAGGAAACAAGAAGTCAACTGATTCCAAAAACCACATCAAGACTTCTCACTTATATAGAGAAGAAAGGCAAGTGAAAATTTTGCATAAGACAGGACTGGAGAATGAGATATAGAGATGTTTGTCCAGCATAATGGGTTTTAACCCATGACACACAGACTTCTTGGGACTGTAAATTCCTTCTAAATAATATAAACCCCAAAGTAATTAAGAAATGCAGGATGATTATTTCTCAGTGAGTTTACATTAGTCTATATACTACTGGAAAATGGCTAAGCTTCCAAAAGCAGAAAAGGTTGAAAATGACATCTCTAGTACATTAGCTCAGCATTGTGGGAACATTTGAACTGATCCTGTCTTTGGAGTAGCTGTATTCAGTTACAAGGTCAGCCTTTGACTGCAAAGCACTTTTATGAACCAGAAGGCTCTGAGTTTGTTCCAGGTAGGACTGCTGGTTTTAAAATAGAATTGTTTAAAAAAGTAAAGAGAAAAGAAAAGGATTAAAATAAAATCTAAAAAATTTCTAACATTAACTCTTCACTAAACACTTTTGGAGCCTTTGTAAGATTTTGAAAACTTTGAGAAAACATAAACAGTAACTTATGTGTGTTCTTGTACATCTGTGATGAAATAAAAGAGGGCCACAGTAATCTTGAGCATGGTGCTTAAATGTTAGCTCAGTCACTGTCTCTGTGTTGCATTGCCTCCACATCAGACACATCTGTTCATCAAGGGACCAGTGCTAAGCTGTGCAGATTCAAGGTGCTTAGTGCTATTTGCCCTTGGCTTCCCACCCCTGTAGGAAGGTGAACAGCATGGGCCAAGTTATTGTTTAAATAGATTTATTTAAATGCTGTCAACAGCAGTCTTAAATACTCTTCTGTTAGTGACCAGGCCAAATACATCATATATATTTTGTGGCTGCTTTTATGATTTCCTTTATTATCTTACCTACTTGCAATAAAATATATTTAGCAGACTGAAAGCTTACAGAGCAGCAGAGAGTACCTGAGAAAGCTTTTATTGAAAGTAGGTACCAGCAGTCTCTTCTGTGGACTCACGTTTTTCTTTCACAGAATAACCTAATGATTAGCACAGTTGCCAAGGAAATGAGAGACCCATATCCCACTACCTCCTCTAGCTGAAACAGCTGTAAACCAAAACTTCCTGGGAGAATATACCATAGACTGGATACTTGGATAGTCTTCAAATCTATCTTTTTTTCTCTAGCTTCCTTTTCCTCAAGAGTTACATGAAAATAGCTGAAGGATATTTAATTTTGAAGCCTAAGGTGTAAGGCACCCTCTGGTATGGCAGAATACCACAGTTCAAGTCATAGGATATTTTCTGTATTTTCTTTAATGAATGTTTTGCTGAAACTGCATGTCTTGAAATAGACATGCCATTTTGTTGGGTTTTTTTCAACTTTTTCCTACTAAAAATTTATTCATTGAGTTTTGCATATATGAAATATATGAATAAACTAAAATTTATTCATTTGAGTTTAAGCCCAAAATCTCATGATGTATCATTTCCCTAGCTGTGATAGTTCTTGATTTCTTCCTCTTTGTCTCATGTCTTGGGTAGTAACTGAGGAGAATGGTGGTGGATCTAAGTTGCTTTGGGAATTCAACTCCCATTCTCAGAGCTCCAAAAGCTCTGGCCTTCCTCACATAAAATTCACTGTATAGTGAAGAGTTACATAATGTCACAGAATATCACAGCCTTTTCAGCCTTTGTTTTAATTGTGGAGCTGTGGACTGTGTCCGGAACTCCATACCTTGGGTTCAAAATAGATAAGAGACGGGGTGGTATGATGCTGCAATATTAGCAGTTATCAAGAACATGTTTTCAGAGTGTTTTCATAATCCAAATAATTACAATGGGAGTGGAGTGTTTGTTACAAACTTAATTACAGTCCACTTCTATTTTCATGCACAATATGCCTTAGACCTTAGTGAGTTTTAATTAAACAGAACATCTAAAGATTGCAGCGAGTGTTTTTGAGAAAATTTCATGGAGGAATGCTGCTTTTGAGAAGGCTTTTTCCTTTCCATAGTTTCAAGAGCACAAAATGCAAACTTGTTTGGAGGTAAAATGGCAGGTCTTTGCCAGGACAGTAGTGTAAACAAGAAAATGGCTGTCTTTGCTAAAATAATTGTTGTGTCTTTTCCATTCAGTACAAAAGAACATAAAAATTCATAAAGAATAGATTCTTCAGTGAATTCATTGGGAGAAATTTTTCTCTCCATCTGTGTTAAAGAAGAAACGAAATATATGAAGAAGAAAGGCATCGTCAATAATATTCAGGTATTTCAATAAGATTTCAGTCTTGCACAAGGTTTCAGTGAATTTTAGCACCCTGGAAAGTTTCAACAATCTGCTGTTAATAAAATGAAGAGCAGGGATGAAGCATTGGGCACTGTATTTCTTAGGGCACCCATTTGAAATAATTTTCTGTCTGCAAAAAATCACTGCCGGCATTTCCTTTCCTCACAGAAACTGTTAAGCTCAGAGTGAGCATTGCTATGGTGATAATGTATTGACTTTTTCTCACAGAGCAAAGAAATGGAATCCCTCCTATGTCTGAAAAAGATGCCTTTTTTTTTTTTCTGCTTACCTGTGACTGGTGCATTCAGTCCCTGCCAGGAAAGGCTTCCAGAAACAGCCATAGTTATATTTTTGTTTTCAATGCAAAAAAAAGTTGGGTCACAAGCAAAGAAAACAGTATTACTAACAATTTTAAATATTAAGGCCAAGAATAGCTGTGAATAATGAAGCAGTAGAAAATATCACTTAATTTTTCAGGTTCCACTGTGAGTCATTGTTAAAAAAAAAAAAAAAAAAAAAAAACAAACAAAAAAAAGAGAATAAATCAGTTTATGATACAGATAATTCATTTTGATCTCAGGAGAAAAATACTTTAAAAAAGATGAATGTAGCAGGGAAGAGGCATCCATTGCGTAAATGGGAGCTCAGCTGCTCTCCACCTTCCTCATCAGGCCTGTTTCCATCTCATATCAAAGTAATGAAAAACCACTGTGACACAGAGAGGACTAGGATATGTGTGTTTGCCACAAATATGTTCTTGGCAGCTGTGTAGCAATAGTTTCTGGGCTTTTTTATTATTTCTCGTCTTTGCCGAAGTCAGAGAGACACTTCTGTGCTGTACAGGAAGAGGGATGTGCAAATTGTTAACTCAGTGGCTATTGAGATTGGTGTTTCTGCTCCTGAATCTTCCCACTGTAAACCTACAGCTGAAAATTATTTAATATAAAGGAAGAACACCCTGTGAAAAACAGAAAAGGAAAGGAAAGGAAAGGAAAGGAAAGGAAAGGAAAGGAAAGGAAAGGAAAGGAAAGGAAAGGAAAGGAAAGGAAAGGAAAGGAAAGGAAAGGAAAGGAAAGGAAAGGAAAGGAAAGGAAAGGAAAGGAAAGGAAAGGAAAGGAAAGGAAAGGAAAAAGAGTTTTTGAGAATGTAATTATTTTAATATTTTTAAATTGCCTCAGAAACTGATCTACCTGGAGACTTTCCAGTCTTATGCAAAATGATTTGCCAATTTACTGCTTGTTGAATAGTGAGAGGAAAGAAATATTCCTTGTTCCTGCTAATTTCTAGTAAAATGATACTAGTGGTCTTCTTGATGTTTGATCAGAGACATAAAATATGATGGTGTGTAGTTGGAAAGACTGTTCAGAATTAAAGTTTGACATTTTTCAGAGTATTCTAACTATTTAGACAATTTTGAAAATTTTAGATGGGCTTTTTATGATTATGGAGGACATGGAGCCAGAATATTTCAAAAATGCAGAAATTCTTTCAGATGGCAGGTCTAGATCAAGTTTCTCTCATCTTCAAAAAGGAGAATCGATAAAAAGTAGTGATCTTATATCAGTCTATTTCAATACAATGTAAAATATGATTCCAACTGTTTCTCATATGTTTTCCTTTGAAACTGTATAAGAGTAGAAGGTTGGAGGAATAAATCACTGTAGAGTTTGCTTCTACATCTTAAATAAAAAAATTCTAAAGATAATTTTATTGAAAATTAAGATTTCTTTGATTATTATTTTGGTTTGCATCTGATAGTACATTTAGAAATTAATTATTTAGAAGTAAACATGAAAGTATTAATATCTGAATTTTACATGACCTCATTAAAATACAGTGTTGATTATACTTTCTAATAACTTTCAAAGTACTGATATTTCTTCATAAATACTCATGGAACAATTTCTAAACACAGTCAAAACCTACTTCCCCAAATTTAATACTTGAGGCAGAGAAAAATTCAATTAAAAACTACTTAGCAGTAGCCATAGTCATGGAAGAATCAATAATATTAGCAAATGTAAGAGAAATCAACCTTTTTTATTTATCAGTATAAGTTCAATTTTAGTGTAAGCATTTTAAAATGCATTGTCAAACCCATCTATAAGAAAGGCTAAAGTGAAGACCTAGGAAACTCCACACTCATTAGTCTTAATTCGATTTTTGAGAAAATAATGGGATTAGTCCTCCCAGAAACTACTACCCTCCAAATGAAACAGGTGATTGGGAAAAATCAGCACAGATTTACCAAAGGTGAATCACACCAGATTAACCTGAACACCTTCTACAACAACATAACATCCTCTGTCAGCGTGGGGAGTGCATTGGATGTTGTTTGCCTGGACTTCATCAAAGCATTTGACACTGTTTCCCACAGTTTTCTTCTAAGCAAACTGGCAAGATACAGGCTGGATGTGATCTGTGAGATGTGTAGCAAAGTGGCTGACAGGCTGCACTCAGAGGGGGATGATCAATGCTTTTTACCCAGGCTGGCAGTCTGTTACCAGCAGGGTCCCTTAGGGATCAATATTGTGCTCCAGGCTGGTAAACATCTTCATAAATTATCTGGGTAAAGGGATTGAAAACACGCTCACCAAGTTTGCTGATGATGCCAGACTGGATGGTGAGGTGGACTTGTCAGAAGGGAGAGCCCTTTGTCAGAGACAGAGACAAGCAGCAAGAGTGGGCCAGCAAGAGCTGTATGAAGTGTGACAAAGGCAAGTGCAAGGTCCTGCACCTGGGATAACATAACCAAAAAAACCCAGGGCAGGCTGGGATCTGTGTGGCTGGGAGCAACACTTCTGTGAGAGACCTGGGGGTCCTGGTGGAGCACAATATGAACACGAGTCAAGCTGCAGCAACAAAGGCAAACAAATCAAGTCCTGGACTGCATCCATGAGGGCTTTACTTGCAGAGATAAAGATGTGGCCATTCACTGTATTCAGCATGTCTTAGGCCACACTTGGAGTACTGTGTCCAGAACTGGTACTCACCATCCAGGAAAGGTGCAGACAGGCTGGAGAGGGTCTTAGGAAGGGCCAGAAAGATGATCAAAAGGCTGGAGAACCTGTCCTGTTGGGAAAGATTTAAGGAATTAGGTCTTTTCACCCTGGGGAAGAGAGAAGGCGTAGGAGGGACCTCATCATGGTATTCCAGTACCTAAAGAGCGGCTACAGAGAGGACAGTCTCTCTTTTCACTAGGAGCCACGTGGAGAAGACCAGGGGCAATGGGTACAAGTAACACTAGGAGAGGCTCCATCTTGACATCAGGAAGAAGTGTTTCCAATGGGACCAGTCAGTCACTGGAATAATGTCCGCAGGGATGCAGCAGAGCCCTTATCACAGGGGGTTTTTTCAAGAAGCAATGTGACAGGATTCCAGACAATATCTGTCGCTGCCTGGTCCAGCCCTAGCAGCACCAATGGATCCTTGATGACAGGGACCGGTGACATAGCCTGCCTGCGGGAACGTCACCCAATATCAGTGACGAAGAAGTGGGAATGATGAAGTAAACCTGGAAAGCAAAACTTTAATAATGTAAAAATAAAGGGACAGGCTGCATACAATATAGGGTTACTTTGAAGACATCAAAATGGGGAAAACATGGCACTATATACAGCGCTGGCTGAGGGCAGGGAACCAATGAACAACAAGAACTACAAACATTATCTTATATGGAGAACTTAACTAACCAATCACCAACAAGAACTCAGAGCATCACCCTATTTGGCATGAACATGTACCTTTGGCATGAACATAACCTTTCCCATGGTTCCATGCACCTCTCCATAACTTAGCTGCATGTTACCCTCCTTAGCATCCTGTTTCCTATGGTCTCAGCTTGATGCCACCTGTGTACTCTGTCAAGGCCAAGTCACTGTCCATCCCTGCTGATCTGCCTCCCATGAATTCTAGGCTCCCTTTCCTACGAAAGGCTGGATCAGGTAATTTTCATGTTCCCTTCCTGCAGACTGTGACAGCCTGCTGATTTAGTTGTCTTGTATAAACATCAAGTCAAATTATTTCCAGGTATCTTGTAACTGATAGTATGTTTCTGTGAGAAATTGAAATGATGATTTAATTAGATGGTGAAATGAACATCTGAAGCAGTCAGCTGCAGAGTGAGGATTATAAATTCCTTCCTTCATTTTCTTTGTTTTGCATTGAAAATTTAAAATTTGTATTTAAGAAATGTAGGCACTCTGGTGTTCAGAATAAGGATTTAACATTAGATGCAAAACTATCTGAAACAGCTACTAAAATACTTTTGCAACCTAGTTTGGGGGAAGAAATAGAACATTTCCACATTTTATGGTAGGGCAGACATATATAATGAGTCTAATATAACAATAGAATTATTTTTATTAGCTCATCTGTAGTAATTCTATGTCACAAAATTCTTGATCAAGGGCACTGAATCTTACCATTCTGATCATGATGGATGCTATAAATCATGAAATCTCACTGAACTCAATACATTAGAAACCTGAATCTCTCCTGAGAGAAAGGCATTGCCTGGTAATATGAGCTTTTTATTATGAATCAGAAATGTCTTTGTTTTGCCTTAGTGGACTTCAGTGCTTTCCACTTAGTCAGTGTGGGATCTATCATGAATCAAAAATGGAGCATTTGTCAACAATGCAATGATGCTCTTCATTTTAAAGTGCAGTGGTATGTAATAGTAGGAGCACCATGTCCTGTGTTGGTCACTGTGTTCTTAAAAAACCTCAATGAATTGGAAAGTGTACAGAGGAAATCAAAAGAATGGTAAGAGCGTTAAAAAAGTTTAACTATGAGGAAAGGTTGAAGAGCAGAGGCACCACTGTGAGACCACTGATAGTTATCTTTGAATGCTCGTGGTGATTGAAGGAGGTCCCTGATGACTGGGAAAAAGCAGATGTTACATGCTTTTCAAAAAGGGCAGGAAGAATGATAAAGTGAACAATAGGTCACTCAGTCTTCCTTCACTCTCTCAGAGGATTACAGAGAAAGACCTCACGGAAATTGTTTTCAAGCCTGTGACAAGAATGTGTTTGGGAACAGACAGCATGGATTTACCAAGGCCAAAGTATGCTTGACTGATTGCCTTCTTAGAAGCTAGTGACTCTTTGTACGGGCTGGAGGGAGTGGTGTGTGTCCTTTGTCTTGGAACAAGCAAGGCCTTTGACAATAGTCTCCCATAACAAACATGTGGCCTAGAAGAGGAGATGCAGACTGGATGGAACACAAACTGGATAGAAAACTGTCTGAAACAGGCTTTAGGGTAGTGGTCAACAAATTGAACTCTAACTGGAAGTGATATTCCGCAGTATTGTTATTTAAACCCAGCTGGCAGCTCAGTGCCACGCAGCTGCTCGCTCACTCCCCTTGTGCTAGGATTCTGGAGAGAACTGGAAGGGTAAAAGTGAGAAAACTCATGGATTGAAATAAAGGCAAAGGAAAAAACTGCACATGCAAGCAAAGCACAACAAGGAACTCATTCACCATCTCCCGTGGGCAGGCAGGCATTCAGTCATCCCCAGGAAAGCAGGGCCCCGATATGCATTATGGTGACTTGGGAAGGCAAACACAGTTATGCCAAACATCCTCCCCTTCCTTCTCCTTCCCCCAGCTTTATATGCTAAGCATGACACCATATGGTGTGGGGTATCCCTTTGGTCAGCTGGGATCAGCTGTGTCCTCTCCCAGCTTCTTGTGCACCCCCAGCCTCCTCACTGGTGGTGTGGGGTGAGGAGCAGAAAAAACCCTGACAATCTGTGAGCACTGCTCAGCAATAACTGAAACATCCCTGTGTTATCAACACTGCTTCCATCAGAAATCCAAAACATTAGCCCAAATCAGCAACAACAAAGAAGATCAGCCAAAACCAGCACAATCAGGGGCCAGTATTGGGATGATTTTACTCACTTTCATGAGACAAACATGATGGAGTTTAGCTAAAGCAAATGCAAAATCCTACATCTGAGACAGAACAAATGCACGCAGCAATACATGCTGCTGAGGCAGCAGTACTGCAAAAAAACCTTGGGGTGTTGTTGGCCAAAAAATTGAATGTGAATCCCCAGATTAGAGTGTAGGTAGCAGGTCAAAGCTGTTAAAGAAAATATTTATTCCCCTTTACCTGGCATTTTGAAGGCTACATCTGGTATATTGTGCTCAGCTTTGCATGCCCCAGTACTAAAGTTAGTCCAGCAAAATGTCATTAAGAGGATTGAGTGACTGGAGCACATATTGTATGAGACAGAGTGAACTGGATTTGCTTGATCTGGAGATGAGAAAGTTAAAAGGGGGTTAAATTTCTGTCTTCAGTAACCCAAAAGTCCTTTGTAAAGCCAGACTCTTGTAGATGAGTAACAAAAAGACAAGAGGTATTTAATTGCCACAGGTCGCAATAAAGAAAATTATAACTGAATATGAGGAACAACATTTCAGGGTGAAAATTGTTAGGCACTTGAATAGATTTCCAAGAAATGTAATGAAATTTCCATCCTTGGAAGTTTCCCTGAGCAACCCTATATGCTCTTCCATTCTGTTCACTCTGTTGTTAATGCTTCTAGGAAGAGAAATTGGTCAATATGTTTTTTGCTATAAAAAATAAAATCTGATCTTTATGAGCACAAGAAATATCTTTGAGGTACTTTCCAGAACTTCACTTCTATGAATTATTTAAGGCAGGCCCTACAAAACAGAAATTGTGTTTAGCAGCAGCTAGATGTTGGGTTCCTTGATAAATATTAGAATTTATGTCTGCAAATAAGACATAAGGAATAAAGCTTTGTCTGGAGCTCTGGAGTATTCAGGCACCTAAGAACTGGAGTCACAAAAAACAGTGCGTGGATGCACACTGTGAAATGTAAATAAACACAAATGTATACATGACAGATAAACTTTTAAAGTTTAAGGAATTTATTCAGCTGTGTCTGAACTTATGATATGGTCAGTTTCTGCCCATAGTTGGGACCTATTGCAGAGTTGTGTGCTTATGAAAGTATTACAGAGCACAGGTAGAAACTAGACATTGAGATATTCTCTCTTAGCCTTTTTTGTTTTTTGGGGTTTTTTTTTTGTTTTTTTCTTTGTGGGTTTTTTGGGTTTTTTCGTTTGGTTGGTTGGTTGGTTTTTCTTTTTTTTTGTTTTTTCTTTTGAATCAGCTGTTCAATTGTTAGTATACTCAGCAAGGTTAGACAAGACACTGGGAGAATTAATGCCAAGTCAGCATTTCTTAAGTGCTTTGAAGATAAAAGACAATATAAAGCACTAATTATCAGTACTAATTAGCATCCCACCAAACATGACTCATTGACTGGTTTTTCAAGTCTTTAAAGGGTTGTCAGCAATCTTCTGGAAAGCTTGAAAACCTTTTTCTCACAGAGAGAAAGTGAGAGCTGGAAAGCACTGATGTAAAGCCAGTGAACAGCTCTGGGCTTGTCTGACTCCAATCAGAGTAAATTCAGTGAATCAGAGGCTGACTTTTAATTTGGGGCCACCCTCCAAACCATGTAGGTAATCATTAAACAAATGTATGGGGTCAGGCTCAAAACTCATGGAATTCTATGAAATGAATATTTTCTTATCCAGGATACCCAGAGTCTGCTCAGTAGATACAATTGACTCCCTGGCTTCTATCCCTGAGGATATTTTTTTAGATGATAATGTTGAATTTATTCCCATGCAAGTCCAGTTGCATAAGAGTCCTGTCTCCTTTTCATTGTAGATTTTTTCTGCAGCTAAGGTAGGATACAACCTATCAGTTTTAGGGGTGTTTTCTGTGTGTGAACTAGGTGGTTTAGATCGAATTATATTATACCTAGAGCTAGATGTGATTGATAGCTATCCAGAGCTGGAGATATATATTCAGATGATGAAGTGTGGGTGTCCACCCCAGGATGACATCAACAGCTTTCTTGAGTCCAGTGACTGGGCCAATTATCTCTCTGTTAAAGCAACAGAAGCTCTCAAACTTCTTTTAAATGTAGAACAGCTACATTACAGAAATAGACTTGAGCAGGCTGAATACCATCTGTGTCTATCAGGCAAGTTTATGTTTAATGTCCCCATTGGCCTAATCAATGACAGTTGAACTGAGCAGGCCAAACACACGTGAGAGGAACTAATCCCTTCTCGAAATGTGATAGAAGGGTCTTAACGAGACAGAGAGTTGTTAGTGATGCCTCTCCTTGCTGTATTGTCAGAGTGTGCTGTGTGATGTTACCCTTCCACATTGGAGAATTTGGGAAGAAGCAGCTGGTTGGCTTGAATGCCATCATCTCCCTGAGGGATTCAAATCTGTATCTCTGGAGAGTCAGCCTAAACAGCGGATGCTCTGTTTTGAGAGCAGATGCTTTCCATCTCATTTCCCAAAGAGGTGCCAGCTATTGCAGCAAGAACTTCAAAGTTTATTGCACCATAAAAAGTTAATTGAGTTTCCTCCTGTGCAAACCATATAACCATTACGTTGTCTTACAGGAAATGTCATTCCATTTTGTGAGGAACCTGATCCCATCATTTATCACTGGGCAGGTGTTTTTTTATCAATTAACTGTTGCCTGATATAACATGTGATGGCCTGACACTTCCATCGACCTATTTCAAAGGACAGGGACTGCCACACCTGCATTTTGTGTCTGCACCTAGCTTACACTGCCTTGGAGATTCTGTCCTGGACAAAGGCAGAGGACAGCTTAATTGCTAGTCACAGGCAGGCTTGGGCCAAAACACTTGGTTTTTTAACCAAATGCTGTTGCTCTTTTAGACATGCATTTAAATTCAGAACATGTGGGAAACATGCAGAGTTTAAAGAATTATGCAGAAACTCAGGAAAGATTATGAGAATCTCAGATTTGGATTTATATGTACAAGTATATATGCAAGTGCTTTTTAGGCTTCTACCCAAGATGGTATTGTAACTACTAAAAATAATTCATGACATCTGTCTGCAGGCACAGTTTTAAATTGCAGCTGCTTCTCATTCATAAACTTTCACATGTGTGTGTTCAGGGTAAATACATTCTTCAAACCTTTATTGATTTCTGGGATGAACAGATCTGGCAGTAAGAGGAGACAGAGCTGCTAACTTCTGCAAGGTTCCAAGATTTAATGTACTTTCTATAATCCATGAGAGTATGAAAAGACTGGCCTTAGCCTATTAATTATCAGCATTAACACATAAAATAGAAATTAAAAATCACAGAATGGTTGGAAGGGACCACAGCGGGTCATCCGGTCCAATTCCCTGATCAACCAGGGTCATTCTAGAGCACAAAATATAGAACTTAAGATAAAAATCAAATCATGCATTTCCTTAGACGAGTGGTTTTCCAGAAAAGTAAATTTTTTGGCATTGTTCCTGAAGGAGAAAATGGAAAAAACCTGGAATTACTGTAAAAGGAGAAGTTCAAAAAAGAGCTTATAATGTTAAGACTCTAGAGGCTTTGGAAGGAAATGATGTTACAGACAGAGGCTGTAGGCAGTAAACATCTTAATTGTTTAGAGTTAGAGGTCTTAGATGCTTTTAGGCATCTGTGCCTATGAGCACTGTACAAGAAATTTGGGCTGCTGACCCTGAAATCACGTGCTTGGAAAGGAAGGAATTTGGAGCTTCAGAACAGGAACCAATGTATCTGACTTCATGGAGCATGCTGCTGCAGAGTAGAAGCATTTAGAAATGTACCCGAGTTCTGCCCTTCTCTGAAGCTCTGGTGCCTTCACAGGCTGCATAGAAATGTCTTCTTATGCCACAAGTGCACAGTCTTGAGTCCAGGAGCTGGAATCAATAATCCCTGGAGGTCCCTTCCAACTCAGAATATTTTCTTCTAACAATCACATAAGGCAATTTTATTTAAATAGATGTATAGGCTGAATTATTTTACTTTTTCATATTTTAACCCATAATTTGGGATTATATCCAAGACCACCTGGAAGAGGAAAATCAGAGTTGAATGGATTTATCTTGCTAGATTAATTGGTGTCTTTTTATATGTGGTAAAATATAAATATTGGATTTGTGATGGCCACCAAAATGAAAACCAAATACCACAGTACTAGCTTTTTTGTCACATTTGCACAGTTTCTATAATCCACAGCCATTCATGTTCTTGCTTACAAGTTGCTAAGGGGATTCTTGGGTTTTTTATTGGTTTGTTTTTGTTTGTACTTTTTGGGTTTTTGCTTGCTTGTTTGTTTTGTTTTTGTAGTTGTTTTTTTCGTTGTTTTGTTGGGGTTTTTTTGGGGTGTTGCATTTTATGATCCTATTTTATCATAGTTTTGAGCATACTTGTCATATCTGGGAGGCTAATCAAAGAAGGATGAGTGCAGAAGGCATTTAATTTACACCAGTTCTCATGGTGCAAGTGTTAATCCAGATTCCTGACAGGCTTTTCTGGGAACTGTCTGGATCTTCAGTCATATTCCAGTTCGGGATGCTGATGGAACTTGAACAAGATTAAAACATCTGTTGGGAAAACTGAAAGTAAATAAACTACTTTAAAATTTAAAACATAAGGTCTTGAAAGGAAGAGGTGGGAAGATCCTCCTGTTGCAAGTGAGGCTGCAAAAGCATATTATCAAGTATAACATTAGGGGCAAAAATAATGATGCCAAAGGGCTGTTCATTAGTCACTTGTGAAATAGAAGGAGCTGTGTACTTTGAATGGCTCTCAGCTTACCAGGAAGTGATAACAAGGATTGACCTTATAGCAAAACAAAGCTTCTATAGAGACATAGTGAAATGAACTGCTAAAGAATTAGTAAAAAAAAAAAACCTCCATTATTAGCTAAAAAACAAGATAGTTGAGATATGAAAGATAAAACTAATTTTCAGTGAAGAATGAGCAACTAATTTACCTTAATTAAAGAAAGATGAGATCTGAAATGAGCTTGAATCTTACTGCAAAGGCCTTCTAGTACATATAATGCACTGCTATAAAGAGAAAAACATAATATTCATGGTACGTTTGCACTTTTTTTTCTTCAGTTTTCTACTTAAAGAAGAGATCTCTTTCCCAAGAAATGCATAAAGATGTCATATTGCAAATACATGTTTATATAATTATGTGTATGCACATAAATATCTCCCACCAGAAAGGAAGGTGAGTCATTTAGATGCTAGTATTATCACTTCTGAGCAAAAGTTTTAGGCATGTATGTCTTAAAGAATCATCATCAGATTTCACTATCTTGACTGCTGCTGCTGTCTCAGATGTCATGATCACTGACTCAGGGATTCAAGCCAGGAGCTCCTATTTCCGAGGGGTGACCTCACTGTCGGCATGTGAGCAGGATGGTGGCAAAAGGCATTTCTTTCAAAGCCCCACCATTTACTGGGCAGAAAATAATTCAAGATTTATTATGCTGCTGAGGAATAAATGAAAGAGCAATTTTGAACTCAGTAATCTGGTTAGGACCTGGAAGGCAGAGACTGGCATTACAGGGACTGAATTGCTTATGTGTGCTAATTAGGTGTGGGCCAGTTTTAGTTGTTTATGCACCTCTGATAGTCTGAGCTGGGAGATGATGCTGCTTAAAGAAAAAACCATTATTTTATTCCATTATTTGGATTGAAGATGAAGGTATGGAGAGACAGCCTACTGTGAATTGAATAAGAGCAGTTTGGAAAATTAGTACTGAGCCCTAAGAGCAGCAGTGTATTCTCCCAAGATTTCATAAAGTGAACTAAGGCAGGCTAACTCAAGTAAACTAGAATTCAACTGTGTTTTCATATAACCTTAAATTAATAGCTGAAGGTGATATCTTCTTAAATAATTGGATTTTTTTCTGTATGATTGCATATGACAGTCAACAAACTTTTACACCATTGTTATCAAACTAGTATTCACAGCAAACTGATTAACACAAAAAATCACTAACAAAAACTTATTCAATCATCTCTCCTAAGCCAGGTGTTGGAAAATGATCTTTTTCTTTGTCTGTACAGCTCATGTATTGGGCAAATTAAGTTTTTTCATTTGAAAAAATATTTCTCCATCTTTCACTCGATGTGAGCATTACATTCATTACAGCTAGCTTGGCTGCCTTGGCAACACTAAGATCAATATACTTCCCTAAATAAAATTTTCTGGGTAAGTCCTTCATAGGTCATGAAGAGATAAATAATATGCATTGCAAAACAAAAGAAAATACAGGAAATTTTAGTTCCATATGATAAGAAACTTCACCTTCATTATGCAATGTGTTTAAAAGTTAGTATTAAGTTCAGTGATACTAAGTTTTGGGTTCTGAGCATGATCAATTCAGAGCAGTTTGTACAAACAACATTGGTATTTCAGATTTCATAAAAATCGCCAACAAGAAGTAAAAAAAATATTTCTCAAAATCCCTTTATCAGTCAGAACTGATTAAGGCCACTGGCTTAGGATTCTTATATTTTCATTAAATTGTATGATATAAAAATTAAAAATGTATTGCTTACAAATAAAATGTCTCGCTACTGTGGCTGTGAGAACTAGAGAGCAGTAATTTCAATAAAGAAATAAAATACTGTACAGCACTCTTCAAAGCATTTTGATACATTTTCAATATTCTGTTGTGGCTTAACGTGAGCCAAGCCCCATGCAGCCACACGTTCACTCCCCTACCAGGAGAGAGACTGGAGAGAGAACGGGAAGAAGACTCATGGGTTGGGATAAAGACAGTTTAATAGGGAAAGCAAAAGCCTCACATGCAAGCAAAGCAAATGCAGGCAGTAATTCACTGCTTTCCCTGAGCAGACAGGTGTTCAGCCATCTCCAGGAGAGCAGGGCCCCCTCACATGCAAGGGTGACATAGGGAATCAGACACCATCACTCCAAACATCCCTGCTTTTCCTCCTTCCTCCAGTTTATATACTGAGCACGATGTCATAAGGTCTGGGATATTCCTTTGCTCATTTGGGGTCACCTGTCCTGGCTGTGTCTCCTCCCAAACTCCCATGCACCCCAACTCTCTCTCCAGCGTGTTGGGATAAAAAGCAGAAAAGGCCTTGGCTCTGTGCAAGCCCTGCTCACAACAACAAAACCAACTCAGTATCACCAGCCCTGTGTTCAGCACAAATCCAAAACAGAGACCCAAACCAGCCACTGGGAAGAAAGTTAACTCTACCCCAGCCAAAACCAGCACAAATGCCTAAAGACATACATGAAGACTTGAATATTTTATGTATTTCAGAGCTATGAAATTAATTTGGAAGTTTGTCAAGCTAGGCAAAACTGACCGGCTTGAAAGAGTTTGCATGTGTGAGAATGATGAGAAACCTTACATAACTTCAGTGTTACGCAAAAACCAAAATTTTCTCCTCTTTAGTACTTAATTTTTAATTGCATGTTTCTGATAACTGGTGTTCTACAAGATATTAGTTTGGATTGGAAAACCACCTAAGTGGATGTTTTATTATTAGCCTATATTTTAAAACTTTAATGTGGAAATAAATTTTTCATTTCTACTGCTATTGTTTTTATTGGTCTCATTTTATTCTTCATAATAAAATTTCTCACATTCCAAGTAAGCCTCTTTTGCACATGTTAAAAAATACAAGTTAACAAATGCTGGAATAACAGAAGTGTTCTTGCTTATTTTCACTTACCCATATTCTGAGTGGAACTAGTTCATAATGTTATCATAAGTAAGACTCAGGTATCTGTGTTCTACAATTTCAAAGATTTTATTTATTTTAAAATTAATAATTTTGTTTCCGCACAATTCATGGGAAGTCAACATATTACTGTTATTTTCACGGATAACAGAAAAATAAAGTTGTTGTGGAAAACATCAGCAGAACTCTAAGGAAACCCCCATAAATTAGATAAATATGGTAGACTAGATAAAATCATGAGCAACTTAAGTGCCTGAAAAACACCTAGATTCAATATATTTGGTTTTTTGAAATTATTTATTCATGTATTTATTTATTTATTTTCTAATCCTCATTTAGTGCACATGCATCTAAGAAGCCCATTCATGAGAACAGGACAGGTTGGACTATTGATAGTTAACATAGTCCTGATTTTGTTTTAACAATGCAACAGAAGACATTTGATCTTGCACCATCTAATTACATGATAGAATTGCATCAGGTCTGTGCTCTTGTACTAGATTAGGATGAGAGCAGAAAGGAATAAAAGTATATCAACTTTCAATTCTATTTTTATTTCCAGGAACTAACATTGCAACATATTTTTACTTGGATAAAATTGTATGCAAACCAGTGGGTTTTTTGGGAAATGTTATATGTCATAGCAGCATTTGAATAAATGATCTGCATTTTAAATACAGATAATTAGCAGCTTTTCACTGGTGTCTTTATTGGTAACTTTGTTTTCTAGTGATAACAGAAATTACTAGTGAGGAAATGGGGGTGACAGCCCCTGAAAATTGATGGTTTTATGGATCCTTGACTCATAGAAATCAGATATGGAAAAGACTTTTCATGGTGAATCATCTGGTATAGTTTGCTGTCTGTTGGAAGTTTTTTTATTCTTTTATGTTGCAGCATTTTAGTGTGTTAAGTGAAGGAGCTGATAATTGGTTCCCTTGGGAGAATATTTTGAAGTAGAGATTTCATTGGGCCTCATTTTATTTACATATTTAATTGCTCATTTTATTTACACATACAACAACAATGAAATTAATAGGACAAGATATGTTTGCTACCAAGGGTTTTTTTTTCATGACATCCACTTTCATTGCTACTCTTCAGCTTCAGCTGTTTTTTTAAATAATTTTTGCAAATTGAGATATGCTTAATTAGTTACCACTTGGTGGGGTTTTTCCTTAACCCAAAAAATTATGTAGGCTAGTTTTGAGTTTGCATGATCTTTGAAAGAGGCTTGAGGCAGGGGACAGTTTACTGTCATTTCCCAGGGAACTAAATAAAAGGTAAGTATGTAGAAGTTACTAGATTTGAAATTACTCACTTCCTTTATTTCTATCCCTGCCTCATATTTTTCCTAATTTTCCTTTCTTTAACATTTCTTAACAAGTTATCAAGAACTATCTGACAGCTTCTTGGTGTCAATATTTTTAATCCATATACAGTTTAGAAGCTGTGACTGTGTAGGTGGCTTATTGTGGATATAATCAATATGAGCTGAGGCATGTGAGAAAAGAAACCTGTCTCCTGAATATTTTTATCTTTCTCACCTTCATTCTTAATTTCCTTCCTAGTTTTCTTTTTGTACCTTCCCTAGAACAATTTCTGTTTTGTGTCTTTGCTCTCTTCCCCAGCAAAGCTGCAGATGACAGTATATTGCAGCTGCAGGGAGACAAGGAAAATATTGCAGTAAGGCCACTGACCTGCTGCTGGAGACTGATACCTATATTGGCCTCAACAGCTTTGGGAACATGTACCTGGATGACAGAGTAAGAGCTGGAAACCCAAGTAAAATAACTGTGAAACAGAGAAAAATAGTTTCTGAGAGTGACTTGAATTTGGGAAAATACCATGGATGATTGTGCCCAAGAGGAAAGTGATCTATTCTAAAAGTACAGCAGGGAAAAAGGCATTTGTCGAGTTTGAATTGCCAACAGAGTGAGCTAATGAAAGGAGTTGGCCAAATAGACTCTATAAAAGCACATTTCCAGTCTTATAATTGAGAAATGATAATATGTTTAAATGTGGGTTTTTTCATTAATTTCTCTTAGCGTTACATGAATGGATACAGATTGTTAGAAATGCATTTGGAAGGGAAAATGCCATATATACATATGCCATATCCCTTTGGACGTATATAATACAAATGTCTAACCATGTAAGTCTTTGGACCAAGTTTGGTCATCCTGAGAGCTTTTTGAGAGTTTAAAAATGAGAATGAGATAATACTCTAAAAATAGAGAATTTAAAGGGATCACACTGATAAACATCAGCTAAAAATCTGAATGGGAAAAAGTTACAAAAAGTCAAGGAATAGCTTTAATCAGTGCAAAAAAGAAAGAGGTGCAATCTTGAGGTAAATGTTCTTAAATAAATCATCTATTAGGAGTTATTACAATTAGAACAGGAAAGTGAGATCCAACATGGGATGGGGAGTACATATATATGCATCAGATAAAATGAAGAGAATAAATGTGGTTAAGAGTGGGGTGGAACAATCAGGTGGGTAACATTTTTAAAATTAAATACGAAATAATGCTTTTTCAAGGGACATGGGAGAAGACAGTGTGCTGGAACCACAGAATAATAGTGTTGGGAAGACAGATTAATTCATTTACCCAAAGTCCTGGCACTGACAGCTTTACAAGCCCAAGTCATAGGCTGTATGGATGCTGCCAGGACTCATCTCAGGAAGGTAAGTGGCTACACAGCTCCTGGAGTAAAAATGAGAGCTGAGCTGCAATTCCCTTTAGTGTCCATAGCTATTGGCAACAGTCCACATAGCTATATATAAATTGAATAAAAATGTGCATCTGCAGACTTGTAGGCTGGATGACTCTATTTTCATTGCCCATGAGTGATGTTCTTAGGGGGACAACTGAACAGGGGTTCATTTCTTCCACTGGAGTTTTCACTGAGGTCATACCAAAGATAAAGGCACATTATCAAAGCTATGGGAGAGAAGAATTTTAGTCTAGGTTAGCAAATGATGGAAGCATAAGTTTACAGGTCAGTCTTAAAGGTTTAACATAGAAAAGAGGAAAGTTACTGTGCAAAAATGGTGTTAGAAAGGATAAAATTGTATTTTTAACTTTTTAGGTGTTTCATCTAACACAGCAGAATAGATTTAGATGCAAATGACGGTCTTGATGTCTTAGTACACAAATGAAATAGGGATTTGATTTTCATTATGGAAAATTAGTTCAGAGATTTAGAATAGTATTGATAGTATTGAAAATAATGTGTGATTTTGAACTGAAAAGAAAGAAGATATTGCCTTTAATATAAAAGATACATGTAAAGGTATTCAAGCCCTCAAAATGCTCACAGAACTTGTTGAACCTAACTGGTGTCATGGTGTAATCCCAGCTGGCAGCCAAGTCCCACATGATCACTCATTCATTCTCCTCTGGTGGGATGTTGAAGAGAATTGGAAGATAAAGTGAGAGCACTTGTGGGTTGGGATAAAGACAGTTTAACAGGGGAAAGCAAAAGCTGCTCATGCAAGAAAGCAAACCAAGGAAATCATTCACCCCTTGCCATGGGCAGGCAGGTGTGCAGCCATCCCCAGGAGAGCAGGTTCCCATCACATAGCAGTGACTTGGGAAGATAAATCCCAATAATCAGTCTGAACATGTGGCCCTGAGATGAGCTCAGCTGGTCAGAGCATGGTGCTGACAACACCAAGGCTGGGGGGCTGATCCCTGGGTGGGCCATTCACTGAAAGGTTGGACCCAATGATCCTTGTGGGTCCCTCCTAACTCAGAATATTCTGTGATCTGGGGGTATTTATAGAACATGCCCCTCTTCCTCCTTCTTCCCCTGGCCTTATATACTCACATGATGCCATGTGCTGTGGGTATTGCTCTGGTCAGCTGTCCCAGATGTGGCCCCTCCCAAGCCCTTGTGCAGCTGCAGCCTCCTCGCTGGTGGTGTGGGTGAAAAATGGAAAAGATCCTGACCCTGTGTAAGCACTGCTCAGCAGGGACTAAAATACCTCTGTTGCAACACTGCTGCCATCAGAAATCCAAACCACAGCCCCATACTGCTGTGAAGAAAACAAACTCCATCCTTACCCAACCCAACACATTCAGGGGCCAATGACTAAGGGCTATTTACTGTTGTGTTCAAGGTCTACAATAGAACATAAGCAAGTGTTGGATGTTGTGTTTTAAAAAGGAGAATTACCAACTAAAACCAGGAAGCCTGTTTTTCTTTTTGTCAGTGAAAAACTTTCAGCTCTTCAGGCATCAGCTTGCAAAGAGGTAGAACAGACAGGTTAAAGTGAGGTGATGAACAGTAATACTTGTTTGAACTCGGTTGTGGCCAGTTGGGAAGACCTTACTGAGAAAGTGAAAGTGGATGGATAAAGGTTAATATGAAAATATGAATTTTGAAGTTCTTTTTTCTTAAGATGGAGTAGGAGACTAATATAATTTTTTTTCAGGAAAGCAGACTTCCATGAACTCAGAGAACTGATAGATAAGAAACTAGGGAAAATGAAGTTATATGAATACAGAGCACAAAGTCTGATAGATTCTTAAAAGCCATTTATGGGTCACAAACACAGAACTCAGAACTCAGTGCAAAGAAAGGCTAGAAATTATGTTACACCACAAATTTAACTGGGATATGAACTCTTCAGCAACCTCACACACCAGAGGGGATTTCTCAGAATTTGTTAAGGGTGAGTATAGAAGAACAACATGAAATTGTAGACAAAAAATCAAAAAAGTATCAAATTTATATAAACTATATAAAAAAGCATATACTTTTTTAAAAAAGTATAAAATGACATGCAGTTATCAGGAGGCAAAACATAATCTGAAAGCATACTGGTATTTAGAAGAGTAAAGAAAGATCTCTACACAAAGGGATAGGATATCCAATAGTGAAATATCCTGAGAATTCTGAGTATTTAATGTCTTTTTTTTCATTCTTCAGCAAAATACCTAATTGGCTAACACAATTAAGACATATGGAAATAGAGGTAAGAACCACTGTACTATAAGTAAAAAAAGAGGGAAGAGACTCATGAGTCTTTTTCAAATCTATTCAGTCAAGTAAAATTCCCAGCAGGAGATTCAGCAAACTGAATGAAACCATCTCAAAGCCGTTAGCATTTTTATCTGAGAACTCATGCAGAATGGATGAAATCCTAAAAAACTGTAAAAAGGCAAAAATAGTACTAATCCTTGAAAACTGGGGGGGGGGGGGGGGGAAGTAAGCCAAGATACTATATACAACTAAACAACTTAAATTCATATAAGAACACAATAACAAAATTATTGAAAACAAGATGTAAAGTAAGAGATCTCATCAATTTGTCCATTACAGATCATGTCAAGCCACATTATTTGTCTTTTTGACAAGGTAGTGGGCTGATGGGTAAAGAAGGAGCAGATATGATTTATTTTGACCATGGAAAGGCTTCAGGCACCATTTCACATGACAGTTTCATGCAGGAGCTAGGGATCAAAATAATCCTACTGCAAGGCTGCACAACTAGGTGCAAAAATACAGCTCAGGAGAATGGTTTCAATGGCTTAGGGATGGATCAAGAAGGGCTGCACAAAAGCCTATCCGAGGCTGGACGCTACTTAGTGCCACTCCTAATGTCTTGTCTCAAGGACAGAGAGGGTGTTTTCTACTTTTGTAAGCAATATAAATTTGCCTATGAGCACTAAGGATGGCTCAAAGTGATATTGACTGACAGGAGTCAGTCAGACTGAAATTGTTATGTTTGAATTATATAATGAAGAATGAAAGGCTTTATACATTGATAGATAAAAGTCATGTGCAGAAATATAACATGGATATGGCTGTCCCAGCCATAATTTTTCTATGAAACAACTGCCTTGCTGATTAGAAGCCAAACGTAACTTAAAGTAATATATTATATGCTAATTAATTTTTAAGACATGATGATAAATAGATAATATTAATGGCTGGAGAATATCTGCATGTGCCCTGGCTTTTAGTCAGATATCTCCTTCTCTCTCTTCTCTCTTCTCTTCTCTTCTCTTCTCTTCTCTTCTCTCTTCTCTTCTTCGCTTCTCTTCTCTTCTCTTCTTCTCTTCTCTTCTCTTCTCTTCCTCTCTCTCCTCTTCTCTCTCTCTTCTTCTCTCTTCTCTTCTCTTCTCTTCTCTTCTCTTCTCTTCTCTTCTCTTCTCTTCTCTTCTCTTCTCCTCTCTTCTCTCTCTCTCTTCTCTTCTCTTCTCTTCTCTTCTCTTCTCTTCCCTTCCTTCCCTTCCCTTCCCTTCCCTTCCCTTCCCTTCCCTTCCCTTCCCTTCCTTCCTTCCTTCCCTTCCCCTTCCCCTTCCTTCCCCTTCCCTTCCTTCCCTTCCCTTCCCTTCCCTTCCCTTCCCTTCCCTTCCCTTCCTCTCCCTTCCCTTCCTCCTTCCCTTCCTTCCCTTCCCTTCCCTTCCCTTCCCTTCCCTTCCCTTCCCTTCCCTTCCCTTCCCTTCCCTTCCCTTCCCTTCCCTTCCCTTCCCTTCCCTTCCCTTCCCTTCCCTTCCCTTCCCTTCCCTTCCCCTTCCCTTCCCTTCCCTTCCCTTCCCTTCCCTTCCCTTCCCTTCCCTTCCCTTCCCTTCTCATTTTCCACCCTATTTCATCATTTAGCAGTGAATGCTCCATTATTGCTGTTGTTTTCTGCTGTGTATCATAGTACCATAAACTTCATTTATCATTTCTTCAAAAAAGATTAGATGAAATGAAGCAAAATATTTTATTCTTGGATGTCCCTTCTTCAACAGCCAAGAAAGACAACTTGTGGTCAGAAATTCAATGCCCTATTTATTTCTAGTTGATGGCTACTGCATTTGCTTGAACCTCAGGCTACTTAACTGGTGATACTTGTGAAGTACTGCTGTGAATATTACTGCTTTCTGTCTCCAGGAGAGTGGGGCCACTCCCTTGTCAAACATGTAGAGTGAATTAGGCTTAGCTGATAATTTCCTGGGCTTTAGGAAAGGATTAGGCAGTTGCTTGAGGTCAGGTCCAGGGGCCTACCCCTCTATAAAGTTCCAGACCCTGGCCTTAGAAATGTATTTGTATAAACAAACAAAGAAAAAATAAACATATGCATTTCTAAATAATTATTCATATACTGTATAAATTTGTACAATTTCTAGACATATATGTATTTAAATTTTCTTATATTTGGCATATGGAGAGTTTAAAATTGAAGGGTTGGTTATCTCTAAATATCTGAACTAATGGAAATCTAGAAACAGAGTTACTCAGCAAAATGAAGCAAATTAATGAAATTTAAGAAGATTATCTGGAAAAATGCCTAGGGTTTGAGATCTATTGCACTATAGTGGTCATTCTTAAATTAGACTAGACAGAGTAGTAATAAAAGCATTTTAGTAAAGTGTAATGCTTCAGTGTTAGGTCCATAACACATAAATATGTGAGAGGGGATGAGGGAGCTGTGAAGTTACCCAGCTGTCATTAGAGGAATGAAAGTGGGTTTGCACCATAGATAAGCTTCCACAGACGACAGACTGCCTATGATCTCAGACCAACAGACCTGGAATTAAGCTAGATTTTATCTATTTCTGGAATTAAAAGTCTGCTCTTATGAATGCTGTCATGAATTTAAGTGTCAGGCCTTTGCTACCATAAGCATTTTTACCCCTTGTGTTGATGTTCTAGTGAGAGTTCTTCCTAGAAAAATTAGTTTGCTCCACCATGAGTCACACAAGAGCCTGAGGAGTGTAAAATATTTAGTGTGAGCATGATTGGCTCTGTACACAATGACATGAAGATGAAGGTGAACTGCACACAAATTATTTAAATTGTTTTAAGGCAAGTACGAAGTATTAGCATTTTCTTAGTTAGAACAGAGATTGTATTTACATAATTTGTCTTGATTGTAAATCTTCTTGCAAGGCTCTGGCAAATGGCACTGAATCATCTTCAGAAATGTTTTCACTGCATTAATATTGGGAAGTATAGTAGACAGTGGGAGGGTGCTCAAACAAGATACAGCCTAGACAAGGACTCAGTGAGGTTTTAGCTTTTACTGAGGCTTTAAAAGAGGCTTTAAAAGTTCTTATTACCAATAACTATCAAGATTGGCATATCCAAATAATGAACATTTCATATTCACAGTTAATCCAAATGGAACAATACTGAATTGTGACTATATAAAGTATATGCATTTGTAACTAGAATTGAATGGCATCTGTCTGTGAAGTCTGTTTTGTTCCATTTTCTTTGTAAACATGTTTTAGCTAAATTCCAATGGCAGATTTTTTAATGAGCAAGACCTTTCCTTAAATAATGACATCATAATTAGGATCATATGTACAACATGGTAGTATTTCAATTCTGATATTCTTTTTACACCTAACTTCCATGTATAGTGTTGAAACTTGCCTGTGAAGTTGAAACTAGTAAAATAAAATGCAAAAACTGAAAAATTATCTACAGACTACTTTAGGCTGCTTTTGTTAGTGAAGTCTCTGAAGCACAAGCTTAACATTTGACAGATCAGTGACTTTTCTGATTTTTAGAATATGACATGTAAGGAAAATGATGGTCCATTGACTGCTTTTTTTGTTTTCTTTGGTTTGGTTTTTTTGTTTGTTTTGTTCTGTACCAACTCTATGCCACTACATTTTGTGAAAAATCTGAAGAGAGAATAAGTTTTGTTTCCTTACAAGGAAAAGATTCTAAACATATTCTAAATATAAGCAAAACTATTATGTGTGTTGAAATAATACTTGTAAGTAATAATCAGTGCCATGGACAATTGAGACTGTGTTGTCCCAAGACTTGCTCAGCTCCTAACAAGAACTGAGTGAAATTTGATGAGACAAGAGCTCTTTAAAAAATGTGCTACCCAAAATTTACATGATGTCTCTGTCTTTAAGCTCCCTATCTAATTGAGATGCTACACTGTGAGGTCACTAAACTCTACCTAAGTCCCCCAGAGAAACCCAAGCATCCAAGCGTTTTAGTCAAACTTAATCCATGCAAATTGTACTGAGGCATGCACAAAGGTCAGTGTTTTCATTCTCAAAAACCACAATGGGCACAACAGGGCCTTTTGTTTCACTGAAGGCTCATCACTCTAACATGTACAAAAGAACTGGGAAACCTGAGCTCCTATCATCTCCAGGCTGAGGTGATTCATTTGCACATGGGTCCTTTCATGAGGACACCTTCAGCCCTATCAAAGTGTCCTAGTTTGTCTGGGGAGTGGTGCCTCCATTCTTCTTGAAACCAGGATATATTGCAGCCAAAAATGGGAAAGGTATGGAAGTTGTCAGCTCAGTAATCCAGGGGCTGGAGGCACCTGTACAGTTTTTAAATCAAAGACCTATCTAAGGGAAACTGTACTGATGCTTAAGTTCTTATGAAAAAGACAAGTTTCCCATCTAATTAGCTGCCTACTCTGTAAGAAGAGTCAGATTTTCTAGGTCCTTTGTGACCATATCTGTGTAATCTATAGTATGAAAGACATCTTTTTTTGTGTGTGTGCCTTTACATTACTGTCTTTTCTCTCCTGTGAAAGTTACTTATTCACATCAACTGCACAGCACCCATCTCACCTCAGGCACCCTGAGTAATTCCAGTTGATTAAGGTGCTGAATTGCTGGACAGTATCAGCCAAAGCATCTCTGATCTCAGAGATGATCTCTCACACAAAGGAAAAAACCCATGGGCCTTCTACATCTTAAAGGCTCCATTTAAAGGTTAATACATAGAGACACTCACTCTTGGAAACACTCTATTCTTACCATAAAGGTCTGGACTGTGACTCCCATGTGGATGCATGGTATTTCATGCACAAAACAGCAGGGTTTAAAAAATATGCAGCTTTTTTTAGGCTAGCTGTTCACTGCTCTAAATTCAGGCAGCTCTTCCTGCACTCTGCATCAAGGTCTGAGCTCTGTTCTACTTAAGGGTGACCTGCTGCACTGAAGCCCTTCCCCTGAACCTAACCCTAATTCTCTTTTCAAAATATAATAAATATGATACGATATTATACTATATGATATTATATGATATTATATGATATGATGATATGATATGATATGATATGATATGATATGATATGATATGATATGATATATGATAATCCTTTAAAAGGAGCTAGTAGAAGCACAGAATCAGAGAGGCCTGTCCATTGCCTGAAACTATTTCTAACTGCCTTTTGAAAGTCAACAAGAGATTACATCGGCAGTTATCAATTGCTCAGATGTTACTATTTTTAAAAAATCTCAGATGAGATAAAAAAACAGACAAGGAATCTTAAAATATTTCATAGAATTTACCAAGATTTCTAGTTCTTTAGTATTAGACAACAGGCTTAAATGGGACTGAGCACTAGGAAAGCAACAAAACAAAAATCTGTAAGGGTGAATACATGAAACTTTTCAAGTGTATTGCTATTTGTAGTAATATTATTACTACTCATAATGCAGTAAGTGCATACTGTATTTGGTGATGTATGAAAAAAAAACACAAATAAGTTAAAATTGTTACCTAGGAAATTAATTTGTGCCACAAAATGGACATATTGTAAATTAGCAGCAAAACAAAGACATCTTTTATCACTCTAAATTTTTATTGAGTATTTGTATTTCACAAGTTTAGTCTGGTCCTGGTACCTCTCTCAGTGCAGCTGATTCTGTCCCTACTCCTTTTATTGAAAGAAGAGGTTGATTGTGTTATCCATACGAGCAGCAGGCTGAATAACAAAGATTAAAGGGCACATGATTGTGTTCTTGCCAGTGACAACAAAAGAATAGTGGCATGTTGCCACCTTCTATCATTATAAGCCTGCCTGCGATTCTCCCCACTGCAGTTTCGAAAGGGGAATTTTAGCTTTAGCACAAGGTAGGATTTTGTGGACTTATTCAGTAGTACCAAATAATAATGATTAATATATTTCAGAAATTGGTTTATTTTCTTTCCTTGAAATGAAAGACATTTTCTTGCAGTTTTAAATCAGTTTAACCAGAACATCCTGTTTGTAAGAGATTGAGCTGCTATTGCTGGAATGTAGTGCAAAGGAGATGTGATTGACTCCTGTAATCTGATCAAAGCAGGTGGAATTTTTTAAGGTCCTGTGGAGACTACAGCAGGTAAAAGACTGTTAGGCTGTATGTATAAAATATGTTGATACTTGCAGTAATTCTGTCTCTATCCACCCTGAATGAATTTGAATTCTCTCATGCAGTACCTACAGAATAGTTTCCACAGTTTGTGAGATGGGACACAGCAGATGAGGGTGTTCTTGGCATGAAATGATACCCACATTCCTGGTGTGATATGTGCTTTGTAAATTTTGTTAGGAGAAAGGTGCCATGTTGATATCAGATTAACATCTTCTGATGATCCAAGTATCACCCTGTGAAATGAGTTGGCATTTCTGTCTGCTATAAATAAAGGTTTGTGTATTTAGTTAAACATTTTTGTTGCATAACAGAAGAACTTTTTCTTTCTCATGGCTTTATTTTATTAATATATTCTTCCTTGATATTGATTTAGATTTATATAAACTGTCTTAAGCAATTAAATTTCAGATTAAATTAAAATTTTTCCATTGTTTATTTATAAGCATCATATTTTTTCATAAGTGTATCAGTCAAGGTTAGACAAGCTACTGCCAAATTTTCTGACTTGCTGTTCATGATTGTCTATGATGCTGGCAACTCAAATCATAAGATGTCATTTTTGTTTGCTAATTAAAGTCTCAAGAAGTAACAAGTAGTTGCTGCCCACAAATTAGTTTGCTCACACATGCTTTGCTGCACTTGTGATTAGAGGACATGTCATACATACAAATATCCATTCTAATAAGAAATCCTTCCTGAAAAGCTTCATGAACATTGAACCATGAGATAAAAGCTTGACTGAGCAAAACATCTGTTGATGAGTGCCTTCTAGGTGCTTGAAAAATATTTGACTGAGGCAAGCATCCACTGTGAGATCTAATTTGCAAGAAATGTAAAATGTAAATAAGGCTGCAGTTTAATATAGAGCTTGCAAAGAGACTGTTCTTCGGTAGCTGAGTAGAGTGAACAGACTAAATAGGCCTATCTTCAGGAACCTGAGCAAACTAAAATCTTCAGTTAAATATTTCTTTTTCTATGGAAATTTTTGCATGAGTTACTATTTCCCTGTTAAAGCCTCAAATTATAAGATGTCTGTTCTATCCAGCTTCTCTACCATTTTCTGATTAGATAAGGGAATGGTCCCTAATATCTAAAAATTTCTTGTGCTAATAATTACTAAATAATTCCCTTTCCCCTTTTATTTACATAGCTCCAAACTACAAGGAGGTTTTAAAGAAAACTAGAATCCAACTAGATGTTAAGACAGATTATTTCCTATTACATCTTGGAGTTGAATAGACCAGAAAATACAGTTACTTAGTATCTCTCCTCAATTTATGTCTGTTTTGTTATTCCATGTACAGGGCATATTCCTGCTAGGCTGGGAACATTAGCAATTAAGTACTATCTTCAGTAATTCTCTTGAAACAATCATTGCATTAGCAGTTAGAAGCAAAAGGTGTGGGAGGCAGCTCTTAAGTACCCAGTTGGGGTGAGAAAATGCTGAAGAGCTGAGCTGGGAGATTTGTGGGGTCCCTGAGGCAGTTCAAACCCATGTGTCCCCTTGTAGGATAAGGCTCACAGCACTCATCTACAAGAGTGAGCAGACCTGTATCCTATCATAATCCCTCATGCTGGGTCAGAATTACCTTGCTGGTTAAGGATTTGCCTTAGGAGTCCTTGTATTAGGACTTTTGTGACAATGCCAAAGTTTAGGAACAGAGAATGTTTCAGAGTACATGTTTGTAGGTTTGCCGTTCCCATAGCTACTTCTTCTGATTAATTAGCTAGCATTAATTAGCTAGTCATTCATTAATGACTTAGCAGCTGGGTAGCTTGTACCTTTCTCTAGGAATGACATTAATAATGAAAAAAAAAGCAGAAATTTTATATACAAGATGATACATATTTATATTTTATGTTTCAAATCTCTGAAAATCTGATGCCAAATTTCAGCAGAGAAGCTGAATCATATTATTGAAATAAGACTTGCTGCATGTGGCATCCCCATATCAAATAAAACAAACCCAAATGAAAATATAAAAATAGTAGCTTATATTAATGAATCTTATTTATGTTCATTTATGTTTAGTGAGAATTTTGCATGAAGTGCAGCTAAAAAGCTGATCTTCTTGAATGCAAGTCATTAGTCCCTACAGAGGAGAAGAAGAGGAAGGAGGATCTTTTAAAGTGACAGCTGATTTCTGCAATCTATTAATGATTCCCTTGGAGAGTTTTTGAAAGCATCCTGGAGACAAATGAATAAAATTACAGCATCAATAGTTTTCAATGGGAAGGCACTGTTGCTGCAAAATTCCCCGTTCCAGGCAGAGTGGAAGGTGTAATTTGCAAGCAGACTTACTCCCTGCAACCTGAGACCACAAAATGTGGACCACATTAGCTGGGAAAGAATGCCCACATCCCTCTGTACTGAGCTCATATGTCAGCAATTACTGCATTGCTAGTCTGCTCAAGTTTGGAACACAAGTAAATAAGCAGATGTGATAGCTCTGCTTTAGTCAGGCTTGCAACTAGAGGCCACCCTGCTAAGCATCCTTGATGGCACTGAGTGAACCAGCATGAGGGTAACCAAATGAAAATTCTGATATAATGGAAAATCACAATTCTTTTTCACACTCAGATATATTGCAAAGCATTTGTAAGATGTATTAAAGACTGCTGTTAAAATCTAATTAATCAAAAACTATAAGAATGCAAAGAATTAGTTGTTTGGGTAAAAAGTAGGGGGAAAAAAGCATATCTTTATTGAACACATTCTGGGTATTTAACTTCTGGAAGTTTAATAAATAGATAATTTTCACATCTTGTTCTTATCCATCTTCCTGAAAGGTATTGTAGTCTAAAAACTCATCTGCCCATCACTTGGGGAAATGAATTGTCACCTTCATCTCATCGTTTGTCAGAATTTGCCCTGTGGGTTTGTTACAAAGTTTGCCAGCATTAATAATGAAACAATTGCATGGTGTATTTTTTTTCTGGGAAGTTTCTGACATGATGTTTATGCAACAAAATCACCTTGAATTATCATAGTGTATGGGCAAGGTAACCTAAATAATTTCCAATTTATTTTCAGCATCTCTTTCAAAACTTGTTTGTGTGGATGTCTTTCTGTCAGTATTCTGCATTATGTTCTACAGCAAAATTTTAAGACATATGAGTAGTCAATTTAGAATATTTTCATGCTGGACCTGACAAAACTAGTTTTAAACTTCAGCTGAAATGTTCTGCATAGACCTAAAAATCTCTTGGGGCTGTGAGACAGTTTGGAACTGCATAGTTGAAGCAGATATTCTTACGAAAGTGGTCATTTGTGCAATTGTATTTTGTACCATAACGGGTCCATGTAGCATAACCTGTCTTTCCATTTTCATGGGGCTTTGATGAAACCCATGTATGGATTCCTCCTCATTTTCAGCTAGCAACTTGAATTTAAAATTTATGTAAAATATAATAACAATTTTCCTTTTTTTAAAATTCAATGCAGACAGAAAACAAGACAAGAGAACTTCTTTGTGATCGTAACTGGGAGACAAAAAAATCTACAGGATTCTATAAACCAACTAACCATCTATCCATGTTTTCTCTTCTAAAATGTAGTTCATATTATTAAATACTTTGCTTATGGTTTAAGTTCCAAGCTCTAACTCAACAAATTACTGCACTCTCAAGAAGTTATCAGTAAATTTGAAATATATTTTAAATATGCAAGTTGCCTTGGGATTTCAATATTCATTGAAGACTCAAAATGGAAATTATTTCAAACACCTAATTTAGATCTATGAATATTTACAAGATTAGTTTAATGTGTAGGTTGTACCACAGTGCCTAAAGACCGTTTGCAAATGAGTGAAGTTTAATGAGATGGTCTCTGTATTTTCATTTGCAGTCCTTTTAAAACATAGGTAATTTTTATGGAGTACCACATGGAGCATTTTAGCCTATGTTTTGTTAATTATAGCATATATAAAGATATATATTTAAATAATACAAATTACCTAGCATCTATTATTTTCTTAACATAGTAAACTGATGAATCATGTCTGCATGGGGCCCTGGCGTGCTGTTTCAACCAAAAATGAGCACAAAACCACAGACAATGTCCATATAAAACATTCTAAATAATCATCCATACAAAAATATTTAAATACTTTTTGACATTAACATGTTAGGAAAAGGCACAGGAATTGGGGAATCTATTTTACAATTTTTACTATGAATGCCTCAATCATTCTTCCAGGTTCATACTCCTACTATCAATAAATAAATGTTTGTCTGTCACAAAAATTGTTAAAATTACAGTCCCAATACATTCTTTCAGAACTGAAACAGTGGTATATAATTACTATGATTGATAGACTTGTTCTATGAAATAAGAAACAGAAATCTAAATGAAGAGTACTGAATTGCAAATATTATATAAATCATTATGAATTACAATTATAATAAATAATAATCCAGGTATTTCACTTTTTTATCTGCACAGCTGTAAATGCTATCAGTCATGATGGCATCCATGTCCTACTGTCAACACAAGGAAGGAAATAACGATCAGCCACAAAACATGGGCTTTTCCAGCTGCTGAGCAGAGAAATGGCTGCATGGTGTTTCTATAAACTTGGCCATGCAGGTGACAGCACTGTGCTGAGTACAGCTCTGGTGCTGCCTGGCTTTCCTCTCTTGGTGCAGCAAATGCTCTCCTAGAGAACACATGGGAATAAAATGGCTTGGTTATGGTGGTGAAAACTTTACCCTGCACATCAGCCAGGAGGATGCTCTCAGCTAACTCATCCTGCCCTAGAGCCTCCTTGGAGCCCCATGGGATTCTCCTTTCTTTGCTCACAAAACAAACCTGATCATTTTCCATGCTATTTATTTTGTTCTTAGTTGAAAAATTCTGAAACCATGAGAGTAGTGCATTTTTAAAGTTTGAAACCAGAAGCATGAACCCAAGCAGTCCCACAGAAGGCTTTTCAAAAAGAAGCAGCCGTCCAAAAGCTTGGTGTCATACCTACCAACCTGCTGTGGATGCAGCATATGCTATAAAACAGCTAAAATGGCACTACATGCTAATGGTTGGGGGTTCAATACCAAATTCTCTTGTTCTGAGGGAAAGCCTGTCTTCAAAACTGTCTTCTAGAAACTGGCAAACTGCATGTGCATATTCTTGCTGCAATTAAAAACAAACAAAAAAAAAAAAACCAAACAAAAAAGAAAAAGAAAACAACATATAGCAAATAAACTCTGTCTTTTAAAATAACAATGATAACATACTTAGTGACTTGCTTTATAAACCATGAGATATTAAAAAAGGGAAAACTAATAGCTAAAACACAAAATTTGTTTTTAGAAAATCATTCTGATTAATATCCCATTTTCCAAATTCTGACCAACTCTTCATCTGTTTTCTGACCAAAATTTGGTCATATATTACATTAAAAGTTATAATGGAGCTTTTCAAAGCTACAAACCATTTCAAACACAAGTGATTTAAAATCATATCAAACTCAAATTTCCTCTGCCTTTGTATTTTTACTCCAATAAGAGAAAACATGGAGTGTAGCAAAATTAATTGAATGAGCATTGAATACTTCCTTGGTATTAACTGGAAAGCAAACATAAGTACAAGTATGGGGCTTTTTTTTTACTCTAAGTTAGATAAATACTAGGACAGTATCATTGCAAGTAAGCCATACATATAATAAATCTTAGACTATGAGCAGGTGTGTGTTTGCCTTTTTCTTCTTCCATTTGCATCAAATTTTCTTTCATCGCATCATGTTCAGGATGCCCTGTTCTGAAAGTATTACAAATGAAATATTTTTGGTTCTTTTGGAGATAAGTACATATCATACTCTTCCACCATAAAGCAATTTCAAAGAAAATCTCCCAACTTTTTTTAAGTGCAAGCATACTACTGCATATATCTAAATGCCTACACATATATTTCCTTACTGCCTACACGTTTCTCAAACCATCCGATTAGAAATGGTTTCCATTTAAGATGCATTACATCTAGCAGAATTTATTACTTAGAGGCCCTAAAAAATGACTTCTCTTGTCCTTTGCATATCCACTAACACACAACTCACTTATCAAAAGAGCATTTGGAGTAGTTCCAACAAACATAATGAATCAGGCTTCTCTTAAAACTTGGTAGAAAATGTCTCCTTTCTTACTGAAGAGAGCTAGAAGGAAAGGAAATAATTCTTTTTCAGTAACGCAGAAGAGTTGCCATTCACCCAACCTGTGTGACTGACTCAGTGATGTGTTTGAAGGAGGTAGACTCTATTAGTTTCATGGCAATGTCTTAACAGCAAGCTCTGTCCTGCCCCATGTCAAACCAGAAAGAAGTTCAAAGCTTTGGGAAGCAAGAAACTAGCAAAGAAAGTAACACTGCCACATAGAAATGCCAAGAATAATCATTGAAGATTCGAAATCTGGCAATTGTACTGTAAGGCTGACATGATTTTACTTTTAGCAGTCAGGTAAATATGAGTGTTGCTGAGTAGTGACAGTGGTGTCACTAAAAGTGCCATCACTTTAAAAAGTCATTTGCATTCATACAAAGTTCATTGAAATAAATAATGTGAACCTATATTTTCAAGAGAACATTATGCAGATGGAAAGACCCTGAGCTTGAGCAGTGGGATTTGAGATGTCTTTTAGTTAAGTCTAGACACTTGCCTACTTAGCATGCTGGCTGTTTTCAATTCCATACTGAGACATCTCCCTTTACTGTGACAATGCAAATCATTCTCAGTAGACATTTTATTACATCACATTACTCCATCACATGATTTTTAGGCCTCTAAGTTCCTTCTATGGATTTGTCTTAAAATGATCATCTCTGACCTTTTTATGTGAATTATTTTATACAAAATGGAAGTTAAGCATCATTCTGAAGGAACAAAATTGCTTTTTGCCATTCTAATTCAAATATATTCTGTCATTGTATTGACAATCAGTTAAAGCAACAAAATCCAAGCTATTTCTAAGAACATATGCATATATTTTAATATAAGGCAAGACAGCCTGTGCTGAACAGAGGTGCCATGATACTGCTGTCAAAGATTCTGAGCTATGGGCTAAATGAAGCCTTATCAAAGAACCTCAGTAATGAAATCTGTTCCTGCTTGATTTGCTACAGAAAATGCATTTCTGAGGAGGGGAAACCTTTATTCACAAATAGTTGTTTTTTGAGCTTATGGGTTATGGACTTTCTGAGCTTAGCATTAAGGGTGTGAGAGCATGACCATGTATCCTCCACAGCTCTGTCAGATGTGCTTTATGCCGGTCACTCAACAACCAGCACAGAGAATTCTACTTCACAGAACCATAAAATGGTTTGGGTTGGAAGGGATCTTAAAGAAAATCTAGTTCCAAGCCCTCTGCCACAGAGAGGGACATCTTTCTCTAGATCAGGTTGCTCAGAGTCCCATCCAACCTGGCCTTGAACAACTACAGGGATGGAGTATGCGCCACTTCTCTGAACAATCTGTTTCAATGCCTCACCACCCACACAGCAAAGATTTCTTCCTCATATCGACTATAAACCTACTCTCTTTCAGTGTTAAGCCATTTCCCCTGTCCTGTCACAGCAAGCCCCTGTAAAAAGTCTCTCTCCATCTTTCTCACAGGCTCTCTTCAGGTACCGGTAGGCCCCAGTTAAGTCACCCTGCAGCCTTCTCTCTTCCAGGCTGAACAATCCCAATTCTCTCAGCCTTTCCTCATAGGAGAGGTGTTCCATCTCTCTAAACATCTTAGTGGCCTCCTCTGGATGTGCTCCTTCAGGTCCATGTCCTTCCTGTGCTGGGGACTTTGCTGAATCATGTCAAGCCTCTCACCCACCAGCTTCCCAAAGTCCCTCTCCACAGGATTCTCTCCATCTGTTCATTCCCCAGCCTGTGTTGGTACCAGAGCTTCCTCCAGTCCAGGTGCAGCTCCTTGCACTTGGTCTTACTGAACCTCATGAGAGTCCCATGGGCTCAGTTCTCGGGTTCTCAGTCCAGGTCCCTCTGAATGCCACTCCATCCCTCAGTGTGCCAACTGCACTGATCAGCCTGGCGTCATCTGCAAATTTGCTGATGGTGCACTTGAACTCTTTGTCTACGTCATTAATGAAGATATTAAACAAGTTTAAACAGTATGGGCCCCTCAGGGACACTGCTGATCTCTGATGTCCATCAGGACTCTGAGCTGTTGACCACCACTCTCTAAATGCAATTTATTACTATCCAAGATCTACTTACAATCTAGTTACTACCAAATGCAATGCAGGTTGGCCATTTATTTGTAAAGTCAATTTCCTGGGCCTTACATTTAATATTAGTGAAGTTCAGCACTTGTTTAATCCTCTGAGCCATGCCAGACCTCTAGAAATCCTATGATTAAAGAAGTAATGCATTGAAATGAATGTTTTATTTACAGCCCATTTTACCTGCAAAATGTTAATTGCAATACAGTAAAGTCATGCTTGGGTATCTTACAGAGTTAAGCATATCTTTGTTTTAGCATTTAATTTGCGATGTTGTAGTATTTCTGTGAAATATCACCAGGAAAATAATCTATTTTTCACTTAGCTCTATTACCTCTATAAGCCTTTATCTGCACTGTGACCTTGTAATTAGTCTGGTGAGCTGCTGTCTGTTGTCAGTCTGAACAGTTCTTTGAAGAGTAAAAGGAAGTGTCTAATTTGTACCTCACATTTATTAATCTGCTGTATTATTGTGTCAAACATCTTTCCAAAGTTTGTGATGTGCTGAGGTTTAACCCCAGCAGGCAGCTCACCCCAAACAGCTGCTCACTCCCTGCCCCACCTGCAGGATGGGAAAGACACTAGAAGGAGTAAAAGTGAGAAAACTCATGGGTTGAGATAGGACAGTTTAACAGGGAAAGCAAAAGCCACACGTGCAAGGAAAGCACAACAAGGAATTCATTCACTGCTTCCCATGGGCAGGGAGGTGTTCAGCCATCCCCAGGGAAGCAGGGCCTCATCACACAAAATGATGACTTGGTGTGGAGGGATAGAACGTAAGAGAATAGGGCAGAAGGCAATCTCAGACCTGAGGAGTTGCAGCTGTGCTAATCACCAAAGATTAGGAACAGCCCTGCCCTTAACAGGCCACAGCTGTGTCCAATAAGGATGAGTGCCCCAAAAGAGTGGGGTAGCTGGGTGAGAAGTGTACTGGAGTTTGTTGGCTGTGCTGTGAAGAAGGAGTCAGTGCTGTGAGGAGGTGCCCATGAGAGATCACCAAGAAGGTATATAACTTTGCAATAAGATGACAACAACTTGGGATGATAAATGCCATCACTCCAGTTGCTCCTCTTTCTCTTCTTTTCCCCCAGCTTTACATGCTGAGCATGACACCAGACAGTAAGGGATATCCCTTGGGTCAGCTGGGATCAGTTGTCCAGCTCTGTCCCTTTCCAACATCACAGGTACCATCAGCTCCCTCACTGATGGGATGGAGTAAGGAGCAGAGATGGCCTTGGCGCTGTGTAAGCACTGCTCAGCAACAACTAAAATATCATGGTATCAATCTTGCTTCCATCAGAAATCCAGAATATAGCCCCATACCAGATACTATATAGAAAATGAATTCTATCCCATCCAAAACCTGCACAACATGTTAAATACAAAAGTCAAATCCCAATTTCACCATATTTGTTATGCTTCCCTTCAGGAGCTTCTAATTTTTTAATGTCGGATCACATATTTGACCTTGCACTTGAGCTATAAATTTATCTTGCTGCAAAATCAGAATTGCCAGATAATTGGTTGGTTCTTTCCCACCTTTTTTATTAAATTTGATCAAGATTTCACATCCTAGATTCCTGTATTCTGAAGCATCTTTCTCTCAAATGAGTCTTGCTGCCAGTTTGGGACAATGCAATGATAAAGCCAAAGCAAGAAGGTTTGAGCTGGCAAGACATTAAAAAAAAATCAACAGCCTTAAAGCTTCAAGAAATGAGACCTGAAATATTTATTCAGAAAAGTGTGCCAGCCTTTGATATTTTGCTCCTCAGTCAGAATTGTAGGTAGAGGTGGCACATACCCAGGAGTACTGACTTCTGTAGAATCAGAGTGGACAAATGCAGCTGTCAGCCTGCTGTCCAAACACTCGGTAAAGCACCTCAGTTTCTGAGGGCTACATAAATATACTGCTTCTAATGGGCACCACTTTGCAAAAAAATTTTAGTTTCAGAAGGCTGAATGTTTTCACATAAGCAGCAAAGACTCACACAGTGATCCTTGCTGCAAAGTCAGAGGTGCTTAAAATAAACCATAGGGGGTTTTAAAATAGAATTTTGAGACACTGTAAATGCAGACAAATGGATCATATTTTCTGAAAATCAGTTTCAACATTTAAATATGCACTGCTAAGCTGTATCCTTTTCCTGGTTTTTCCTCATTTTTTACTTTCTCTTTGCAACTCAACACCTTGCTTTGATAAATAATCTCATGATATATTACTGGTTTCCTTTTGTAATAATTTTCAGTGATACATAATGCCAATTTTCATTTCTTTAAAATAAAAAATAAAGAAATTATAACATTGACTTAATGGTTTCATTTGAGTTTTGGGGTTTTTTTGTAGAAAGATAAAACAGAGGTTTAGTGGTAAATCAAATTATCAAAAAGAAGCTCTTGAAAGATTCAGCATAGCTGTAGAGGTAAAGGTATGCAATTAGGAATAATTAGGTGAGGCTTCTGATAAACACAGGCTAATTGTACAATTAGGAATAATTTGGTGAGGCTTCTGATAAACACAGGAACAGTCTCCTATACTGGATCTTTCAAATAATTTAAATAAAACAGTAATCTGTCAGTGGTGCCCCATACAAATAACTAATATATATGTTAAAATGACAGGTTACATATTAAAATTGCAGTTCCAATCAAAATATGTTCTTGGCGACAGATGAGTTATTATTGAGTAATTTTTTTAACTTGCTGAAGACATTCTTATGAAAGCAGCTATAAAGTGGTTTCATCAGATAGTGGCATGAGTTGTAAGATAGTGTGAGGCTTCCCATATTTCCTGTCAAGTCAGTGTCTCTCCCTCAGCATTACAGTGGAGTCAAGAGGTGAGAAGAACTTGTCCACATAAGAGAAAATAGGTAAAAAAACATGTTGCAGAGTAAAACCTCAGGGATCCAACTGATGGAACTTTCTCTATGAGAAGGTTTTTCTGTCAAGTTTGAGATATATTTATGCATCAATATGTATTGGTATATATTTTAAAAATTGCAGAGGACTTACTGTTCCACTTTCATCCCAATCATTCTATGGAAGTTGAGTATGTTTGTGATAGGGAGCAGCCTAGGACAAACAATCAGGGAGCAGAATCAGAGCCTCATTGTGCTAAACAACCAACAGATGAATCAAGCTGACAACTGAGAGGCGACTATTTGCATTTGAAAACAGAGTGAAATGAATTTGCTACTCTGAGGTCTTAATCTTTCTACTTCTAATCCTGCAGGTAGCTTGATTCAAGTCAATGGCATCACTTGCCTGAGTAAAACAAGCAGGATTTAGCTTCTCCTCAGTGCTGTGCATTAATTAAAAGAGGGGCAGAGAGCATTGAAACAGACCTACAACAGGCTTGCCTTCAACTCCTTTGTGTTTGCCTGAGAGGAAGACAGACACTCAGAATTGCTGTTTTTCCTTCCAAAGGGCAGATTGTGCCTGCTGCTCTCTTTATATTTTAGTCTTTCATCAGGAAGTAATGAAAGACAATGCACTTTCCTCTACAAGGCTTGTTTGCACTGGAAATTCACCAGTATATTTATGGTGGGTATAATCAGATCAGTGTAAGAACCTAATACTGATATGCCAGAATGGTTACAGCAGAAACTTCTCCATTTTAGACAGCACTTTTGTTCTGAAAGTATAAATATATGACATGTGGCTGCACTGCTATACCTACAGAAGTCTTCATCCACTGCCTGGGATTATTTCCTATGTATTTAAGTGTCCTCCTGCATATTTGTGATGCTCTTGTTGAAATACTCAATTCTGTATTTACACAAAGAGCTCCAACAATTGCCACAAAATGCCCTCTAGTTGAGTTTATCACAGGCACTCACAATGGCTCCTGCCAATATAATTCAGGGATTAATGCCCATCCAACAGGGAGTTTGGAATTGCATATGACCACCATATAATCAGGGCAATTGTATGATCAGCCTTGACCTTTCTCCACTGTGATGCCTGTTAGACCTTTCACGCCCTTATCTCCAAAGCCACCACTTCCCTTCTGGCTAAGGACCAGAACTAACTCAAATCTTGTGACAGTGACAAGTTTTTCCTGAGAAGAAGGTTTCTAGAAAGGTGGTGGGATCCCATGGGGATAAGAGATGGGAGAAGATGATCTGTAAAGGCTCCAAGGAAATGATGGGTAGGACCAATAGATAGCAAGAGAAAAGAGGTATGAGATCCTGTGAAAAGGAAACTCCCTCATTCCTCTCTATGGCCCCTGCTCTCCTTCAGACTTTTCTCCTTCCTGTGGTGGCTTGGATAACCATGTTGCTTACCTCTTTTTACCCTCCAGTGTCTCTCAAATTGTACAAAAAAGCAAAAAAGGCAAGGCTATTCCATGGAAGAAGGAAAAGATGTAAAGCACAGCAAAGTCAGAATGACACCATATAGTTGTAGGCATATATTCCTCAGGTGGAACAAAAGACTGTATGGGAAGAGAAAAAGTTTTCCAGCTTAAAACAACTCTATGGTCATCTCAGGAACAGACAAAACAATCCATCCTGCCATAAAATAGCTGCAGGATAATCTTTCCTGGAAAGCAGCTTTGTAGAGAAGGACCTGGGGGTCTGGGTGAACAACAAACTGTCCATGAACCAGCAGTGAGTTCTTGTGGCCAAGAAGGCCAGTGGTATCCTGGGGAGCATTAGAAAGAGCTTTGCCAGAAGGATGAAGGAGGTGATCCTGCCCCTCTACTCAGCCCTGGTGAAGCCAAATCTGGAGTACTGTGTCCATTTTGTGGCTCCCTGGTATAAGAACGACAAGGAATGAGAAGAGAATCCAGTGGAGGATTATTTTAGAGGATTGGAGCAATTTTGTTATGAGAGAGCTGGGCCTGTGTAGCCTGAAGAGATGACTGAGGAGGGGATTTTATCATTGTATACAAACATCTTCAGGGGAAGGGTTGAAAAGGTGGGGCCAGGTTCTGTTCAGTGGTGCTGTGACAGGACAAGGGGAAAGGCATGCAAACTGAAACACAGGACATTCCATGTCAATATGAGGACAAATTTTTTTACTCTGAGAGTCACAGAGCAGTGGAACAGGCTGCCCAGAGAGGCTGTGGAGTCTCTTTCCCTGGAGACATAGAAACCAACTCCTGGTCACAATTGTGTGCAGACTGCTCTAGATAGACTGGCTTTAGCAGGGGTTGGACCTGATGAACTCAGAGGTCCCTTCAGCCCCAACCAGGGCTTGAAATACTCTGAGATACAGCAGAGCCAGTACCAGATCCTACTTGAAACCACGGGGCAAGAACTCTAAATGCAATGATAAGAAAAATGAAAAGAAGAAAAGAGCAGCACCTTGGCTGACCCTTAATCTTCCTCACTCAATAATTTTCTCCTTGTAATTTTTCCACTTCATCTGCAATGCCAACAAAATATTCCACTGCAAGCTTCACACCTGCCAACACCATGATTGCCCCATTTACTAGCTCCTTTTAAATCTTAGGTTGGGAACAAGAGGAAGAGAAAATTAGAACCATCAGTAACTGTTTCTGGGCTGTTCCCTTATCAGAGATGTAAATTGCATCATATGAGCCTACATGTAATTTTCTTTATTAATTTTCAATGTTATAATAATTAGGCTAAAAGCAATAAGGTGGGACACTCAATGCTGTTACCTAATGTGATGTCTCAGTGCTGTAATTCTACCAAAAGGCAGAGTGAGAGGTATTGTGAGTCATTTCAAATAAGTCTTAAATAGGAGAGGAAATAAAACACTGATTTTTTTTTTGTCTTGCCTTTTTTGTAGTAAACAGCAGAGCAAATGTTCTTCTAACCCAAATGGGAATGTAAAACGAGTGCTGTATCATAGCAACAGCCAGAGGTTTGTCTCAATATTTGAATGATTATGAACATCTTTGTTAAGTGTGTAGTATACTGCTATGTCATAAGGAAAACCTAGTAAATTACTGCTATAAAAGTGAGATGTTGAAGCTGAGTATCTTAGATTCCTTAATGATGGTATTTATTTAGCACTGCAAGAGTGAATTCTTATTCCCAGGCATCCTTTTTAATGTTCATAAGAAGATGAATAATAAGTCCTGATATACTGGGAGCAAAAACTCTCAGATGTGTTTTGAAATTGTGCTTCACAATTTTCAAATCAGTGTGCAAAGTAACCTTTTTCAGGAATAAGTTCTCATGTCTACTGTTGAAACGGGGTGAATTGTCAATGGGCTGAAATGGGGAAAGCTTGTTCTATTGATTTTTGTGGCAAAAAATGGCATCTTTATTAGCATTTCATCTGTATTTGTCCAGAACAGGGGTTACATGGTAGGCTGGATGTTGTTTTTCAGATGATGTCTTGCGCCAGGTTACTTAAGTCTGTTTTGTCCAGTTCTTAAATATTGTGTGCTTCATCCAAGCAACGCGCCTAACATTTTGAACAGCACCTAACTGGGTTCTTACACTGGGGCTGCATTCACAGAAAAACATGCTGTTACAAAATGTGCCTTGCAGAGACACTGGTGGCCAGGGAATTCACTCTGTAGCACCATGGGGTGAGAGCACCATGCACACCAGGAGAGGTGTTCCTGTGATGTGTTTGTTGCGCATGTGTGTACAGAATCAGGGCTTTTGAGGAGGAAGCATAAAACCTCATCAAGTCAGATAAAGAGCTGTTACAGCTGCTGGTCAGTAAGACACATGGGTGAAAGGTGTCTTAAAAAAGACAGCAACATGACCCTGCATGCAGTACTTGCATTAATCTAGGATCCAGAGTAATGAACCTAATTGGACAGCAGGCTTCATTTGTGTGCTGACATTCCCTGTCACAAGTTAGTTGTTTTATTCAAGGTAAAAAAGATTCAGCAGGAAGAATTGAGAGTATTCCCTATTTCCAGGACAACCTTCTTACTGCCTGGCAAATGGAAATGGTTATGAGGAACATGGAGAGTACAGCTGAAGTCATGTAACACAGCTCATTACCCTTCAGATGTACTTTAAGAAACAGGAATGAGTTTTGAGAAAAGCCTTTAATCTGTAGGAATCAGTAAATATTTCCCAGTGGTAAATCCTGACTGGAAGGAGCCACTTGTTCCTGCTGTGACCACACCTCTGCTTGTTTGACTCAAAGAGCTGCCAAACAAGGTTATTGCTCTTCAGTGGGAAGTTTGGAGGAAGAAAAAGCATCCCCATTCTTTAGCCCCAGCAGGTGAATCAGTTTCTCCCTAAAACTTCATGCCAACTGGTGCTCTGACCACATCAGATTAGTCAGGGCTTGGCAGCACCCCCATGGTCAGCCCATGAACCCCAGTGTAGGAAGGGAACCTCACCACTTCATCCCATTTTGGTACTGAGTGCCAATGTCTAAATTCTAGTCTATGGATATGCTTGTTTTGTGAAATACTGATTGCTGATTTTGGGGATTTATTTGCTTTGACATGAACTGGCTGCTCAACGTTGGCTTTCTCTGTGGCAAATGTGGGTTTTCTTGGTTTTTTTTTTTTTTTTTTTTTTTTTGAGCTACAGCATTTTAATCTGATTCTAAACTAAAAAATATTGATTTTGCTAATGATGTGGGCCAAAGTCATCTAATACACTCCTTTATAGAAGCTCTGACAAATACAGAGAGAATGTAGGGAAAGATAATAGAGAGGCTAAATAGGATATGCATGGGATATCTTAATTTTGCTACAAGCTGGGCTAATTAATTCTAATTCCTTTTAATGAAAGGGTGATAAATAAAGCTATATTAAAGCTCTTGTCTCTTATCCTTTCTTTGCTTCGGTGCTGGTATTTCTCTATTGTCTTTCTCCCCTAATTTCTGTAAGTGTATGAGAAGAATCTGGCCCTTTCATTTTAAGGAAGAAATCCTTGAAAGCAGAACTCTACTCTGGCACTGAAAACTAGTGCAGAGTACAAAAGACAACAATTTCCCTGAGCTGGTTTCAGGAGGTACCTGAAGATATTACCCCTGCATGGAAACAGCTTGTCTGCACTGTAACATTACTTTTTTTGGGAAAATGGGTATGTTCATTTTTCCTGAACATGAAAATTTGACATGTTCGAATCAAGTTTCTTTTCCCTGTGACGATCCTCTCCCCTCAAATTGCTATTGTAGAGGTAGATTTTTCTTTAAATTAAAATGAGACTTTCAGAGTGCCCTTCTATTGTATAATAGCAATGGATAAAGGCCTGTAGTCCTTTGTCACTGAAAAATACATGCTTTCAGCTGAAAAGATGCATTTTTCTTATCCTTGGTCTCTCTTCCCAGCCTCTTTAAAATCTGAGAAATGATGCAGCAGATGCTGAGCTGCAAACTAGAAGACATATATGATTTAAGTGTCAGTTGACTGGTATTTTTTGCCTGGTTCTTTTAGTTCACTATGATAGAAGACTGCAGCTGTACAAATTAAAATAGAAATCTTAAAAAGATCACCATTTTCATTTATTTTTTTCCCCAGCTATTTTTAAAGTTTTCAAAACTATATATTCTTTGTCAATAGAATCAATATTTATCTTATTATACTATTTACATGCTAATTTTATTGTTTCCGGGGCAACTACAGAAGAAATAAACACAAACAGCCAGTGTGTTTCATGTTTGTTTTCTATTTATTACTGTGTCATAGGCAAAATGTTTGGGAGGATAAACTCCTCATCAAAATTTTGCTCTGTTAAATTGGCCGATTCTTGGTTCTGCTCACAACAGCCTCAACAGCTTCCAGAGAGACAAAAGGGTTGGTGGGCTATATTCTACCTCTTTTCCACATGGGAATTTAGGAATGAGGTGGGGTTTTATAGTTGATGACATCACCTGTATACCAGCACAATGATCATATGTATTGTTTAACCATGGGCCATTAGCTATTGCTTGGGAATGTTTTAAATATTAATATCCTGGACACCACTGCTATGTGGGTTTTCTTGAAACTCACCCTTCTATATAAGGAGTAATATATAAAAGAGTAAAAAGAAATAATTTGGCTGTGCTACAGCTAAACAGTGTATGTGGTATAAGGAAAGATGTGCTTTGATGATTGGATTTCCTTTTTATCTGTTCTCCTAAAGCTGCTACAATCACTGCACCAATTCGGTTTCAGTGTCACGACTCAGTCCTATAGCTCAAAAGAGAGAGTCCAAGGAAAGATGATTTATAAAGCTGAAAATTCATTTCAATGTTTACCAAAAATACTTTGTAGCATTTGCACTTGCTGCTTTCCCATTTCAGATTCTGTTTTAGGGTACAATCCAACCTGAATGCATTAAGGTCAAACTATTTTTCCCACCTAATTCACCTTTTTGAATTTGGAGCAGACTCCACTCCAGAAATGAGCAGCCCAACAGTATATCTTACTAATATCAGAAAAGGCAATGCATGAAGGGGTTGCAAAGATCAGTGAGGGAGCTTTGGAGAGATGGCTGACATTTCAGCTATGCAAAGGAATGAAGCTACTGAAGAGGGAAAAAAATCACACTAAGCAACCAGAGACCTCTAAAACAAAAGGTTTGGCTCCAATTCTATTGAAGATACATTAAAGTTATCATGATTTTTCTGTAGGGTACAAAGAAGACTTACATTTCAGTTTGTTACTTTGTTAATAAAAGTCAGACCTCCGCATATAAATAATCAAATGTTTTAAGAAAGGTGAAATATTTTGCAATATTTTGGTGCTCCCTTGAGGCATTCTCACATCTTCCATGTGTAGACTGATTTTTCGCTCCTTTTTTCTACCCATCACCTGATAGTTTTATCCATTGGATGGATTAGAGATTATGTTGCTGTGATGGTTAATCACTTGTAAAGGATAAAAATATCCCAGTGGAGCTGGATGAGTTAAATTTAATGGGTGTGTAACTGACAGGCATGTACAGGATAAGCACTTTTATTACGCACTCCTCAGTGCCACTCAGTTCACAGTGTGCTCCACAAATATTGGCAAGAAAATATGTCATGTGCCAGGGAATGAGTAAGAGAGATTTGTGTGAAATATGGGTGCCAAGAGTGTCTATTTATAGCTCATGAAAGACCAAACAATAACCAATAACAAAAACCAACAGAATCATTCCCTCAAACCAAAGGTGGATTAATGATTTTTGCAGACAACTGACATTACCAATAGCCACCGAAATTCCTGTGTGGTCAAGAACCCATGGGTAAGGAAATGGCCTAGATCTGTGGAAAAGAGGCTCTTGCCATGACAGAATGCAGGATGAAATCATCTTTACTTGTGCAAAAGGCACTCCAGCATCTTAAATATAAAACTGTGTGTTAAGCTATGTTGGAATCGAGGAAGGAGCAGCTTTTTCCCAACTAGAAAAAATAAATCTGACTTGTACTTCCAACATTCAAAATAAGGCAGCAGATGGAGTTGCTAGGAGACAGGAGGCAAAGAACAAGAGCATGAATGTGCTCTAGTGTCTCTACACAATAGCAAAGAGTATATGAAATGAGCTGGAGCTTTAGATCTCACCATCAGCTATGACTGTTACAAGTGATGAAATGCAGTCTTTGTGCTAACCAGAAAGCTTAATCTGAACAATTTTAATAAGGGCATCTATGAGAATTGTATTATGTGATATTTAATGCTGCTCTGCAGGCAATCCTTGTAACCAGGGAATTACAGTATAATTCAGATAGGAGGGACCTTGGGAGGTCCAGCTCAACCTCTTGCTGAAATCATGACCAGTCCTGAGATCAGACCAGGATGCTCAGGGATTTATCCAGTCATGTCTCCCATGAATGGAGATGATGTAACCTCTCAGCACAACCTGCTCCTCCTGACAGCGCTCATGGGAAGAAAGGTTTTCCTCATATCCTCTCTGAACCACTCTTGTATTAATTTGTTAATTAATACAAGCTGGCTGCTGCCTCTCAGTCTCACACCTCTCACTGTGGCTTCCTCTCCTTAGTGGCATCCCTGCAAGTGCTGGGGGCTTCTGTCATGTCCCTCCAAAGCCATCTCTTCTCCTGACTGAGCAAGCCCCAGTCTCACAGCCTCGCTTCATGGGACAAATGGTCCAGCCACAACCATCCTGGCTGTTCCTGCTGAACTCATCCCTGTTTATTGCTGCTTCCTCCCAAGATTCAGACCTCTGTAATAAACCTCTGGATATAACCCTCCAGCAGAATCCATCTCCTTTTCCTCTTCACCATTGCCTGAAGCTTTCCTCCTGAGGTAAACGGAGTTCCTAACAAGCCTGGACTTGTTCAGTGCCCAGCTGCAATCTCCAGCAAGCCAAAGGTATCTCTGGGGTGATACACCACAGCTGCCACCTTTGGCCCAGCAGCAAGGGTCAAACTGGCCTAGGCACAATCCAACTGGTAATATTGGGATTCATATTCCAATATTTTGGCGTCCCTGGTCGGGCAAGCAACTCTGCAGCCCCAGACGAACTCTCAGTACCTCGGGCAGGCTTTTGGCAGCCGTGCACCCAGCTGAAAGGGGCCTTGGTTGCAACGCCCTCAGCTAGAGACTTTGGGAATATTCCCAGAAGAAGTTTCGTGGACTGTTCGGCGCCTCTGGAAAGCCCAGCTCCTTTGTGGCGAGCAGATCTTCCAGAGGAAGAACAGGGTAGCCTCTCTTGCCCAAGGAGAGGTCCTGTTCGGTGAGGAGACCTGCCTTAGACCCTAGCCAGCTACAGCTTCCATTTCGGGTGAGTATCTCTGCTCTCGGTGGAGCAGAAGCTCAAAAAACAGACTCTGCCGTGAGTTCTGTTCCTTTTTGCCTTTGCATTTTTGGCTGCGCAGCCCCACAGACGGGAATTCATTGCGTTCTAGTCTTTAGCTCTCTGCCACGTGTTTCGCTGTCTTTTGGAATTCGCGCCGGTGCGGGAGTGCTCTCTGCCCTTCCCCCCGGCTCAGCAGTGCAGCGTGCTCGGCTCTCTCGCCACAGGAGACTCTCTTTCTCTCTCTGTGCGAGGGAGGGGTGTTCTCTGCACACGCGGCGCAGGGCCCCGGTACCAGCTTGCCACGTGGCGTGGCTGCTCTCTCTCTCAGCTCGCGGAGCTGCATTCCACGGCGGGGGAGAATTTGTGTCTGCCTTGGCTCGGCAGGGCGTGCCCTGCTGCTGCTGCCTGGGAATTTTAAAAGCAGTATATACAGCTGCATTGTGAAGCTTTTGTCTGTTCGTTATCGCTTTCCTATCTGTGGTTTTTTTTAGAAATCGGTAGCTGATTTTGACTTTGTTTTTGGTCAGGCGGGATTTAGTACTTTGCCTTTTACATCTAACATGGGTTCGAAACTCAGCATTGTACAAAAAGGAGTGTTTTATAATATTGTTAGCATTTTAGTCAGTGGTAATGTGAAGTTCTCAAAAGGAAAATTGAAACAGTTTATAACACAGTTTTCTACACTTCCCAAAAATCTCTCCTGAAGAAATCCACAATATTCAATTCTGGGATAAAGTTGGGAATGAATTGATAGCCTTAGGACAATCTGGCAATGCACCCTCAGCTAAATTTGTGTTCTGGAGTTTACAAATTCGAACAGCCTTGCTCAAACAAAAGGAATTGGAGAAAAAGCCGATTGCCAAGCCATGTACCTCTGCTCTCCCTGTTTCTCCCTCTCCTAGCTCTAAAACCCCTAAACCTCTTTCCCCAAAACTTGGTATTTTAAAGAGAGCAAACTCATTGGGAAATCGACTCCCAGAGTTTGCAAAAATGCCTGAGTTGTCCTGTCCACAAGGCCCTGGCCAGGCTGCGTGGAACCTTTCCCAATCCCCTGTGTCCCCTCCTCTGAAACCCAGAGCACGTGTCAGCTTTCCAGAGAGCAGTGATGCCCAAAATGGCCCCCAGTCCCTAGGGGGTCCACAAGATGGTGGATGCCACGTGGCATCTTCCCAAACCTGGTCTTCTTCTTCCCAAAATCCTCTTAAGCATTCCAAAATTCCAACCCCATCCCCCTCTCCTCCTGTTCCTCGTGACACCTTCCCCCCTCCCCCTCCCTTTCCTGCAATACCCTCAGCTCCACCCCTCTACTCCTCCCAGGGGGCGTCTGCTGATGTGATGTCACCAGGTGTCCCCGCCCCCTGCCTGCCCCTTGACTCCGCCCCTTTCCCCCACAGTGTCCCCGCCCCCTGCTCACCCCCTGACCCCGCCCCCTCTTCCCACAGTTTCCCCGCCCCTTGCCAGCCCCCTGTCCCCACCCCCTGTGTGCCCATTGCGTCCCCGCCCCCTCCCCGGGTTCCCACGGTGGGGACACACCCACTGCCTGTCCCCAAACCTGTATCTGTGATCCCAATGCTTCCAATTCAAGGGATACAGAGCAGGGAACAGCAGACCCAATGCATAGTCCCATGTTGTCACTGGCTCCTGTTACGTTTCAGCCTGCAGCTCAGGGAGGAGCAGCTCCAACTGCTAATTGGAGATCTTTTGGATAACAATTGATTAAGGAGATTTGTAAATCTCATAAAGAATATGGTCCATACAGTCCATATTTCTGTGGCCTTTTAAATTCTGAACTGAGTAGGACTGTGGTAATCCCACATGATTTAAAACAGCTTTTTTCCTATCTCATGACCTCCACGGAATTCAAATTATGGGAATTGGCATGGAAACAACTGCTAAAAGATGCTCTCCCAGGCTTGCATGCTGATCCAAACACAGCAAAGGACAACAGTGGTAACCCTATCACCATTGAGCACCTCTGTGGTGAGGGCCAATGGTCTTCTCCCTCAATCCAAGCTACTGCAATTCCTGCAGAAACACTCGAGAAAGTAAAAGAAGCAGCTGAAAAAGCATTCTTTTCCCTCCAACCTGAGGGGCCTTTTGAGCCCTATAGTAAAATTAAACAGCTACCATCAGAGCCTTTTTTGAAATTCGTAGAAAGGTTAACTAGAGCCATTGAAATACAAGTTAAAAAAGAGAATGCTAGGGAAGCAATTTTAGAGGAAATGGCATTTACAAATGCAAATGAATAGTGTCGAGCAGCAATCCTGAGCCTTTCTATAGAACCCCCCCTATACTAAAAGATATGCTTCTAGTCTGTAACAGGAAAGTGCCTCTGATGAGTGTAGCTGAAGACACCAGACCAAGGCTGCTGCCAAGACCACCTCAGCGTGTCACCGTTGCCAGCCCTGCGTCTTTTCCCTCAGCACAGCAGTACCCTGGGCAGCAGCAGAGACCAGCAATGGTTGACCCCACAAAGCCATGCCTGCTTTGCAATAACCTTGGGCACTGGAGTACCCACTGCCCTCTGAAAAAGGAATTTGATGAATTTAGAAATGGCAGGGGAGGAGAACTACAAGCACTCCCTGGGGCTCAACAACAACAAAAAAACTGAAAAGGGAGCGCCCGCCTGCCAGGCGTGCAGACACAAAAAGAGCAGGCCAAGGGAATAAGGGTAGCAAAACAAATCAAGCGTGCGATAATATTAATATTTGTGTAAGTGAAGCAGGTGCTTCAAAGACCAGGTCTGCTAGTACACTGTTGAAAGTGAAACAAAATAACCTTTGTTATGATTTAGGTGATCCTGTGTTAACCACGTCTTCTGTCAATGAGCCTTACAGGTTGCAGCTGACTGAGTCACTCCACCTGAAGGACACTGACTGGCATTTTGTCTCTGTCAATCCTGAACAGAAGGGTACTTGGAACCGAATTTGTTGTAAGTACATCGTCATTGGGGACACCAAACACACACCACAAGAGATCGAAATTGGTCCGGGAATGACAACATCAGATCCTGAGCAATTCGTTCTCGGCCTACACTGTTTCCACCCACCCCTGTTTCTTCCCAAGGGACAAATTGTTGCACAAGCTATCCCTGTGCCATCTTTACCTGAAAATATCGAAAAACAAGGGCTCACAGTCGCCCGAGTCCAAGTTATTGGGAAAGACAAGCCCAAATTATGGTGTAACCTCAGTGGGGGTGGGGAGTCAAAACGCATTGAGATGCTTGTAGACGCAGGTGCATACTGCACAGTGATTTCAGTACAAGACTGGCCAGTACCTTGGCCTTTGCAAAATGTTGCCGGTCACCTTTGAGGTGTAGGAGGCCTGCAATTGGCAAGACAATCCAAAAGCATTATTCAATTCGAGGGACAAAACGGACAATTGGCAAATATCCATCCATTTGTGTTAGATTATTCGGAACCTTTGTTAGGGAGAGATTTAATGGCCCAGTGGGGTGTCACAATTGATATTCCAGACTCTCCACAGCATATTTGTACAGCAGTCATTGAACAACAGCGCCCCACCCAAAAACTGAAGTGGAAAACAGACAAACCAGTTGATGTGAAACAGTGGCCGCTCAGTAAACAAAAAATAAAGGTGCTTGAGGAACTAGTGGAAGAGCAACTAAAAAAGGGCCACATTGTGGAGACCATGTCCCCATGGAACTCTCCAGTGTTTGTCATCCAAAAAGCTGACAAAAAGAGATGGCGACTTCTTCACGATCTCTGACTAATTAATAATGTAATCGAAGATATGGGTTCTCCCCAACCTGGTATGCCATCCCTAACAATGCTTCCCCAACATTGGAAATTAGCTGTTATTGATATTAAAGATTGTTTTTTCCAAATTCCCTTGCACCCTGACGATGCACCGCGTTTTGCATTCTCCGTCCCTTCCATTAATATGGAATCCCCTATGAAAAGGTACCATTGGACCGTTCTTCCTCAGGGCCTGAAGGTATCGCCAGCTATCTGCCAGTGGTATGTCTCTTCCCTGCTTTCCCCAGTACGTGCAGCCGCAGAGAAGGCCATTATCTATCATTACACGGATGATATCCTCGTGTGTGCCCCCAATGATGATTTACTTACACATGCGCTTGACCTAACGATCGATGCATTGATTGTTGCAGGGTTCGAGCTCCAGGAAAAGAAAATTCAAAAGATGCCACCTTGGAAGTATTTGGGTTTAGAAATTGGAAATAGGACCATTGTTCCTCAAAAACTAGAAATCAATCCAAGGATCAAGACCCTTGCAGATGTCCACAAGTTGTGTGGGTCTTTGAACTGGGTAAGGCCGTGGCTCGGTCTGACTAACGAAGACCTTGCCCCTCTTTTCAATTTATTGAAAGGGGGAGAGGACCCAGGTGCTCCTAGGTCTATTACCCCAGAGGCACAGAAAGCTCTAGAAAAGGTTCAGATTGCAATGTCCACAAGACAGGCTAACCGATGCCGGCCTGACCTGCCATTCAAATTTATCATTCTAGGTAAGTTGCCACACCTCCATGGAATTATTTTCCAGTGGGAGGAAAAACAAACACCTAAGGCAAAAGACACACCAAACAAGGACCAGGACCAGAAGGACTCTCTCTTGATCATAGAATGGGTTTTCCTCAGTCACAAAAGGTCCAAGAGACTGACAAAGCCTCAGGAGCTGGTAGCGGAACTAATCCGGAAAGCAAGGACCCGAATCAGGGAGTTAGCAGGATGTGATTTTAAGTGCATTCACATTCCAGTTGAGTTAAAATCAGGTAAAAATACTATGAAAATACTGGAACAATTGTTTCAAGAAAATGAAGTGTTGCAGTTTGCTCTGGATTCCTACTCAGGACAAATTTTGGTAGCGCGGCCCGCTCACAAATTGTTCGAACAAGATGTTCAATTTACTTTAAAATTGAGAAGTGCTCTAAGTAGGAGACCTTTAAAAAAGGCTCAGACTGTCTTTACAGATGCATCCGGGAGGTCCCACAAGTCCATTATGACTTGGAAGGATCCTCAAACCAAGCAGTGGGAGACAGACGTTGCTGAGGTGGAAGGTTCACCTCAGGTTGCTGAATTGGCTGCAGTTGTTAGGGCTTTTGAAAGGTTCTCAGAACCATTCAATCTGATTACAGACTCTGCATACGTGACAGGAGTAGTATCCAGGACAGATCAAGCAATACTGCAAGAAGTGTCTAACATCGCACTTTTCAAATTGTTCTCAAAACTGGTAAAATTAGTCACTCACCGAGAGCAACCATTTTATGTGATGCATGTCAGGTCACACACTGACTTGCCAGGGTTTATCGCTGAAGGCAACAGAAGGGCAGATGCTCTTGCTGCTCCTGCAGTGATGGCCACTCTCCCAAATGTTTTTGAACAGGCAAAAATCAGCCACCAGCTTTTCCATAAAAATGCACCTGGCCTGGTTCGTCAGTTAAACATCACTTGAGAACAGGCCAAAGCGATTGTGGCCACATGCCCAAATTGCCAACAACATGCACTCCCTACAGTGAGTACGGGAGCAAACCCAAGGGGACTGTACAGTTGTGAACTGTGGCAAACAGATGTAACACACATACAGTCTTTTGGACGGCAGAAATATGTTCACATTAGTGTAGACACCTTTTCTGGAGTGGTCTATGCTTCTGCCCACACAGGAGAATCATCTATCGATGCTATTAAGCACCTCTTACAGGTTTTTTCTTTCATGGGCATCCCCAAGGAGCTGAAAACTGATAATGGGCCTGCTTATAAATCCAAGAAATTCGGGAACTTCCTGCAACAATGGGGAGTAGAGCACAAAACTGGCATCCCCTACTCCCCTACAGGTCAAGCCATTGTAGAAAGAACTCACTGTGATATTAAAAGAGTCCTGGACCAGCAACAACAGGTTCTGAAGGTGGAATCTCCCTACATACGGTTATCCAGGGCACTATTCACAATCAATTTTCTGAATTGTTCTTTTGACAGCCTGAACCCACCCATCCTATGCCACTTTGGGGGGAGCAGTCATAGGTTGATGGAAGAAAAACCTCCAGTTTTAGTAAAGGACTCTGAGACTTGGAAAATGGTGGGACCTTACAAATTGGTTTCTTGGGGATGTGGATACACCTGTGTGTCCACCCCCTCTGGTTTAAGGTGGGGTCCTTCCAAATGGGTAAAGCCCTATGTTCCCAAGGTCTCAGAGAAATCTACAGAAGCGCCCCAGGTTGCTCATGCTGCCTGGAGAAGAAAACGCCGCACACGTTCTCTGGAGAAAATTCCATTCAAGCCTCCTATCTGGAATAGTTTGTAATATATGTTTGTCTCAAGTTCCTTGTGCCAGTTTAGATCCCACTGTTCGTGTGTAGCCTCAAGACGCCATGAGACCGAGCCTGCTTCTCGTCCTACTCGTGATCATCCCACCTGGGATCTCCTGCATAATCCTGCAGCCCGAACCACATATGGAGTACCTTGACAAAGGCTCTCGGACATCAAGAGAGAAACTGACAACTGGCTGAATGGACTGTTCAAAGGCTGGGGACTCTTGGGCTGGTTGGGATCTATTCTGAAAACTGTGTTTTTAGTGCTGTTTATTTTAGTTACAGTTATTGTCGTTTTTAGCATTGTTTTTGGACTAATCAAACGCATGGTTCTCAAGTTAATTTCAAGCTCATCTCCCCCTCCTGAGGTCTACCATTTGGAAGCCTTCAGTGCTCCAATGGATGACCTGGAAGCCTCAGTGGAAAACACTGACCCTCCTGTAGAGGAAGAACAGATTTACCAGCCATGGTTTGGTAATCATTCTGCACCACAAACACAGTCCTCTTCTTTTTAAACAAAACTAGGGGGAGATGTTGTAGTGTGTTGTAATAGCCTCTTTTAAACTTCCAGGTCCCTTCCCCAGGTGTGCCAATACCCCTCTTCCCCTTCCCCCCCCCTCGCCCCCTGCTGGGCTGTCAATCAGTTTTAACATTCCAGCAAGGCGTCGTGTGGTTTGTCACTTTCAAAGGATGCCCCTCAGGCCTGGGGGTCATTGGCCTGTCTAGGTGTCATCCTCCTCTGAGACCCTGCCCCTCTCACCTGGTTGGTAGCTCACCTGTCCCTCCCCTTCCCCTGTCCCTGAGCTTAAAAGGTGAATCAAGCCATGCGGTCATGATTCTGTTGGAGCTGTTACTGACATTCGGACTTGCCCAGGCACAATCTAACTGGTAATATTTGGATTCTATTCCAATATTTAAATATTGGAATATGAATCTCAATATTACCAGTTGGATTGTGCCTAGGCCAGTTTGACCCTTGCTGCTGGGCCAAAGGCGGCAGCTGTGGTGTATCATCCCAGAGATACCTTTGGCTTGCTGGAGATTGCAGCTGGGCACTGAAAAAGTCCAGGCTTGTTAGGAACTCCGTTTACCTCAGGAGGAAAGCTTCAGGCGATGGTGAAGAGGAAAAGGAGATGGATTCTGCTGGAGGGTTATATCCAGAGGTTTATTACAGAGGTCTGAATGGGAACAGCTCCAACAGAATCCCGACCGCATGGCTTGATTCACCTTTTAAGCTCAGGAACAGGGGAAGGGGAGGGACAGGTGAGCTACCAACCAGGTGGAAGGGGCAGGGTCTCAAGGGACGAGGGACACCTAGACAGGCCAATGACCCCCAGGCCTGGGGGGCATCCTTTGAACTTGACCAACCACACAATGCCTTGCTGGAATGTTAAACCTGATTGACAGGACTCACTCAACAAGGGGGCAAGGAGGAAGAGGTACAGGCACACCTGGGAGGTGACCTGGAAGTCTAAAATGGGACATTACAGCACACCGCAACAGCTTCCTGTACTGAAGGCCTAAAACTGCGCACTCTTATTCATGTGACCTAAGAAATGCTGGCTTTTCTCCTGCCAATACAGTTCAGGATGATGTCAGCCATCTTTGGCATCTTTTGCCAAGGTGCACTGCTGGCTCGTGTGTGGCTCATGCCTAATTTTGAACCCACCAACACAGGAGGTCAGCAGGAGCCTGCTGCCACTCCAGAGATTTTTGTTGACTGGCCAATATAAGTGCAAGGAGATAGTGCAAGGTGGAAAGAGTAATAGGGTCATGTGCAATGTTGATGAAATGTGAAGTGAAAGTAAAGCCTTGTCTGAGAAGTTGTTTTGGGAAAGATGAAATGGATGAGGAATGAAAGAAGTGTCAGTAGAGTTTGATTATAGCACACTTAGAGTAAGAAAGGTTTTGTAGCAATTAATTTTCTTGTAGAAAAATCTCAGGTAGTTTTACCACCACTGAATAAGAAACCATCATAAAATGGGCTTTGTGAAATAGATTAGAGAACATTTTTAGAATATAGGTATTAAAATATCTATTGAATGCTTAAGTTATTAATCTACTTTTTATGATAATTCTAATTGTTGAAAAAAATGAAAAAATCTATTCAGTTATAGAAAAATACTTATATTTCATAATAAATATAAGAAAAAAAGAGTTTGTTAGTTATAGTATTATGAGGTCATCAGATTTTCACACAGATGTCTGTAGAACAAAGAAATATGGTGAGCAATATCTAAGTCAGTACTTAATTGGTTCTGAGTGGAGAAAAATTGCCAAAGAAAAAAGTTTGCTGGAGAAAACACTGGGTAAAAGGCATAAAGAAGTATAGCTCTTATGTGAATTTCAATAAATTACTTGAATAACTATCAATAATTAATTTAAATATTTCTTTCAAAAGCAATTTTCAATAAATTGTCACTTTGTTTGAATAATAACTCATAAACCTATAAATATTGCCACTTTTGAGCAATTTATTGAATGTAGATGATGTAGAACTCTACTTGTTCTGTACAGAGTTCAGAGTTATCATTCTAATCATAGTTGTTAATGATCAAAGAAAATCCCCAAGCTTGAACTGTGTGTTTGCGTTCTTATGCAATAGGTTGCAGGTAATCACAGAACTGACATAAAGAAAAGGGAAAAAAACCAAAACACCAAAAACCCAAATAAAAATAGATAAAAATATCAAAATTGTTGATGGATCTTAGAAAATGCAGATAATAAAGCATCTGGACAGAACCACAAGAAGGACAGAAAACAGAAACAGACATTGGGGTGAAAGTGGACAATGAATCCGGGAGGAGTCACCAAACAAGAAAAAGCAGGGTGTGCATGATTCAGGAATCTGTACACAGCACAAAGCCCCAGGGCAGTGCTGGTTAACCAAACCTGATCTACAGCATTCAGCACTGGCTCTATCAGTGGTTAAAATAAAAACAAACAACAACCCCCTCAAAAAATAGGCAAGTAAGTAAAGTAAGTAGGGCATGCAGTGCATGACTGGCTGATACTAGTTCTCAAGCTGGGACTTAGCAGGAAATGAGCTTCAAATAAGCTTCAGTAGTTGGCATGACCAGGCTTTTCTCAGTTGCAGCTTCTCTGGGTTTGGCTTGCACACAACCTCTGTCTGAAAGGATTCAGCAGGAAAGGATGATGGTGTCTGTGCTGGTCCCACCACCTGCTCTGAGGATGGATTCTCACCTCTTCAGTCAGGGAATTGTGTTCTACAACTTGCTGCACGCCCCCTCGAGCAGCCTGGCCCTATCTATAGCACTAGGATATGACAGATGCAGCAGCTATCCCTTGCAGCCACTTACTCCCAGGCATCTTAAACAGTGGTGTATTTGTGCAGGATGCCAAGGGTGTGTTTGCATAAGGAGTTATGTATTATGACAGCTCACTGCCTGCTAGGAAGGGGTTGGAAGGCTGGGCCAGGTGGAGGTGATGGGAGCTGGCTTGCTTCCACCCAGAATGCTTATTGGAGCAGGCCCTGAGCTGGTTTTATCGTTGAGTCATTTCCAGGTTTAGCTGAGTGGATACCAAGTTGCTCCATGAAGGATCCAGCATGTGCACGTGGGCAACAGGAGCAGGCCCAACTGACAGCTCAGATGTACCAGAACTCATGGTTGCCAGGTGCTTTAACTCAGTCTTACCACCTGGCAAGCCTTCAAAGTGAAAATGGGCACATCTCATCCAGGAAAGCAAATGTTCACAGTCTTCACTGCAGTATGGAAACCTTCTTTCTGCTAATTTTCAAGTCTCCTCATCCAGAGTACTATAAATATTTACAGTATTTTCCCATGTGCCTATAGAATGTAAATACCAAACTTGTAGAGAAATAATTTAATAAGATTCAGACCCAGCACATCCCTTTTTAACACCAGTATAAAAATAAATAGCTGATAACATCCCTTATTTTATTATCCAGGGACATTATATCTGTGTTTTAAAAGGCATAAATTCTAGGATGAAATTAGATAAGAAAAAACATTAACTGAGTGGTGAGAACACTTTGTGGTGTCTGCATGCTTTGTGAATGGAACAAGTTCCCTAAGTGCTCAACAGAAGGTTCACCAAGTCAGATTTGGGGGGAAGAACAAGGCTCTGCACTTTCTTTGTGTCCTGGCTGAAGGAAAGGTAGGAGGGAGAAGAAAGCAAAGGATGGACAAAAACTTCTCTCATTGCACTGTGGTTTCAAAGTTCCTTAATGCCCTTGCAGCCATGCAAAGGTGATGTAGGTTTTCCGTTCCTTTCCCAAGGGTAATAGGGGTTCTCTGCATTGAGCTGGCATTCAAAGCCAGACTGACTAGCACTTCATGGTAGGGCACCACCAAGCCAAGTTCAGCATCTGAATTGGCACAGCCTGTGCTCTGAGTCTTTCTGTGTCTTTCTGCTTTTTACAAAGCCTTTTTCTACTTGCGATCTACTACTAAAAGTCTCCTCCTGAAGACAGGTTTTGGTTTTTTTTTCCTTTTGGGTGGGCACACTCTTAATTTTAAAAGTTGAGATTATAACATGGAATTGTTCTCTTTGCTTTTTCCTTTATAATTCCAGCTCATGCTCAAGCATTGAAAAACTAGGATTCAGATCACTACTCTGCTGATGGAGAGCTCAACCCCACTTTCTCCACATCCTAGATAAATCCTTTCTCTACCAGGCTACTTTGGGTTCAGATGCTCCTTCCTTCTGTTTCTGGAGCTGTGGCACTATATAATTCTGCCATTTATTAGTTTCTCTGCATGACTTGTAGCCCCATAATTAGATTACCTTTTCAGAGAAGGGAGATGTGGATTTGAGTCTCCATCAGGTTCAGCACAAAAGGTGGAATATGTTTCAGATCCTGATGAGTGTCCTAATATTTGTATAATTTGATACAGAGTGGGTAACACTATCATTTTTGGCTTTAGAGGTATATAAAGAAAAAATACAAAGTCCATTTGCTGTTTTTATGTAATCTCACTTTATTGCAATTTGTATTATTCTTAGATCATGCACTGGATTGGGATCTTTGTGGAGGTGAAGCAGATGGAAGGTATCAGGTTATGGTTGGTGTGACACTTGGGATATGTATGTTAAGTCAATCCTCATAAAGCAAATTAATACCAAACAAGTAGGTGATTGGTGTGTCTGTGTGATTTTGGGGGTAGGGCACACAAAGCAAACTTGCTCTTCCAATGTTGGATACAGAGCCACACATTCATTCTCAATACTGTTTCCACCCCAGGCCCTTTTAGGCAGAATGAAATTGGATCAGCACTGGAGGATGCCTCTGTTCATCTTTCTCTCCACATGCACATCCCTGGTGTGTCTGTGGCACTTGGCACATTGTAGTCTGTCATCATTCCACAACTTGGCTTCCTGTGCTGTGAAATCATTAGCTGATTTAGACTTGTCAGGATTAGCTCTGCCCGTGGTGCAGAGGGGAGACATCCCTGCAGAGAGGAGTTCAAAGCAGTGCTGCCACCTAGACAGCAGATGCCACAGCAAGTGGCACTGGCAAATTAGGACACAGACTTTTCTCTCCTCTGACCATCTTAGCAAAACTTCCAAGGTATCTCCATTATATTGTCAATTTCTTGTGACTCTTGCTGGAAACAAAATTTGCTTGGGGGTCTCTACATTCCTTAAATTTGTGTATTCTATATGTTGTTGTCATAAATTGTTATATGGGTGTGGCAGTTTAATGAAGATGTGGTAAGGAGGTAATGGGTGAAACAACAATTTCATAAGGCAGTAAGAAATGCTGTAAGATGATCTCCTGCCTTTCATTAGAATCTAGTGTGTTATTTATCAGTGAAAATGCCATTGCAGAACAGGTTCATACAGGAAATGAAACTTCAGCAAAAGTAGATGGCAGATAAAATAAACATTCAATTCAGCTCACTTTATGTAAAAGGAAAATATCCACATAATTTTGGGCTCAGGGACATGCAAAATCTTTGCTGGTTTGGGGTTTAAATTAATAACTACTTAAAACAGCTGTTAATATGCTTTAGTGGTTCCGTGTACCAAAACTAAATTTATCTTCTAATTAAATGAGATAGTCAAAACCTAGCATTTAATCTATCTTAATGAATTCCTAAAGAAGGAGTAGTGTTTAATAGCCTCTTTTGACTTGTATTAAGAATGATAAAGGAAAGGAATTTAAAGCTGGTGAGTCTAAATGAGCTTTTTTTTCATTTACAAGTTCAATTGAAGTAATACTTATTTGTTTCAAAGTAATTTTAAAGGTGATAGAAACAGGTTTTTAACCTTGGCAATTGGATAATCTCAAAAAGGGGTAATGATATAAAATTACCACTCCCTCTTCCAACACAAAGCAATTATTAAAATGTGTCAACTTGATTTCTTACTGTAGAGGCAGTGAACCTAACCAGTAAATTCAAATTAATAAAGAGGGCTTATTTTTGCTACTCAACCTGATGGTCAGCTTTGTCTACAGATAGAAAATCCATTTGAAAAGATTATAAAGCATGATAATTTAGTAGATGTGCACTTGCTCCTTTCCATTCACCTTGATTAGCCTTTTATACTTCACAGTAGTTTGTCTAAAAAAATTGGCAAATTTGAGGGAGTTTACTCAGCATTTTGGATTTATAACAAAAGCCCATGACATGGAAAGCCCATCTTGGTTTGCTGTAATGCCAACAGCTCCCAAAGCCCTGAAATGTAGTTGACCAAGATACAAAGGAACACAAAAAAATTTGAATCCTGAAAATATTGCACACATCTGCAAACACTGAGAAATAAAAAAGGAAAATCATTGGACTTTTAATGTCAAAGATGTGCTGGGAGGAGGCTCTTTTCTCCCTCTCCTCTGAACAGCATATCCATTCACTCCATCTGCTTTCCTCCCTACTCAAATCAACATTACTGTTCTACAGGATATAAGCTGTTTTTCACCTCTCTGGCTCTCTTGGCTCTTCCACAAGTGCTATTAATGCTGGGAGTCATGCTGATTTCATCCCATTCCTAGTAGTAAACACCACAGATTTTGTCTCATCAACACAGGGCTATCCCTGTACTTGCAAATACAGCAGTGCCAGGATCCTTGCTTCAATCCTCTCTGGCCAGCTGGCATGAACTAGTCTTGTTCTTACCACTGAAAGCTCATAAACAAGTTTGCTACATCCCAGCTAACTATTGGGAAATAGTGCATGGCTTTTTCTAACTCTGGGGCTGAAGATTTATTTGGGAACTCATCAGGGCCTCATATCAGGGACTGTTTTACTTCTTTAACAACAGAGAAGGCAAAAGCATAATGCATCTGTCTGCCAATATAGACATAACCAGGTGGACTGCTTCTTAAGATATTCCTGGATCTCTTTCTGGATCCAAAGTCTCCTCTGGAGCTGTGGGAAACCTGCATGTCTCTGCTCCCAGCCCAGGCAGTAGCAATACAAGCGCAGGGGGACCTCCTCAAAAATATTTCTTCAGTATCCTTGTCCTGACTGTGAAAAAGGGAGAGAAGTCTGCCTTTTGTTGTACAGAGACAGTGTTGCTTCTTTTTTACAGACAGTGGCTTCATTTTCTGTCTGTTTTGGGACATAAAAAATTTCTCAGGGGTCAGTCTGAAAATTTTTCAGAAGGGAAAACAGCACAGCACAGCAAGGAGGTTAATTTTTAGAAGATTCATTTCAACTAACATCTTCAACAATCTGGTAAAATCTTACATGTTTCCTAGTAAAAGATACTTCTTTATTTCAGAAAAGATATTTCTTTATTTGAGAAAAAGCAGGTTAACAGCCTGATATTTCCAACCGAATGCAAAGAGAGCATTATGAGAGCTGAGGCGGCACTTAAGTCCCACGCAAATCTGACTCTCTGAGATTTATTTCTGTAAACTGACAGCCACAAACTCCAAATCATGAAACTGAAGTGTAAAAAAAAAAAAGATTCCTCTATTACAGAGTATCTTGCATAATATTAAGCTTTAAAGATTTCTATTTCTAATTTTATCAAAGCTTTTTTTTTTTTTAAAGTTTTTGTCACACAGCAAGAAGGGCAGGGTTGCCACATCCTTGCATCTTGTGATGTGGTATGTAAGTCAGCTGAATCCTAGTGTGAAAAAGAAAACAAAGCGTTTCTAGTTTGCCCCAAACACTTCTTTTAATTGTACATTTAATTCATCATGGGCCTGCCAGATTTCAGGCAACAGAATAAACAGGCTTTCAGAGATGCTGATCACTCCAAGCATGACTTTTTTTATATTGGAACAGTTTTTAGTTCTGTTTGTTTGCTACATAGTTATTTCCTCAGTGTTGTTTTTATGCTGAACTGAGACTTGGCAATGATTTCCATTGGAATGTAACACTGTCATCATGTAAGGTCAAAAGGGAAAATGCCAGTCGGTGTTTCCCAGTGATTGTACACATGTAACATTATTTCCTTTCATTGAACTCAGCTTTTATTTCTGAGAAATAACTGTTATTTTAGCTTGCATCACTGCAGATAATATTAGTCATAAACCTATGCAGATATTTATGTCTTATGTTCAATATTCAAAGAAATATTCCTTCCTTCCTTCCTTCCTTCCTTCCTTCCTTCCTTCCTTCCTTCCTTCCTTCCTTCCTTCCTTCCTTCCTTCCTTCCTTCCTTCCTTCCTTCCTTCCTTCCTTCCTTCCTTCCTTCCTTCCTTCCTTCCTTCCTTCCTTCCTTCCTTCCTTCCTTCCTTCCTTCCTTCCTTCCTTCCTTCCTTCCTTCCTTCCTTCCTTCCTTCCTTCCTTCCTTCCTTCCTTCCTTCCTTCCTTCCTTCCTTCCTTCCTTCCTTCCTTCCTTCCTTCCTTCCTTCCTTCCGCCACTTCCTTCCGCCACTTCCTTCCGCCACTTCCTTCCGCCACTTCCTTCCTTCCGCCACTTCCTTCCTTCCGCCACTTCCTTCCTTCCGCCACTTCCTTCCTTCCTTCCTTCCGCCACTTCCTTCCGCCACTTCCTTCCTTCCTTCCGCCACTTCCTTCCTTCCTTCCGCCACTTCCTTCCGCCACTTCCTTCCTTCCTTCCGCCACTTCCTTCCGCCACTTCCTTCCTTCCGCCACTTCCTTCCTTCCTTCCTTCCGCCACTTCCTTCCTTCCTTCCGCCACTTCCTTCCTTCCTTCCGCCACTTCCTTCCGCCACTTCCTTCCGCCACTTCCTTCCGCCACTTCCTTCCGCCACTTCCTTCCGCCACTTCCTTCCTTCCGCCACTTCCTTCCTTCCGCCACTTCCTTCCTTCCGCCACTTCCTTCCTTCCGCCACTTCCTTCCTTCCGCCACTTCCTTCCTTCCTTCCGCCACTTCCTTCCTTCCTTCCTTCCTTCCTTCCTTCCTTCCTTCCTTCCTTCCTTCCTTCCTTCCTTCCTTCCTTCCGCCACTTCCTTCCGCCACTTCCTTCCGCCACTTCCTTCCGCCACTTCCTTCCGCCACTTCCTTCCGCCACTTCCTTCCGCCACTTCCTTCCGCCACTTCCTTCCGCCACTTCCTTCCGCCACTTCCTTCCGCCACTTCCTTCCTTCCGCCACTTCCTTCCTTCCGCCACTTCCTTCCTTCCGCCACTTCCTTCCTTCCTTCCGCCACTTCCTTCCTTCCGCCACTTCCTTCCTTCCGCCACTTCCTTCCTTCCGCCACTTCCTTCCGCCACTTCCTTCCGCCACTTCCTTCCGCCACTTCCTTCCGCCACTTCCTTCCGCCACTTCCTTCCTTCCTTCCGCCACTTCCTTCCTTCCTTCCGCCACTTCCTTCCTTCCTTCCTTCCTTCCGCCACTTCCTTCCGCCACTTCCTTCCGCCACTTCCTTCCTTCCTTCCTTCCTTCCTTCCTTCCTTCCTTCCTTCCTTCCTTCCTTCCTTCCTTCCTTCCTTCCTTCCTTCCTTCCTTCCTTCCTTCCTTCCTTCCTTCCTTCCTTCCTTCCTTCCTTCCGCCACTTCCTTCCTTCCTTCCGCCACTTCCTTCCTTCCTTCCGCCACTTCCTTCCGCCACTTCCTTCCGCCACTTCCTTCCTTCCGCCACTTCCTTCCTTCCGCCACTTCCTTCCGCCACTTCCTTCCTTCCTTCCGCCACTTCCTTCCTTCCGCCACTTCCTTCCTTCCGCCACTTCCTTCCTTCCGCCACTTCCTTCCTTCCTTCCGCCACTTCCTTCCTTCCGCCACTTCCTTCCTTCCGCCACTTACTTCCTTCCTTCCTTCCTTCCTTCCTTCCGCCACTTCCTTCCTTCCTTCCGCCACTTCCTTCCGCCACTTCCTTCCTTCCTTCCGCCACTTCCTTCCGCCACTTCCTTCCGCCACTTCCTTCCGCCACTTCCTTCCTTCCTTCCGCCACTTCCTTCCTTCCGCCACTTCCTTCCTTCCTTCCTTCCGCCACTTCCTTCCTTCCTTCCTTCCTTCCTTCCTTCCTTCCTTCCTTCCTTCCTTCCTTCCTTCCTTCCTTCCTTCCTTCCTTCCTTCCTTCCGCCACTTCCTTCCGCCACTTCCTTCCTTCCGCCACTTCCTTCCTTCCGCCACTTCCTTCCGCCACTTCCTTCCGCCACTTCCTTCCTTCCGCCACTTCCTTCCTTCCTTCCGCCACTTCCTTCCTTCCTTCCGCCACTTCCTTCCGCCACTTCCTTCCGCCACTTCCTTCCGCCACTTCCTTCCTTCCTTCCTTCCTTCCTTCCTTCCTTCCTTCCTTCCTTCCTTCCTTCCTTCCTTCCTTCCTTCCTTCCTTCCTTCCTTCCTTCCGCCACTTCCTTCCGCCACTTCCTTCCGCCACTTCCTTCCGCCACTTCCTTCCGCCACTTCCTTCCGCCACTTCCTTCCTTCCTTCCTTCCTTCCTTCCTTCCTTCCTTCCTTCCTTCCTTCCTTCCTTCCTTCCTTCCTTCCGCCACTTCCTTCCTTCCGCCACTTCCTTCCTTCCGCCACTTCCTTCCTTCCTTCCTTCCGCCACTTCCTTCCTTCCTTCCTTCCTTCCGCCACTTCCTTCCTTCCGCCACTTCCTTCCGCCACTTCCTTCCGCCACTTCCTTCCTTCCTTCCTTCCGCCACTTCCTTCCTTCCTTCCTTCCTTCCTTCCGCCACTTCCTTCCTTCCTTCCTTCCGCCACTTCCTTCCTTCCGCCACTTCCTTCCTTCCGCCACTTCCTTCCGCCACTTCCTTCCTTCCGCCACTTCCTTCCTTCCTTCCGCCACTTCCTTCCGCCACTTCCTTCCTTCTGCCACTTCCTTCCTTCCGCCACTTCCTTCCGCCACTTCCTTCCGCCACTTCCTTCCGCCACTTCCTTCCGCCACTTCCTTCCTTCCGCCACTTCCTTCCGCCACTTCCTTCCGCCACTTCCTTCCTTCCTTCCTTCCGCCACTTCCTTCCTTCCTTCCTTCCTTCCTTCCTTCCTTCCTTCCTTCCTTCCTTCCGCCACTTCCGCCACTTCCGCCACTTCCGCCACTTCCGCCACTTCCGCCACTTCCTTCCTTCCTTCCGCCACTTCCTTCCGCCACTTCCTTCCGCCACTTCCTTCCGCCACTTCCTTCCGCCACTTCCTTCCGCCACTTCCTTCCGCCACTTCCTTCCGCCACTTCCTTCCGCCACTTCCTTCCTTCCTTCCGCCACTTCCTTCCGCCACTTCCTTCCTTCCTTCCTTCCTTCCTTCCTTCCTTCCTTCCTTCCTTCCTTCCTTCCTTCCTTCCTTCCTTCCTTCCTTCCTTCCTTCCTTCCTTCCTTCCTTCCTTCCTTCCGCCACTTCCTTCCTTCCTTCCTTCCTTCCGCCACTTCCTTCCGCCACTTCCTTCCGCCACTTCCTTCCGCCACTTCCTTCCTTCCGCCACTTCCTTCCTTCCGCCACTTCCTTCCTTCCGCCACTTCCTTCCTTCCGCCACTTCCTTCCTTCCGCCACTTCCTTCCTTCCTTCCTTCCTTCCTTCCTTCCTTCCTTCCTTCCTTCCTTCCTTCCTTCCTTCCTTCCTTCCTTCCTTCCTTCCTTCCTTCCTTCCTTCCTTCCGCCACTTCCTTCCTTCCTTCCGCCACTTCCTTCCGCCACTTCCTTCCGCCACTTCCTTCCGCCACTTCCTTCCGCCACTTCCTTCCGCCACTTCCTTCCGCCACTTCCTTCCGCCACTTCCTTCCTTCCGCCACTTCCTTCCGCCACTTCCTTCTGCCACTTCCTTCCGCCACTTCCTTCCGCCACTTCCTTCCGCCACTTCCTTCCTTCCGCCACTTCCTTCCTTCCGCCACTTCCTTCCTTCCTTCCTCCCTCCCTCCCTCCCTCCCTCCCTCCCTCCCTCCCTCCCTCCCTCCCTCCCTCCCTCCCTCTCTTTTATCTGTAAACTCTTTAAGAGTATCTGTATACAAATCTATTATAGCCTCTGCTAAAATCCCCCCAAGTAGTGTTTAGAAGCTTTTAGAGAAGGAGAGGATTGAATTAATTCATTCTTGGATTTATTTTGAATCTCAGCCTTTTGAATGACAGAAATGCAATGCCCATTACCTTGGAGATGGACACATCTGCAAATCTGTTAAAAAGCAGAGTATTGCTTGCACAAGCTGTAATTTAAAGGTTGAAAAACCTTGCATCATCCCTGAAATATAAAACCACAGATGCTCAGTTTCCCAACACTGCATTTTACAAAGCTCTGAGCCAACTCCTTAAGTAAGCCCTTATGTAGCCCTGCTCAGTCCTTTTGAAGAGAAATTAAGGGTATCTTTTTATTTCAGTATGAATTCGTCTGAATAGACACAAATTAAGAATATATCTCCTTTGTTCTGTTTGATCACTGGAATGTCAGTGGGAAATGAATCTTCTTCATTACAAAATATTTTCCCTTTCACACATGACCTTATCTGAGTACATTTTTAGGCATTTTGCACTTGCCTAGTGCTATATTACCATAGGTCTCTAGCTGCAACAGCCTGTGGGTTTATATCAGAGGTGAGATGTCATAGGACTCTAACTCTCTATGATAATTGTGAGGGTTTTAATTATTTCTGAAATGTCCTTTAAATCCCATTAGAGACCGAGGTCCAGCTACAAAATTGAGTCACACATCTCAGTTCTTGATAAATGATCTTGATGTGATTACTCTTGGTGTTCACACTCTTGCAAGCCAAGCAACTTTGCAGGAATGTCATTAAACACAAATAAAGGAGGCTTGATTATTGTTTCTATTTTGTTAAGGTATCATGTTTGTACTGAGCAAACTCTCCAGTGAGTTTCAGTGAAGCAGAATGCACTTGGAATGGGCAGGTATGGCCCAGTAAATATCCCGTTGGACCATCAGCTCTGCTCCTACAAGCAGTAGATGTGTTTGTGTCAGCATGGCAGTGGCCCAGGGTGAGCATTCCCACCTCCAGGAAGGGCAAAATCCCACAGGTGTAGTGCCACACTGAAACTGCATTGTGTTGCAATTAGGCTAAAGCAAGCTGTAAGATCTTCACACAGTGATGCATTTCAGACACATGCACACCCAGATATGTGCAGCAGGCAGAGACTGCTCATCTCCAAAAGTGTATTTACACTACAACTTTGGTGAACCTTGTGTTTGTCCCAGATTCCAACACCTTGCATTGCAGATGTGTTATTTTAGTCTGATGTGGAGCAGGGTGGTTCCAGCAGGGGGATGGGGGATGTAACTGTGAACTGCTTTGCACTGGAGTCCATATTATATAAAATGGATCTGTGCCTGTACACTCTCCACCCCTGCAATGCAGGAGCCTTCATGCTTTGATTGGTGCAAGGAAGAGAGAAAAACCATGTCCACCTCACATCATAAAAAAGCTGACCTTTGTTTGAAAGATTCCTGGATCAAACACCAATTTCTGTATGATGTGGCCATTTTAATTTTCTCTCCTCTGCCAAAAAGAATAATTTTTTTATTTAGGTACCAGTGCGAGGTGGGTGGTTAGAAATAATTTGACTATTGAACAGCTTACAAATGGAATACAAATAACTTGCACTGATTTGGATGGCAAAAGCCTCTTACTTCTGAAATTTAGCTTAAAACTAGAAATCAGCTTCTCTGTTGCTACACTTTGCAGTTAAGTCATAATTGTGTGTTTGACATTAGTCTGTTGCCATGGATAGTAGGAATCAGGGTAGGATGTGATGACATCAAAAGGTCACTTCAATCTCTAATAGCTATGGTTCTGGGAATGACTAATGGCATTGTGCTGTTACAAATGTAGAGCTGGAGCAACACGATGAACTGTAACTGACTCTTGTATAAGCATAAATACCTCTGAGATTTAGAAGAAAGGATGACAGAGCCCTGTTTAAAAAGTGAATGGGTTTGTTTTTCATCTTCTTCCTTTCTGAAAGAGATTGCATGCCTGGTCATTGGAGAGGGTCATTTTGTTGGTACGAAAATGTAACAGCAAAATGGATGTATCAATAAATGTTATTTCTGGTACAAACCCATGATTATATTTAAACTATTAACTCTGGATAATTATTTACAGGGGATTTTCTTGGACCAATAAACATCACTATTTTGGTATTTCAGAAATTTCAAGACTCTTTTAAGATGTGGCTCTTTTCATCTGATCACAGGAAATAAGGGATAATGTTTAATTTCAGAAGGACATATTTGAAGTGTCTAACTGAAACCACAGAGTTCCTGCTTGATTTGGAACAGTTGGGCTTGATCTGGCAGAAGAACATGACCAAGTCATTCTGAATTGTTAACACAGTCCTGGTGATTATGTCAGAAAATCTTTAGGGGATGGGAAAGAGATTGAGCACAGATTTCTACTACAGTAAAAACTGTTAAAACAAAAATAAACTCAGAAAATGTAAATTGTGGCTGTTTGGTAGAACTTCTGTGATGCTCTAATGTAATCTTTTTATTTACTCATGCAGTTCATCAGGAAATTTTAAAAAAAATATATAAAACAATATATATTAATAAATCAAAGTTTTTCCACCATCCCTCTCCCTTTTGTTTCATATTTTCTCCCACTTCCCTTCCCTTCTATTCCCTTTCTCCCTCCTTCACTTCCTCCTTTCTTTCCTTCCTTCCCTGAATTTTTGAAAGTGAAGGCATTCTATAATCTGTCCTTCTGTTAAGCTGGCTGTTTTACCACCCAGTTGTGTAACCTGTGATGTATTTATTAATCATTCAGTGTTGCCACATGTTTCATTGCACATTTTGCGTTCCTGAGAGCTGTTTGTAGGTGGTTTCCTGTGTTTGCAAATCTGGGCAATCCAGCCCAAGCTGCTATTCCCTGCTGCTGAGAAGAGGGGGAATCTCCTGGCCATTTGCAGAGGCAGTTGCACTTTCTCTGTAGCAGGAGAATAACCAAAGGAAGAGTAAATCCATTCTTTAATCTCGAGTGCAGAGGTAATTTCTTCTCCAGTATTAAGTTTCCTTCTGAGGGTGCACAACTGTACCCTTGGAGCATGTCTTGTGTCTTGGCACATGCTAGAGATGATCAAAGTAGCAGCTTTCATTTAAAGAGATAGAAAAGCAGGGTTGCAGAACATGCAGGGATGGGTATAAAACCACAAAGTACGGAAGAATCACAAGAGCCAAACTATATTAAATGCATTTTTTTCAGCAGTTTGCCAGTGTGCAAAATGACAAGGTAGGTCAGGTGACACAGTTCTGAAATAGTTAAGTCACTTGTATAGAATTTGGGCATGTATATTTTTTTTGGTATCCATTTTTTGGTTCTATAGATAATCAATCCATCCATTAAAATACTGTTGCTATTTTCCATGGCAGTGAGAAGCAGCATTTTTCTTACCAATATTTTTTGTTACTTATGAGATGAATTCAAACTCTGCTATTAAATGACAATGAATAAACCTAGGCATCCATTAATGAGAAAAAGATTCTCAAAGGGAAGCTGATTCAATTCATACTCATACTACTTTTATACAAACATAACATTGAATCAAGCAAAGCATTTCCATAGTATTTCTATAATTCATGTATTAATTTCATGTCATTAGAGATTACATTCTCAATACACAAATAATCATTGAAATACATATTTTAGGCACCTGGTTCTTTTCAGGAACTTGAGCTCTCAAGTATTGCTTGTAAGTAATCATCAGTATCAGTAATCTCCACAAGATTTATTAATGCCTTGCTAAAAAGCACTGATGTAACTGTCCAGCACTCTTTTTCTTTTCATATAGGGAGATGAAAATCCCAAGCTCTGTCAGCATCAGCTGGCTTGCATCCAATAATTTGAAATGGATTTAAGTGATCACTGGGCGTGAACTTCTCCTAAATATCAGGAGAGTAGGTAATAAAATAAAACCAATCAGTCAAATTGTAGCAGCTCTTCTCTTTGTCCTGCTGGGAGGAGAGGGTGAGATCATCGTTCTGTGAAGCTGGAGTGACCTGCTGACTTCTTTGTGTGCTCGCCTGCGTGCTTTCCTCTGGCACAGCAAGAGACAGGCATTGCTTAGTGAAGCTCAGAGACCTGGTGACAGTTCATGTCTCCATAATTTTACTTTTTCTTATGTCGCACTGTAGAAAGAAACAGGTTAATTAATGAGAAGAGTGATGCACAGCTTTGCTTCTCATTGTTATGTCTCAGAGCAAGGCCCATGAGAGCACTGGGAGTAATTATGTTATATTTTCTTCTGGTTTAGCTACCAGGCCTGGAGTTGTTCACAGCAGATTTTACAAGAATTTTTTGCTGTCTTTAAGACTGGCATTCATCCTCGATGTCTTGGAATAGTTTAGGATGTGTCATTTCAATTCTGAGGAAAAGATTTGCTGAGCTACCTTCTATGAATGAAAAAATTGCACCTGTGGGAGTTTTCAATTTTTTTTCTCCTGAAGTTTCATGTGCCCATACTGCATTGTAATGGATGGCATGATTTTGTGATTTCTTTATTCAAGACCAAAAGCAGCCAATTTCAATTTCTATACAATATGCATTTTTATTATTTGTCTCCTCTAGAGTGATAGAAGGTACAGTACAGTAGGTTAACACAAAATGCTACGAACTGAATTCTTAAAATACAAGTTACACTTCTATATATTGTGTGTAGTAAGACAAGATTTCCTTTTTCATGTGCCAAATAGGCTTCTATTTAAAGCACAGCTATGAGAAGATATGCTAGCAGTCAAAATTCAGCTTGGTTTTGGATTGTTTATCTAAAAACCATCTAAATGAATTAATCTAAATAAAACAATGAAAAAGGAGTTGCGTCTACATGTAACTGAAAGTCTGTTGTGATTTCCTGTACTTTGAGGAAACACCAGTCAATGAGAACTCCTCAATAGTTCCAGTAATTTCAGCTGGAAAGGAAAATATTTTTAAGGATCTCCAGTTAGAAACTGCAGAGAGGGGCTTAATATATTGTAGTTACTCTGAATTAAGATTAAAATGTTGCTTGATAGCCCCTGGCTTTTTTTAGGTGCAATTATTCTGAGTGCATGATAATACTTGTAAGTGACTGTGTGTGCTTTAAGCTCTCCACTCCTTGATATGCTCTTGAACTTGTGCCACTTTGCACGGGGCACTGAATCAAAGGTGCTGATGGGGTGACAGAGGACTGACATTATGAAAATTAACACATCCTGAATTGCTATCCAAGAAACACAGACAGTGTATATTTTTAGAGTTACACTCATTGTTAACTGACATTAAATACACTCTTGTCATATTAAAATGCTCTTAGGGCTGCTACTTAATGATTCACTGTGATTTTATGATGGCACATGCTAAATATTCTAAGAAATTTTCACTTATGAACTAGTTCAATAGGAAAGGGTTGTATCAACCTAATGTATTATTATATAAGTGGTATTTTCAGTGCTGCTCACTGAGTATTGTCAGATACTGGTGTATTTGGTTGTATGATATCATTACAGTTTATGATAGCCAAGACTGCTAAGAGAAATTTGATGTAAAGACAATTAAACACGAGTATGTTCATGCATGTGCACACCTGTGTATGCAGAGCTCATAACTAACTGCTTTCAGGTATTTTAGTTACCAAGCAGGAGACCACCATCCAAAAGGTAAGCAAGCCACATAGGTAAACTGCTTTTTGCTTTAGGTAAGTCTTCAGCTTCTAAATATGCCTTACAAGCAGCTCTGCATCTAAGATGCTTACATTTTAATCAAGTGCTGTCAAACTTTTGTTGACTAAGGGAGAGATTAACCTATAGCTGTTTACTCAAAGATCGAATAGCAAATAAATTTTACAGTGTTAAAGGATGGTGGAAAATTATCTGTGAACCATTTGAGAATTCTTTCATGCCCTGCCAGTTTGATGGTCTAATTTGAGTAATGAGCAAATTTTTTTTATGCCCTGTATACGAATTCTGCAAATACCTGGGTTGCAGATTTAGTATCACTGCAAGGATCCAGTTTTCTGCTACCTATGATAAATGTATACTACAGTGGCTGATAAATTATATTATCCACTTTACCTTACAAAAATGCATTCTAATATAAAAAAAATTCAGAGCAATTCACAGTTTACAGGATGCCAATGGCCTTTACAGGATGTCAGAGTAAAGATCAAAGGGTTCTTTTTAATCCTAAAATATTTTAGGGACGAAAATGCATAGATTCATAAGTGGATAAATAGGTGATATAAGTAGCCACTCACAGAGGAATCCTGACTTCACTGGAGTCAATCTTCTTATTTCTTTCTGTCTTCTTTTCTCCTTGAATTTTCTTAATAAACATTTTGAAAACTGTGTTTATATCTGTTTGTTCTGCTTATTTGAGATAGCAGGATTAGGCAGAGACTGCAAAGAATATGGCCATGAATGTCTGTTTCTGTCTATGACCACCTTAGCTCTAAACATTTGAAACAAAAATTCCTGATGTCCTCCCCTGCAAAAGCACAGTAGCAGTTTGTCTATTGAATATACTAATACTTACTTAACATTCCATATATGAAATTCCATTTTTTTCTGCGTCAATTTGTAGCTTCCATGAATAAATACATCTTACTGTGGTCACCTGCTTAAAATCCAGTCTGTCTGCAGAAGATATTCTACACTGCCAAGACTTGTGTGATATTAAACCCAGGAAAGCAATTGCTATCCTCCTGATGTGTAGCATAAAGACACACTCTAAAGAACTCAGCTGAATGACTCTTGCTTTAACACAGCTACTCACCCAGAAAATAAAAAATTAGTATGTAAATATTCCAGATAACAGTATTAGCTGGAATTTCACTTGGTCAAAACAAACAAGAATATAAAAGAAGCCTGTTTGAGGAAACAGGACAGGAAACAAGGAAATTTGTCATGAGGAGTTTTCTGGTAGAAGATACTGGCTCCAGATGCAGAAGATTTAAAGAAGTGGCCAGAACAGTACAATAGAGAGGAAAAAAATGGGTTCTGAGGGAAGTTTCCTCCAAAGTGATCTGCAGTGTCTTGAGGCAATGCCATTATTCTATTGAGATCAATGGGACTTTTCTCTTGGCTTTACAGCAGCCAGGATCTCACTTTTGATGCTTATCACTCATGCTTGACCTTGCAGGCAGGGAAGTCATTGCAATTTCAAGTGCCTCAGAAAAGAACCTGTGCCACATGACTGTTGGGCTGGGTATGAAGCCAGTCTTTATGTGTCAGAAAGGCAGAGATACACAATGCATCTGAAGTGCTTCAAAGTCAGATTTCTGTATCAGATCCCTGTGTTTACAGAGCAGGAGGAAAGCTGGGCATGTCTGGATTTATCCCACATGTTGACTCACAGCTCTCCTATTCAGAGCCAAAACCACTCCTAGTAACACTTCCAGTCACCAACAGCACTGCCAGCCAGCAAAAGCAGATAACAGCAGAGGTAAACTTCCAGTTTGCTTTAGCCTGAAAACTTGAATCTTGGTGGAAAAGGGATTTTAGATGTTGGAAGTAATTGGAAACACATCAGGCATCTTCTATTCAGTGGTCAAGTCTTCAAAGGCTTTGTGAACAGTGGGAGTTTCTGCATTGGAAAGCCCTCCTGAGCTACAGTCTTCAGTGCCAAAATTGGTAAGTCTGTGTTGTAGCAATAAGCTTACCTGAGGAACTTAAAATGGGAATGAATTTGAAATAAAAAAAGAATATCTGTGCTTGACTTGCACTGTTTTACATATAATCTCTGTTTAATTTACAAGTAGAATTTCCCCTGTACTCCTGCTATCTGTAATGTGGGCTCTGACTCTCCAGAAAGGTACTTTTTTCCTTCTTATTTCAGAACCAATACGCGAATTCTTTAAGTTGCTGTCATGAAACTTTTCAGTCATGTAACTAGACTGCTAAAAAGTCCCATTGATACAAAATCCAGTCTCTAAATACTTAGCAGATTTGGAAAAATAGAATAAATTGAATGCATGCCAGTATCTTCTGACACTATTTCAAGCAGAGATGATAGTGAATGTACACAAGAACCTCTTAAAGATGTGTTTAACAATTCCTGTACTTTATTTAGGAATTCATCACCTTTCAGTTGTAAGTAAAGGATGAATGACACTCTTTTATTATATTGCAAGGAGATTTTCATGCTATTTAATGTGTGTCTTCTCTAAAAGATAAACATAATTATAAGGATTGTGATGACCACCTCATGAGGGACAAAGGACAAAGTAGACACTATTTGTCTGATGGAATTTATTATTTTTTAAACTATTTTCAAAAATCTTTGTATAAAACATCTTTCACAATATACAGTGTCCCACTGGCAGGTTTAATTTAATGGCAACTGGCACTGAATTCCTCAAAACCTTTACACAACCTAAGGTTTTACTTTATAATTGCATTAATGTCTTGACGTATCTAACCTTCATGGTACACATCATGCACAAACTTCCTTCAGGACTGTGGACAGGAGGTTTATGCACCTACCTGATATTAGCTCTTAGAGTTTAGCTTAGCATTTGCTCCTACAGAGTTTAGAAAATGTGTTTGAAATAATTTAATCTTATTGAATATATTTACCCAGTAGAAAGAAGATGATATTTTCTTGGATCTGGAACAATAGTCTTAGTTACCCCCAAGCTTCAACAGGTTTCAAGTTCAGTTCAGCTTTTGATTTGAATTCCATCAGTATGAGTACTTGCTCTGGCATCTGAGCTGATTGACTAAGTCACCTCAGGCAGTTGAAATCTGCTTCAATTCGTAAAATTGGCTTGAGATATGAGTTCTCTGGCTTCTTCTTCATTAAAAGGTGGGCATAGATGCAGAACTTGGGCAAACATGTATAATGAAATTGAGCAGCTTATTGGTAATCACCAGTGTTTTATCTAAAGAAAAAAAAAAAGAAGAATTTGGAAGAAGTGAAAATGAAACAGGGTAGCAGTCACAAATGAAACAAGAGATGTCCCTTGCTGTTGTACCAGCTTCTTAATCCAGACCTTTCAGGCTCTGCAGACAGAGTGAAAGGGTGAGGGATGACCAGGTCAGGCTCTTTTGAGGCTGCATAAATCATGACTACATCCTTTCAATGGATCTCACACCACTGATCTTGGAAGTAACATGAGAAGGCCTGGGTGTCCCATCCTGCCCATGAATGCTTGGACCAGAACTGCTGTGGTGGGTCTCACTTCTGCTTTGTGGTTTCCAGTGTAATGCCACATCACTCCTCCTCATTTCTGTGGGCTTTTGCTGCAGTTGCATATGGACTTTTCTGTAGCCAAGTTTTCCACAAGCAACATAATATATAAAATATGGCTGCCATCCAAAGCTAAATATTGTTCCAGTTCTCTTTCCTGAGATGAAAAAACCCAAAAAACATTATGATAGAGTCTCCTAGAACTGTCTGATAAAAGGAGCAAAATTAGGGTAACATTTCTAGCTCTGATTTTCTTGTTGCATAAGCAAGTGAAAGGAAAGCATTACATTTCTATTTTCACTATTTTGTTGGCTTAGAATCTATACCAAGGAAATGGGAGCAGACAAAAGCAGCAGTATATGTTCAGCATAAAATCTTGCAACACTGCAATAGCAATAGAGGAAAGATTGCTTTGTGTCTAATTTCCATGGAAAAATTTGAAGAATAGTCAACAGAAATGTATCTGAGCACTCTGAATAATGGTATCCCAAAATTTAAGGCAAGAAACTTAAAAATCAATTTTAAGAAGACTAAGGATAAGATTTTCTCTCATTTGTGTGTGACAGAAGAGAGAATGACAGAAGCCCCCCACCAAAATGAAGTGGATTTTAGCTGCCATTCCTCCCTTCTGGGATCTGTCACGTTTGTTGAGAAAAGCTCTTCCATTTCTTGTGCAGAAGGGTCGATACTGGGTCTCATTTCCATTGCTCTGTTTCCACCTAGTGCTCAGAGTGCACATTGCACCAAGCTGTGCGTATGTTCTAGAACCCAGAACGGCAGTTCGGTGTCGCTCTCTGTTTTCGGGGAATCTGCAGTACAAATAAGCAAATGTGAGATTAAATATCACTTTTATAAAAAGCACCTGTTCCTGGAACAAAATCTGTCAAGCGTCTGTATGGTCTTTGCCGCATGATCTGTGCAGAAACAGGAGTGAGAGTTATTTGGTTTAACTCGTAGAATCCCTCTTGTGGATGCATTTTTTTGGTGGTAGTTCTCTTTTTAACTGAGGACAAATAAATGCATGTGGATAAAAAGGATCAAAATAATTGAGAGACATTCATTATGCTCACAGGAAAAAGTGCATGCTCAGGATGCAGACTAGAAAGGGATTGCTAAGACACCTGGAAGCTCTGAGCTGGACTCATCTGGATAGTCTTTCCCCATATAGTTCAGGGTATAAAACACCTTTCACAATTTATAACAATCATAACTTCTTAGTAACACAACTGGAGGATTCAAAAACCTGATGGTGTTGCAGGATGAAAAAACGGACAGATTTTGTGATGGACTATGAAATTTGTATTTTTTTTTCAGGAGGTTGAAAAGAGCTAAAGACAACTTATGGATTTACTTTGTCAAATGTAGCAGGAGGCTGATGGACAGATGCAAGCATGCACAGACAGGACAAGTGATGTTTTCAATAATTTTCAGGTTCTAAGACAAAATTTTTATGGTATATATGGTTATAAAAAGCAAAAAAGCTAAATAACTCCTAGCTGTACCACAGGCACCATCTGAAAAACACAGGATAGTTATTTCCCCTGATGTCTGATGTGTGGGAAGACGAAACCTCCTGTTCCACAATTTGTAGTTTGAACATTTTCTTTGGAAAAACAGCTTGAGCTCCTGCATTTCTGTTGTGCTTTCGCTTTGAGCATGTGCAAAATATGGATGAGGTAATGCCCAGACTAAGAAACTGCCATGTCCTTGGTTTAGGAGAGCGTAGTAAGCTCTGCTTTAACAGGTAGGAGGCAGCACAGCTGTGGCCATCTTTTCTTGGGTAAAAGCAGGGTACCAATCACAAATGAAACGTCTTAACTCTGAATAACTGAGAGGCCCCTTCGTACTACACCAGTTATGATAACATTTGTTTTATAATAAAGCTTCTGCATCTCCTCTGGTGTATTATGTGCCCAGCACTGACTGCTGCATTAAGCCACCCTGAAAACCTGTAGTGCACCAAACTCCTTTTAGGTCATCTGGGTACTCCTCTCCCAGTTTAGATGAGAGGCAGACACCAAGCTATTTGCTACAAGCCATGCAGATACCTCTACAGAGGCATATATGTATGTCAGTAGGGAACTCCAAATACAGTGAACTTCCTACAGAATTTACATTTTTCTGGGTAGAGGCAACAGGCAAGCTGAGGTTTTTTTACAGTTCCAGTTTTAGATTTAAATTTCATTTTACAGAACAGCTTATTTAATCTTACAAAAGACTAAGTGCGTAGGACTGTATAGGTGAGCATTTTTCTAGCAGAACCTCCTTGTTAAAATACTGTATCTCTTTTAGCACTGTGGACATTGCTATGAACTCTGAGCTACAGAATTGTTCAAGTTTCCACCAGTTTCTGTTATGCAACCTTCTTGCTCAAATAGCAAAATCAAAATTTATTTAGAGTCAAATTCTCCTTATTTGTGAAATAATATTAATTAAATAGTGTTTTTAATGGAGAATGCATGGGGAGGTATAAGTGTACTGTACTATTGTATTATACTGTTGCTACCTGAGCTCCTCATTCCTGAAAGAAAGTTTCCTGCATTGAAGTGTAGCTTTGGTTTGAGTCCTTAAATGATCTGGCAGGAAATGTAAACAAGGGAAGGGATTGCTGTGGATGTAACTGCAGTAGAGAAGACAGCCCTTGAAGAGGGCAGGGTCTGTATGTGGGGTCTGTGACAATGTCCCACCCCTCTGGAACCAGCTGTTCTTCTCTTGGATCATAGTAAGGCGAGAGGCTGTTTTATTCTCTACATTTGCCCAGTCAGGCGAAGACTGAGTCTTGTATTATTTCAGAGAGGGTGTGTCTTTCCAAGGGGATGGAACACATGACTTTGTTACAGGAGAAAAACCTACTGCCTGTGTCTGAAAGCAACTACCAAGTGGTGCAAGCAGAATAAATTAATTTTTTAAAGAATGGGATGCCTCAGTATTATCCAATATAATTAAAATTAGTACTTTTACTTCTAAATAATCTTTTGTAATAATATGCTTAGAGTTTCTTGCCGTATCATCTTTCAAGGAACTGCTCTTGGCAAAATAAAAGCTTATTTCCTTAGAGGACTGTATTTATGTAAATACTTAATAGATGATTAAATTAAATTAGCACTATGTCTCCTCTTCAGACTTGTCTATATAGTCCTGTCCTGTGATCTTTGCACTAATGAGTATTTGGATGAAAATGTGTTTTTGATTTTTTTCTAGAGAGAGTGTAGAAAATTAAATCAATTAAATTAATTATCACACTTAAAAATGAGGCGTAACCCTGCTTCAATATTTGTAACATTTCAATGGCAATATCTTGGTTTGAATCACTGTTTTCTGTTGCAGAGGGTGGTAGGAAGAAGCGCATTTCTGCTTTTAATGTTTTCCTTTAGAGAGGCACTGACACATTAGATTAGACCTACCCACCATCCAGGACAGTAATTTGTTTCTGATGGAGCCTGGAGGGAGATGCTTCAGAGGAAGGTGCAAGGACCTGCAATCAGAAGTAAGGGCACTGCTCTTCCTCTAATATTAAAATTAAAGTAATACATCTGTCCATACACCTTGAGCAGCCTCCTGAAAATTCATCTTGTGGTGCCAGAAATAATGAATAAACCCTTCACAGATTTTTCTGTTTATTGCACTGAGTGATTCTGAAACAGCAGAAGCTCTCAACTCTGATCCTTCTTTGAAGCTTCAGTGTTACAAAATGAGGTGGCTGCTGAGACTTGAAGACACAGCATGGGGCTAGGAGGCAGGGGCAACAATAGCTGGGGCACGTCCCAGTCCAAGATCTGTAAAAATTCACACCTGGACATGCCTAGGTATGTTTACAGAAAATCACTATCCACTGAGAGAGGTGAGCAGATATTTCCTTGTGTCTGTTCCAAGGGATTAATCTAATCCCTTGTGTTTGGTGTTGCGTTGTGATGATTTCAGAACTTGCACTTTTCTTGGTCTTAATCTCAACCTTCTCCCTGAATTTATGGATAGAACTTTCAAAGGTCTCAACAATAAAATTAAAGAAGTTTGAGGGAGGTCAGACATAACCAGAGGTTATGTGACCTCACCACACCAGTGACTTGTCTGCCACTTTACACTCAAACCTGAGTCAGGCCGTCTCCCTGCCTTAAATAATGCATGGAGCCAGAGATCCCTGATTATGGAGCCACCTGAAATTCCCTTTCCCTTTGTGCAGTCACCTAGGAGTGGTCAGTGCAGAATTACTGAGGGCAGAGGATGCCTTACATCTGGCTTGCAGGAGCCTTATTGTGAACTGTACCCATCTGGAACTGGATTCAGGTGGGTGTTCACCACCGTTTCCTCAAGGTATTATTGACTAAGGACCACTCCATTAACTACAAATTGATGAGAAAGTAATAGAAAGGGCATGTGGCCACCTTGGTGTCAGAGACTGCATGAAAGGCCCAGGGGCCAGAATTGGGACTCCACCCGATTGTACGGTGGCACAATTTTCAGGACAACTGTAGAGAAAGCTTGTCATGTGGAACTTTAATTTTGTACATGACCATATTTAAGCTCAGTAAACTAATATTTATATTGTACATACATTAAATTTACTGTGGAATTAAAACACATAAATAGTGCTTAAAGTTTCACTCATCTGCATACTATCTATGAAGTCTGCTTCTAGTGTGTGGTCATGTATTTACCTGAATGCATATTCTGTACCTTGTTGATAAATCAAAACAGTTGTTTATTTTACCTTCCATAGTACTATTGCTAATGAGATACAGTACATCTGTACTCTGATTAACTTGGATGTTCATCATGGAACAACTTCTCTAGTACTTACACAAAACTGCAACTGATTAAATACTTCAGTGGAAATACTGCAATAAAACATGCCTATTTATTATGTTCATCTCCTTTGCTTCTAATACAAATTTATGCTTACATTTAAACATCTTCCTCTGTGTGAATTTTGGATTTTGGGCTTCTAATATTCTTTCTTTTTGCAAACTTTTTAATAGTAATTTCTGTCATAACAGAAGAATAAAAATAAATCAGTACATTTTAGTAATTAAAAGAAATTATTTAGAAGGCAGTAGTGAAGATGGTTTACATTTAATTGACTTTATAATTATAGAGTTGCCAATATATGGGTGATTACCTCCTTCCTTCTTGTTTGTTATTAAATGAAGGGTTCAAGGAAGCCCTTAATTTTTTCTGCATGGTTGTCAGAGATGGGATGTGGCAAGAATGGAACAAAATGAGGAAGGAAGCAGGTTAATGCTGTCACATAAAAAGAAGATCTATATAATTAAAGAGAGAAAGCATGGGCTTCTTTTCAAAGTTATTAATTCTGGCTTGGTCTTCCCTCTGGGTAGTAGCAATTTATATGGTGTACATGCTGCTTAGGGAGAAGAGAAATTGGCTTTCATCACAAGAAGCAGGATGGTCACAAGTGCTTTAGAAGGTTGGATCTAATCTGGTAAAGGCACTAGTGCTGCATGCCAGGGCTTAGTGCTGGGGCTGATACTGCTCTCCATATTTATGAGGGATGAGGACAAGGGGCCCAGTGCACCTGCAGCATGTTCACAGCTGGTACAAACTGGGCAGACTGGCTGGTGTGCCAGTGGTGGTGCTGCCATTCAGAGGGACTGAAGCAAGCTGGAGAGCAGGGCAGAGAGGAATCTCAGCTTCAGCAGTGGTAAAGGCAAGCCCTTATATCTGTGCAGCAATAACCCCAAGCACCAGTACATGCTGGGGACATGCTGGCTGAAAAGTTGCTTTGCTTAAAAGGTCCTTGGAGTGAAAGTTTTCAGAAAATGGAAAACCAGATGATCATGAGCTGCCAATACACCCTTCATGGCAAAAAAGGCCACCCTTCCTGGGCTGCATTAGTAAGAGCATTGCCAGCAGGATGAGGAAAAGGATCTTTTTTCTCTTCAATGTTGGTGAGGCCACATCTGGAGTACTGTGTCCAGTTCTGGATTACCCAGTACAAAAACAGTGTGGTTCACTGGAGTGAGTCCAGTACAGTGATGATTAAAGTACTGCAGCACTTTTGACTACTATGGAGGTCAGACAGCTTCTTTTAAACCGCAAGTGACAATAGTTCCTGTCATTCAAATCCTATCCTCAAATTTTACCCTTCCCAGAAGTGCCTGAAAGATATCAAAGACCATTTATATGAAAAAAGTGTTGATATCAGACAAAGATGCTCCATATGGAAAAGGACATGAATTGGTAATAATTGGCAAATCACCCATACATACCAAATTATATTTTTATAGCCTTTCCCATACGTATGCATGTAGAGATCTGAACAAAATGTGATTTGTAGATGAAAGAAAAGCTAACGCAATACTTCAAGAAACTTTGGACACCGTCAGAAAGGCCACAGATGGTTCCTTCTAAGTGCTAGAAAATCCTTTCAATTGAAATCCTGTGGGACACCTCTTGTATTAAAAACACTGTAGCTGTTAGGGGAGGGAAATTACTAATAACAATCACTTATAACAATAGGACTGAATTTAGAGAGAGGTTAAAATATTGGTTTTGAGGGTTTTTTTTGGTTCCAATTGTTACTAAATTAAGGTGCTAACTTGAAAGAGCTGGTTTCCTGACTGTTGTAAACCACCCAAACACGCTCTAGCAATGGAATGGACTTGGTCTACCTGAAATATTTTTTTCTCCACATGCTTTGCTTCAGTCCTTTTGATTATGAGACTTGCAGTGAATTAAATCTTAATATTTGGTGATCTGACCAAAGCAATCTAGTTGGAGAGCACAGCCAAAGGCAGGACAGGCCAGGCACAACTGTTACTTTTGGTGGGAATGTGGTACTAGATCAGTTTAAACTGATAAAGAAACCAACCCTTGGTGTTCATTGCCAAACCTATTGTCAACACCCATTTACTGGATCACTTCTCTGTACAATTAGATAAATTATAGAGATATACTGGTTCATGACAATCTCTGTGGTATTTCCTGAACATGCAGTCCCTGCAGTGATACCTTTGGCTGTTTAGGAGGCTGACCTTGCAAAACCCTGAGAAAAAATTGTATTGAGAGGCTATAAATGCCCTTGCCCTCGTGCCCAAACTTCTGAGTATTGCTTGTTTGCGGCATTGTCTTCCAATCACTTGGTTCCCTTGTTTGTAACTCATCAACCCTCTTTCCTCATCCTCTGTGTTTGCCTTTATTTGCTCCTTCTACAACATAATTCAGATATTAATCTGTCCCAAACACAAGCCATGTGGATGGAATAGCTGACATACCATGCATTGTTCATGGCATAGTTCTCATGCTCATCCTGTCTCTCTTCATTTGATTGCAGTTTTTCTAAAGTGTACAATTTCCAGACAAAGAATTTTCTATTTTTTACACAAACATCTCTACCACTGCTTAAAACAGAAGGAGACATTAATCTTCATTTACAAGGATACTGTTCTTGAAACCCTTCATGAACACTGCCATGGAGGATTTGCATTGTCAGGATATGAAATCAGACTGATCTTTGACCTTTGAGATCCTTTCTTGCTTACTTCCATTTTTTCTTTGGCATAGTTTTCCTTCATTCTTATTTCAAATCCTCTTCAGTTACTTTGATACCTGCTTCCAAATTTCAGTCTCTCTCTGCTCTGTGTCTTCCCAGCAGTGGCACTTGCAAGGCACAACTCCACTCTCCTCTTTTCATGGACTAAGTGTTGTTCTGGCAAACAATGATTTGTGAGCTTGTCATGGTGCTCCCTTATTACCTTTGGAGGGAGAATTTAAAAGATGTATTTACTCAAATAACTAAATACTGAACAGGTTTCCTGGGAAGAGGTCATGACACAAAGCCTGCCAGAGTTCAAGAAGTGTTTGGACAATGATCTCAGTCATGGGGTGTGGTTCTTGAGGATGTCCCACGCACGGCCAGGAGCTGGACTCAATGATCCTGTGTGTCCCTTCCAGCTCAGGATATTCTATGGTTCTCCTGGACCTTCTGGCATTGAATGTTTTTATTTTATTGAATTTTGAATAACATTGCAAGTACTATAGCATAATGCCACAGGAGAGAGAAATAAAATTAATAGATTTACCAGCTTGGGGAAGAAAAAGTGGTTTCAAAATGTTGCCTAGAGAATAACATTGAATCCTTCCAAAACAAAGACTTCAGTGTTGTTTGCAATAACGGCAAATGGCTTTTTGTATGTACAGAATTTTGTATATACACTCTGCTCAGCTGAGTCTATTCTCCTACACTAAACAAGCTATTGAAATGGATATTCCAGACATCTCTTGTGAAATCTGTTTAAGAAAGTTTACTCTTATTTTCAATTCAATTGGAATTTTCCTTGGTTCCAGTAGGATATCCAGAAGAAGGAAATACCCACTAGGTCTCCAAGGCTCAAAATCAGTGCTATGTCTATAAAAGATTTAAAATTATGTCAATTCTCCATGCAAAGCTTCCAACAAACAAAAAAGATTTAGGTTCAAAATCATGTCACTTTTCCAAGGTTCCTGGGAACTTGCAGCCCAGACTTTGTACTGGGGAGTTTCAGACCTTGAAGTGGTGGCCCCAGCAACACTATCAAATAACTATTGTACAACTCTGAGCAGAGAAATTGTTTGATCCAGAAGCTGCTTGTCCTCACCACAGCTATTTTTTGCAGAAAACCACAAGATTTTACTGGCTGAATTCAATGGCATGTGGATTGAGCTCTCCAAGGAGTGCAGAGAACAGCAATTCTGGCAGTTTCGTTTCCCCGCTGATGGCAAAAATAAAGAAAAAAAGGAGAGCAACAGTGTGACACAAAACTGCTACACTGGATTTTATGGTATTGCTTAAACAGAGAGTCAGTGTGCAACTCAGCTGTTTGTAACCACAGGAACAGAAAATGTTATTTGGAAGGAGGGAGGATGCACACCAAATCTACTATGTTTCAAACCTGACAGTGTTTCTTTAAAATGTTCTTAAACCTGTTTAACACACCCCTACTTTTCACCACTCCCTGGGAACATGCACCACTTATAGCAACTTGTAAATCAAGAAAAACCAAACCCAGCAATTTATTCTCCAGTGCACACTGGATATTTTCACACACCCAGCTTGGCCATATAATTAAGTTACAACAAAGCTCACTGGCTTGGAGGTTTCTGCTTCAACCTAAAATGAGTTCAGCACTGTGAGTTTAGAATTCTCAAATATTCCGGAGCAGAATTGCTTATTTCAAAGTTATATTAAGAAAACTAAGAAAAAATTTAGAATTCAAAGATTGTGATTATGTACAATGCTATGAGGTTCTATTCACAAATTCACAGAAGATGCCAAAACTCATTTATACTGTTTTATCTGGAGGTCAGGGATGTGAACACAGTGAATATAGACACCTACAAGTAAAGTAGTTAAACACCAAAATTCAAGTTTTACTGTTGCTATAGCTAGAGGAGTCAAATGCAGAAAAATAGGACATACTCTTTCTAAGAATAAAAGTAATATTTCCTTTGTACCCGTGAGTGAAAGGGATGAAACTGTCAGGAAAGCACTTTTTTGTTTGTTTGTTTTTCTCTCTTCTCTATTCTCTCATCTTACAATTTCTTTGTGTGTTAGACTCCTACATGGCCAGATTATAGTTTTCTAGACACACTTTTTGTGTGAAGGGCTACAGTGCAGTAGGGGAGCATGTTTTTATAGATGCAGTACTGTTGAGGCTGCAGAATAAGCTTGAATTTTTTCCAGACAGAGAGAAAATAAACCCCTGCATCCTCATTTCTTTTTCCTTTTAATTTGACAAGAAGCCATTGCTTTCTGCAAGAGAAAAAAAATATTTGAAATTCTGCCATTACATGGAATTCATCTGACATGTATAGGTATCTACACTGTAGGTGCCTAAATCTGACTTGTCATTTTTAGGCTTCCTTTCAAAACAGTGGAGAGAAATGGTAACTTTCACAGCCCAAGCCACTGACCTACTTTAATCTGCTTTTGTGTGAGATTACTTTAGGGGTGTCTTGAGTGATGAATTTAGAGATAGGAGCCTAGCTTTTGATGTAGTCTAGCTTTTTTTGCTAAATAGGGCCTGTGATGGAAAGTCTCGCCCAGCTCTGAGGAAACAAGTGGTTGAAAATTGCTGTCACTGCTCTCTTGTCTCCTTCATTGAGTAGAATTCAAATTCTTTACTTACACATTAATTGGCATTTACCTCTCCCAGACTAATAGCCTGAGAGATCCAGAGAAGATGAGCTAATGGAGAGAGAGATCCAGAGAAGCCTACACCTGAAATTACTGGGTTCTTCATGTTATGCTCTTACTGCACTGTGGCAGGATCTGGAACCTGAGGAACTTATCTGGGCCTCTGTGATTACATCCAGATAATTATAATCATTCTGTTTTGATTCTTTCCCTTGTAATATCACCCAAATTATTTAAAAATCATCCCATTTCAAAGCCCACCCTTGTTTTAATTTCATTTAGCAGCAGCAACAAAAACAAATTAAAAACCCTTCAATTCTCTTTCATGTACTGAACATTAAAACTCCTGTAAAAGTTCTTTTTTCTGCCAACATTCTTTCCAAAGTACTCATAATTTGGAAAACAATTTTTAGAAGAATATAATTTACTCAAAATAAAAGGGAAGGAAAAATTGATATTTAAAATGTACTGAGTTTGATATCAGTCTATTGGCCAGTTTATATCAAAGGACAAGTTTTTTGAAAAGGCAGGAAGAAAACTCAGTTATTCCTTCAGCTTCCCAGCTCATAAGGCCCTATTTACAGATGTGTTGATTAAGGAAATGTATTCTCCTTTCCCTCACATAGTTTGTGATTGAAATCTGCACCTGAAGTTTATTCCTTGGAAGATGCTTGGAAATGCTACTAAACCTTCTAATTCTGTGGATAAGGGAGAACAATAAGTCAGCTGAATTATTTTGCAGGGAAGGGGAATGTGGAGGGCTGATGCCATTTCCATGGTACCACTTTAAATTTTACTCCTGCAGATGAACTACATAAATCTGCTTTGCTATTTTTTCTGTTATTTGAACAGGTGAAAAATTTTTACTGGATTGCAAAGGTATTTATTAGCAAGGAAAGTTCGTACACATCTTAAACATGTACGAACAAAGTAAAATTCTCTCCATGTTTACATATTTGCATACTTTCCACATTTGTCATGTAAACAAAGACAGTCTGAAGAATTAAAGTGACAATGCTCTATGACTCTCAGTTGAGGGACTGAATGATAAATCCTTCGCTAAGATTTGTTTTAATACCTGACAAATCAACATTCCACAGAAAAAATGGTATCACTTTGATTGTATTGATAATTGTTTGCATTATCATCAAATAATTAGGAAAGAATTTTAATGCAATTGAAGTTATGTGTGTTATACAACTTTTGACCATAGAGGCATAACATGACAGTGGCACTCCTTGGTCAGCCCCGTATTCTGTCTCCAACAGCTGCCAAAAGCAAAATTCTGAAATTAAGGAAAGAGTGGAAGAACAGGGAGAACATTTAAGTTGCTTTCCCTAAGTGTCCTTAGAGTCTCCATCAATTTGCTTCTCAAGGTCCTCTTTAGCCCAATGGAATTTCTGTTTATTTAGTAACCATCACTGCTTTTCTATTCCTCAAGCTTGTGTCTCATTCAGCTATTTGACATATGGGTACACACACATGCCTATATAAGTACATGCTTGCATACACACACACATGCACAAGTACAGGCAGGCATGAGTATAAATAAACTATTTCATAAACTATTGGAGATACATCTTCTTGCAGCAAGGAGAGCTTACATCCTACATACAGAAAGAGACACCTCTCTTTTTCCTTCTCTTCTCTTCTCTTCTCTTCTCTTCTCTTCTCTTCTCTTCTCTTCTCTTCTCTTCTCTTCTCTTCTCTTCTCTTCTCTTCTCTTCTCTTCTCTTCTCTTCTCTTCTCTTCTCTTCTCTTCTCTTCTCTTCTCTTCTCTTCTCTTCTCTTCTCTTCTCATTGATGCCAAATAGCTCTTGTACTGGGGAGAATTGAAATACACCCTTCTCATACTGTTTATGATGTTTTTATACTTACACCTCCTTTCACCACACTAAGACAGTCTTAGCTGATGCATTTGTTCAGTGTGGGGAGAAGTAATTATGCATCTTCAATCATCTTTTTTTTTCTTCTCTGAACCTTTTTAAGTTCAATTCTATCATTTCCGATTCACGTTTTTGGTCTGTGTCTTATTTTTGCAGTTATTGATTTTAGAACACATTTTCTACTAACTCTTTTAAAATAAGCTGTTCTGTGCTAACTATACCACAGCCAGCATCTTCTAGGAACCTTCCTTTCTTCCATGTCCACATTCAGCTTTGATGTGGATGGAGAAAAGGATCACAATCTGTAACATTTGGCTATCATGCACAGCAGATAAGTGAGCTGATAAAACCAGTATGGAATGTACATCAAAGGAAGATTTCAGTAAATAGGTGGGATATTGGTTTGTTGGGTTGCTTTGATTGGTATGGAATTTCCATGTAGGCTTTCAAATGACAATCAATTTTTCAGTCAACTAATTTGATCCAAATAATAAAAGAAGGAATTACAAGAGAAAGCTGCTTAGGCCTAGCAGAAAATTAAAACACAATACCAGGGCAAGGAGAGGAGAACCAGTCTATCAGATAAGTGTAATGTGAACTTCCCCACATGGATATCATTCTTTGGGGCAGATACATCTCCTTATCTGCACCATAAAAAAGAACAGCCTGTGGGGGTTGTCTCCTATGTATTTACAGTGCCCATGACAAATTAAATGCTATAAGAAAATTTCAGACAAGGAGCAGGAAAAAACTTTTCTCTTTTTAACTTGCCTCTTCGAACATATTTTAGAGATGTCTTTTCCTGAGATCTGCACTGTTTGTTCTTTCCCAGTGCTCTTTCAGTGGGGATTTGATAGAGATATTACAAAGTCACTTTTTAATGAAAAAAGCCCATCTAATCCTAATTCTCACACTCCCTCTACTACTCTAGGTCACAATCTGATTCTTTAGCCATCTATGTGAATGTCCTTTGTTAATTCAGAAACTGGTAACAAATTAACAAATAAGCTATTTATCAATGACATAAGCTACAGAACTGGTTACACCCATTCATCTGGTGCCACACAGATGTCATTGGACTTAGCCAGATTTTCAGCACAGTTTTCCTCAAATAACTGATCTTATCAGTAACTGATAACACAAGTAACTATGTTCTTTAGTTAAGGCAGTAATAGCAGTGGTGCAAGATCAAAATACTCAAGTTTAGCATGCTATGAACTAGACTTTTGGGGACTTCTGAAATATATTTTACTTATTTGCAGAGTCAGGACCTATTCAAATTGTGAGAAAATCAGGCCCAATAACATTAAAGACTGTGTACCTCCATGAAATGCACTGGCACCTGCTATGAACAGAAGACACTGCTCAGACATTTTCTGGGGCAACCAGAAGATGTGAAAATTTTGAGACACTTTGCATAATATTTATGACATTTTTTCTTCCTCCTTTAGTTTATGAACTTTGCCACACCCTTTTGGGAGAACAATGGGCTGCAAATACATCTGTATTGTGACTAAGGTTTTCTTAGCATTCAAAAAATGCATATGAAAAAGGTCTGACAGTGCTCCTTCCTGTATTCAGAAAGGTGTGGTTAAAAAAAGATTGCATGCCTTAATTTATCCAGTTGAAAGGTCTTCCCCAGGAACAGCAACCTACAAGAACTAAAGGAAATGGCTTGGCTGGCAAAAGTTAATCCATAAACACAACATTATCTCTGGTGCATTATGGTATTTCATACCAGACTTTATGAAATGCTGTTCTCACTTTGACAGTAACTTAATCTAGTGAAAGTGTTTATAAGTTCTTCTGCCTCTGTACAACAGCTGTTGCTACACCATATTACAAAATAATTCTTATGTCTACCTATTTTAATCATTCAAATGAGAAAGTGCTGAGAAATTTCAAAAAGAAAAAATGAGAAATCCATACATATTATCTAAATATTCATTTTGACAGTAGTGAGGCGAATATTTGTATGCCATAGTAAAAGGGCTATACCATTATTCTTTCTCCAGTGAATATTTAAACTTTCAGGAGGTAAAAAACCCCAGGCAATTGTGTTCCCTTACACAAAAAAATTATAACTCAGTGGTTAAGGTAGTCTGCTGGTAAAAATAAGCTGTTATCAAAAGCAGGAATTATTTGAACTTGGGTTTAGTCATATGCTAAGTGACTCTTCCAATTGGTGAGCTGTTCCTTTCTTGTCCTGTTCTTTGAGAGAGTTGTGTGTCGAAGAGTTAAAGAGCACAGTTGCCTGTCTCAAACACTGCTAGGCCACAGAAGGAACTTGCCATAAAATAAGCCACCACAGTGGGCAGAGAAGGGATGAATTTGAGACAGGAAGGCCCTAATTTCAGGCCTGGTAAAGGCAAGATCTGGTCAGCACATTCTGGTTAATGGACCTGGACAGAAATTTTCACCATGGCAAACTGTGTGAAAAGAAACAATGGCTAACAGGCATATCACTGGTCAAACAAGGATCACCCCAATTATGGGACAGATGGCATCTGAGACCACCAGTGGCCACCAAGGCCCCCCAGATATGTCTCTGTGGATACCTGGAACTTGGGCTGGATAAAGGTAGTACTGTTGTCTGTGTGCTGGAGGATAAATTACCTGTCTGTAGAACTTGCTGAAGTTTAGGGCTTGACACACTTCAGTGATCTCAGGCCTAGGGGGAGGTTAGCAAAGCTCGGGAAGAAAAATGTATCACTGATTGCGGACACAAAGAATGCAGAGTCTACAGGCTACAAGGACATTTGGCATACCTCCCAAGATAAGAAAGACTAATAAACACAATTCACAGGGGAGATCATGACAATCAACTCATAACCCACTGACCCATGAAACCCACCAACTCAAAAGAAAGACTGAGCATGCAGACTAATTTGCTTTGGAGTAGAGGGGATTGTTTAACCAATAGAGAAAGAATTCTAATTAATAAGAGATGTATAAATGGGGAAAAGTTTTGAACAAGCCTGGGACCCTCTCTCTAACTCTCTGTCTCTCTCTTTTTCCCCCCATCCCTCTTGTCCCCTTCACCTCTTTTCCATTTATTTCTATCTCTCTACCTCACACTCATTGTTCAAATAAATCTGTATCATTGACTTGCGCATATGGTCTCTGCACCTAAACCTGTGCAGAGGCATGTCTTAATCATTGGGTTGTAAAAGCATGAGCCTTGCACATGAATTAGGCAGAAGAATTCTAATTTTTGAGCATAAAGGAAAGAACAAAGTTGTTACAAAGTACTGCAGGTAGTTGACACTGCCAGTAGTTGCCCTTTGCAAGGAAGCCCAGGACATGGTTTATTTACCTTTAAAACCCATATCCTAGAAGGAGTAAGGAAGCCCATTAAGAAAAGGCCTTTCCATCTCATTAGTATCATTAGATCTAATGATAGAATCATATTAGATTATTTTATTTTGTCTTTCAAGGAGCACGAGGACCAGAATCTTCAGGGGGAATTTATAATGTTAGAATAACCGGCCATGGGAGAAAGTCATACTTATTTCTCCCTCTCCTTTGTGTTGCAGCCATGAATGTTGGGATTCAGATTCATAGAGACATTCATAATCTGGTTCTGAGTCACACATACCTCTTGGTAAGGTACCTATGCCTACCCATAGGCAATATATTATCTTGATTAATTATTTTGACCAGAGTGAAAAGTAACTCTGTATAAAGACCTAACACAGGTCTCAACCATCAGCTTATTTTATGCAGGGCTGGACTGGGAATTTAGGGAGGAGCAGGCTGTGTGTTAGTCACCTTCAAGAGGAAGGTGTCATCCTATGCATGAGCATCACTTCCTTTTCTATTTGCTGCACTGGGTTTTTTGCAATAGTGACCCCTTCCCTTTTGACTCAACCTGTTGGAACTGCTGTCTATGTACATAGGTGAGCTGACACTAAGCTTAAGCAAGAAAAATGTGCAGGTGGCACAGATGTGCAACCAACATCCCCAATAAAGATTACATTAACAAGCTGTGTTAGTTTGCTAAATGCTGCCTTGCACCATCCACTGCCTAAACCTATCTATGTGTTTCAGAGTGTTTAGTTTTAGTCATCTTTTGACACGAGATCTATTGAACACAATTAAATTTGGAGAAATCAGGGCCAATTATTAGGACCATACTAGTTAACTTAGTAGGAATAGGATCTGGACCTGAGCAATATCCTCTGTTTGTCCATATTATTATCACACACAGTCCTTGACACAGTATTGTTAATGACAATTATCTGTCTCTGAAAAAAGACTTAGGCATGGACAGATCTCCCTGTTACAAGCTCTGGATTGCTTTCAGCAGGAGTGTGGATGAGACCACACAGTTCTTTTTGAAAAGCAACTTTAGTGATACAGGTACAGAACATGCTGTGCTCCTTGTCCTCAGGCCAGATAATGGGCTTTGGTATGTTTCATTTAATAGCTTAAATGTAGCTGCTTTAACCTATCTTGAAACTAAAAAAAATGAATATTATTTGCTAGGCTGTCGTCAAATCTTTTGGACATACCAGTTATAGAATCTCCTAACCCATAACACCACAGTTAACCTATCCTTCTTGGAAAGTCTGAAGTATTACAGGACTTCTCTTCTGGAGGACTGAGTGTATTAAAAAATATATTCAGTAAAGTATTCTTCCCTTTTTGGGAGGAGTCACAGAACCTTATTTGTCTAAAAATTTTCTTCTGAGTCACTGCTCATTCCCAGCTCTGTGTTGTGAATCTACATAAAAGCTCAATAGAGCTAGGCTACACTATGCTATTTTCATTATGCTGTCTTATAAACCTTAACAAAGATGTGGAGGTAGCACAATATTTTGCAGTAGGGTTTGTACTGAAAAATGGAAAACCAACAAAAATTGACAAGAAAATAATGTAGAGAAAAATGTATTTTATTAGCAGTCAAGGGACATAGAATGTCTAGAAAAGTGGATAAGCTGAAGCTAAGAACACTGAACACAATCATCTTGTTCAGAAAACTGTGAGAGTTGGGAAGTATGGTAATGTATTACCACTGTAGGGTGCTATAAGCTTTTGACTTTAATGACACTGAATAAGCTACATGTTATACTGAGGTCCAAGGGCAAAGTTTGAGTTCCTCTGAATTTCTGAAAGCTGAATTTCTTCAGAGTATGAGAAGTTTTTCATGGAAAATAGTTATGTCATTTTCATTGTTATGGTTATGCTGAAACTGTTCAATTTCTGATATACATCACTGCATCATATATTCTTTATTCCCTAGGAACATTATTTGCATGTGGTTACAACACAGAAAATGAGACAGACTGTTTATAAGTAAGTCAGATTTACTTCAGTCTAAAAAAAGGTTGTATTATTTTTTACAGCTTTGAAATATTAAGTAATCAGCATAACTAACACCAAAAATTCCCTATCCAATGAATATAGTGGTTGTCACTAAAAGACAGCTGGCCTGCTTTATTCCTAGGCTGAGGTCAGCACCACTGCTGGAATTTCATATGTATGCATCTTCCTATAGGCTGTCTACTCTGCCACACCAGACACCAAAGACTTAGCAAGGACTGCCTTAGAATAAGCCTTGGGCTTATTTGGGGTAGCAGAACTGGCCTGCTCTGCCCCAAAGTTTCTTCTCTGTGTTCAAAGGCCATACATACAGGAAAATATAAATGTAACTTCTCCAGACTGTATTGTTTGCATCTCTATTTGTGTTTCCCAAACACTTTGGCGAAAGAAGGTAGTGCTGTGAGACAGGTTAAGCATATCTCTGATTTACAAGTGGGGCTTGTCTGGTTGAATGGAAACTGATAACAAATTCATATCACGTAGCACCTGAATTTTGAAAGAAAAGTGTTTCGAAAAGAAGATTTTCCTACTCTCAGGTGTTACTGTGAATAAAAGCTAGATGTCAATTTCAAATTAAAGTGTATGTACATTTTTTAAAGCTAATTCCCATTTAATGCTAATTCCTCATTTCTTATGGGGAAAGATATTTGTTTCATATCAGAGGCAACTAAATTCTCAATGTGTTTGTAAAGACACGTATTCACAAAAGTTTCTTCTTGACTGTAAAAAGATAAACACATAGTACCTGAAAATTCCAGGACTGCTGTAAGTATTTTTGACTTGAAGAGACACAGACCCTGAGATGTACAAAATTTAGAAATGTGTGCATGCTTATTTTCATTAATTCTGAGATTTGTGGTAGTTAATAGTTTATACTATTAGTGTAATATGTTGTATTTTCTTGTCTGCTGCTCTGCTTCATCAGCTGTCTTTTATCAAATAGAACCAATGTTTGGAGAATAACTTCATACTACTAAGTACCAAGCCTATGAAAAGGTAACCATTGAGAGAAATACAGGCTATTACTAAGTTAATTCATGCCAGTTTGCCTTTTTGTGTTCAAAGAAATTCTTAATTTTCACAAAAGATAATAGGACTAAAGGTTGCTAAATGATCTCTCACATATTTCAATTCAAAAGCTGCCCAAATATAAAATAAGGTGGGCTTGTACAAGATACATTAAAACCAGCCTCTGTATCTTAAAGAAAAGCACGGAATTGTACACAGTATACCTATAAGAAAAGTACTGATTTCATACTGCTGTGTTTACTAACAGTAAGGCAGTTCTTAGCCTACAAATCTATTTGCAGCCATTTTAAAGAAAGAAAAAAAAAAAGTGAACACAAGTTCTTCCCTCCTTTGTTTATTGCTGGCAGTACAGAAGGAGAAATGCAAATGTGCAGAGATAAGAGAGACATGCAACAAGATCTCACGTGGGAGGGATTTCCCCCCAGATCTTTTGCCTCTGCCCACGTACCCAAACGGTGCAAATAATGCAGATCAGATCCCAGCATGTGATACCCACGTAACACTTCTGCAGAACTTCTCTTTGGTGAAATGTGGTGTTTCTTCATGTTCATCCCTGTAAATACCTGCAACTCTGGCTGAGAGACAGCCCTATAGCTCTGCAACACGTATTTCTGTGGAAAAACCAAATTACTCTAGCATATTTTTCGAAATGGTAATTGTTTAGTTTTCTGTTTTCAAGGTCTGTGAAGGCAGTTCATTTTGTGAAACCCAGCCCTATTGCACTTGAAAAGAACAGCAAGCACAGAAGGACAACAACTCACCCGTACTCTTAATTGATCTGGTATTTCTACAAGGTGCCACCCTTTTCCACACCTCCTACCTCCTCCTTAAGTGACTCAGCCTCTGAAGGAGAAATCTCTTGACTTTTCAGACAGCTGGATGGGGAAGAACAGTTCAGCTCTCAGTCTGCTTTGATTGCGCCTCCCTTCCAGGCTGACTAACCACACTGAGCCACACTAGGACACGAACTTCTGCCATACCTAGGTAAGGGTGTTAACTGTTCTGGTTTTATACTGTTCCCTACCATGTTGGGAAATTCCTACGTTTTCAGTTGTTCTGTGATTTCTTACTGTCCAGTTTAGGATGCCATTTCAAAGGATCTGATTTTCAAGAAGTATGAAGAATTTGACTATGAAAATGCAGCTCTGAAAGTTATACAGTTTTCGTGTTCAGATTCCTGAGAACTTTCTGACTTCTGTCCAGACCATATTAATTATTTCATTATTTATATTATATTGCTAATTGTATTTTATTCTAGTGATAATTCTCTGATAAATTCACTGTTCAGACCACTTTTCATGAATTGCTGTTTTAATGTCATTTTTGCTCTTCGGTTAATTTTGTTTGTTTTTTTTCATTGTTTGGATTTTTTGTCTAAAACTAATGAGCATTTACTCTTTTATAATTTTCTTGAATTATTTTTATTATTTTGGGGGAAAAAAACCCCAACCCCAAAACAACAGTTGCCTTTAATTTTCACCTTTGCAAAAATACCCATTCTACTTAAATGCAAGGACTTAGCTATACAATGACCTGAACACATGTATAAACAGGAAGTGTTCTTCATCAAAAATCTAGTGAATTGAATGACAAAGCTGAATAAAGAAAATTAAAATTATCACCCCCTTTTCTACACTCTATTAAAAAAAAAAACCTATATTTACAACTGAATGAGTATTTCTAATTTGAAAATTCATACAAATTTGGATTGTGATTTAGTTGATTTTACATTAGTGACAGCTCCACAGCTTCTTTCAAAACAGAATCTCCTCCGCCCACATCTTGAAAAACCAGTTTTGACAGCTCTTTCAGCTACAAATACGTGAATGATTGCTGTCATATATTCACGTGGCCTCTAGTCCTATCTTGCCTTTCTTTCTCACACAAATACACGTTATTTTTGTTTTCTGTGTGAATTCTTTTCTGTATTATTAGTTCTGTGGAAAAAATGGTAGAGTAAAATATTTATTTAAACACAAAAATGTGTTATTTTCAGAAGTTCACAAACGTATTATATGGCTATTGCTCTGATGTGTAACTCTTGAAATAAAATCTGTCTAGGAACACATTTTTGTGATTGTTTAATATCTGTAAAATAAATGTAGCAATTTTTAAATGTAGTTTTCAGCAAAAGGACAAAAAGACTAGCTAATTGCCAAACAAACAGAATCATGTTACATGCAATTGTGTAGGGAAGAAATTAGAGCAACAGTTATATATAGAGATCTGCACCTGACAGAGGGGGCCTTTAAAGCTGTTTGAAAAGATCATATTCTTGTCTGTAATAACAAGTTCGGATTTATGAAGGATTGTACAGCCTTGAATGGTTCTGGCTGTGATAGTGATTTGCAAAACAGCCTCTATCTGCAATCAGGAAATACTTATTTGAGTGTAAGTGTAGGTAGGCAGATCTGACAGCCCAGTCACAGCACTCTTATCTGAGGGGAGAAAGGATGGATGTGAACAACAGCAAAATTGCTATTGACTTCCAGACCAGTAAGATTTTACCTCACAAAATTATGGGTACTTGTCTAGAAGAAAAGCTGCAATTATGTGTGTCCTCAGTGTCTTAGTAGGGCTTGGAAATCTTTATCCTGTATCAAGTCAGGATTACTTAATTCAGTTGCTTGCTCACACTAAATTCAAGAGAAATGAGGGAGGACATAATGAAGTTTGCTGACTTGAAAGTTGTTAACTGAAAGCAAGGAAACTCTGTTGTGTCTTTCATAACTGTGATTCAGACCAAATGTGATTTTCTTTAAACCATGGTATTCTCTACATTCAACTCACATAAATGAAAGATAAGCCACATACTATAGAATTGAGATTAAGAGTTACAAGGGAAAACAAAAGGTAGAGCTGAAGTAAGTCTTCAGTTCTAATGGAATGATTCTACAATTTTGAGTTCTGGTTTCTGACAGGATACTGACTGTTCAGCTTTGTTCAGAGCAGAAAAGTTCTTCAAGAAAATCAAATTTTGGTGGCAAGCTTCATATTTGGGATAAAGAAAGAACAAAGTATAGGCCAATTTTTATTTTCGCACGGCAAATATTAGATGCTTTCAGAAAGCTGGAACTTGAAGATCATGTCGCAAACAGCAGCCAGCAAGCTGTGGTTGTGTAGAGCCATATACTGAACCCGTTTATTCCAGCTGGTGTTTAATGTGCTCATGCCAATCCCAGCAACTTCTCTACAATTGAGGCTGGTTTAGCAATACAGCATGAGAAGTTGGATGACAGGCAAATTCTGGAACATTCCTTTTTTTAACTCAGTTGTTCAGTTACCACTTTTTGTATCACCCAGTTCATTAATAATAGTGGGAAATTTGACATTTTAGGCGTTTGAATTTGGCAATGCTTTATATGAAAAGTCTCAGTATAAAAACAAATATTTTGACTAAAAAGAGAAGAAGGTGTATCCTTCTTGACACTCCTTCAACATTTACTATGCTGAATTCCTTATTATACAGATAATGCAGAGGCCTCTTGCCTCTAAGCTGTGGAAATTAATCTTGTTTTATTAGAAGCAAAATACATATCAACTGTCTTCTTATGAATAAGGTCTTAATGACTGTCATAGCTAGAAGCCAAAGAGCAAAGATTTTTGTGTTGGAACTAGTTCAGTCTGATGTGGAAAACATGAATCTTACAGGAAATGCTTCTATTATTATGTATTTTTTAAATACAGCAATGCATATGTGTGAAGCCTAATCACACAGACAGCCACAGCCAAGAGCAGAAGGAAGGCAAAAGGACTCTGTGGTGGAGGAATGGGTGTGGTCAGATGATCTGAAAACTAGAAGGTCTGGCTTTCAGAATTTAAGGCAGGCCTGAGGTATTCTGCTGATCAGTCACTGCAGGAGATGAAAAGGAGATGCAGAAGTGTAAATATAGGTATTTGGGATAAAAATAGTATTAGAGACTTGTGCTGCTTTTGGAAGAATTTCTTGCAGGTTAGATGGACCTTTACGTTCCCTGAAGCCATGTCTGAAGTTTTTCTGAATTTCATTGGGATTATGTTTGGATTTCCCACAAAATGTTTGAGGATCTGAATCTAGGACTGGCATGTCTTAAAACCATTTAGGAGCTGCTTACTGGACTGGCCAGGGCAGTTTTAATTTTCGTTTAGAGTTTCCTGACGCTGTTTTTAAATTCAAATTACACTGGAGTTGCATTCCTGTTTGTTTCTGTTTTGCATTCCAGCTGAGTTGTTTTGCTTCGGTGGTTCAGATCTTATTAAAAATGTCTGAACATAATTTACTACTACAGCATAGTACAGAAAGCTATAACTCAGCTTTCTCACAATCTCATTTACAAAGTTAAAAACTTTTTGTTTATCTCCCTATGGTCTGAAGATGAGCTGTTCTCTGACCTATGTGAAAAACGTGACAGTTCCAGATTTTTATGAGCTGATATTTTTAAACTAATGGGATCCTCATAATCTCTAGTCCACTCCCCTTTTCAAATACAAACACACACAGTTCAAAATAGTGAAGGCCAAGGAAAAATGTTTTGATGAGCTCTATTCTGCCTCTTCATGCAAGATTCTTTTCATTTCTAAGTCCTAACATGTAAATCTTACCCTGATGATTCTTGATTGTCTGTGCTACAGATTAAAGTAATTTTTTTTTAAATTTGCATTTTAAATTTTAATGAATTAATCTTTGATATACATCTTGAAAGCTCAGAGGTAAGAGGAAAGCCTTAAGGACAAAATGGCAGTATTCTGTAGGGCTGAAATGCTTGGGTTTAAAATTTCAGACTACCTGGCACATTTTCAGTGCTGACTGTAAAAGGGAGTGTACCTGTTTCTTAGATTCATTTATGCATACTGTTTTTGGGCTAGGACACTATGCAGCAGTTTATTCTGAATGCTGTGCACATGTGAAACAGAAATATTTTTTTGCCCTAAAAATATTAAAAAATTAATATAGGATGAGAAAAAGCCCAGTATTAATTAAATGTTGGAGGATGAAACAAACACACTGGACTCTTATGGATACAAGAGGAGTTGCAAACCTCTTTATAGTTGCTTTTAATTTCGTTTAATTTTCACAAAAGAAGTCTCCTTTTTCAAAGTTGTATGATTAATTTCCCTTAGGAAATGGCTTTAAAAGTACTTAATAGAAAATAAATCCAAAATCCTTCTATGCAAACTACTACTTCTTGAGATGAAGAAGTTCTAATTCTCATTGCTTGAAAATGTACTGAAATATCAAACTTTCTATTATCCTGGGAATGACTGCATCAAATGTCCAGCTGTACCTAAGCTGAAAAAGTAAACCAGAGGCCTCTGTATCATCTTGGGACAATTCAGGAAAATTTATAGTGAAAGTGGTAACTACCTAAAAAAACTGATTGCTTTATAACCTACCTGAACAGTTTCTAGGAAATTCAGATCATATATGCTTAAAACCTTACATAAATATTTTTAAAAGGCATTTTATAACCTATTGCAAAATAAATAAGCCTCACCATAGCCCCGAGCATATTTTTATTGTGTGGGAACCCGATCCAGCAGTCACATGTTTTCTACACACACTGTGCCAATGCTTGCTTGATACCAACAACTAAGGTTAAAAAAAATGGAATGCGGGTAGGAGCCTTTCAAAATGCCAGAATTTTAAACTCTAAGAAATATTTGGAATTTCACAACTGGTTAAGATACATGCAGACTTCAGACTGCAATGTTAGTTTTTTTGTTTATATCTTTACTTTCTAGAAAGATCTCTAGTTGTTTAATACTTCTTTTTGTTTGTTTATGTTGGGATATTTTTTGAGATGCTATTTTTTGGTTGGGATTCTTTTTATGTTTTTTTTTTTTTTAAACCATAAGCTTTTTTTAGTAATAGTTGGGCAGCAAAAGAAAAATCTGCTTTAAGTTCAATCCTTTGTGGCATCCACAATGTTTTATTGTGGATGTAAGTGTAAGCATTATTCTTAAGCTTTTGCCAGAATCCAAAAGCTTCACCTTCCATCAGTAAAGAAAGAGCCACAGGCCTTGGTATCGCCACTCTATTTTACATATGTGAACAATACACTTCACATCTTCAAAAAGAAAACAAGGACAGCTCTGTCATCCAGAGAACCAGGAATGTTTCTGATTTTTAAGAACTGTTTCTGTCAGTTTTCTGATGCTTCTGTAAATTTTAGCAGCCTGACAGTGGTGCTGGTTGTGAGCTTTCCAGCACAGCACTGTTTTCTTGGAAAATGCTGCTTTACAAAAATTAATCCAATAGGTCAGTTTTGCCCAAACTCCAAAGTCAATGTTAGCATTTGGAGCTTTTTTAACTTAAAGGAAAATTTTCTGTCATTAAAATGTCGTCATGTTCTGCTTGATGCTTTCTCTAAGAATCCTGGTATTCACAATCCACTTTCAAAGCAAAACATTAAATCTTTTGAGTAGCTCAACTCCCAATTTTGATTTTTTTTTTAAATCATCAGTCTTGGAGGCTTTTAAGCTGATTTGAATTAAGGGGAGAAGTCAGTGACTTGAGCACTGTTGCAGAGCAGCAGAGCTGCTTTCTGTCCTGCCCCTTGCATCAGCTGCTGGCCACTGAGCCTGACTGACCCCTGAGCAGGGCTGGAGGAGCTCAGTGTGCCCCGGGTGCTGTGCCAGGGACTGACACCATCTTCCCCTGCAGCTTGTCACCTCTGCCCAGCCTGCACTGCTCCTCTTGCCCTGAGGGCTCCACCACACCAAGTGTCCCCAGGGCAGGAGCTCCCAACAGGGAAGGGGCAGGGTGACAGCAGAGGGGAAGGGCAGGGATGCACAGAGCTGTCACCAGGCAAAAGGGAAAAAGGGAAAAGCCACCAGATTTACTCTGAGCATGGCTGTGGGCAGCCCTCAGCCATTCCAGCCTGTCAGACTAAACTTGTGCAAGGAGATGACCAAAGTGGACAGCAAACCTGACCTGCCTTTGGGGCCGACTCCTAATGTGGCTGACAACGCTGACTTCCTTTCTTTGTCACTTTTTCTTTTAGATTCCCGCAAAAGGACGGAACAATCGCACAGGACAAATGTCAGCTTTCAACATACGGAAACAGTCTCCTAATCAAGGAGGTAACACTGAGTCTCCTCCATTTCCTGCTCCAGGGGCACTACAGGCTGAGGCCTCGCTCCTGTCCAGGCCTCTCCGTGCCCCTGGCACATCTCCCTCACAGGCAGTGGCAGGAGGGTGACCAGGGCCACCATGACCTGCTTTAGATGCCAGACTCTGGGTGTTGTGCATGTGGCTGGCAGGGATTGAGGCCACAACATCCCATGGGGTGTCAGAGTGTGGTGGAGCCAGGTGGTGAGGACAGGGTGGTGTGGTTGTCATGGAAAAGCTGCAGGAGCAAAGTGGCTGCAAGGGCAGTGGGAAGATCCACTGGTCTCCCCACCATCTCTTTGACTCACACAGGGAAAATGAGGAGAAACTGAGAAAATTAGAATGAAGGAAGGGGAGAAAAAAGCTGTTTAATCATTGTCTGGTAGGATTGTTTAGTCCTCTGGAGGAGTAAAACTCGAGGAGGGCTGGAATTTGCTTTCTGTGCAGAGAAATAACCAGAGGCAAATTAGAAACATGATGAAATTTTCCATTTTCCTGAACCTCCAAAGTATTTCTAATGACTGAAAGGTTTTGAGATGCATGAGGGCCTGGTTCGGGTGGGATATGCCAGGCTCAACTGCACCAAAATTCACATAGACACAGCAGGGAGCTGCTTGGCTCTGCTGCATTAAGGACATAAATTTTTATTGTCAAATAGAGACAGGGATGAGCTGCATCTGCCTGTGCTCGTGTGACCTAATCTGTTGGATCAGATCTATGTTTAATTTTTTAGCTGAAGCTTGGGAGAAAATTCATTAGGCCAGAAAAGAGTACTTTTCTGCTAGCCCAGGGCCTCAGGCATTAGCAGATTGCTTGCTAATCTGCTAAACACTTGTCAAATGTTTCTTGACAAGAAAACAATATATATTCCTACCAGCTGGGCTACCAGCTTTACACAAGGTTTCATGAAACATTCTTTGCATTTTGCAATTTAAAAAGCCATGATTTCTGAGAAATCCAAGTGATTTTTGACAACCCACTGAAGCTATTCAGGCAAGCCTGAAATGCTATCATTTTTTTGAAGTCTTTAAAATCGGATTTTAATAAATATTTTTAAGATAAAAACTAGCTTAATAGGCAGTGAACAGGCTGATGCAGAATTCATGCAGTGAGGATAGATTAGCTTTTGTTAATCTACCATGATTTTCAGCGCATTCTTACAAACAGCATTGTCCCTGATCATTCATCAATTGGCTGGATCTATGCTGCTTAAAAAGAAGAAAGCCAAACCTGGGTATCAAGGCCAAGAGATGGAAGCACACACCTCTGCTATCACAGCCATGGCTCCTAAAACACTTCTCTAGCACCTCAGTCTTGGAGAGAGCAAGTCCAAGACAGAACCAGAGAACATTTGTAACTAGGCAACATCAGTGATGAGTCCAAACCTTTCATTCCTTCTCTTTCACTAGGCAGGATGGACATGTCTATAGGGAATTGAAACAGGCACAGTTTGAATTAGAGACATTCATACATTTTTAGAATGAATTTTATTTCTTTTTACAGATCTGTTTTTATTCTTTTTACAGAATTTTATCTCTATTTTATCTACTTTTAGGAAAAAAAGTATTTAAAAATTCGCTCTTGGCTATTGTCACGAAAGATAATTGTTTTGATGTTTTATTACAATTCGGTCTTCCACTCAGTGTAGCTATTTGTCATTTTTTCATGTTATCACTACAGGTGAAGTTCTTGTATTAAATACAAGGAGTACATTTTCTTATAAATCAGAGCAGAATGCCAAAACACAGCTCTGAAAAATGATATATTACTGTCTGCATGTGTTTTCTCTGGAGCATGTTCTTTCTGCACACAATATTTACAATCTAGTTACTGAACACCAGATAGTGATGTCTCCTGAACTTTAAAAATCCTTTTACGTGAATGCTCAGAGAGTGAGGAATTAATGGAGAAATCCATGAGGGTCTTTAGAGGAAAACACAAGATCCTTTGTATTTTCCACATTTTTTTAAATTATTATTTGGTTGTATTAATAAAGGTTTTGCATATCTAATATTTCACCCTCTCTTCTCTGGAAAAATTTGGGGCAAATATAGCAATTAAAAAGATGGAATTTCTGTTTGGTCTTAACTTCTATATTATCATTTTAATAGGCCATGTTAAAGATATCAAAAAAATATTTCCTCTTACCTCAAACAGGCTGATGACATGAAACTTAGGTGGACTTATAATGCTAAGCAATAGTAATTGCATATTTTGCTTGCAAAAAGAGCCAAAATTCTCACGAAAAAAACAAAGGAGATAAACATCAGCTTTCTAATACACTGAAGAATCCATATTCTCCCAAAAAAAGAATCCAAAAGATTCTCCCAAATCAATTGAACATCATACTGTTACTTTCCCAATACACTAAATATCAGCCTTGTTGGACAAAGATATTTTAGGTTGTTTTCAAAAGTAAATAAGGCTTCCATATTTGTTCAGCATGTCAGTCTGTCTCTCCCAAATAACCTTTGAAATCATACAACAATTTTAGTTAAATTTGGTGTAAAGGTATTGCTTTGATCAAAGTTCAGATTAAGATTAAGTAACTGACTAGTAAAGAAACTCTGTTTATTCAGCCTTTGAGGAAAAAGCTTCAGAGGGAGTCTGACTCCGAGAAACATGAAAATCCACATATTTTAAGCTGGGTGTAGTAGGAGTGCCACGTGGTCACCTCAAGTTTAGCTGTCATTCAAAGTTTGTATCCTGTCTCACATCTGCAAATACAAAACCCACAGACAACACCCCAGGAAACAGGATTCATTAGTTTGACTTTCCTGGGATTACTGTGGTATGCAAATTTCATAATTGCTTTATCAGATCTGTGAAATGTGTTTACATTAGAAACAGGCAAAGCATTTTCATATTAAGGATGAAACTGAATTGAGTTTGCTAAGCTGGGCTTCTGCGGGCCCTTCAAGGTGAAACTGCAAACTTTTCAGGAAGCAATCTGGATTAAACAGGTGTGATAACTGAAAATTCAATTGGTTTTAAATTTCTACCTATTTCAACCGATGTAATAATAATTTAGATTGACAAAATTTTTCTACATGTTCATTTTCAAGACATGTTTCTCTGCATTTGCAGATAAGAAGAGCCCCTCTGTTGCAATCAAAAGCAGACAACAGGCTACTCATGATATTAATAAACGACGGACCCTTTTGCAAGATAACAGCTGGATAAAGAAGAAGCCTGAGGAGGAAAGGTAAGAAAAACGTGAAATGCATTTCTTCCATATTTAGTTCAGTATGCCATGTACCTTTGCATGGAGCATCTACTTTTGCATGGATGGTGTCAACCAAATTAGGGGAATTCAATCAAATAACTCTTATTTATTTATCTTTATGAGGTATTGATTGCCTTTTGGAAGTTTTAGTTTGATGAATATTCACTGACTGTTGTTCATTGGGACTTTTGAGTGCTGAGTATTTAATGAAATTCTGCCCTACAAGTAAAATCCTTCATTTTACATGCAAGATTATGATCTTTTTATAAGCAAGAGGATTATAAATCTTGGCAAGTTCTTTTAAGGACCCTAAGGCAGAATCAGTTTAAATTTCCTCTAGTGTAAACTAGGACTAAAATTACAGCAGAAACAATGCCTTGAGACCATGTTATCATTATCTGGTCCATGAACAGCTTGTAGGAAGAGATAACTCTTACTCCAAAATTTCTGGAGTTTTCTACTGCAGAGTTCTGCAGCTGGTGCAATTACAGTGGTAGTGGACAGCTGTGAAATCTGATGGAAAACAGAATATCTTTTGCCAAGAAAAAGTGATCTATTTTTAATACTTACTGTTTTCCTTTTGCTTGAAGTGCTGATGAAAACTACGGAAGGGCGGTGCTTAACCAGTACAAATCCCAAGATAGCCTACACAGGTATGGTGGAGTATCTGAGCACCTTTCTAATTATATTACCAAAAAAACCTGAGTATCCTTTTACTATATCATGAACAAAGCAAAGAACTTGCTTTGTTCAGTTTTAGTCTATACATATTTTCACTGTAAATCTGACTCCAGTGTCAATAAATGATCACTGCAGTGGATCCAGAGTTTGATCTGTTGACACCTGGATGGTCTAAAACCCTGTATGATACTTTAATCTGAGACATAGATAGTCTTTCATTAATGAAAGTTGCTTAATAAAATCAGTGACCAAAGTGGCATTTCTAAATTTTTTATTATAGCAGTAGCACAAATGGAAAGGAAGATCAGAAAGGTGTTCTTGGACGATACAGATCTGATACTACCTTGGACAGGTAGGACTCTTCTTCTGGATGTATTGAATGTTGTGATTGTCATACCAGTGAGAGGTCTTTAAAAGGAAAGGACGAATGAAGTCAGTGCATTTTTAAAGTTTTTTTATTTATTAAGCTTCTAAGCAAAAGACTTTGAATGATATTTGCATGAATTTTCAATGGAATAAATGAAAATGTGATTTGGGAAAAGGTTCTTTTGATATCTTCTTTTTTTGGTACCTGTTTCTGTGTATTCTTGTTCTTATAAATGCAAGTAGCTTTCCACAACTGATAACCACTCCTACCCAGTTTCCTCCTTTTCAAATTCTAAACCCAAGTCCTATCTCCAATAGCTAAGCATAAGATGGCTTAAACCATTGTTCTTTGCAAATACTATGATCAGTACCAATATCAGTCATGCTTGTCATACAGGTGCTTAATTTGAACTTTCTGTTCATCCTTGACCTCTGCTGAGTGAAGACATGACCATGCTTGTGTTTGCAGATTCTTTCTGTGTTGCAACTTCATAATCCAGCTTCCATTAACGTGTGGTATCCAGAACATGCTAGGGCTGTGAGAACCAGAACTTAAATGCACACTGTGGGAAAAGTCCACTTTATTTAGCTGGGGTTTAGCACTGTGTTATTTTATTTTATGATCCTTAATTGTCTTGTAAGAAACAATGCAATATTGTTACACAAAATTTACCTTCTCTACAGGAGTTTGAAAAAGAATAGGCTAGAGACCTGTACAGTACCATCACCCTGCCTATTCTTGTACAGCCCAGTGAATCCTGGTTCACTGCATTGTTTCATTCATCATGAGGAAGCCATTCTATAACTTCAATTTACCTGTTGCTCTTCTTTGTATCTTTTCTATTTCCATATTAGTTTTTTGATGTGGGAATCCAAATCTCCATGTAGGTATTTAAGATTTGTGCACACCTTGTATGTACACAGAGGAGTAATAACAATGATTTCTATTTCATTTGCAATTCCTCCCATTGTACTTCATAACATTGAGTTTGCTTTTTTGAGTGCTACTAAGAATTAAGTTTCAATTTTCACAACATTATCTGTGTAATTCCAAGATTTATTTTCTGCATGATAATTGCTGGTTCAGAGATCAGTTGTTTCTCTTGGCAGACATTACTTTGCATCTAAGAAAAGTGAATGTCATCTGCCATTTTAGAAATCTGACATGTTAGCAGATGACTTCTGAAAAGCTTTGCCAGTTGCCATTTGTTTTGACTACCGGGAAGTAATGACATTGGCAAGCAACATCATCCCACTCTCCTTTATTCCAGATAAATCATGAATGTATGGAAGAACACAGGTTTTGTACAGATCTCTCCTTCCACTCTGGAAACTTGCCATTTATTTCAAACCTTTGTTTCTTACATTTTAAGCAGTTTTTTTTCTATTACCCATGGGAGGTCAGTTAACTTAAGAACACTTAAAACAGACTTCTATGAAGTTTTTTGGAAATTCAAGTAGCATTATAGCATATATCACCTAAGTCACACCTATCCAAGTGGCCACTCACTTCAAAACAATTTTTAAAGCTTGACTTTCATGTCTCAAACCCTAATTGCTAATTTAGAAGTCATAGGACAAATCCAGTTTCTACAGGGTCACTGAGGAGTACTGTTCTTTTGTACTTGATATCTTTTTGGTTTATGCTGAGATATTAAAGTATCTGAATTATTTCAGGTTGTAAACTGACTACCTTTGTCTTTTCATACACACAAATATCTAACATAAAGGGTTCTTGAAATGCAACTGATGACAGAGTACACCAAAAGAGGACTTTAGGTGTAAATAAGAATTGTACCAAGTGGAGAACATCCTTCCCAAAGGAAACAGAAATATTATTAGAAGCTAACTAAGTATTTGACAAAAGATGAGACAAACCTTATAAGTCAGGTAGGGATGAAAATTACAATGCTATTTTTCCATGTACTAAATAATCCTAAATCCAGAATAGTTTCCAGCAACACTAAATCCCAACTGCATCTGCAGCAATTAGATCTGGATAGATGAGACAGAAGTAAATTACATACTTCAATTGTTTGCTTTATTAATGATCTAATACTTTGGAATGATAGAAATTACTAGGATTGGAGAGCAAACCAGAAGCCATTGCAGTGTGTGGTATGAACCTGCTTTCCACATCTTGAATGCTGCATGCATAATTTCACTGATGTGAAGAAACTACAATAGGAACAGAAAAAAAAATTAAAGAGGAAGGTGAGAAAGGATGGAATAGCCCTTATATGAAAAATGTCTAAAAAGACAAAAAGTCCTCAGCTTGGAAAAGTATAATATAGGGAAACTGAATAACGAAAGAATATTTTCTATTTGTTATACTGTAAGAATGGGGACATAATCTATAAATGTTTGGGTAATGAATTTTAAAAAATGAAAGAGAGAAAGAGCAAAAGAAAGAAAGAAAGAAAGAGCAAAAGAAAGAGCAAAAGAAAGAGCAAAAGAAAGAGCAAAAGAAAGAAAGAAAGAAAGAAAGAAAGAAAGAAAGAAAGAAAGAAAGAAAGAAAAGAAAGAAAGAGAAAGGAAAAGAACATTTATTTTTCCTTAATGCACATATTAATTGTAGGAGTCACCACCACAGGATACTGTGGAGGCCAGAAATTTAACCTGATTCAGATAAACATTACATGGGACCATTGATCCAGTGGTGTCTGTTGGAAACAGCGTCGTGGGTGAGAACAGAGGATATTCTTTCATTCTTTATCAGAAGCTCCAAAGTTATACAAGGAGAAGTTAACACAACGCCTACCTTTCTTTTACTTTTTTTTTTTTTTTAAGTAAAAAAAGTGCTGGCTTTAAAATAACAAAATACAAAACTATGTAAAACATTGTGCTGGAATTTTGAAAATACGAGATGCAACGTGAAAGAAATGCTGGTTCGCTGGCGAATGAGAGGGAAAGCTCGTGTTTGCAGCTTTCTGCAGCAGAGCCAGCCGGGTTAGTGAGACCTCTAGTGACCTTCCCGGCAACTGTAGCTGCTGTCACATCCCGTGCTGCCCTGACAGGAGAGGGCTCTTCGCAAAATTGCGCTAAAGATTTGCAAAAGACAGAGCACACGCTAGTGCAGATTGTGTCCCAGAACTCCCCGGAAGGCTTCTCATTAAATACAACACGATCCTGTGCTGCTTGAAGGCAGGACTCAAAATATTTTATATGTAACATCAGATTACAGTTCTACGATTAATTATTTTTGCATCTATGGCTTCAGTTTATAGATGAGAATAAATAATCTAAAAAATATATGTAAATGGTAGCTCAAGATGTGTTTCAGCTGATTTAATCCAATATTTAAGATCACTCTCTCAACTTAGTATTTGTCCTCTATTTCAGTATACATCGGTTTAAGCTTTTCCGAGTCCCCCAGTCCTTACTAAAAAATATTTCATATATAGGAAGTAAACTGGAATAAAATAAGAACCTAATCTGCTTCAGCTATGATAGCTACATGGTCTTTTCTGTGAAAATTTTGAAGGCCTTAGGCAACAACTGTAGCATACATAAAGGGCTTGAAAAATCATGTGGTTGTTTCTTCATGTAAATTTCATGGCTTAGTGAAATCAGTTCAAGCACAAAGAATCCAACTTCTTTGATAGAAATTACTCCTGTAGGTCAATACTATGCTTGGCCAGGGATTTTGCACTAGATTATTTTTGATTTAATTGATCTATTAAATCTGTAAATAAAACAAGACTGTTGCATCTCTCTAGGAATGGTGAGGCAGAGAAAAAGGCAAGAGTTCTGTGTGTACTGCTTGACTTAACATTGCTTTCTTTCCGGTATTTTGACCTAATTCAAAGGAGTTGTAATAAATTGTTAGCAACAGAGTGGTTTAATACAGAATGGTTTGAACATCATCTTGGAAAACTTGTTCAGTGAGCTACTCATAGTCTCAGATAATAATACACTAAATTTATATAATTTCAGCTTCTGTTCTCCACCTTTAGTGATACTGGGATATTGTGACACTGGGATATCAGTACACAGGGAAAAGTGGTACTACATATTTTAATTTAATTGAAAATGGATTAAAAAAATAGGGCGTTTATTATAAATAATTCCTGTGTTTCTGACAGAATTCCAGCCGGAAGTGATACTAATAAAATAAATAAGTCCCCAACTCTGAACCATAAGCAAAACAACAGGTATGAATTTCAGAACCATTATCATCTAAGTATTATGTATTATAATTTATCATGTATCATTGATCATGCATTATCATTTAAGTGTTATATATTACCATAACTTTAGAATTAATATACACACCAAGACTATACAGAGAAATTATTTGCATGGCATATGGCCTGGTTTAGGCTTCATTTGACCACCTGACCTCTGGAATCTAAATTATCTCTTTTTATTGTTGGTGAGGAGAAAAAAAAATCATTAAAACCAGAAGAATTTTCCTTAAAGAATCCTTTTTCTCCACACAGTTTAAAAGGGACACCACCTCAGATTACACATTTACTCAGCATAATGATTATTTAATAATTACAGGATTTTAATACAAAATAAAAAAGAGTATTATGAAATGTGTGTGTGTTCTAGAGCTCCAGAATTCCCTGCATAAAATCTACCAAATACAATACATAATTCTGAGGAAGATAAAGAAAAAAAATCTATTTAATGCTTTCAGTAGAAAATGCTATTGTACACTGCCAGTGGAAAACCTGAGTACCAAAACATAAAAAATAGGTTTTTGATAATTTAGCTGATTTTTCCAGTGGAAACATTTTCTTTGGTCAGAAGGCCTGTCTTTTGATTAAAACAGTTTTAATTTAAAAGAGGTTGCTATGACATTTTTGAGACATTATTTAAAAAGTTGCTATGATTCAGAAGTGATCACTTTATATATGTCATGTAATTCCACAAGAGTGAAAAATTATTTTCTAAAAAACTTCCACCTAGTACCTGATTGAAATTTTCATTATTTAAGGAAGTCAGAAGAGCTCAGCCACCATACTTGTAAATGCATCACTTTGTGTCTTCATCAGTGTCAGTAGAGTTGTGTCAGTAATAAATTACACAGAACATAGTTGCTAGAGAGCACAGCAATTAAAAGTCATCTTGTGGAGAATTGAGATATTACTCTGAAGAGAAAATCAGTACCTCTGGCATTTAAAGGTCAACTGAGGTCACTCTTTCAAATTATAATTTCACACCATTATGTTGTAAATCATGCTGATGATGACACATGAAGCATCATATAAATTGAATTTTATAGGGTGCTTTTTGGAGAGGGTTTTTACAGACCAACAATTAATTCTGAAGTGGGACTTAAGAGAGACTTAAATTGTATGTATTTTTTTTTCCTGACAGAGAGCAAAATGATTTATAAAGCACTCTTCTTCAATTACTGTTATTATGAATTGCCAATTACTATCATTAAGAATTGCAGAGGATAAGACAATAACTTTTTGATAAATGTTATAAGAAATCACCGGCTTGGATTTTTTATAGTTTAGTTTTACAAATATATACTAACCTAAAGCATTCTAATTGAACAAGAAACAAAATTTAAAGTAAGAAAATGAAAGTTTATTATTATAGTGTTTGGAGACTAAAGTATAGGTACAGAAGTAAAAATTTTAAGAAGTCAGAAATTACTTTGGATATCAAGTAAAAATGCAGTTGTGTAAACATCGGCACCCCTTAAGGTCTCCCACATCTTGTGTCCTTTGAAGTATATAAACATAGTTATAGCATTTACCATACCCATTTGTATCATTCTGAAAGCAGAAATGTGATATTTTTTTTCTTTTAATAATTTAAAATTATGCTTTTTCTGAAGATTAACTCATTAAATATACTTCCTTAACAGACAGTCTTGGACTCCTAATGCAGCATCCACAACCACTACAGTCGTTGCTCCAGTCAAGAAAAAGAGGTATTCATTATCACCACTGCTTGGTTGCCAGGGTGTCTATAGCACTGTGTTAAACCTCAGTAATGTATCACAATTACATGAAAAAATTACCTACTTCCTCCTTCAGCACGCTCAAACTCCTCAGCAAGCTTCAAGAATTAAACTTTTACATCCTCTGTCTTTTTCCATGGGATTTACAAGTTTTATCTCTGTAGAGCCTGTTTGGTGAGCTATGGCACAATAGGTGCTAACTCTTGGCTGCAGCCCCTAACTCAGCTGGTGTACTCATTTTCAGAGTCCAGTTTTAAAGCATTGTAGCTCACTGTAATTGTGAAATCTCTGATGCCAAACTTGACCCTGTGCTGTTGCAGTGCATGTGAATCACACAGTTTTCTTAATGATACACAGCTACCTTTAAAAATCTGGATTTCAGATACCATTATCTAAGCAAGAATAAAAACAGAGTGTGCAACTAAATGCATTTTTAATTTAAAATGTACTGCTGGTGATAGCCATAATTTTCTGCATCCTTCCCAGCTGCAAATTCTGTTCATTCATGATTTTCTATTTTATATTTAATGCATAAAAATGTGATCAGTAGAATAATGAATGTAGAAATGAAAATGTCTCTGTATTTATATTAACAGACCTGTTTAGTGGAAGTTTATGCTGTTTTCAGTCCAGTAGTTTTCTTCAGGCTCTTGGAAGATATGGAAGATATGCAATGAATTGCACTGCTTCTGGTGTAATTGTTTTTATCTTAAAAACAATTGCTGGATTGATAGTTGTGAGGGTAAAAAAAAAAAACCCAAACAAAAAAGGAACTGAAAGTGCTTGTGCTGTTTATGTGATCTCTAATAGCCTGATTGTGTTTCTTGTGTTGATACTTGACACCCTTTGTGCATTTTATGTGGTTGTCCATTGTTGTTGTTATCTTATTGTATTTCATATTTCTGGAGTCCCATCTTAAAGTCCATACCTTCTTGATGGTCCTATTATGCAGCTCCTCTCTGCAGCACAGTTCCTCATGGCTTCCATAGGGGCTCCTCCTGGGCTCTCGACCCAACCCCCTTTTATCCCAGAGGCCTTCATGAGCTACAGCTGCTACCCAACCAAGGATCCCACAGCTGTAGCTCATCCAGAGCAACAGGACCCACCTATCTAATACATAGGACTCTCACTACATATATATATATTCACAAGGACTCCTTTATAACAATACATATATTCAGGCCCCTACATTTCCCCCCTTTTCTTTTAACAATTTCTCCATTACACAGTTACAATATCCATATCTGTCCCAGCTCTCAGGCTGCCACAGCTCTCAGCTGTCCTATCTTCCACTGTCCCAGCTCTCCGGCTGCCACAGCTCTCGGCTGTCCGGGGGATTCCATACCTAATACATATATTCAGGCCCCTACATTTCCCCCCTTTTCTTTTAACAATTTCTCCATTACACAGTTACAATATCCATATCTGTCCCAGCTCTCAGGCTGCCACAGCTCTCAGCTGTCCTATCTTCCACTGTCCCAGCTCTCAGGCTGCCACAGCTCTCGGCTGTCCTATCTTCCACTGTCCCAGCTCTCAGGCTGCCACAGCTCTCGGCTGTCCTATCTTCCACTGTCCCAGCTCTCCGGCTGCCACAGCTCTCGGCTGTCCGGGGGATTCCATACCTTCTCCTTGGCTGCATGTTCTTTATCACGTCGGGGTCACCAATTGTTGTTGTTATCTTATTGTATTTCATATTTCTGGAGTCCCATCTTAAAGTCCATACCTTCTTGCTGGTCCTATTATGCAGCTCCTCTCTGCAGCACAGTTCCTCATGGTTTCCACAGGGGCTCATCCTCATGGCTTCCATAGGGGCTCCTCCTGGGCTCTCGACCCACCCCTTTTATCCCAGAGCCCTTCATGAGCTACAGCTGCTACCCAACCAAGGATCCCACAGCTGTAGCTCATCCAGAGCAACAGGACCCACCTATCTAATACATAGGACTCTCACTACATATATATATTCACAAGGACTCCTTTATAACAATACATATATTCAGGCCCCTACAGTCCTTTCCATTTATTTACAGCACTCAGATTGCAGAAAAAACCACTTTGAGTCACAGAACATTTTTCACAATAAATAAAATTACTGTACTATTTCCTGTTCCATTCACCTTTCTGTCAGTAAGATCTAAAAATTGTCAACATGCAGTCTTTAAAAATACTGATAATTTAAGAAAAGTTCCAGGTATTTTTACATCACTTCTATTCTAACATTCACAGTGTGCTGTTCAGGTCCAGAACATTAAACTAATACTGAAAAAATTATTTATTAAAATTTACAGGCAATCTTGGATGCCTCCCCCAGTTTCCAGTAGTAGGACTCCAACAGAAAGAGTGGAAAGCAAACGGTGCGTATCAGTGATCGCTGGCTATTTCCTAACTCTTGGCTAGAGCTCATTTTGGGAGCAAGAAAGCAGGGCAGTCCTTTGGTGTGGACTGAGATCGATGCAGAAGATGCCACACAAAGAGAAAGCATCCCATGCCTAAGTACCTGTTTGGGCTCTTGGCAGCCTGATGCCCAGCATTGACTGGGGCCTGGGCATATGAAAGGCCAGCAACCTCTGTTTACATGAGTGATCCCAAAATTTTTCTATCACGCTTGCAATTCTTTCTTCACGGTTTCACTTTGGACTATTCCAATTATTCTCCTCGAGGCAAATGTTTTGCAGAGAGACTGGCCATGAGGGCAGGGATCTGTTGGTGCCATTTGGATTCACAGTCAGGGCTCACCCTTGGCCCTTTTTGGTATCAGTGTGAACAAAACCTCAAAATTTACTAAGTATCCTGTCATCAAAGTATCCAAGAACAAACAATCAGACTAAAGTTACTTGCAGATAAATGTTTGATGTTTATTTCTGAAGTTGCGATTGTTTTCTGGGAGAGAGAAAATAGGGAATGTTTCTTGTGCTTTTATCTAAAAGCAGAATTTGGATGGTTTAAAATATTAATAAATAAACCTTCATGATCTTTTTTTCTTGTGCCCACTATTTGCTGCCATGTGGCCTTCTGGTTCCCTAATTTTAACCTGAGAAATTTCCAACGTGAGTCTCATTTGCAGCAATGATGAAAATTAAATGATACACAAATGAATGGATACACTATGATATTAGATATAAGCCTTGGTAGACTATTGCCCTAGGAGTTTATGGAATGTCTGGAACTTAAAACCAAGTTTAGCAATTATTTTTAATCTTATGCTGTGTTTACTACCCTCTATCTTTTTGGCCAAGATTCAGTCACTCTCCACCCAGAAGAAAGATGGCTCCAAGATGTTGAAGTTTATTTTCTTTGAAGTCTTCTCAATGTGTCAAATGAGAAGAATTTATCTGGCTTCCTTTCAATATCTTGCTAAGATCATAGTAATTTTGAAAGCATAGGATAATGCTCTATATGGCATCCACCCAGCTTCCAACAGCAAGCTGGAATTCCTGTGTTCTTCTCAACACTAATTATCCAGTTACTCCTCCAGTCTCACAGTTCAGAGAAGACTGAAAACAGGCATATTCTTTCTGAAGCTTTCATGAGCCTTCCTACATCCTCTAACAATGCTGCCACCACAAACAGCTGATAAAAAAAAAAGTGATGGGCATGTAATGATTACTTGGTTTAGCTTTTAAAAGTGCTTTGAAGATGTGAAAGCTATTTCAACTTGTGAATATTATAATAACCAAAAATAGTTATCAAAGGAAAGCCTTTTACTTGCCTGTGAGTTTCAAGAAATAAAGTGCCACACATAGATGCTAATAAGCAGAGTTTCTAAAGGTCACTATCCACCTTAAAGACTGAGCAAAGAGATATTTGCTATTTGTGTCTTTTCTTCATATTTGAGAATGGCTGACTGCTCTGCTATCCTCAGGAAGGGAGTCCTGCAACCATGGATATGTGGGTTTTCTTGGTCACGGTTTATGTACTTTTGTGATTCTGAGATGTTCTAGGCTTTTATAGTTAAACATGATATATAAACTTCCAGAGTTCTTTGCCTCAGTTTCAGCTGATTAAACACACTTTACAGAACACTTGGAAGAAATTGCAGTTGGAGCTACGACTATAAGCAGCTCACTGTATTTGAGTTTTATGGTTGTGGATTATGTGTTGAAAACAAAATACTATTAATCAAAGTGATTTATTGGAGAATGTTAATTGAAGAATGATTGTCTTAGTGATATAAAGAATATGGCTTGAATTTAGTATTATGTTTCTTAAGTTAAACATATCCTCTACATTTAAAAAAAATTATGTTGGAAGGAAGGGAAAGTAAAAGTAATTGCTGTTGCTTGAAATCTTGAATCTTAGAAATATACTAATCTTGCAAAGTGCTTCAGTACTAGCATTTGGCTACTTGGTTTCTGAAATGCTTACTCTTTTCTTTCTCTAGAACCGCTTCAGAAAATTCAGAGGCTCCAACAACGTATGTCTTACTTTGCTTCTTAGAAGGTTTAGAAATTTAACACGCTCCTTTGCATAAACCTCAATTCTATTTTACACTTATTTTAATACAAACACTGTATAATTTACCTGGGAGGGCTTCTCTGTAGCTGACATTGCAGAACTGCATGAAGAAGACTTCCTTCCCTGCAGAAATGCAATTATTTGCATATAGCTTAAAATATTTCACTGGATATTTATTCAAATTGAAAAGAACATAAAACTGCATAAAACATTAAAAACTGCTTTGCAGTTTTAGTTCCACAGTCATATATGTTGCTAATGCAAATACTCTTTTATATAGAACTGCTGCTCTAAAGTCAGTGAAAGAGTGTGAGCTATGCAAAGAAAAAGAAACTGTTAAAGTGTGTAAGCAATGTGAATAAACAGAAAGTTAATGCAAGAAGCTCTGCACATGCAAAGGCTTGTAATAGAAGGCATTAAGATGTATTGATGCAAAGTACTCTAAACTTTAGTATCTGCAAAGATTGCTCTAATTTTAGAAAATAAATTTATTAAATTAATTCATTCATTAAATGTCCATTTAACATGGTCTAAATTAAGAAAATATTACTTAACCAGCCTGCAATTTCATGACTTATAATTAAGACAGCTATGCAACTTGTCATGGTTTAGTTGCCATACTAATAGAAAAACACTCTAAAGAAGCAGGGTAACCCTCATTAACTCTATCTGCCACCTTCTCCTTTTCTTATAATTACTTATAATTTTAGTATCCCTGTAGTGACCAATTTGATTGGTCACATAAAGAAAAATAGGAAAGTGTAAATGTTTATTTATTTAGCTTTTTAAAAATTGGTACTTTTCTAGTTAAATAAAAGTTTTGTCTCTACTAAATAACATATATTAGGAAGGAGGTTTTTTGAGTTTTTTTACTACTAAAATAATTTTTGAACAGTAAAGGAAACTCCACTTTATTACTAGATCCATATTAGCCAAATAACTAGTCCAGGGATATTCGTTTTTCAAAAGGCTCAGTGGATGTGGTAATCTAGTGAACTAAAGCATTACATTTATTTTTTAATAAATGTATAAGTCTTTATACACATATTATATATAGATAAAAAAATTATATTTAACAAAAAAAACAGAAAAAATTTCTCAAAGACAATGTGAACTCCTTGTAGTTATACCTGAAAGAAGGTGTAGTATCTACAATGATAAATCATTTAAGTGATACAATATTTTCAAATGTCTTCTTGTGCCTTAAATATGTTTTCACCATTCCTGTTGCAGGGCTGCCCCTTCATCAGAACAGGTGATCCCTCAGAAATCAGGGACTGATGTGGACAATCAAGCTACAGCAAGGTAACAGAAACAGGATAATCAAACCAGTGTTTTCATAAGCATTGGTTATTGGGATATTAAGTGCTCAGTTTGCTTTACTTCTATATTTGATACCTTGTTTGGACATAATGTGTGATTAATGCAACATTTAAACAGTCCTAACCATTGGCCTGGAAGTCCAAACTCTGAATTCCCTCTCATTGACTTGCTAGGTTATAGCTGTTTAATTTTTTAATCTTCCAGTCTGTCCAGCCTGCATCCTAAAAAGCAGCATGTTTCTTCAGTTGCTGTAAATGTTTGGAAACAGAAAAATCAGGGTAGTATGGATTATACAGTGTATTTTCTTTGCATTTCAGACATTATGAGAGGGGTAGTAACTATACTTTACTATGTATCTAAAAATACCCCAACTTGTGCACTGTGGTGTAAGCATTTTGAATAGTGAAAACCCAATATATACCCTTTAGAGTGACAAAATTAGCATGTCTCAACAGATGGCCTTGTTTCTGAGGGATAAGTTAGATGCCATATCAACTAATCCTTGAAAGTCTGCAGAATACCATAAAAATTGTTGGTGGAAAAGACACTGGGGCTTTTGGGGTTTTTTTAAACATTTTTAAACTAGAATTTCAGGAAATTGTAAGGTCCTGTACTGATAGAGATGTTACATTTTTCAAAGCAATCAGTAATAACTGCCCCATCCCTGGAAGTGTTACAGGCCAGGCTGGATGGGGCTCTAAGCAACCTGGTCTAGTGGAAGATGCCCCTGTCCAAGGGAAGGGAATTGGAATGGGATGTTTCTTAAAGTTCCTTCCAACTCAAAGACATTCTATGATTCTATGATTCTATAAACATGCAAAAAATTTTACTCTGTGACCCTGATCAGAGTAAAATGCCTGAACATGCAATTATAAAATGAATTAAATTAGAAAGAGATTTCTAGATATGCACTGAGAATTACAATACCTCATTTGCAGTTTTTATGTGGAAATATTAAATGGTGCAAACATTAAAATTAATTTAAATTAGTTAATTTTATTTAATTTGATTCATAAAGCTCAGTTTTATGAGATCTGAAGCTAGTCTTTACTATTTTGAATCCTGTTCCCCTTCCCCAAAGTCCTAAAAATGTAAAACCAGTACAAAATGACTAAAAAAGCATCCCAAAGATGTCTGACAGTGTAATCCATAGGAAAAGAGGGAAAAAAAGGGCAATGTTTCTGTGAAACATTTTCCTGTCAACAAACGTGGAGGATCTTAGAGAATTAAATATGACTAGTATTAAGTAGGGAAGTCACAGCCATTCTTCACTGCTAAGGGCTTGTTAGGGTCTGACTTAATCCTCACCCTCAATCAGTTCACATTAATCATCCCCTGGTTGCTCTCATTACCATACCAAGCTCTGTATTCCTGCCCCTTCATTGGTGAAGAGCTGGAGGAATATTTCACTGGTCTACAAGTTTCTATGGCAACACTGCACTGCTATTTGTGTCAGTATATAAACTGTAAGTAGTCTGTAATCTTAGTGGGCAAAATTCAGCCCTCTCTACTGCTGCTATAATTCCTTTACATTTGGCTGGTGCTTCAGATGTCATCCATCTGCTGCTGATGGGTTAGCTTCCCAAAACTACAGATTTTTGTTACATTTTTGTTAGACAAAAATTGCATTAATCAGCTGCCAGTAAAAGTTACCCTTTTTTAAAGATGTCACATAAATACTACATTTTTAGCAAAAATGGTTGTGTCACACAGGGCAAGTAAACAGTTACATGAAGAGTATATATAGTAATATAAATGTGTATTAGAATACTGTTTTAATTTACATCCTTTAGTTACCTATAGTTTTACTTGGAATAGAAGGATTTTCAGGTCATGATTTTAACACCAGACTTAATTGATTAATTGTCTATCATTCAGGATTTGGATAGGGATGTTAAAGGAATGAGGAATTAATTTCAATATAAAATAACTGGAAAATGGCAATTGGCTTTCTAACAAACTGTTCAGTGATACAAGGAAAATCTTTCAGAAGGGATTTACCTGAAAAGGATGTCAGATACTCTCTTCTGGCTAAAATTGCAAAAAGAAAAAAGCAATTAATGCATTAAGGACAACACTTAGACCTGGCATCCATCTTTAAACACAGAGAGTGTGTGTGTGTATAGTGTGTGTGTGTATATATATATATATATATATATATATATATATATATATATATATATATATATATATACACACATCTCACATCTGAAGGCATGGATTTATGGACCTTCACCTGTTGGATATGATTAAGAGAATGGGCATCTCATGACTAGTTAGGGCATCTACAGATACTTTAGGCAGCAAAAGTAGGCTAGGATGCAGAAGAGGTGGAGATTACTGCCTAAAAATTGTGCACATTTCAGAGCATAACAGGTCAAATCAGGTCTCTTGGTATCTCACAAATGCAGCAGGAGATGAGAACTGGATATATACAGAGACATTTTTCTGATTTCCTCAATGGGCCTATTATTCGTGGCTTATCAAGTTCTTTTTGTGCTTTTTTCCACATCAGTGAAGATGCAAGATTCTCACTCTGCCTTTTTCCTTTCCATAACTGTAGTAACCATTAAATGCATGTGTTTAAAATTGGCATTTTTTAAAACAATGTTCTCTAGAAAATCATGTTAAACCACTTCAAACATTGAGGGTGTTTAACACAGCTTTAGTTAGTCTTTCAATAATGATGACAGTTAGGATACAAAAATATCTGTGTTTCTATAAAAAGGCTTTTATAATGGTGTTCACATGTATTGAACTACACATAGTTACAGAAAGTAATGGTGTGTAGCACAGTGAGGCACATTTACCAGGGCATACAAAATATTACCACCCAATAATGCAGAATAATCAAGAGGTTGCATTTCCATAAGTTCATAAACTGTAGAACTAATTGATTTATCCTTTATTTTTCATGGATATATCAGAATTAATTCATGTTGGACATACCTTAGGAAAAGCTTTGAGGTGATAGTAACAGGGGCTATACAAGAGATAAGAGAGAGATCTCACTCAGCTCTTAAAGCATCTGTAGTGAGATTGTCTGCTAGCAGGGAAAGATTATTAGTCTGTGGGGACAAAGGGCATATTGCAGAAACCTTTACAAAAGATGTCTTTTTGGTATGGCAGCTACAGAAGTTGTCTTGAAGCAAATAGTTCAGCTGTTTATTTTTAAGTATGTGGGTGAGAGAGGCAATTTCTAGGGAAGAGAAACAAGGGACAAGAATAAATTTTTCTAGCATAATTAAGAGAATCCTATGTTTGTGCTCCTGTACAAGTTTTTTTCCCTAGTGTACAGGATAACTCACTATTATTACTCCTCTCAGGTAGCAGAAAATTCAGACAATGCTGTAAATCTTTGTGTACTATGCTCCTTCTTAATGATATTCCTGTTTGACCCAAGATGCGTTCTCAGTTATCATTGCAATAGATTGTGAAAGAAGAACACATTAATTACCTGTGCTTATACTAACTCCTCTAATAAGGACTAACATTGCTGTGTCTATCAACACCGGGGAACTTGTAAAAGCAGAAAAAAAATAAGTTGCAGGGGTTCTATTAAAAAAAAATTAGTGACTCGTTATTGACTTGAAATTTTCCAAACCAATGGAATTAAAACCATGATGTCAGGTCTCCTAAACAAACATTTATTGACAAAACCTTTCTTACTCTAGAGCTGTGTAAAGCACAAAATTGAAAGAACGTAGCAATGCATTTTGAGACATTGGCTAATTATGTGCTATCATTAAATTGCCATCCCTGGGAGAGTTCAAGGCCAGGTTGGATGGAGCTCTGAGCAACCTGGTCTAGTGAAATGTGTCCCTGCCCATGGCATGGGCGTTGGAGCTGGATGATCTTTTAGCTCCAACCCAAACCATTCTATGAGTCTGTAAGATATGCAATTCCAAAGAGCCATGAGAAATGTTCAAAGGACTTATCTTAGGTTGGACTAAAGTTTAGATCGCCAAAATTTAAAGGCATGGCTCCTACATGAGTAATTCCTGTATGAATTTTCCTTTGGGATGTCTTTTATTTGCTTTGAATTTTTAGCTAGACCATGTAGAGACCTCTAAAATGTTCTGGAGGTCACCTGTGCCCCTCAGAAGTTGTTGGAAGCAAGGATACTGAAACAGAACTCAGATAAGCACACCCATAATTCACTAGCTTGCTTTTGCTACAATGACAATTGTTTCTTTATGGTAAAGTGAAGTTGCTTTGCACTTTCTAAATTGTTTGATAATACAAGTCAATATAGTAATTTTTTAAAATTTATTTTAGCAGAAGGGCCTTCCAAGTGACAGGGTCCTTTTTTCTCTCAATTCTGATAGATTTGGCATTCACTGTAACACTGGTTTGCAGTTTTTCTGCATGTTGATACAAATGATTCACTGTTGCACAGCTTCTGTGAAGAGATCCAAGCCCCTTATTCCTAAAGGAAATTTTAATACAGTGTTTACAGGGTGATACATATCCTTCCAGAAAAACAGAGTAACTTGTCTTTTCCCAGTGATCTTTCCCAGTCTATCTCCTATAAAACATTCCGATCAACAGCTTCTTCCTCTGTATTTAACTCCAAATTCCTCTGGGCTAAGCATTACACTTGTTTTGGCACATTATAAATTGGTTTTCACAGTTGACTGCAGTCATCTTCTGTGCCCTAACTCTCAGCTGTTATTGATGAAAGGTCTGAGCGAGGGCTCCTGGCACTGATTAGTGAGCATAGCAATGTGAAAGGAAATGTACCCTGCTCCAGGATAAATGCCAATCTTCTCTGAAAAAGTTCCTTTATTCATCCTCAGTTATCCTTGACAAAAGCTGATGGACAGGGATTTACAGGGACAGTAAAGCAGCCATAACAGAGGATCAAAATTCAGCTGGGCCCATGATGCTAAACTTTACCCAGTAAAATGGCTGACTTGTTTAATATACTCGAGACCAATTCTTTTATTTCAGCATTGGAAGGCCCTCTTGGCAATTGGTTGTTTTTTCTTCTCCTATGCTGATATGACCAATTCAAAAATATCCTTACAGTTTTAGCCAGACTTTCTTATCGTGTTCTTTTCATATTCCATCATGTCAGAAGAAGAAGCTGTTGACCAGAATGCTTTGTAGGTCAACAGGGAGATCACTGAAGAAGGGACATCAGATGCACCTTGTTTGGTATCACATTTAAGCGTATTATATATATCTTATTATATCATATATTAGAAATAGGGAATCATCTTGGTAGTTTTTATAATTCTGTTCAGGGCTTTTAATCAAAAAAACAGATGCAGATCTATTAAAAATACGGTAGATGATTCCTTTAATAAAGCTGCCTCTTGATTGCTCATGATTATGTCGATGATGACAGAGTGACTAAATTCAAAACCTCACTGAGTATCCCTGGATTTCACATCAAGTGCCTCAACCAGTCTGAACTAGGCGTGGTCCTTTAGTTTTCTATTCCATAAAATAACAAAGTATTGGTGCTATTGGTGCTTGGATATTATGTCAACTGTTGGAGTAGCTGCAAAGATGGATGGATGATAAAATTCTAGGCAATAGGGAAAGAATGCCTTCAAGAATTAGGGAACATTTGGAACTAGATAGAGGCTCAGGACTTTTACAGGTTAGGGAAGTATTCACTAAATAATGAGAGAGTTGTGGGATCATACTCTGCTTCCTGAACGTTGAGGTTCAAGAGTTTAGCTGGGGTCTGTTTAAAATTTTGTTTTTCACTCCCACATGTCTAGGATCAACTTCAATTTCACCTCAGCATTGCCTTCAGAATTTTAAATGCAAATATTAAAAATATTTTCATTGCTTTCACTAAAGAATAACATCACTAAATCTTTTTTGTAGGTGTGATTCATGTTTCCTAATTGAAGCTTTATCTCTATGTTTTCAATATTAAAAAAACCCCAAGAAATCAGAAAGAACTAGATGTGCTTGAATGTGTGGATCAGATTAATTTTTGGGGTTTTTTTGATGGTAATCTGACTTGTCACCAGATACACCAGAATTTCAAAACTACTATCTGAAATAAGTGAGATTCACAAGAACAGACCACAGAGCAGAACCGAAAAGTATTATGTTATTGCTCTATCTCAAGTGAACGGAGTTAGAAATCAAAGGCAGACTGAAAAGCAAAGCAAAATGTAGACAATTCAATTTCTCTAACTTTTTGATACAGACCATAAAAGGAAAAAAATCACTCTTTGTGATTACATATTACATTAATTTTTCTGCTTTTAAAGATTGCTTTCAGAAGATGTCCATAGATCTTTCATACATTTAATCAAGGAAGGCATTAATACAATCAGGTAATGCAAACCACACTTGTTCCATAAAGAAGGAACATTTTGATATTGATATAGGATCAGAGATATTAAGCTTTTGGAATTTAGCTGACTTCTATAGAATTTGTCACACAAGCCTTATATAATTTCCCTTTCTGCTTGTGTCTGAGGGGCATAGGGATCCAAGATAAGGCAAAACAGGAGCAATACATTTTGCTGACTAAACAGCAACACATTTTGCATGCAGCCTGCCTTGACAGCTTTTTTAAAACCTACTTATACTCTTTGCTACTCTTTTATTCTGCTGGACTGTCTTCATTAGTTGTCAGATTTCTAATCCTATTTTACACAGGCAGCTAGAGGCAAAATAGCAGAGAGCAGCAGCAAATTTCATGGCTAACAAGTCTATAGCATAAGGCCCACAGCAGCACAGCTGCACATGAGCTTTTCTATCATTCAGGGTGGGGCTTTCTTTGGATTCACAGTGCTATTTTGTGCATTTTTTCTGCAAAGATGTTGTTAAAGACAAAATAGGCTTTTTTTTTTTAATGAGGTGGTCACTTACAAACAGAAAAGTAAATGAATCAAGAGAATTGTCTTCCATACTTTAACAATAATGACAAGCATACCTAGGTCTTAATCCAAATCTTAATGTTTCTATTTTATAATAAATTAATTTGTTTTCTTCAGTACTTGAGAGCCTTTTGTACAATATGCAATACAAAATCTTCTGTAGCGCCATTCTAAGTACTTTTATGTAGAATGCAAAAATGCATATTAGCTGTCCTGAGTTAGGTGCTCCTAAAAACTTCCAGCCATATCCTGAGTCTTGATTAAAATATTTCATCCTATTAAATTTGTCAGCAAACTATATATTCTCCTCCTGGCAGGCTGTCTGACCTACCTCATTCTCATCCATTTCAAAAATAGTCACCCTAGGCAGAATGTTCACAGGGATTTAATGGCTGTCTCAGAAAATGCTATACTTCGAGGTGGCATCCTTTGGAATGACCTATGAAAAATGTCAACATCTATTCCAAGTCACCTACTGTACTAGAAATATATTCCCCCTAGTTTGTCTAAACTGCTTTGTATAGAAGTTTTATGCTGCTGTTTTCCATCATCACCTATGTTTTAAAAAGTTGTTGACAAATGTAAGAAGCGTGAATTCAGTTCAGCCAGCCTTGGACACAATAATAGTTCATTTTTTCAAGTGAAAATTAAATTATACTTGCAACTGGAAATCCTTTTCCACAGGATCCTTTCACTGCATCTGATACTCTGATATTCAAGGTGCTTTTTAAATGTATGAATATAGTTTAGTCTTTTTCTAATTTAATAGTTGTCCTCTCTTTTAGAGGTATTAAAAAAGATGTAAGTTATGTTGCTGATTTTTAACACACTAATAACTCTCAAACGAAAATTTACCTGAAATGCTGTTTAAGCTCTGTAATGCAGATCTACTCTAACTTTCAATGTAAGGCTGAATTATGTTCTAATATCAACACTGGTTGATAGTACTGTGTGCTAATGCTACAGCAAACATAGCTTTCTGAACAAAGAGAGATGTAAAAAGTCAGCAAAAGTATGCCCTGAGCACAATCAGATAAATTCTGAGTCATGCCCCATGTCCTACAGCTTGTTCTACCTTACATTTTGTCCTTTTTGTCAATAACAGCTCTTTAATTTCAGTTGCTAATAACCTGAACTAACCTGAACCAGTAGCTTGCAGTTGTGTATCCCATGACTTCTGCTTTGCACCAAGCCAGCCATCTCAAGGCAAAGAACTTGCAGGACATCAGTCCTGGATACTTGCTGCAGTCATGTCAAGGTGTTTCCTGGGGCTGAAAGTTTGAGAACTGTACAGTAAATTACTATCTTCCAAGGCTCTCTTTTATAGAAGTTCTCTTTCATAGGAGCCATAATGTGTAGCTGAACAGGTCAGTCTGCTTGTATTTTTGTGCTGCAATCTGCAGCAGCAACTGTTTCTGTTCACTTATTAGGACCCTTCACTGTTGTTGCTCTATGAATCAGGCTGTAGATAACAAGGAGTGCACGTGTAGCCTCATCTAGATAGCAAGTAAAATCTTCCTTGCAAGCCAGTCAGTGCACTTTTGGGATACCCAAAGCACTGACAAGAACAGAATAATGTGAGAGGAAGTAACAAAATGCTGTCAGCGACAAAGTCAGGATGATTTAAAGATTACAGAAGGGAACTAACTCATCTATCCTTCAAGTTGCACCAAGGATTAATGTGGGCTAGTACATGCAGGAATAAATCTTAAATTATTGGAAATTTCTTTCCCCACTTATTTCCAGTAGGCCAAGTTTGAACTATTTTAGATAACTGTCATTCTTTTTTTGAAAGCTCTGTGCAAAGTGAACAGAGCAATTTAAGGTAAAGAAATGTGAAGTTATGTGGGAAGAGCGTTAAAATACATGTGAAAACTTTAAACAAACATGTCTTAGAGCCAGAATCTTTCCTGCTCATTTCAAAGGAATTTCTTGCACCCCTTTTGACAGAAAGCTACTACCTAGAAGAACAAATATAGAGGTGATACAACTTCCCAGTGCTCTAAAATATATTTCTATAGCATTATTCATGCAATTATGTAGTATTTGATACAATATTACTGACATATTTTAACATTTTTTACAAAGATTAACACAGAAAGTTCTAGTATTTGGACCTTGTGTGAGCATATTTTATCCGCATCGTATTGGAATATTTTTATAGGAAGGCTTCTTCAATTAAGGTATCTAATTCTGAAAGAAGAGCCCACAGGAGTTATTAAAATTATTACATTGAAAACCATACAAAATTGAATAGAATATTTTACATCCACAACATGAGTAACAATTCCAAACATATCTGTATTAGTGAGCAAAATCTCATTGGAAGCACATTGGGATTTGGTTCTGCAAATGCTTACATGCTTTTGACAATCAGACATGGGAGGATGCAGACACAGTGGCCTGCAGGGCACAGCTTTGCTACTGTCACAGTTTTTCCATTGCTCCATGCTGGGAAAGGCAGCAGAAGTCAGCAGAAAGGGTACTGATAACTGTGCTGAGTAAACTGCACATAATCCTGTGATTGCAAGCAGAATGTGAACAGGAGCCTCAAATCTGCTTCCTGTGTTTTGGGTCAATATACAATACTGAGGCTGGCTTATATGTGCAGGTTGCAGAGACCATAAAGATCATAACTGAGATTGCTGCAACTTCAAAACTTCAATAGACTTTAGAGAAGACTTGAAGTGAATATTTAAAATACCTCTAAGAACAGAAAGACATGGAGGATGCAAGAGACAAGAATAATAACACATACTTACTCAAGCCAGATATATGCACAGCTGGGTTTGGCTTTTTCTCTTTTTTTTTTTTTTTCAATAAAAGTTGCAAAAATGTAAGTTAAGTAACTATCTGGGCTCTTATTTACTCTTACTATAATTTTAGTGTTGCTACCTTCACATAGTGAGGAAGCAATTTGCCATCCAGTTCAGCAAGGAAAGGATATTTTTGGATAATTGCAAGGCTTCAGCTTCTGAAGGAATACTCTGAAAAGTGTTAAGTCAGTGATAATATAAAAATATTTTCCACAAGTATATAGTTTATTAATGACTAGTATGGAATTCTAGCTAAATGGCAGTTGACTCTATTTGCACTGAACTGTTTAATTCCTAAAAAAATGGAGATCTTGATAATCTTATCAAAGGCAGCCCCAAATCTCACCAATATGACCGAGAAGAAACCTGAAATGGCTACTTTTATGTTCCATGGAGATGTTGTTTCATGACAGAACAGGTCAGAATGAAAAGTCAGTAAACAAACATATGAAAGGAACATTGTTGACTGCCAGGTTATATAACAGGTTCTATAGGACGTCATATCATTAAAGGCATCATTCTTTCCCCATTCCTTTCTTTTGAGGAGTAAAATTATAATTTTTTTGTAGTGAGCTAATGTTATAGACGGTAGCTTTTTAGGTAAAGCTGCTGGAAAATTTTCAAGTAGAGGAGTTTACCTTTTGAAAATGCATTTTCACAGAAATGAAGTACTTGACAGAAATGTTAACACTAGTGCAATACTTTGAAGGAAAATAAAGGTACTCAAAGCAACAGTCCATGTTTTGCCATGATACTTCTAAAAGTTTAATTCAAAAAATATAAAATACATTAATTTACATTTCTATTTTTAATATTGTCATGGTTTGACACTGGCACAATGCCAGTGCCCCCATGAAAATACATTTTCCCTATAACTATTTTCAAATAGTTTTGTTGCATTAATATATTTTTAATATTAGTATATTGGAAAAGGGAAAATAACCGACAAGATGGAATTCAAGGAAGATTTTTTTTGTCCTTACATCAGATATTAATGATAAATGACATTCTATCCCTGTGTGGAAGGGTAAGAATCAGTGGGTGTACCCAGATCTCAGCACCCCTCAGTTTATATATGACATTTCTTGTGAGAAGGGAGAGTTTACTTGGGAAGGAGCTGGTCAAGATAGCCTACCAAACAGACAAAAGAACTTGTTTGGTTTTTTTTTTTATTTAGACAGAAAGACTTAGTCCATAATCACTTTTTAGGTAAGATATGATTCACACACATATCAGGAGTACTTGGTTTATTGTGCTACTTGGTAAAGATATTTTCTTGTATCATAGCATGTTTGAGGTCAGACACTCTTTGAAGTTGTCCACAATGCATGTTCAGCAGGAAATATCATTTGGACAATAGCACTAGATATAGCCTTTTGTTTCCAAAACATAAAGTGGTCTTTTTATTCCGGGAAGAGTATGTGCTTAATGTGCATACGGTGGGCATATTGCTGTATCTATGAATACCTTTGAATTACTAAAATGACTGTCATCAGTTAATTTTTTTCTTTCATAAAGAATGTGTCAATTATAACATTTTTTAAAATGAGTATTTAATTTGACTAATTGACAACTGGCTATACTAACTGTGTTTTGATCTGGGTTTTGTTCTGTCTCTAAAGGAACCAAGACCTCAATAACCTCAGCAAAGCGATTCCAAGTTCTTCCGCAAGTGACAAAGAGTAAGTGTTCAAAGTTCCTCAGGCCCTACTTTTCTAAGGCAGTGAGTAGTTTGCAACTATGAGAATGTCAGGAAAGGTAATGTTGCTAACCTGTAAATTGTTTATAGATTAATAAGTAGCATTCCTTATACAGAAAGATGAATATAGTAATCTGGATTAATTCACTGGCATGTGCATAGTCAGCAGAACAAGTACTACCTAAGGCAAGCTTTCATGCATGCCTCACATGTTTCCACAATTGAACCATCACTGAAATATTTTGATATGGTTAGAGAAGAGGCAGTAAGCAAAATTTGTAGAACTCATGGATGGTAAGTGTTGCCCAGCAAGGTGCAACAATGCATTTCAATCAGCAAGGGAAGTGATCCATAGAGAACAGCTTGAACTTTCTTTTTTGAACAGTGTGTCAGTTCAACGGGTTTCAAGCCGATTTTCTGGAGGTCTGCAAGCAGCCCTTCAGCACAGAGAAAGAGAAGAACTGGTGGAGTACTGTGCTAGTGAGAGCACTGTAATATTTGTCTCATTGAGCACTGATACTCTACAAATAATTTCAAGAACCATGTTCTAAACAGTAAGAGCAGACAAATGTTGCTAACCTGTGATCATCTATTTTATGGTAGACAATCTTACATTTATGCACACATAGGCATATATACATTAGATATGTATAGAGTTTAGTATTAAATGTATATATATATACATTTAATACTAAACTCCAAGTTGGGTATCTTTTTTAAAAAACCTGTTAATTTATAGAGAATTTATTAGGATAGAGTCCAAGGCTTTGAGATACTACTGAATTTTAGTAGTATCCAAAGTGTTAAGCCTATCATGAATTGAAGAGACCAAATGAGGAGTTTCACAGAGCTAACTTGGCCTTCTGTTTTGCTCTCTCCTTCTACCCAAAGAGAACCATGGGGTTTTTCTTACAGTATTTTCATAAGTCATTCCATTCCTGAATTCATGGAACCATTTTAAAATAGTAAAGAAAACAGAAAAAAAACCCTAGCCTCTAATTTAATTACATTTAGAAATCAAAGAAAAGGTTTCCTTATGCGTAAAATATGCAAGTGTTCAGATACTAAATTTTCAATATAAATACAGACATGATCAGTGCTTTAATTGTTAACCATGATGACACACAGAGGTAACTTCTTGTCATTCCAGGAGTGAAATTTTGGACATGTGGCCATATATTTAGGTTTTATCTTCAGAAGCTGAAGTTTCTTAGTTTAAATAAAAATTTATTTTTGCAAATAAATGATGTAAACATGGATTAAGCTGCTTGGAATCTGTAAATTAATTATAAATTCTTTGAAACTTCATGTTTCTTCTTCACTGTCTTCACTGGCATAAAACAATCTTAAACTATGGAATTAATACAATTTAAAAAAACATTTTTATTTTCTTGGATGTACTAGATAATAATTTTTATAAATAAATAAATAGTACAGAACTTTACCTTGCTAGGGGAAAATTACAAACATATTTTTTGAAGAACACTCATTTTTGCAAAATTTTAATATAAAATTAACTAAAAGTTTACTTTTTTTCTTTTAAATGTGTGCATATATATTTCTTTCTTTTATGACACTTTATCCCTTCCTAGATAGAGGGAATATCTTAACAGTTCTATTTTTTTTTTTTCAGAGGAAAAAACCTTTCAGATTTGACTGAAAAAAATACTGCTGATCAGAAAAATAAGAGGTAAGCCTGTCATAATCTGCCTCTTATATACTTATAAAATAGTTATGGTGGATTGGATATTGGTATTAATAGGTTCTGTTCAGCAAACACAATTAGATTTTTATTTGTTTTCAAATGAGGACAACTGTGACCTTTTTTCAAACTTTAACTATTTGTCAATGGGTAATATTTTTACTATAGAGCATTTAATATCTGATATGAAAGTAAAATTATATTTTATATACCTGACATATGCTAATACATGAAATTTTTTATATTAAATCAGCTTTTTCAGAGCCAGTGATTGGTGAGTTACTGGTATAAATGTGACCACATGGACCTAGAGATTGTACACAAGCCTAGATAACAGCAGCTGGAAGAGAGATTTGGACTGGATATGATAACAAAGCAAGGGACACGCTTTCATAGCCATTTCCAAAGCTCATGGTACTGATGCATGAACTGAATGAAAGTCAGTTACCACGTGAAAGTGACAGAGCCGCAGTCAGTTTGGAAGATGTAGGCAGGACCTTCACTGGTAGGGTGGCACCATGATGTGACACAGTGGCCATGAGCTGAAACATGAGACATTCTGACTGGCTGTGTGGACAGCTGTCCAGCACTGGAGCAGCTTGCTTGGAGAGGTAGCCATCTGTGCCATCTCTCTCCTTGCAGGTTTTCAAGACCCAACTAGACAAATACTGGAGCAGCCTGGTCTGGCCTCAGTGCTGTCCCTGCTTTGAGCAGAAGGTTGGAACAAAGAGGTCCTGAAGTCCCTGACTTAAAACCTGAATTATCCTACAATACTATGATGGACTTGACATTTCTGAGCCATTTGTAATTCTTTTGCAGTGTCACATTGGAAAGAAACTGGAAAGTATTGAAGCCTGAACAGATAACTTACTTATAGTCAGGAGTCTTACCTGGGAAATGCATACAGTTTTTTTTTCTTCTTTAACATAAGTAATTTAGTCCATTTAATATATTTAGATTAAAGAAAATACTTATATTAATTCTGAGGTCTTTCTCACTTTCAGAGATGAGTACCTTGGGGATCACACTGAAGTAAAGTCTGCTGATGGCCAAAGTAAAAAGTGGTGAGAATCAATGCATAATTCCTTCTAATGTTTAATGATCAAATATCAAGACTTGTAGCTGTTTAGTGGAACCAGAAAATATGAATTACTATTACAGACAGTAATTTGCCCAGTGTAAGATATCTGTATTATTTCTAAATGTGCCTGATTAATCAAATATAACAGTAAAGCTGCATGTATTTTGATAAGCAATGAGTCAAACATGTAATCTCTCATGGAGAATGAAAATTACTAGCGACAAGATCATCCTAAGTATTTTGTGCTTATCTAAGTGTTCTGTGAATTCAGCTGCTAGCATCTCAAGCAAATATAAGAAAATACATTCCTAGTATAAAACCTTTACTGCTACTAGACTTCATTATTTGCAAAATCTAGGATCCATTTTGACAATTAAAGTGAGATCAGTACTATGTTTGTAGGTACAATTCTGATGGTGTCTTTTTTGAGTCTTCAATTTAGAAGTATATCCACATGAAGAGAGAGAATGTAGTTATCTGTATAGATAGGCAGTTCTTATATTTTTAATAGAAAATATTTTTATCCCAGTTCCACTGGACGGTCTGACCAGGGAAGCATGTACTGAGCATCTCCAGTGAATGAGTTTCCCTTTCAGTCCTGGCAGGGGCCTGCCCCATCAGGAGTTGGGCACAAAGGAGGTGCTGCTTCCTGCAGCCCCGCTCTGCATACAAAGCACCACGAGCACTGAGGGAGGGTCGCTCAGCAGAGCCTCTGTCCTTGGCAGGCTCACTGAAATAATCAAGCTGCAGCCCACACACCCAGAGTTAAGGCAGATAATGAGCACGTTGTTCCAGAATATAACTTCTGGCAGAACCAAACAAGAGCAGCCTTTGTCTGAGCTGCTTTGTAAAACATCAGAAACATTATTAGTACTTATTCCTGATATCCCATAATTTGTATGACAAGGTCTATTTTTTATGTTTGTTTGCCTGTCATGTTTTGTGGCAGGGAAAACTGCAGGAGGAGGTTTCTCTTGCTTCAATCATAGTCCTGCTTTTTAAAATTAGTCTACGTATCTACGTTTATTTGGTCATTTCTAATTAAAACATAACAGTAGTACATCCAAAAAAGAAAATTTTGAACTAAAAGCCTAAGAATACAACATTATGGAATATGGACAAGAAAATGTGGGATGCTATCAACAACTGAGAATTATTGCACAGCTGAAAACCCCAGTGGGCACTTTGAGGAAACTAGAGTTCAATTAAAGTTAGATGAAGTTTCCTATATGAATATATATGAATATATCAGCATAAAGGAGGACTAAAAATTGTAGATCAGTCACTGTATTATTTTTCACCAGCAATGATTTGACCAAAATAAGCTAAATTTATTTTACTTGCTTTTTCTAGTCCAAACTTCTGCATTAATGACTGTAAGTGTAAATTAAAACTGTGTAGCTGAAGAAGATTTCTAAAAATTGTTTATTTTCTTGTTGTGTGGTTTCTTTTTTATTTTAGGATAATTGAGAAAGCATATGAAAATCCTCCAAGGGCTCAAAATAATCTCCCAGAAATAAAGTACTCCAGTGACAATGAAAGAAAGACCAGGTACTGTGGAAAGTTAATTGGGTACTGTAATGGCTAAAGTGCCATTTCTTGAAAATTATTCAGAAAAAGGTTTTTTCATAAATAATTCATAAAAAGCAGGAAATTCTATGAATTCTTAGAAGGCTCTCATTGGTCTCTGGAATCATGGCAGCCCCACTCCAAATCTGCTTCCAGGATCCCAGGCACAGAAGGTCACAAATCCTAACTCAAGTGCACAGAGTGAGGAGAACAAGACACACCCTATGTAGCTCTAGAGAGAGAGCTGAAACATAAAATTTACGAGGGCAGCTAAGCCAGAATTCTTATCTAATCAATAGAGGAAAGGCATTTCTTGAATGCTCTTATTTCTTATGAACTTCTTATGAACTTACCTGTTCCCTTAAAGTGCCCTTTTAACTTCCCACACCTATATGGGATGAATCTGAACCCACAGAGCATCAACCCAACCCAATGCCACTGACACTGTGGCATGGGATTCTGACTTTCTGACCAAGAACAAACTATTTTAAGAAAAAAATTCTCTTGCAGTATTCATGCTCTAGCTGGATTCTGCCTCTACAAACCCACATATTGCAAACCTGACTGGAAAATGTGACGTAGGGATATTTAATAGAACTAACTGTATACCATGTCTATTGGTATCAGGAAATAATTGAAATAAAAGGAAATGTTATCTCGTTCGTCACGGTCAAAATTATTTTCACAAAATATGACAACAAAAAGTATAATATATATAGCTCTTGAGTGAAAGACCTTTTTGGATTAAGAGAACCTCTCTTCAGCATCAATCTACCCATCTATATGGATTAATTATTTATGTAGGAAGGATTGTTTAAAGACATAACCTAGAGGTTTGTATTGCTGTATAATAGTTGCAAACTGCCAGAGCCAGGGTTGATGACTCAGCAGGGAGAGGAGAAATCTATTGAGTCTTGCTGACAGGGAAAGTAAAAGGTCACAGTCTGATACTTAATAGGAATTATGGTCAATGTCCCCATCCTTAACCTTATGCACACCTGATCCTTGCTGTAGATATGAATGGGCACAGGATCTTTAATCCTTCATATTCTTACATCTGCAGTTGGAATACAGTTGAAATCTGTGTATTCTGAAAATTCTGCATGACCTTGAAGGACAGACCCATAAATTGGCTGAGAATAAAAGCAAAGGCAAACAGCCTACAATTTAAGATTAAAAATTAATATTCAATGGAAAAATTAATTAGCATTTTTCAGAATTTTGTGCACATAATGGCTTTGAGTTTTAATATTCTGATTATCTTTGAAAGTTAAAATAGAGATCAGTAATAGAAGAACGACAGGGCAAAGAATGTGCTGCAATATGCAATGTTACCTTACACTTGATAGACTTTATAACCTCTACCTGAACCTCTAATCCCATTTTAATTCATGAAAACTTATTAAATGAATGGTCTTTGTAGGTTATTCTTTCAGGTTTTATGCAATAGGTTCTACAGAGTATTTTTGTTGAGTAGTTTGCTGTATGAACAAGTCACACCATAGCAAGTAAAGGAGCGACTGATATGAACTGAAAGAAAGGACGTGATCACACGCACAATTCTCAGGCTGCACTGGGACTCAGTTTTCACTTGGTGTCTCATCAAGCTGTCAGACTATGCATTTATTTAAATGTTCTGAGTTTCCTTACACTTTCAGTTGACAAGGTTAGAAACTGATGCTTTGAAAATATTTTTGCTGTAACTTCAGTGTTTTTTGTTTTACAAACTCCAGTTGAGGTTTCCTACCTAAGCTGTGATTATATATCTTTTTTGTGTATTTCAACCATGACAGAGTTAGTAAAATCCAAGGGTTGCTCTTCTCTACACTAGGACACTTGATTTCCTGTAAGATAATGTTACTTTCAGGCATGCAGCATGTAAATACCCATATTATGTCGAGTGTCCAATGCACAGTACTCACTTTCCCCAAGATTCCACAGTTAAATACAAGTGGAATGGAAGATTTGGGAAAAAATAAGCTTAACAACAAAAATAACAAACAAAGACTCATACTTTACAGGAACAAATAAATCATATTCCTTTGCCACTTTTCACTGTAGCAAGAAACTTTAGGCAACTGCACTATCAACATGTTGCACCCTGTGACATGTGTTGTGCACATTCTTGGTCAAGAGAATTTCTCAGTCAGAGAAACCCTTTCAAAAGGTGATCACTTAACTTTAGTTTGCATTCCTACTTAGTAAGCTTACTTTCATCTCGCCGGAAATGTAAATGGAGGTCTAGGTGTTCATGTGAGGAGATAATTCCTCTGTGGTGAGCAAACCCAGGTTTCTTACATTCTGATTAAATAACAAGCCCATTGTTATTTCTATGTTATATTCTATGAAATATAAATAAAACATTTATCATTTCAGCTTATCAGTAACTGCAATTTAAATACATTTCTGGTGCTGCACAGAAATCAAATAAGATATATGTACTTTACAAAATACAGGTATGTAGAAAAGAGTATCTGAGCTTCGTAACACCTTACACACACGTTATCAATCTGTTGTATTTCCTGGAAAAAAAAAATCAACATTTGGTAAATACACATGATTATAAACAATTGCTCCTAATGTTGCAGAGCATTAGTCAGGAGTGATATGAGACATGTAATAATTACTATATGCCTTAAGAATTTTTGGAGAATAGGATAAATAAATCAATTCAGATATCTTCAAAACACATATAGCAAGATAACTTCTTCAACTGTCACATACATGTTCATCCCTTCCATGGAAAAAAACTGACATTTAAGTAACTTGGAAATGGGAGTGTTAAAAATGGAAGATTTTATTCCCTGATAATTAAATTCAGTATATTCCTTTCTACTCTGATATAAGGAACAATACAGTTATTGTAGTGAACACAAATCATACACTGAAAAGCCTGTATTACAAAGACTCTCACTCTAATTCTATGGACATATTGTAATTTTGTTTGTCTGTTTGACAGCTCTTCGAGGACAAGTGAAAGAAGAAGAGGAAAATGAAAAAAATGTAGTCTGTCACCATTTTCTGATGTATCATTTAGGCTGAGATATCAGCACAGGAAACCCAGTACTGTTATGTAAACTTTGCTCAATGGGCTCATGGATTTAATTTTGAAGAATCATTCAAAAATAGAACACAGTCTAAGGACACTATATTACATATATTACTAATTCACACTTTTTATTTGATATATTATTCTTGATTGTTGTAAAAAAAACAGAAAAAGAATTCATCATCAAGTATGTTTTTTACAAGGCATTTTGTCTTGTTTATTTTGCATATTATCATCAATGTAGTGAAGCCTTTAAAAAATGTAGTCCTGTTTAGTGATAGCTATGTACTCTTTGCTTCACAGCAAATCATCACTTGGTGGCTATGAAAAAAATATAACTGGAAATACCATCAAAACTGTTTATTCTACTTCTGATCGGTAAGTACACATTAATAACATCGTAGAGTAGCAAAGGACACAGACATTTACATAAGCATTCAAGTTTTCAGACAAAAGAGAGCCCTGGAAGTCACCATCATGAGACAGCTTTTCATACAAAGCTCTCTTTCAGTGAAATCTTGCCATCAAATCATTACCACAGCTCAGCAGCCTAATATTATGTTAGGCTTGTCACAGCTGACATTTGAAAATATCTATAGAAACAAGAGCCAATGCCTTAAGTGACAGAGTTGGCTTTGTGATTCTGTAGGTTTCTATCTCAGGCAGCCACTTACTCTGCAAAATTTCCTTCCTTTGTGAGAATGGTAATGATCAAATTTATGTACAAGCATGGAGGAATAGGTTCACGTGACAGTGCTGTTGAAAACTATCTTTTCACACCAGTAAGTAAGTATTTCCCAAATATAAGCAGGATATTTGCTCAAACTGTAATAACTTACCTCATGGGGAAAAAGAAGTTAAAAGTGCCCACAATTTTCAATTCCATTTGGACAGCTCTACTACCTAGAAATACCTAATCAGAAAAACTTGTATCCGTTCCAACATAAGGATAAGGAACTCTGGGGATGATTACATATTAGTACAGCAGTTTGTCACTGACAGCCAAGGAGCAAGAGCCATTGATTTAGTAATGCTAAAACAACACCAACAGTTGTATCTAGACAAAGTACAGAGTGATGTCACAAAGGAGTGCAGCAAGAGCTGAGAAAATTATTTTAAATGTTATTGTCATGAATACCCTGTAGGCTGTTCATACATTAATTTGCTGTAATTTCCAAGAAGGTATGAGTTCTGTCTGCAGTGCAGAAAGTCAAAAATGTTTTCAGGCACCTCTGCATCACAGAGAATTCCGTGAACCAGACTGATCAAATTATGGCACTTTGAATTCAACTACCAGTTTACTTTTGAGATTAAAACATTAAAATTATTCCCCTCCACCTTATCCCTGTTTAGTATACACATTCCCAAACATTCAGCAACTTAATTCAGTTTACCAGAGAAGACCATTCTGTCTACCAAGGTATTTTTGTTACTTGACAATTATGCTCAGCAATTTGCCCATCACAGGAGTACATGTATAACACCTGTCAACAGGAATGGAGAGAATACACAAATGACATTTTCCCATTATGGCCATTGTACAGTATACAAATGTCTTTCCCACACAGTGTGCTAACCTTATCAATTTTCTGCTTGAGATTTCAATGGCAGCTCTTTTTCTGACAGCTGATGTTATATTATATACACAGGAGTATAATTGGAAAAGATATATGTACATACTGCAGGAAGCCCTTGGGCGTAGATGCCAAAATGATCTTAGATGCCTTGCAAATTCACTGTCATTCGACTTGCTTCAAGGTAAGAAGATTTCGCCTGCTATCAAGAAATGAAATTTGATTGTAATACCTGCATTATAGTACGCATACAATAAGAGATTATTTAGGCCTTAGGCCTTCTCCACCTGTGAGGATAAGAAGTCTTGAGACTGGAGGAGATGATTAACATAGGAAATACTAATCTCTCTGTTTGCCTCTCTTCTCTACACAATCCCTTCCTTTTTCTTTCTATCTCCCTCTCTCCTTCTCCCTCTACTCTCCTCACTTGCAACCATCAGTAAGATAAAGGATGCAGCTGAATGTATTCTTAAAGTCCTACACATTTATAAGCCTTCACTTCAAATCTGATACAGTGAATTATATCAACTTACCTTTTCTTCATGTTGTAAAATTTTATTCAGTTGTTATGAAGTTTTTTAGTTGCTCTTGATTGACATCTAAAACGATCTTAATTATTAAAAAGTAGGTAATTTTTTCTTATTTCCATTAAGAATGAAAGCACAGAAGAAATTTCTCTTTTGTTTGTAATTCCAAATCCTAGGCCTCAGCCTAAAATTCACTCTTAAACTTTTCTCAGGGTATGCCTGGCAGTGCTCAGTCCCATAGTCTATTTTCTTTCTGCTTCATTTGTCTTATTTCTGCTTGCATCTACACACAGAGTTTGTTGTTCTAACAAACAATACTCAGCAAAGTCACTGCATTAGCACAGCTCATATTTCTGCCCAGTCCTGCACAGCTTTTCCTTCTGCTTCTGACAGCAGTCCCTATTTACTACAGGAAAAGTAACACAAATCAGAATACAGCAGTAAGGTTACATTTCACATGTATGAAGCTTCATACATGTGAAAGCTTTTTGTTAACTGTGGACATTTTGAGCTCTCTGAGCACCAGAAAGGCATTTTCTTCCATGGGAACTACTACGTAATATGTCCTCAATACTGTTATTGCAAGTAAATATAAGTTCTGGTCTGCTTCCACTCCTTTTAGACAGATCAACCCACATAAAGAAGAATGGGCTTTTCATTTGGAGTATTTATATGTTGGTAGTGGCTATAATATCTGTTAAATACTTATGTTTATTTTTTAAACTATTTTCTTTTGTTACCTGTTATCAAATAGGGACCTGTCTGTCCAGGAATATTCAGCTTAATTTTTATATAACTACAAACTTATGAAAGCATTGGCAAAAAAAATTTAACAATTGATGTAGGTCTGTGGTTCATGCTTGTAGGTATATATTTAGCTAAGTAGTGCAATTTCTTATAATTTATATTCATTTAGTTCCTAACAAATACCCTGTATCCATTAGAGATTTGCACATAGCTGTCAGCAGTACACCATCTTTATTTCCTTGTAAAGGTATATACCAAATGCCCATTAATTAAATAACCCAAATTTTAGATTTTTTTCCTCTGTGTAAAAATTCTAACCAATATTGGTGATCAGAGCTTTGAACACATGTCCACCCTTTTACTGATTTAAACAAAGAAACATAAAATCAGTGAAGACAGCAGATTGTTTTAACAGCACCTTAATACTAATGCTGATTTTCACTTATCAGTGGATAAAATATGCAAAGAACCCAGAATTTACTATTCTTTCATCGGATTTAAATAAATAAATAAAGTTATCTGGGTATCATGATCCTAGTTTCTGTATCAAATTACCATGCTTCTTGATCCACTGTAGGCTTTACCTGTGATCTTGGTAAGTCAGCCTCTGTGTGTATGTGTGCATTTTCATATGTGAAACATGGGAAATGTTTCACTTCTCTATCTCAAAAAATTAACTTTTTTGAGATGTTTGTGAAAGCAGTGTCCAGATACTGCAAGAATGGGAAACATAGTTAACCGTTAAGATAAAGTGTCATAAGATATTTTGAAATAAGCAGATCTAGATTCTTTAAGATCTACTCTGAGTTAGATGATTATGTGTGATCATTCTCCCTTTATTCAGTGAAGAAGGAAAAGAATCTCAAAATGGTGATTCATCTTATTGCAGGATAAACACCTAAGCTAAGACAGAGAAAGTAAAAGTACCCTGGGGAAATGTCTGGAGGAGGGACAGGGTTGTTGAGTGTAATGAGTACCTAGGCAACCAGTTGAGACAATGGTATCTGATTTTTAGATATCTAAAAGTGACATACTCAGATATCTAACTTCTTGTTTTCTAAAACTACTCTTTCAGAGTTCATTTTTATATTGCAGTACTAATAACTCCTATTCTAGTCTGGGGTTGTTTGTTTTCTTAAGGAAAGCATGCTGGGTAAGAGTATTAGAGAAATGTTTCATTTTAATTTTTCTTCATTCTTTGACTTGTGTGTTGAAGTGTGAAGTATGTAAGAGACCTCTGGAAGATCTAAAAGCAGGAGACAGCATTTGGATTTACAAACAAACTGTGCACTGTGAGCCTTGTTATTCCAAAGTTAAAGGTAAGGCACAAGATGTATAATACTGAAGATGGGAAAAACCATTTAGTGAACTTCATTCAAAAGACTTCAATTTATGACAACACAGCTGTTGCTTTTGACCATCGGTGTGTACTTAAACCTTTCCAAAGCATCTACTTCAGTAAGTTTGGGTGCTTAGGATGATATCCAACCCCAGGTTCTAGACACAATTATTCTGTATCTGTGAGGGAGATCTTGGTCTCATTGCAAGGTCATCTCTTCAAGTCTCTCTGTAGAGTTGTACCTGTCAATAGAGACCCCTAGAGGGAAGCAACGGCATCTTGCCCTGGAAGTGAGAACAAATTACAAGGCCATCTGAGAATCAGATTGTTCTACTGAAACAAGCCAGGGTGCAGAGGTATTTTCACCTAGTGGAGTAATTGTGATGAGAGAAGATACAAAATCTATAAAATCATAATGAAGATATTACATGTGATTATGATTCTTACCTTTGTGAGGAGCAAAGTGAGTAAAAAAATGTGCAAGGCAGGGACAAATAAATGTTTTGTTTTATTAATTTTTCTAGAAGTTGCTAGATTTTAAGTCTTCTCTCTTCATGGCAATTATTATTTCACAATACTATAAGTCAGCACCTCTGTACCAAATTAATAAACAGAAATGTAGATGAAATACTCTGACAAGCTGGTTTTCAACTATGTAATTCTGAGATAACATGATGTTAACTAAAATTATATTAAAAACTTGTTTTCTTAGAATGCTTTTGTTAACTCATTGCAAAATCTGATGGGAATGGGGAATTTTGCAACTAATCAGATCAGAAAATTAATAAAGCATACTAACAGTTATAAAACTGTATAAAGACATAGCAAGGATCTCTATATTAAACACAATAAATTGGCATGTCCTATTTCATCAAGTTACAAGACAGACAGACAGACTTCAGTAGACATTCTAAAAAAGAAAAAAAATGTGAAGTTTCCTTTTAGGACACTTAGAGTATAATGATTTGTTTGGCATCTCTGACCAATCTTTTCTCTTTTGCAGAAAAATGGATCTACTAATTTTGACATACAGAACGTATGATGAAGAAATTACTAATGTTAAGATAACTGTATTGGCCTGTTAATTCAAAACACCGTGGGAAGTTATTCATTTTTACTGCTGGGAATTCTCTGAACAAAGTCCTACTGCATGGTTATTAAAAGAATTATTTTAATGAGAATTTAGATGCATTTTCATACACACATTGCAGGAAGCAAAACAAGATATTGGTCAGTATATATATCAGATCTGTGAAACCACTAAATTTTAAGTCAAATCAATAATAATTTATTGAAATTTTCTGAATGCCAGGACATTCCTACATATTTGTTTTGAAGGGGCTGTATTCTCTTTTACTCCAATATAAAGACCTGTTTGCTTAATATAGCATGAATGGGATTTTCCTCATCAAGATTAGCCATTTAGAAATCACTCAGTTTAAATGACTGTTTTTCATGCAGAGGGAAGTAGGTTCATATTGCACCTACAAGGGGAGACATCAAACTCCAGAGAAAGATTCTTCCTAAATAACTTGAACAATAAGTTTGAGATGGAACAAATAATTTTTGGAAAATGCATCTCTACTACTGCAGAAGGAATCTGGACAAAAATTGCTAGAGGGTTTTAAGAACTACCCCACTCCATGTTTGCAATTCTGGTAACTATTTAATCACCATTTTTTTAAGAGGTGTGCACTTAATAGTTGCCATGAAATAATCAAACACCTACTTTGCATGACAGTATGTTGTATTTATCTTTCCTACTTTTATTAAACTGACTATCAAAACACTTTGGATCGATTAATCTTGCCTAAATTTATACATCTACAGTGTAGATTTCTGTTTCTGAGTTACTTGATTTATTCTATCCTATAGAGAGAAGCAGACATTTGTAGGAAGCAATTCAATTGGTCAGATTGCAAACATCTATTTTACTGTGACGTTAATCAATGTTCATCTTTACTTCCATGGTTTGTAAAGGAACCTGGAATGAACAGCTCAGATTTCTAGACATCTACACTATGTCAGTCACACTCCTTCCTTTGAGACTACCGTGAAACCTTTTTATTTTTCCTTTTGGAGAGAATATAACTATTGAAACAGAATATAACTGAAGAAGAATTCATGCTTTCTTATAATATGTTGTCTGAAATAATCAATAGTTCAGGAGCTTACTGGACAGACAAAGGTATTGACTACTAGTCTTTGTCATGAGATGCTTTAGATTATGATTTATTCAGAACGGATTTTTCTTCTTTACATCTCAGCTTAAGTGGACTTCCTGGATGTGACAGAGTTAGTGTTTGAAGGCTGCTGGACCTAGGCAAGAGGTTAAAAGCATGCAAAGTATTAAAGCCATAGGTTAATAATAGACTGGTGAGTAGCTGTCCCAGTCAAACTCTCTCCTTGACTGCACATTTCATAGGGGAGGCAGGAGATATGGATGTCTGTGTAATTTAAAGCACTGGGCCTGCAGCTGAGTAAGTATGTTGTCTGGCTTAAAGGATGTTCAGACTGATTATGCAATGGAGACATGAGACAGCAGATTTTTTTTTGTTAATTTTATTAATATCTTATTAATTAATGTCATTAACTCTAATAAATCTTTAGTTATTGATAATTTTTCTGGTGTGTGTCTCTTGCTGATGACATGTCCTAGTGAAACAATAATTATTAAAACTCTGTGCTTCACCAGTAAAAATGGTTCAACGGGGTGAAAAAAGTACTGGCAAAATTTTAATATCACAAATTTGGTCCTGTTGAGAGACCAAAACTTATTGCTAAAGCCCAGTTAAATGGAAGATGTTAGACATTCATTTGAGCCAGCACATTAGAATCTAGAACTTCTTAGTGTTTGAGGGGATGAGAGATTTCAGTTCACTCCCCCAGAGACCAGGAGGTCTGGATGAAAATATCTGCTACTTAAACACTCACTGACAAAGAAGTAGCAATAAAAAACAATAAATAATAATTCTGTGTTCATTAAGTCATCCTCACTGAACAGCCTTGGTAATTTTGCCATGTGTTTTTTTGTTGTTTTTTATTATATGTTGTAAGTTGGCTAAGAAGAAACACCAGGTTTGTGATTTACCATATCTGGCAGAGCAGTACTCATTAAGAAAAATCATATTAACATCTCAATACCAATGTATCAAAACTTAAATGTTTTTTGTCCTTTTTGCATATCATTAGCCTGTACTGTTTAATTTCCCTTTGACTAGTCCTTCCATGAAACAATCCAAATGAAGAATTTGCTGGCAGCTGTTTTAATGAACGTGTTATCTTCAATAATGCATTAAATTAGACTGAAAAGCTGTATTGAGAGATGATGTACTAAATTATGTGGAGGTTTGTGATTCATCAGGCCCATTTTTTCAGCGTGCAATGGATATTTTATTTTACAAAGCTGGGGCATTGCTCTACGGGGAGGGGAATCAAGCAATCAGTGGAAAGGAGTGAAATAATGCATATAATGCATATTGATGCATTTAAATATGTAGATTGCTTCAAAACTACTGATACTTACAAGAACAAGGAATGTCATAAGAACATCTTTGCAGTGTTAATATATTCTGTTGTATCCTGTGTAGGGTCCCACAGAATGCTCAGCCTGAGCATCCCTCCCTATCAGTGCTTGACACAGAGGGATAAACATCTGTAACACTGTCCCCTCATCCTCTTCCTCTGGAAATAAAGATCCTTGACAGTTTGACAAGACACAGTCTCTGCTACTTCACAGAGTCTCCTTACCTAGGCTTGTAAAAAACATCAAATAGATCTTGCATTTACTCCATAGGCCACCTCTGTTCGTTGCTTCTTTGTAAAGGGATGTGTGTACTGTTGGGACAGCTTCAGGTGTTCAGTTTATGTACTCACAACAATAAGGTCAGAACTCTGCTTGCCTTCCTTGATACTTGATGTTTTAACATAATCTCATTGCTTAGAATGAAAAGTACCCACTTTCTTGGTTGGTTTTGCTCTCTGACCATACTTGAACATTGCTCATTGTAGCTAATCTATTACATCAGAAATTGATTTCAGCTTTCAGACTAGTTGATGGGAGAAATGCCTCCTTTTCTTCCTTCTGCTGCACCACAACACCTCATTTTTCTTCACAGCAGCAGAGACATCCACCATTCCATAAAGGCAAAGGATAAAGAGACTAAATACATAGGTAGATTTGATGTGCTGAAGTCTGAAATTGTTGACCATAACAGCTCTGTTTAGCTGCTTAATTGATGCAGAAAAACTGAGTTCTTAACCTGATAAGGTCCTTCTTTGACTTCAAAGGCCTCCTCTTCTGTTTTGTGCTTTGCCTGGTCTGAGCAACTCAACTCTAATATCATCAGCAAAACTAGGACTTACAAACATTCCTTGCATATCAGAGAGAAGAATCTGCAGGTATTCTCAAATAAATATGTTTGGCACAATCTGCTAAATGAGACCATTTGGACACCTGAATAACTACCACCTTTTAAAACCATGGACATTATGTTTTCTGAACAGAGAAACGGCCCAGAAAATGGGAGTGCCAAGTTCAGCGTCTCCCCCAACATACCTAAGCAGGTTGTGTAACACAGTGGAACAGCTGGATGTGTGGAATAAACAGGATGTTCCTGGTAGTCTTTTTGCCACATTTCCTGCCCAGAGCAGGCTGAATCCTTAAGGCCCACGTTCCACTGGATAGCCACACTGCTTGCACAGTCATTATATGCTTATTGATAGCTCAGGAATTACTCCTGAACAAAAAATACGTTGTCTTGGGACCAAGGACCAAATCCTGGAATTTCCTCATCTCATCCAACTGGTCTAATTAAGAATTAAAAGCAGTGTCAATGATTAGAGGGGTTGTCTACATTCAGATTTGGTTTGAGTAGGACAGTGAGAAAATGACATTTTGGGAGTTTTCATCTGAAGACTATTACAAATACATCTTTATATGATAATCTCTTCTAAGCCTTAGTGTTTTCTTTGCCTTTCCAGCCTCTGAGCCCTTTGGGACAGGAACTCTTTCTGGTTTGTGCAGTGTCCAGCACAGCAGTGGCCTCTGGGTGGTACTGCTGCACCTGTATGAATGACCCAAGAAATATCCAGAGTATACCTCCCTTTCCAAGAAAGCTGCTTGGAAATGGAATATTTTTTAATGGGGTTTTTATAATTGTGTCAGTTATAAATTGACAGCTACAGTGTGACCGGTTTGGTCCTGTTAGAATCAATATCTGAATATAATCATGCCAAAAGCACTTGTCTGAATCTTGGCATTGCTGTGCAGTCATTAGACATCTGTTTAGGGGGCTTAGACAGCTATTGTGGTCAAAACAATTGGCAGCCAACATTTTAAAACTACTTACTCAGGAAAAAAGACGACACAATCAATTCTGGAAAGGAAGGACAAACTTCTTCTGTCATTCAAGCCATTTTTGAATGTTTACATACCAAAAGAAGCGGAAAAGGGAGAAAACATGAAAAAGATGAAAGCATTATGCAAATAAGTCAATTAAGGAATTTTAACAGTACTAGTGTTGTTGTAAATAATGGTGCCATTGAAATTAATTGTCAAACTTGACTGTAAGATGAATATTCCAGAAAACATTGGTCTGTCTTCATATCTTCTCCAAGGAGAAGATATAACTCCTCCAGGGAGTTTCCACCCACAGAACTTTGAATTATATTATCCTTGCATGTAGTTCAAATCTTGGAATTAAGAATGAGAATCCAGCTAACCACACTTGTAGCACTGTAATTTCAAACAGTTAAACAATATTTAGGAAAGCTACAGAAGTATGTGACTGATAATGCATTTGAACACTGGTTTTAGCTGTTTTCACAATTGATAATGCATTTGAGCATTGACTTTGTCCATTTGCCCAAGTAACATATGTGAAAGTAACAGAAAAGCCTTTTCAACAAAATACCAGTTTTCTCACACCAAAATTCTGTCTGGGAGCAAGCATACCAGTTCTGACATGACTGACATCTGTGGAAAGCTGAAGGACAAAAGCTGGGAAGGAACAATGTTTTTTTCTGCCTCTTCCACTCTAGTGAGAGACATCCCAAATACCCAGTCATGTACCCAGGAGGGCATATGCTTTGAGAACTGTGGTTTCTGGGTTTTAATTTGGAGATCACCAGGACTATTTAAAAACTCCCCTGCCTTCTAACTGAGAATCAGAATCTCCTCAGTAGAAACATAAATGAAAGTGAGAGTGAAGATAGCAGGGACTTTGCTTCTCATAATGAAATTGGAGCAAACACAAGGAAAAGATCTAGCTAAGAACAATACACTCCTTTAGTAAAACCACAGTTCATACATCCTCCATCAATCCAATGAAAGTACTCAAGAAATACCTTTGCTGTACTGCATTTTTTCTATTTCCAGATTGTCCCAGAAAGGGCTGATTTTAGACCAGCTCTCCCCCCAGCCCTGGAAGTGTGTCCAGCACTGACTGCACATCTCAAGGATGGACAAAAGGGACCCAGAGGGAGTAAGACTGATAGATCCATCACTGCCTGTCATAGATCCATCACTACCCAGACCCAGGAGCTCTGGCATGGCAGGAGAAAGGGCAAGGGGTTTTGTGCCACTCTAGTGATGCTGCAGGAAAGATATCAAGTACTCTGCAAGTTGTACAGTTTATGGAACAGTGGGTCCATAAGTTTTCTCACTGTCCCTAAATTACCTTCTGGGTATCTCTGCCATTTTGTGATTCAGTGGGTTATAGATAGTGCAATGACAAGTTTTTACCCGCAAAATTTTTATACACTATTTTTACAGGCTTTTTTTTCTATCCTACCTGACACTAAAAAATAAATGATAAAAATAAATTACATGAACTTTTCTGGATAGTCAGCAAAGATTCTTGCTCAACCAAACTGAACCTGGATGAAAGTTCAGGTAGTTATTTTTTTAAACAATTCCCTATCTGAAAAGCTAACACGCCCACTTTGACACAAGAAAAGCCTTTCAAGCAACTGCAAATTTCCCATGCTCCTTTGACATGGTGCCACTCAGATGTGCCTTCTCAAACACAATCACTGCTGGCCTGAGGATTTTTTATGATTTAATTTTTTTCCTACGTACATCACATAACCAATGCTAAGCACATTGCTGTTTATTTTTTTAGGATGATAACTTCTAAACCAATTTGCAGCATCACAAAGTCTTGAGTCTGTTGGCCTACACTTACTAACATTTTGCAAACTGTAAATATCCCTTATGTATCCACATGATGGACTTACTAACATGGATAGTAATTTTTTTCCACTTTTTTGCAAAGTTGATTAACTCCTTCAATCTCTTTCCCCAACTATATGTAAATAGAGAAAAAGTAAAGATTACAGAAGATGAATAAAAGGAAAAAAAAAAAAGAAAAAATCATAATCAGGATTAGATGATTCCTAGAATCATTTTATCAGGAAATAAGGCATTTTTCCTGAATCAACCGCCACTGTTCCCTGAAGATAAGTCGAGCTGAAATCTGGAGTCTTGGCAGAAGGTGTGTCATGGATTTTTAGCCTTCTGGAGAGAAGCTGTATTTCTGTCATTATGATCTTCAGCATTTCACACTCAAACAGTGTTTCAAAAACTTTTAGATTATCAGCTCATTTATTAATAACCTTGAACACCCCATCTCCCCCTCAACCTTCTCTTTCTTATTCATCAGTGGTAAACCAAATTATACTCCCCAATATCTTTGTATACTGGAGACAATGTAAATATTCAAACTTCTTTGAAAGTCTAATTAGTCTTTGTTATCGATGAAGATCATTAGAAAGAAACCCATCCTGATTTGCAAGATTCACCTTGACGCTTTCAGTTTATAATAAACAGAAGGGATGGGAAGGGGGGAGGGAAGGGAAGGGAGTCTAAAGCATTTGAAAGTCAGAGTGATTTGATAACAATCAAATAACAACCCCTTGAACAAGAGCTGTCATGGATAATTCTGTCTAGATGGATCTATGAACTAGCAGAGCCTGAGTTTAATTCACAGAGAGTATCTCTGGATACCATAAGCGCTGGAGCAATTTGAGCTCACTGAAATGATGCAATTTTGGATTTGTACTTAAAGTAAATCCATTCTAATGGTGATTACAATGTACTTCAATTTAATATTAATTAAATAAGCAAAAAGCCTGAAGGAATCATGGTAGTTCAGAGAAGGAATCAGTATAAGAAAGAAAAAGTCAATTAGCATGAAATTAGCAACAGCTAGGAAGTCAAAATGTTTGCAAGACACACTGAGAATGAAGAAAACATGCTGTAACTTCAGGAAAGTGATTAATTGCTCAAATAATGCAGAGTAAACATATAAATTTAACAATAACAAATTGCTAGGTCTAGGATCTATGCAAAATCTCTATGGCAACTCACGTGTGACAGTGTTGAACTTCTCACAAACATTTACCCTACCGATCAAAGCAGGCTTGGTGCCAAACAAATTGGAAGCATTAGCTGGGACATCAGCCTTGAAAAAACCACGAAAACTGCTCTGGGGAACTACATTTAATTTAGTCTTTTTTTTTTTTTTTAATCAAGCTAATTTGTACAAATCGAAATAAATATCAGAATACAGAAACTATGGATATGTATGATATATTGGAGAAGAATCTACAGGAGGAGATGTTTTCAATCTGTTGGAGATTTTTTCAAGCAAGGCATGCTCATTAATAGATGAGTGTTTCTGAAGAAGGCAATATGCTTTTGGTTAAGCTGATTTCTTTAACTAAGAAAATTTGGCTTTATAAGAAAACATGAAGTGAGAATAGAAAGAAAAAAATTGGGTTAGAAAATTCCATTTTCATTATGGAGTGAGACAGGAAACAATGGGAGGTTTGGCCTGACTTCTGTGGGGATAAGGCTATATAAATTAGGGCTTGTCAGCTGGGAAGAGAAGTATCTAAATTTTATGTAGTCATGAATGACAAAGAGAAGCTGAATAGAGAATGATTAATCATTCTGTCTTTCTCAGAAAACCAGAACTAAGGGGCACCCAATCAAATTACTAAGCAGCAGATTTTAAAGTAGATAATAAGAAGCAGTTTTCCTAACAATACATTATTAAATTGCAGCTCTAATTGCCACAGGGGGTTGTAGAGCCCTCATGTTTAAATGGCTTAAAAATGGGTCTCAGCAAATGGAATATTATTACACATTGGTTGCTATCAAAATTAAATGATCCAGATGTCCTGATTCAATGACTTCTGAAAGAGGGAAAATATCCCTCAATATTTTTCTTGTTTCTGAGATATTTTCCTTACAAAGCTACTATCAGCCCTTGCTAAAGGCAGAATACTGGATAGGGTGCACTTCTGCTGGCATGATAGTGGCTCTGTTTTTATAAAACAACTTTCACAGCCATTTTTCAGACTGGAACTGCACTTTAAAATAATCTCACAAGACTTGAAGTTTACTGTCCGTGCTCTGACCTTATTGTTACACATCTTTTGTATAGCCCAGACTGGATTACACCAATTAATTCTTTACTGGCTTGCCTGAAAGGCAGATCCAGCCTGCCTGCAGCTATTGCAGCATAAAGCAACAAGCTTATTACCAGAAAAGAGCAGATGGGATTTGCGGACTTCCTGCTTCTTTGTTCTCTGCATCGACACCCTATGAGTGACTACACTGATTCAGAAATTCCTAACAGAGGATACAGTGTAAGTAGAATTCTATGGTAGGTTTCTACTGATTTAGGGCATATGATTTCCCAAGTCCAAGAGTAACAGGTTTCATGGCACATTAGGATGTTTGGGGTTGGGGTTAGACACATTTTATCAATGCCTTAAAAAAAAAGAATGCAACCATCAAGCCTTCAGTGTGGTTTGTAAAGTGCTGATGAAGTTCTGGGTTTATCAAACTCATCATTTATTGCTGACATACTGAATAGAACTCATTAACAATTTATTAGTAATGTCAATATTGGGAGGAGAGTAATTTATGTTTAAAAACCTAAACAATCAGGTTAACTATTTGAATGACTAAGATGTTCAAATAATCTTTGCAGTATTCAAGCTGACCAACCTGAGTACCATGGGACAGTGTATTCATCAACACACATTTTACCTGCCAGCACCTCCGTGTGAAGCTATGTTCTTAGTGGAATTATGTATTGGTGAAATTACAAGTACACTTAAAATAGAGCAACAAATACAACACAGTGAAATGTATTTTTATTCTTTACTAAATCCACTTGTACAGGAAAGGCCTGAAAAAGACAGTCTCTCATACTGACTGTGAGCATGGTAGCTGAAGTATGCACAACGTCAAGCTGCTTTCTACCCATACTACTGGGTATCTCACTTAAGAAGTCCCAGTCAAGGAGGAGCCAATCTCTGGGCTGTTTTCTTGGTGATATGATGTCTGTGATCAATGCATTTCTCTGGAGAAGATGCATTTGTACCCATGCTAGGGCACGACACTGAGTCCTAAGCTTTTTCTCTCTGGCAACTGAGTTCTGAAATGAATGCCTGCAAGCAACATTTGTGTAAGTGGCACAAACAGTAGAGGGCATTTGAAAATTTTCAACTGCTTGTACTGGTAACTGAGGACAAGCACTCCCATGGTGACTCTTAAGATCCTGTGCTATGATGCTACATGCTCTGCCCTGTCTTCAAATGTGTCTCCTGATGTATCTCCAAACTGGTGTCTGCATCAAGATTTTTAGTGATGCAATATCCAGATCACACTGTCATATTCCTGTTATGAAAACTGAAACTTTAAATAATAAAAACCCATTTAGTGTTTTTTTTTTTTTTTTTGCTGCACTAAAAGACTTTGGATCCTTGGTTCAAATTAAAAACAAAAACCTCCATTTTGAATCTCTTTTGATATTTCACAGAATCATCAGGGTTTGAAGACACCTTCAAGATCATCTAGTCCAGCCATCAACTTGGCACCACTATTATCACCCCTAAACCATATCCCCAGCTGCCACATCCAGACACCTCTTGAATGCTTCCAGAGAGAGTGGTGGAACCACTAATGTAATAAATTACATGGGCAACTTATTGCAATGCCTTACTACTATTTCAGTGAAAAAAAATGCTATGATATATAACCGAAGCTCTACTTCCTCATTGCATCCTCCAGGACTGATATTATAATAAACTTCTTCTTGGCTTTTTTTTTTTATTGTACACTAGGGATGTATAATAAATTCAATATTACATATGCTGCTAATGAATCTTTTTATATAATTTTTCAATCTTGCTGTAGTAACAATGCACATCTAAGAATTAAGGCTAGTACCATTATTAGTGATAACAAACTGAGAGACACACATTTTGCCTGGGACTAAACATGTAGAAGCTCAATTCTCCATTCACTTGTGCGAATAAAAATTACAGATATCTGTAGTAGTGAAAACTGGATTATGTTACTCATTCTAATAAAACATGGTAGAATTGGGGTCAGATGGGATGGTTTTTACACTCAACATTTTCCCCTTCTTTCTTCCAAAGGGACAGAGAAGACAAAACCAAAGTTTTGTCTTTGCTATATGGTTGCAAAGTAGCACACTGGGGGCTACTGAGGGTATTTACTCTGTTGACTCTGATAGATATTATATCATCTGGAAGGCAATGCTTTGTACTCCACTCTAGCTTCCTTTCTAGTCATTCTTTTAGAACTGGTTGTTATTATCTATACTAAAAGAATGCTTCCAAGACTGACAAACAATAGTGCTGTTGTCCTGTGCACATGCAGAAGAAAGTTTCCAGATTATAAACAAAAGAGACAAAATTGTGACAGGCTGGATGATTCCAAAGTTGACTTATGCCCTGAACAGAGAATCACTGTCAGTTCCTCCTTACACCAGAAACCTGAGACAGCACCGAAGCGGGGTGAAGGCAGCAGCGGCTGACAGTGCTACTGCTCTGCCTAAAGCTGATGTTCAAGAGCTGGGTAGTGACTGACCAATAGACATTTTTAGTGGGCAGCTGAGCAACTTACAACCCTTAGACCCACGGAATCATTTAGGCTGGCAAAGGCATCAAAGATCACTGAGTGTGTTAACCCAGCACTGCCCACTCCTCGCTAAACCATCCCCAAGTGCCACATCTACACATCTTTCAAATAGATGAAAGACTCAACCACTTCCCCAGGCACTCAATTCTAATGCTTGATAAAACTTTTGGTGAAGAAATATTTTATAATATCTAATCTAAACCTGCCCTGACTTCATGAGGTTTGTACCTGATTTCATATCAGAGCCGTGGGAGACACAGGACTGTGACTTAGAAGGTTGTCCCCTAAAGCTGTAGCCAGAGAAAATGAACTGAACGAAGGTTGTGTGATGCTTGAGCTGTCCAAGGCAACACTGAATCCCTGCTCACCTACCAGGTGACACAAGGGACACAAGCAATGGCTTCCTACAGTGCTGGGCAATGAAAGACAACGCAACACCACTGCTGTAAGTGAACCCTACTCATACCGCTCTCAAAGATCTGCAAGCTACAAGCCCACCTATGTACCTGGATTGTGCTAAGAAAGACATTTCAATACGAGGGCATCTTTCACCTCAGGAGCTCTCCTATACATAACCAAAATACAGTTACGTAGTTTTTAGCAATGTTCGATTCAGTGTTTGCTTCACCACCAACGCAACTTCCAAAACGTGTCGCTTTCCTCGCTTTGTGCCAAAACTCCCAGAATCAGCATGTTTCAAACCTACAAACGGCGGTTTGGCTGAATTACCTCCTTTCAAGCCCAACAAAGCCTCTATTTGTGATTCCCATTCCCCTCACACTCTCAATCTGCATAATTACAACCCTGACACCACCAGGCTCTAATTACACGGCTCACGAGAGGCGCGGCGCCCTGGGCCGGCTCCAGGCCGAGGCGGGGCGGGGCGAGCCGCGCTGGGGGCATTGGGGGAAGGCACTTTATTCTTGAGGCACCCGGGGCTCCCCTCGGAGGTGGTCCGTGCCGCCCTTCCCCGGGGCTGGATGGCGGGGGCGCCGGGCGGCTCTTTGTTCCTGCCGAGTGCGTGTGCGCGGCGCTCGGGCTGCCGGAGTGGGAGGGGATCCCGCCCGCGCCGCCGTTAACGGGAGACGCAGGAGCGGCGGAGCGGGGCCGGCCGGGCAGGCGGCTCAGCGGCGCAGGGCCGGACCCCGGCGCTGCCAGTGGCGCTGCCCGGCGCTCCCGCCTCTCCCGGGGGCCGGGCGCTGCCCTCCGGCGGCGCGGCGGAGCAGGTGCCGGCGGCGGCAGCGGGCCGGCAGGATGGAGGCTGCCTTGCTGAAGCCGGCGATGATGGCGGAGGTGAAGGGGAGCGGCGCCGGCTCTGCCGTTAGCGCCGAGCTGGAGGTGAAGAAGCTGCAGGAGCTGGTGCGGAAGCTGGAGAAGCAGAACGAGCAGCTCCGGAGCCGCGCCGCTGCCGCCGCGGTGGCCACCGGCCCGCCCAGCCCGCACCTGCTGCTGGCCCCGCCGCCGGCCCCGGGCGGGCTGCGCCCCGCCAGCCCCCCCGCCGCGGGCCCGCCGTGCGTGCCCAGCCCGGTGCCCACCCTGCTGTGCCCGCCGGAGCCCCTCGCCTACTTCAAGCCCTCGCCCGGGCCGCCGGCCGCTGGCGGCGGGCAGGAAGGCGGCGGCTGCACGGGGGCGGCGGCCACGGTGCTGGACGAGGTGGCGGTGCTGGAGCTGGAGGACGGCTGCGGAGAGGACGAGGATACATGGTACATGCGGCTCGGCCCTGCCCTGCTCCCCGCCCGGCCCGGCTGTGTCCCCCGGCCGGGCCTCCCACAGCGGTCTCCCGGCTCTGATTAGCGTTAGCCCCCAAATCCACTTGATCTCCCCGCTTAGACTGAAATCTGCTTTTTTCTCCTTTTTTCCCCCCCGTCCAAACCGTGCCGCCCTGCCGAGGGAGGGCCCCGTGTACGAGACGCGGCTCCGGTCGGGGCTTCACCGCTCGGCTCGCCCCGGGCGTCGCGCCCTCCGTGGGGAGCAGAGCTCGTTTTCCACCCCGAGGAATATCGTTCAGATCTCAGCCTAGTTTCAGCCCCGTGTTTACATAAGGAATTAAAAATAGCGGAATTTCGTTCCGGGAAAGCCTTGATCTGAGCAGCGCTGCCTGCTCATCCTAAAATCTCTGCCAAATTGACTCCCATCTTCAGGGATTTGGGAGGGCTTTTGTCTTTTAGACTTGATCTAAATTGTGTATCTTACGCGCCCATGTAGCTTGAAAAGGCACGGCAGGGTGCTAGGAAATGGAATAAATCGGAAATGGATAGAGCAAAAAATGAAATCGACCTGGTCTGGTTAACGTGTGTAACCCGTAATGGTTACACTCCCGTAAAAAGAAACAGAAGGGGAGACTGCAAGGTAGAGGTATAAGTAGATCAGTAAAGCTGGTGCCTCAAAACCTGTTTCAGCAGCGTGGGCGAGCATCACAGGGGCAGTGCTGGAATACTGTATTGGCCGTTCAGCCATGTGGAACGTCAATTTGTTTTCAAGTGTCAATAGCAATATATAGATTACCTTTATTTAAATAAGTTTTAGAGTATCTGTTTAAGCTTCTACGTAGCTTTCCTTTTAATGAGGTTAGTTTTTGAATCAAGCTATAAGTTAATGTCAGATGAGAATAAAATGTAGTATAAAAAAGCTGAGATGTGTTCAAATATCCTTAATTTTGGTCAAAATGTTAAAAAATTAATATCAGAAATATTTCTGATTGTTCTACGTGCTTCATGGTACACAATATCGCGTTTCTGGAAATGGCTTTTGAGGACCATGTACAAATTGTGTGGAAATTTTTGTCAGCGCTGCTTCATTGTGTGTGTGGTTGGTCTGCAGGGCTGGCTTGGGCTTGTCAGTCCAGACTTAAATCAAATTTTACATAGGTTCCAACTTCTAGCTTTCCTAGCATTAAGGAATATCAGATTTGTTTGATAATGTCTTGTTAAGCAAAATGCTTTCCTTGTTTACATTTTACAGTGGTAGTCAGTCATTGTGTGCCATAGTGAAATTTCCAATTTGATTTCCTCCCTGGGAGCAATCCTAGATTTGGGTGCCAAAATTTACCTGTATGTCACATATGTGTGTGTCCACCGGCAGAATTTCATGACAGCAATTTGTTAACAAATTTATTGCACTAGGAGTAGTTGTTTTAACTGTTGAATGTTTTCAGTTCAAGGATAAATCTCTGTCATTGTCCATGAAAGGTCGGGCGTGTGATGCCAGTTGCTTGGGGCTTTTTTGTCATCTCAGTCTTTAAAGCAAACTGCTACCTGGAAAGCCAAAGCCTTGAGTGCATATCCTAGTTTTTGATTTGCAATTTTAGGCCTTAAATACCTTTGAGGTTTTGTGTTTTGCTTGCCTTTTTTTTTTTTGTTTGTTTTGTTTTTTTTTTTTGTTTTTGACTGCAGTTACAAAAAACCCCAAGACCAACCAACCAACCTTGTCAAACTGCAGACAAGTGAAACTACTTTGTAGTGTTCATCTTTTCACAGGAAAATCATCAGTCAGATGTTTAGCTTTTGAAGCACTTCTGCAGGTTAAAAGGAAACCTGAAAGCTTTTCTTTTCTTTGCTTTTTGATTTTCTCAGCATCATTTTTTAAACGTGTGGTCAGGCACTGCAGGAAGTCTGGGGAAATGAGTCCTCTCCTCAGAGCAATTCAGTAGTTGATCTCTGCTGGGATTGCCAAGAGAGGGAGATGGCAATGGCAGTGAGGATATTTGTTCCTTGAGAGCTGGATAGACAGTGCTGATTGACTTCAAAGGCAAAGAACTCCATGGAGCAGCCACTCCATGGAGAAGGGGTGCTCTGGTGGGACTTGGGTAGCTCTTGAGCCAAAACTGTGAAGGTGAAAGGCTGCTGCTACCTGTTAGTGACCCCTTGAAGGGCAAAATCCTGCTTAGTTTTTGGTCTTGGCTTTCACTCCCCCTTTGTACAGGCCAGATCCCTTTAAGGCATGTGAAGTGTTTTTTTGTGGTGCCTTGAGAGTCTGGCTCTGGGTGTCCCTAGCCCCATGTCTCGGAGGGGGTCAGGCCAGGGAGCTGTGAGTCGGCGTCTTGTCCAGCAGACAAGAATAGTTTGCTCCCTGGAAGATTTGAACTCTCCCAGGTGAGTTGGCTGGGCCTGTTAATCTGCTGTGCCTGTTAATCTGCCAGGGCGACAGCAGCAACCCAGATCTCAGCCTCAAGAATTCTCCCATGAAATCTGCTTTGAAACCTGCTTTCCTGATGTGCAACTGATCAGTTGCCAACTCTTGTCTGAGAATAATGCACGTACACTACCTTTTTTTGCATATGTGCTTTTTTTTCTTTTCTTCTGCTGTTGAATGTTGAAAATAGATTTTCAGTGTTTTCTCATTGAATGTTTTTTAATCATTACAAATATGACTTGAACAACATCTGGTTCATCTGTGTGAAGATAAGTTCAGATGCTGAAATTATCTAAATCTCCAGTAAATATAAGTATAGGGAAAAACAAGAGCACCTTTGGTGTGTGTACAGCACCTAATACGTTTGAACTTTGGGCAGTGCTGAAATGTAGACAGTGGTAGTGATTAGATAGAAGATTTTAATGTGTAATCTACTTGGACTTTGTTTGGCCATGCCAGACCTGTAGAGTTGATATTTTGCCACCTATTTTTCTGAGGAGGGAAGAAAGAAAAGAAATGTAAACTCTTCTACTTTAGGATGTTTCTTTTTATTAGATATCCTCTTGCAGGGCTCTGGATGCTATAAATTATTAGTGATCTAATAGGAAAGTGAGCATACAAAAGCAAACTTTGCAGTACTGCATATCTTGCTGATACTTCTGTGTGTTTTGGTTAAGGTTGTACGTCTTGCCTACCAAGACTCGCACTCCTCAAGAGAAATCACTGACTCCTCTGCAGTGGTGCAGACGTGTTCTGGATCATCCAACTCCTGAGATAGAAGCTGCAAAGCGTTCCCTATGCTTTAGACTGGAGCAAGGTAATCTTACTGTGTTAATTCTGTTATTAGGAGGTTGGCATTTCTGGTCTTGTGTTTCACTCCTCTTTGGTGTTTTCACAGTTTAGCAGGCTTTACACATGGCAGATGTGGAGTTTCTTCATATGTATGCAAGTCTTCCTTCATTACATAAATGCTAACAAATGATTGATTTTTTTTTTTTTTTGTTTCTGATCATGCAGTTTTGCAAGTATTTGCCTCCTTTGTTATCCATTTTTTTTCTCCTGCACAACTTGTTCTAACTTGTCAGTTTTCATCCAGGGCTTAAAATAGAGGACCTCCTGGCAAGGAAATAGTGATGTTAACTTTACTGTTGGTGTATCTATTGAGATTTGGAAAAGGGTGATTGTAGTTTTTTGTAAAGTCAGAATTATCATGGGGCTATAAATCTTTACAGACATATTTATCAACATATGATGTAGTGTTAGAACTTTGCTGAGTTTAGCACCCACCAAAAAGAGCTGTAACTTGACTGTGGTGCTGTTTTGTTGGCCTCTCTGTAATCTCTGGTACTGGAATCTGTCTGATGGCTGATCAGTGCTGGTGAACTTCTGGAGTTCTCTGTGTGCTCTGACTTTTGTTTTAAATAAATATCAGACAGCACTTTTCTTATTTTTGTACCATCTGGGGTCTCATTAAGATTGTATTAAGTGGTGTTGAAGAAAGCAGTTAAGGAAGTATATTAAGGTTTGTAACTCACTAGGAAAGAAGAGGAAAATGAACAATACATGAACATGACAGAAGAAGGAATAAAGCTAATGACAGCATGAACATATGGCTGTATAAGTTAGCTACAGCAATCATTAGGAGAGATTGAGTATGTTCCTGTATGCTTTGGAGGAAATGGGTAGCTGGATAAATCTTATCCAAAATCAAGTGTTTAAGTGAATCAGGCTCTGAAGACATTGGCCTCTTTGCATTGACTGCAAAAAAAAATGAAAGATGCTACAATGATTATTGATCTGGAAATACTTAGTTGAGCCTATTTGCCTCAAGTTACATGGGCCAAACTCTGGTTCCTATATTGGTGATCATCCCATCTTGTTTTAGGGTGGACTTTGGCTTGTTGATTGGGTGTCTGAGTTCAGGTGTCTGTAGGGTGAGCTGAGTGTCATGTTTGAATATCAATGGAAGATTTGTGTGTAGAGTCCGAGGAATTTGGGGGGCTACTCAGGTGACAAGATGTAGGTGCTGACTGTGGAATGAATTTAGTAGCTCTCTTGAGTCTGCTGACAGTAGTGGGTGCTTGGCACTCAACCCCACGTTTACCTGAAGGTGCTGCTGTGTGGTGTTGGGCATCCCACAGTGGGGTGCAGTCTGGTGTAGGAGCTCTGCTCAGATTGCCCCACATGGGTTACTAGTGCCCTTTGAGATGGCCTGTTACCCTGTTTTCTGTTCAGGGCAGATGCAGACCTTCCAAAGGTCCTGTGCTTTTAGTGTTCTTTAATGACATCTTGGCCTCCCCAAGGGCCTCTCAGGTGGGCAGGTGCATCCAAATATGGACAGTTGAGTCAAGCCTGTAATGTCAGTGTAGAGACAAGCAAGAAGACTGCATGGCCTTTTTTCCTCCCCTGAAAAGGATTGATTTAAATTGAATAGGCAACAAAGGTTTCAAATTAAAATCGTGCTATGGTTATCAGTTCAGTCTCTCTCTGCAGAAGTCACAGCAAATGGCATATGTCACTGACTTGTGTTGACAATGAGTTACTCTGATCCATATGTTCTGCTCAGAGAAATTGGCTCATGAATTTCCTGAGCTCTGTAAAAAGTTTGAGAAATTATATGCCATAAATAAAACCTATTGTGGGAGCAGTATGTTCAAGGAGTGAATAGACTTGTAATTTTACTGCATCAATTCTTTGGTAAAATTGCTTTAATTAATAATTCAGTTAAGACTTGATTAATACTAGTATTTCTAAATATTTTCTATTAGCACCTGTGTCTTTTTAAGTAATACACAATCAGCAAGCATCATCCTTCTTACTCTTAAACTTTTAGAAATTGATTTCATTATATTTGTTTATTCCTTAGTTTTTCAACCAGATATGAGATTTTTGTAAGAATATTATAATTTGGTTTTTGAAGTAAAGCAAACTTTCTGTAACCTGACTTCCCCATGTTTTGTTTTGCAGGGCACTCAATCAGTATTATACATGTAAAAATATGTACACATAATCCATCCTAATTTTATAAGTGACTCACTAAGTATGGCATTCTTCCTTCTGGTGCTAAAGTTTCAAACTTTGTACTTGTAAGTTGAATGCTGCTTTCCCCTTTTAGCCATATGCCTTGCAAGGGCATTTTCAAGGTATTTTGAAATCTACTTGTGCCTCTTCTGCTTGGCTCTGTATCAGTGGTTAACACTGAAGTACTTGAGAACTATTAAATGAGCAGTCAGAAAACATTTGTAATGTACCAGAGTGTGATTTCTGAAATGGCTTATTGGTAGAATTCGCTTAGTGCATGGTGCATTAGCCAAAAATTAAACCAGTTTAGTTGTTACAGCTCTTCAGACACCATGGTGCACATGGAAATAAAAAGCAATAACAACTGATTTTTGACTGCAAAGTCAGCATATCTGAATAAGTTCATGCAGGGAGAAGAGCTGTGAGCCGAAAGGAAAAAAATAATTGCGAGTCTTATTTTTGAGCTGTAACTTATTCTGATTTTCTTACTGAGATTTTTAATTCTCCCTCATTTATTCCTGCTCCGGAAATTTTTTTACTGTGTTACATCCTGATTGTCATAAAAGTTTTAATTTGATTTTTGAAATATCCCAGCATTAGGATATCTCATAACAAGGCTGAAAGTCTGGTGAGAGACTTCTGCCAGGGCAGTCCAAGGCAGTGAAATAGTCTAACAGCTACTTGGTCTTTCAGGCCAAAAAATCACTTGAATGGTGGTATTTTCTTTTCACTTTGCTGTGCTCACCAGCCTGTTTCTTTTCTAGTCAAAATGACTGTTTTGAGTATTTCATGGTGGAAGTTAAGAATTCATTTTGGCATAAATTGTTAGGGTTTATTACAAACACAGAGGTGGTCTCCAGCAGGTGGTTTTTCTGTGAGCCACTCTGAGAACCTGGGCAAGCTTCTCAGCATTCCTCTGGTCTACCACTAAATAGGTAAAGCTTTTATAGTGTTTATAATGAAGCAGGCTTATTACAAACCCTGTTTCTGTGGATTAGGCATGCTAGCTTTAAGGAGAATGAAAGTTTAATGTAACCTCCTATGATAGGATCTTTGCTTGGAATTGTGCCTGTTTTCCATGAGCAGTTACAGTGTTGAGGTAACATTTGTTTGCTGTTTGTTTCAGTTGTTTTATCTCTGTGGGCTGGACTGGATTGCATCTTTGTTCTCACTCTTCATCAGTTATCTTTTGTTTGAAACCCTTCTGGTGTGTTATGCTTGCAGCAGTTCTTCATATGTTGTAGGGTCAATTAGCTTGCTGTTTGGATTTTAGTCTTGCTGTCTTATTTTATATTTTTAGGTTAATTGAAGTAACAGGGCCACCTAACAGTCTTAATGGTGTGGTAGAGCCTCTTCTGTGTCTTCTTAGCAGTAGTTGAAGATGTTGGGACATGCATTAATTCAGTGTGCAGAGAGATGTGACATACAAACTTCCTAGCTGATGCAGATGGGTGTAACCTCTCTGAAAGTGATGAGATGGTGGTGACTGACACCCTGGATGAAGATACCCTGCCTAACTTCACTTCTGAACAAGCTCTGAAGCAGGAGGGTGGATAAACAGAGGACTTAAGAGGCTTAGCAAGGAGTCAGTCTGTAGGAGCTCAGCTTTTATGCAGGGCCTCAAAGTGTAACTCATCCAATTCAGCCTTCCAGAGAGGAAATATTGGCTCAATTCAGAATTGTGCTGAGATGAGTTCTTACTCAGAAACACCATTTCAGATGTTTAAGAACAGTAGGCAGCTCAAGTCTGTAGGTTTTGCAGTTAGCTGTAACAGTTCATAGTTTTAAGGAGGTAAACTCTGTTTTCTTTCTTAAATTATTATTGTGTTTCAGGATGAATGCTGTTATGTCATCTGTGGATGACAAGATTTGTTGTGAAACAGATCCATTGCAGTTTCTCTCCTTCGCTTGAGATTCCACTAAACAAGGATTCTTTTTAGAGGAATTTTATTTATTGTGCTGTATCCCAATGATGCATACCAGTTAAGGTTGATAGCCAAACATACAACATACCCAGAAGAAAAGCTGTGTGGAGACCAAACAAAATGATTTATTTTTATAGTACTGTGTTCTTTTTACCTATTAAAGAAAAATCTGGTAGGTTACTGCTGGTAGGGCCCCAGTCAGAGGGTTTTACCTGGATGTATAACTTGTGGCTTATGCAGGAAGAGGCAGTGTTCTCTCCCCTGATCCTAACTCTCTTCTGCTTTCCATGGGTTCATAGTGAAAGAATGAATCTTCAAGATGTGGAATACACTTCAACTGTTAAAAACCCCGGTCATAGGGAATTTTTATGCTGTAGTTTATTAAAACCAGAAACAAGCAGAAAATATTGTGAGGGAAAAAAAAGTGAACAAAAGTTTTTATCTTGTATGCTTGAGGTGTATCCTGTGCTGAAACAAGGACAAGGCAGATTTTGTTTGGTTTTTTTTCCTAAGGTAAATTTTTTAGCTTTAATTTTATTTGTCATCCATTGATGGATCAGATATGTATGTTGTGATACTTAACTGGATTAATAAAATTTCATATAGCTTTCTTGATCATATAAAATGCAGGTTAGTTTTACATAAAATGCTTTTGAGGCAGGAAGTAATAATGTGTAGAAGCTTACAGATGATTGTTGTTTCCATGATAAATAAAGTGTTTAAAGCTCTAAAAAGTATGAAAAAATTGGCATGAAGTTTTGGTTCCTCTTTGTGTATGTTTCTGAATATGAAAAATGACAAGCAGCCATAGCTCTTATCCACATTTCAGCACCTTTTGAGGAATGTGACATCTTGGAGGCATCTTCTGCTGCAGTACAAGCTTTGTGCTTGGAGTACCCCTATACATGCACAGCACTTACTTTGTAATAGATTCCATTTATTTGAAGTAGTTTCTTGTAACCGCTGCATAATTCCAAGCACTTCTTGGAGGTTTTGCAAATGCTGATATCTCTGGATCTTGCAGCACAGCTATTGAGGATTTGTGTATTTCAGTTTGGGAAAACTCAGGTTTGATACTTGACTTGCATTTCAAACAGAATATTTCTCTCTGTCACTGTAACATTGCTGCTCTGCAAGTGCACTTGAAGATGGAAGTGTTTGGTTTAAAACCCTTATGGCAACAAATTAGTACAAGATCAGACACTTAACTTTGGATTAACTTCAGAGATATCTCTTGCCTTTTTACTACAGCTCTTCAATATGATTTCTACTTTTTATTAAATTACAATCTACATACTATTTAAGAGTTTATTTTCATATTTGGGGATTGATTGTTGTGCAGCTCATAATTATTTGCTTAGAATAGAGTTCTGGTTGTCATTTTACTTGCAAGGGGAACCTGAATTCTGAAGTGTCTGTAATGATAGGTGGTGTTAGATCATGCCTCAGTTGAGAAGACACCCATCCCATTTTAGAGTGTGGTTTTTTTTTAATCCATGATTACTACTGAGCTGGGATTATCATCTCATCATGAGTGGTTAAACAGCTAGAAACACTGTTAAAATTCATGTTAGGATTTCAGTAGGCTTTTTCTTACTTAAAATAATTTATACTCGCAATGTAAGTTCAAAGCCTGTAATGCAGTGTGTGTCTAAAAGCAATAGAAGTAGCATGAACACTGCTTTTTGCTAAAAGTACAGGCACATGTAGTGTTACCTAGCAGAGTACTAATCCCTGGGTTGGCTTCTGAAGTGTGCAACTACTTTCCTGGATAGAAATTAAAAAGAAACCTAGGTTTTAATATTTGACTTGAGGGCATTTGGAAGCCTATCCTCTGGAGATAGTTTTTCTATTGAAATGAGAATCTTTTCAAAACTGGACTGTTGTGGATGCTGTAATTTCATTATTGCTTCTGATAGTCTTATGTGCTTACTCACTGTTTGTTAGCCCCCAAATTATTGTTGCAGCTTTTGTCTTTCATGTTGTCTTTCTTTCACAGTCTGTTTTTTTTAACTTCTGCAGAAGAGAGCTGGGAGTAACATTTCAGAATGTGATAGAGGTAGCATTGCTTCTTTACTAAAAGGTTTATTTCTGTATTTTCACTTTGGCTGTTTGCTCAACTTAGCCAACCCTGTATGCCCCTCTAATGCAGAGGGGGGCATTGCACTTCATGCAGTGTGACTTGGAACAAGTCTCCTACTTCTCCTGCTATTGGAAAGAAAGCTTCTTTGTGTTCACTTGTCTTTTCCCATTAGGTAGTACCAAGTACCAGTGTTGATTTTGCTGCCTGCCCTGTATTAATTCAGGGTGAGGAGACTTGTGCCTTGAAGTGCACAATTCTGAAATGGTTTCTCAGAAAGTTAGGGGCAGATAACTTGGAAGATATCCTCCTGCAGTCAGATAAATTCTTCTGTAAATGTTGATGAATTGTGTTCTCTGCTGCATAGGAGAGATCAGTTGCTCTTTCTTAGTTTTGTCTGTAGATGATGGAGGATGGATTGTTTCCAAGTTAAGTACAATAAGGATTTGTAAGAGCTCTTTTTGATACTAAATGTTACACATAATTTTACGGAAACTTGAGTCATTTAAGCTAGATACTTGGGAGAAACAGTCTGTCCACAGATGCTGAAGAAGCCAAAGCTGCAGTCCACCCAGCTGTTCTTAGGCAGTTGGGTGAACTGAGTCTGGAGATGGTAATTTCTCTCCACTAATTAGAAAAAGACCTTGGAGTAGTTAGCATCAGAAGGATTTCAATTTTTAACAAGTTTTGAATACCTTCTGCAGTTTGCAACAATAGCCCTGATGCCTTTCATGCAGAGATAGTTTCTCATGGTCTCCTATTTCTTCAATCAGGGTATTTCTGACCTTTTTTGTAATCATTTGTTTAGAAGCTAAGCTCATTCTCCAAAATGAGGATGCAGGATGCTTGCGGATCTTTTTGTGTTTTCACATACCAGTAGCTATCTGTATCTTTCTAAGAAATGCACAAAAGTTTTGTTCCACATTCCAATCACTGGTGAAATGGTGTAAATTCTACTGTTTTGTCTGCCAGTCTTAAGTTAGATACATGGGATATTGCTTTGTGTTGTGTCTATATCACAGGGGGACATCCATGTGATTGAATCTTCCTTGGACATACAGTTTGTGTCTCAGTTTCCATCTCCAGACATGGAGCTTTTCCTCTTGTGTCTGGCTGTAAGGACCTTGTTGTTGGGTCTCAGGTGTATATGTGAATTCATAGAATATGTAATGGTCCAGGTTTGTTCAACCTAATTTTAGGTTTATGTCTAGTAAATACACAGTTTAAGGTTCAGTCACTTTTTGACTCTGATCCATTGATCTTAGCAAGGGTACCAAGAATAATCTGACGCTCTTTTGCATCCTTGGCATATCTAGGTGGGCAGATGGGTATGATACAGGATCTGCACAACAGCCTTTCTGAACTGGACCAGCTGGAGCACTAAAATGACATTACATTCTGGTTTTAGATGACTGAATCATGCCCTTGCTGTTTACGCTGAAGGATTGGTTCTGCTCCGGACCGTAGGTGTTAAAGTGAGGCTGTCTACAAGTAGGCTCTTCTGTGTGTATGTGTGCATTTTTTTGTCTTTTCTGTTTAGATATGCTTTTTACATATAAGAAAATACAATATGCACTTTATATTGGTGCTGTCATTTCATAGAAAAATTAACAGTACACAAGAAAGTAAGTGCAAGATCACTCATGTGGTGAAAGTATGCCACTGCAAGTTGACTTTAAGTAGTATTAGCTGCTTGCCACTTCATTTAAAATCACTTGAAAATCATGTAAAGATTTGTGTCAGAATATAAAGTGATTTCTTAGGGCTAGGGGCTCTAATTTGTTTTATTCTTTAGGAGTGGCTCATAAAATGTAATTCCAGTTTCATTGGGCTCAAGGCCCTACCCCACTGTAGTTTTAACAAAAGAGTAGGATCGAGTATAGGTCTTTAGAATTTGCGTCTGACTGGCACCATATATTTTTTAATTATTATTGTATTTTATTTTAGAGTTAGTTGGTGCTTGATGTATCTGTCACTTTTATCTTCAGGCAGTTTTTTCTTCATAACATGTTTGGAGTCCTTGCAGGGCAGGGTTTTGTGGCCTGCTGTTACGTGGGTGATAGCAACTGAGTCATCTGTTGCGTTGTTGCCTTCGGATACAGAGGACTTGGCTCAGCATCCTACTGTCCTTTCTTCCTAAAAGTCCACCATGTCCTTCAAGCAGGTCTGTGAAATGCTAGCAAACCTTTTCCATGTTCTTTGTTCCTCCTTCCTAGCCCATAGGAAAGGGAGGATATAGAGTGATTTGCAATCTAGCATGAAACAGGGCAGGGTGGAGGGGTCGAATCTTGGCTTCGGCATGTTCCTCCATGGTGTCCTCAGTTTTCTATTTTGTCATTTCTGCTTCATGCATTGTAATTGTATAGCCAGTATTCAGACTGCCTCATGGTTGTTTCTTAATGTCCTTTGAAGCACTGGGTGTGAAAAACTTCACTATAACCACAAATGGATCTTTATTTATAATTGAAAAAAATAATCTCAATTTGTATGTAGGCATCTACATTCTTGTAGTGGATGTAGTCCAAAAAAATATTTTACCTGTTTCTGGTTTATGTGGATGCTGATAGATCTCTAATAAATATTTGGAAGAAATAAAATGTTTCTTTCTAGAGAGGTTTGAGGGATTAGCTCAAATTATATTGTCCAAGCCCATTTCTCTTATTGTGGACATGACAGGTTCTGATGATGGGAACACTTAAAAGATGCTGCAGAGTACCTTTTATCCTGAACCGTAAGGCAGGGCAGAAGAATGCTGCAGCAGTGTAATAGTTGTGCTGATGGTGCTTCTGCAGTTTGTGTGCTTTTGACTCCTGTCTGTGTGCCATTCTCATGCCTTCCCTGTTGTACCATGTTCTTGGGTGATGTTATACTCCTCTCTCCTCTGCCAGCTTATAGCTGTGTTGCTTGTTAGTGAGGAGGAAAGATTGCCGCTCTGTTACATGTTTGGACAGTTCTTGGTACAGTGCACATCTGGAAGGTACTTGCAAGGCAAAGTTTACCTAGGGAGTCTCTCTTGAGATACCTGAAATCACCCCAGGGAACTTTAAATGTAGGAATGTGCTCTGAGTTAGTGTCAGGAGACATTGGTCTTTCTCTAGGGAATCTGAAGAGGCTGGTCTGCTTAGCTTCAAAATTGTTGCAGAAGCCCTAACTCCTATGACAGTAATGATAACGGTATTTTTTATGTTGCTTTACTCATTTTCCTGGTAGCAATTTTTTGGTTAGTGCTTCTTAATTTGGCTCAAGGTTGTTGTTGAACCTTAATTCTATATGAGAATACGTATTCTGAATATATTATTATATTTAACAGTCAATTAAACCTCTATTAGAACTTTATTAATCATAAACTCTCACAGATTTTTTCCTGTATGGTGTTTTAGAAGTATGAAAAATCTGTTTCACAGTAGCTTTTATTTTTTAAGTGTATCTTTTTTCTGCTTTTGGTAATAGTGTTAACAGTTTCCCATGATAATGACATAACTGTGACACCTGCTATATTTATCCAACAGCCACAGGGTTCCTGGAGGGTAAGTGCTGCTTTGACCTCGACTTGAGCCTTAGATTTAGCTTTTTCAGTCTGCCTCAATATAGACAGCAGATACACTTGAACAAAGAAGGGAGTGGGGCATCTTGGAACAGTACTGAAGTCAGAAACTGTAAATTGGGCTCTCTGGCAGAAGCCTCCTGCCAGAAATTTAACCTATGAATACAGATGACAAGCAGATATGGTTATAGGGGAGCTGTAGTGTTTGTGTAGGTGTTGCTGGGATGCAGAGGAATTTCAGGACTAAACAATAATGATAGGAAAAGTGCAATTAAGGGTTAATCCTGGACTAGTTGGACTAATTTTTTTTTGTTTTTTCATCTGTCATAAATGATCAAGAGAGTTATATCCCAACAGACACAAATATTTGAATTCTCACTGGTATATAACAAAGATACTGTTAGGAGAAGAATGGGAAATTGTCCTTTTTTGAGTCTGTTTTTAACAGAATGGATCCCCTACCCTTTATTCTTGTCTGTTTTGGTGATGGTATTGCAGCAAAGAAAGAATCATGTAAGCTACCAGAAAATTTAAATTTAGGAAATGTAATTATATATTTTTAACTGTATTTTTCCTCCAGCAACTTGTTCAGAGCAAAAATACACCTTTGATTCAAATTCTTGCTATTCTGTCTGATTAGCAGTATAGCACATGTCCACTTAGAAGTGTTGTACATCCTGTGTGGCATGTGGAGATGAAATTCTCTTTTATTAACTGGAGTTACTGTCTCTGAAGAGTCTGCTAAACAGTTCATAATAGCATTTTTTATACTTGTTCAATGTATAGACTAAATGAGTAGTGCGTTTTCAGCATGAGAGTACCTTGTGTAGTAGCTGAGCTCTGATCTGCAAGGGGAGTTGACTAATTCCTGTTCTTTAAATCACACAGAGAAGCCTTGCTCCTTATCCTAGAGGATCTCCCTAAGCGAGGACTTAGAGAGTGACAGGGCAGAGGCACCCTTCATCTTCGTTCATTTTGTCAGTAGCAGTTGAGCTCTTCTTGAGATATATTCAATGCTTTTCATAAATAAAATTTTTTATACTACCATTGCATGTTTGTCCTGATTATTACATAGTGGTGATTTGATCTTAATTTGTTTTTCTGCAGTGGTGCTGTTACTATTGTCTTCTATCACTTACTCGACTTTGAAGACCAAAGCTGCAGAAGGGGAGTCTGTTCAGTAGAGTTCTTTGGGATTGCTGTGATTGCAATGACTCAGCACCGACCAATACAAATGATTTAAATTACAAAGCAGCTGTTACTTTCTAAGGATTGAGAATATTTCTGAAATAGTGGATGAATTGCTATCAGGATTTTAAATCTGCTATTGGCTGCATATTGTGGGGATGTCTAATAGACTGTTTTAAAAGAGTGTGGAGGTTTATTTCTGCACCAAAAAAAGCCTGATTAGGCTAAATGGTCTTGAAAACAGGCCTTCTCAGGCTGAAGTTAAGAAAACACTTAACTTAAGACTCATAATTTTTTCGCTATGTAGAAAGTAGCTTGCTGATGAGAGAAGTTTCTTATGTTCTTAGTAGCCTTGAAGGATACAGAGCATATCCAGGCTCACAGAAGACCTCACATGTTCTTGTTGTGTTACCAAAACATAAGTAACCTAACAGGAGATTGTAAGAATTGATCCTGTCAGTGCACACAGCCTTTCTACACCCTCCAGAGCATGCCAGGCTCCAATATATCTGCACAGCTCAGTGCTGCATGGATAATGCACATTGGTATAGCTGTCACTGGTATCCAGCGTGAATGAATGTCATGATAGTGCTCATATTTTGGTTTTCAGGTTTCTAGTTACCATATCTGTTTCTCTGTGTGTTAAACATTGTTAAACATGCTTTAAGTGCTTTCAAGATGAGGTTCATACTACTTTATTTAAGCCATCTTAAACTTCAGGCTTAAAATTAGTTACTAGTTGAAAAAAAGCAACATCTTCAGAGCATGAGATCTCTCTTCCTCCAGTGACAGAGAGTAGCATCATTGGTTAGGTAGGACTGGAGGTCACCTTTGAATATTGTGTGCTAGTTGAGATGAATACAGGTCACAGTTTCTTAAAAGATGGAGGATATGCTGTGTTTTGCCAAATGTTCTCCTTCTCCTCTGTGACTGAAATTCAGATTGGCTTCTGTACTGTAACTCCCATAAGAATTTTTAATCATCAAGCAAAATTAATTTCCAGCTTTTACTTACCCTGTGGTATACTGGAATTAAATCTGTTGAAAACAGGCTTTCTGCAACTTCAGGACTAACCTGAGGCAAGAATCAAGTGTCTCCAGTTTTGTGGTACAAAGGAAGGTAACTAAATAAATACCATTTTAAAAATCTTCTGTGATTGTGTCTAACATACTCTAGATAGGAGTAGAAAACTTAAAATCATAGAAATGTAGTAAGAAAAAAAACTGTATGGATTCAAAGCCTGCTGAAGTCACTGGAAGTCTTTAAGTTACCTGGGATTTGTGCATTATCTTTATATTCCTCCAGATATTTGCCAATGAATCATATGCTTTTTGGGATGAGTGTCAGATAACTTGGAGAGGAGTCTTCTGCTTTATGTTTGAGGTGGTAAAATGTGGTAAGCTTTCCACATGTGTATTGTTTCCAACATGACTGAAAAAGAAGTAATTTTATGCTCTAAATTTGACTGGCAGTGATCAGTACAAATTATGTCAAACTCTGGAATTTGATGCCCTATATTTAGAGATTTTACTATAGGGGGACTTTGCAAAACTTGCCTAGACACCATGGGATTCTTCTGACTCATAACAGAGCTACATGTGGTATTTTTGACATTGGTAAAAGTGTTGGGAAGGTCAGGTCTGTGCTAAAGATGTGAATGCAGCATGGTTTTGTTCATCAAGAATGTGAAAAGCTGTACATCTGTGACCTGCTTTGGCCAAAGTCCCTGGTATGAACCTACATTTGTTCTGGGACGTTTTCCTTGTATTGATATAGCCTGTCTAGTCCATGGCAATGCTTGTGGAGTGTTTTATAAAGAGCAACTTTGCTCAGTGGTGTAAAAGTCATTTACAGATGTTATTCTAATGTATTGGCAAAATGCCTCTTCACCCACAGGCTTATTTGGTTTTCATATTAAGGAATCTAAAGAATTGAGTGGGTGTGTGGAGTAGACAGGTTAGGGGAAGCCACTATCTTCTAGCTGCAAGGCAGATGCCCAAGAAAGCAGCATGGTCATAAGCATATTCAGGGAGTTATCTGACAGAGAGCTAGCCAAAAATGAATTTACCAGCTTCTACTGCAACTGAAAAAAATTGTCACTACAACCACCATGATGTGTGTGAAGGTGGATGAAGCCCTCTGAATAGGGGGCATGAAACTGCTTCTTCCTCTTGGATGGTGAGACAAACTCCTTATGTAAGGATAGCCACAAGGCACAGAGCTGACTGGCTGGGCAGGAGGACGACCTCTAACAAAAGTCACACAACCAGTGTATATACCAGATGGGTTTCCAAAGAAGCAGCAGGCCAGATTCCTCTCAGCTTCACCACTGGATAAGTTTTAGGATGATGAAGGGCTTATTTAAGTGCACAGATTTATGATCATGGGCCTACATTAGAAGCAACTCTCACTCTAACATACATTATTAATTTTAAATGTAATACCAGGTTTCTCTCTTCATTGATCCAGAATCTTGGCTATTGAGAGTTGTGAGTTAGAGGGCTCAGCCTGCCCCAGGGAATTGTGTCCAGAGAGTTGGAGTGCTACAGCTCTCCTGTTCCTTTCTGTTAAGTGGTTTTCAGTCTTGCAAAATAACAGCTCTGGTACCTATTTTCCGTATCAAAGTGGAAGGAATTTGGTTTTTTGTTTTTGTTTTTTTTTGTTTGGTTTTTTTTTGTTGTTTTTTTTTGGGTTTTTTTTTTTAATATCTTGATTGGGGCCTGACTTTAGACTTTAAACTTTCTTTGTTTCTTTATACCAGACCTGAAAATCAGTGGCAAACCCTACAAACAACATGATTTCAAGTGAGGTTGCCAAAATTGTGCCTCTTTCCTCTGTGAGGATATGTCATTGATCCAGTTACAGTCAAGGCACCTCTCTGCAAGATGATAAGTATAGCAGTTTTGAGCCAGAGAAAACAGATCTACCTATATCCTCATAATTCTGGGTAATGGCCATAAGCCACAGAACTGTGCTGGTAATAAATCTGGCACAGTGCCTGTGAAACTCCTGGTCACCAGAATTTTACCACGTGAGCTGCATCCTGGGCAGCCATGTTCGCTGAAGATGCTGCAAGTTTGGAATTGTGGCAGCTGTGGAGGTGATGGCCACAGCCACATACTTCTTGCTGCCGAATATCTGCAGACATTCCCTTGACTGTTGCAGACAAGAATATGTCATACTGATCTGCAAAGCAAATCTCTACTGGATTTATAAGCAATGAACTATATGGTAGACAAAGTCTGCTAGCGCTCTGCAAGCAAGTAGGCTGTGAAGAGATGTCCTGAGGCCCAGACATGCTGTCTCTTAAACCTGGGAGATGCCACAGACCCAACCTGCATTTAAAGAAAAAGACAAAAAGACCTTTTTCTGTTCAAAATGTACCTGTTTTTGTTGCTTGTGGAATGTTGTGGCAAGCAGAACAAACCAGGTCTGAGTGATTGCAAAATACTCTTCCCACAGTATTCTGTGGGATTTTGCTGTATCACACTGTCACTGAAATACAAACAAAGTAGTTGCCAAAGGTAGCAAATTCAAGAGAGAAAACCAGGTTGGGTGAGTTCCGCAATGTTTATGCAAAATGAGTATGAGACTTTGGCTTTTGCCTGTCATGTTGTGGTAACGTGTGCATGTGTGTAGTCAATGATAGACCTGTGTTTCATTAAGGAAAATATAAACTCTTTAACAAATTGTGCCAGCAGAAATGATTTCCCTTTGGATTAGTAGGCAGTGAGTAAAATGTGATTCATGATGATCACAACGCTCCAACAATGTTGAAGTGATATGATATGACTTGTGGCACAGCTCTGCTTGAATCTTAGTGCCACAGACTGCAATAGCAAAGTCTTTATGAAGACACCCTTTCCACATTAGAGGAGTAGGGCCACAACTCCGAAATTAGTGTGGTATGGAGGTTTGGCAAAGTTATTTCAACAGATTAATTTTCCTCTGGGGCACAGCTGGCTGCTTTGAAGGTACTCTGATTGTAGAAGAGACATTAGTTTCTTGCTGCAGTTCTACCTTCCTCTGGTTGATGCACTAGTCTTCTCAGAGCTTCTTCAGAGCTCTTCATTTGTGCTTACAGAGGTTGCTGCCCCTTCAGATCTACTAGCTGAGATGATTGGATGATGCCCAATTCAGTCTGTACCTGCTGGGTGTACCTTACCAGACACCTGGGAATTTACAGCCAGAACCAGCAGAGTCAGGAGGTCCATCCAGCTGGCCCAGAAAGAGTTGGGGGAAGATATTTCAGTGGCCTGAGGTGCATTGTCTGCACATCCTGATGGTAGATCTTTATCCAGTGAGTGACATCATAAGGTGGTTACAATTTTCTTTTTTGTTGCTAATTGTTAAAATACGCTGAAAATGTCTTGCTTTACTCTGTGCTTTTACTCTGTGCTGTGTGGGTGTGTGAATGACTGGATTCAGACATGGAGTTCATCTCTCCTACCCTTACGCACACCTTGGAGTCTGTTCTCTGATGTGTTTCTTTTGGAGGCAGTGTTACTTCAGCTGTCCCACCTTCCTGCCACTGTTCTCTACTTCTCCATCTCTCCCTTAAATGCGATGATACAAGTGATCTTCATCTTCCTGGTAAAGGGGTTTGAGAAACACTTCCTTGTTTAAAAAAATTAATTAACACAGAGGTCCCCTTCCAACTGGAAGTGCTGCTGAGAAAGTTGCTTGGTGACTCCAGTTGAATACCAGCTGGTTTCAGGAGGATGTATGCAAGCATTGCAGTGCTCTAGTGCTGCAAGAGTTGTCTTTTTCAGTTGTTTAGAAAAAGTGAAAACTGAAGGCAGTCTTTGAACTCTGTTTTTAAGCTCTGTTTATTGTTCTCTGTAATGAATTCAGTCAGAGAGTTTAGTTTGTATGCAGAGATCTGTATTGGAGCCAGTCACACTGGGCTGCCATTGTAGGCAGAGCAGACAAAGGGGTATAGCTCCCTTTGCAAGGGGTGCTATACCTCTTTGTCCTTTGCAAGCAGAGGTGAGATGAATCATTCCCTCTCCTTCCTCTTGGAAATATAGTGTCCTGAGGTGACTAGGTCAGCCATTGATGTCTGTACAGAAGAGCATCTTCCTTGTGGCTGGGGCACAGGATCCAGCATCCTAAAGCACCATGAATAGATACTGGAAGAGAGGGAATGTGGGAAAGTACTGTATATGACTGCACTGACACCATGCTAGCTGTAGAGCCAGTTCAGTGACTGACAGAACCAGATGTGAACTCTGAATTAGATGTGATTTATTAACCTTTGGTGGATTCTTCTTTAGTGAGTTTGTGTATTCTTCCTGTGTTAATTTTTGCATTCACAGTGCCCTTTGGTAAGAATCCTTACCAAAATCCTGTTTTTGAAGGCTCTTAAGGCCTTACTTGAAGGCTTTTAAATTAAGTGGAGTAAACACGCTTCCTAATAATGAGATATTAATAGTTTGGTAGAAGAATCTGGGGCTGTGTATTTTATTCCAGGTTACCGTGTGTATTGGTACATGAGAATGAGTCTTCTGCTCAGAAAGGTCTGTCTTACTTCAAACTAGCTGAAATGTGAGCTGCTCATGTATGCTCATGGGTTCTGGTCAATCCACCAAATAGAATGGAAGTGCATCAGACTGACTTTTGTGTAAAAACTGGGAGCTGGGGAGGGAACAGATATTTGGGCCCTAGGTCATGCCTAAGGCTTAATATTTCAGCATAGTATTTGGCCAAGTTCTCAAAGGAGGGAAGCCAAGTTTGGCTGTTAGCTCTAATCAGAACATTTGCTTTTGGATGTGTGAATGCAGGTAGAGTTTTGCACCCAGGAGGAAGATGAATGCTGAGAGAGTTGCATTTTTCACAGAGCCTCTGTGCTTGTCTGTTTACATAGCTGTACAGTAAAAGGCTTGCCTTAAAAAAAGAGCCAAGTTAAAAAAACCCACAAAACAAGACTAAACCCACAACCTTACCCTCCAAAGGGCATAGCTAAAATCCTTCTTTGGGATTTGTAGGAAGTAGCTTGCACCTTGTGATTCCATTTCCTTTCTAGTCTTTTGAATCCTTTGATGTCATAAAATAATTTTTGTTACAAAATTGGGTCAGTGAATGGTGTTTGGAGTTTCCATGCTCTTCAGCATGCTGCAGCTGGGCAGTGCTGTGGGTGTGTTTTCAGCATTCAGTGTGTACAAAAACAATTTTCAGGTCAGTCTTTCACTGGAATACATCAAACTAGAAGAGTAATTTACATTTACCTTTGAAACTTCCCTGCTCACACCAATGGGTAATCACTGGCACAACTAGACTGTGTCATGCAAAGTATTAGTCTTGAATCTTAGATTTACATTTTTGTCCCCAATAGCAGTATGTCAGACACCACTGCTGATTGCATTCCTTGCTGTGCTAGCTGAAAGTGACAGGAACTGCTGCAATTTAGACAATCTTTCTGATTCTGCCTTTAAAAGAGGTCTGTGCTATTTTTTCTGGGACAGTTCTTGAGGTGTATGTTGTAGCTGTGTATATCAAGCAGTTTTATACTAATTCATACCAACTGAACTGCTTTCTCATTCTATGTTAATACTAGATCAGTTTATGTGAATGAACTGGGAAACAAATTTCTCAGGTACTCCCAGTTTTCTCACATTTTTAAAACAGAGGCTCTCACATACTCTTGAAGTTGTTTTTCAGTTTCCTAGGCTTAGGGACAAGTGGACACTCTTCATTGATTTTCTCAGCTCCTCCTAATTTATCACTGTTTGTCCATGTGGTGCATTGCCCCTAGCTAGACACCAGCTGCCCACCAAAACTCTGCTATTGTTCCCATCCTCACCTGCACAGGGAAGAGAGAATTTAATGGAAGGGTTGTGGGTCAAGATGAGGACAGGGAGAGATCAGTCACCAGTTAGTATCACAGGCAAACTGTAAATTTCATTTTTCTCCCGGCTGATTTACGACCGGAGATAGCTCCGGGAGGCCGCTTGTTGGGTTTCTCGGCTGTTTTGGCTTGTGAGGTTTTCTGCTGCTGTTTTAGGCTGTTTAGGAATTCTCAGGGAATTCCCAGGGATGGCCTTGGAGAGCCGACGCTTCAAAGGACGAGGAGAGACTTCTGGTCTTGTCTCGGTCTTGGTGTTTATTAATTGTTTATCTAAAAGATTTTCTTTCAGCCCGACAGAGGTCTGCACAGCAAGTCAGCCATGGGCACACTCCCGAAGCCCCCGGGCGGTCACTTATCTTTATACCCTAAGTTACGTGTACAATATTTATCATTTTTCTCCAATACTTTCTACTCTTATTAACCTGTGCACTTCTAGTAACAACCAATCCCCAAGTGCCACCACCACCACAGAAGATGGAGGCCAAGAAGAAGAAGGACAGGACACGCCCCAATTCCTCCATCTTACTTCTTTAGACCCCCCTGTACCAAAATCCTAAACCCTGTGTTTTACACTTTAACTAACTTATCCCTTCACCATTCACCCAGTGGAATCCTCCCAGTCTTCATACAGGTCTCATCTCCTGTGTAGGATCAAAATCCTGCCACCAGACACTTCTGGCAACATTCCAGGATTCCCGAGCCCCCCAAGGGTGGTCTCGGCCTCTCTGCACCTCCATCCTGAGGTGCTGAGATCCCACAGCAAACCAGACTCAGCTTAGGGAAAAATTTATTTTATTGCCAATCAAATCAGAGTACTGATAATGAGAAATAAAACCAAGTCTTAAAACACCTTCCCCCCACCCCTCAATTCTTCTGACACTTGAAAGGAGTCCCTTTGTGCAGTCTATACTGGGAAGTTTCTGTTCTCATTGGAGTTGGGAATGAGGGGGTGCTCTCCCTCTCGTGATGGAGAAATCAACAGACAGAAATGACAAACAAGCCTCAAGCATTTTGTGATCTCTGTGTGACAGGGCAGGGAAATAGTTCTGGGCAATGACAGTTTCGGTGTGACTGCAAATGTGCATTAAGCATATGAGGTGTGACTGACTGATAGGAAAGTTTCTGCCACTAGCAGGATGGCTGGCTGAGCTCAGCTGTGGTTAGGAAATCAAACTGGAATAAGCTGATGGGATGACCAAAGCTGATGGCTGTGGGAGACGGGAACTAGGAGTGTGCTGCTTGAAAAGTCAAGAAGTTTGCTGTATAACATTCAACAAGATGGGAAAATGGACGTGTCCCAAACTAACTTCCAGATTTACAGGTACAACTCCATGCTTTTTACTCACAGTTATTAGAACTGAAAATGTTGCTGTCTTAAGCCCAGATTTTACAATCTTGTAAATGATAGACCCATAATTTTTTCCAAAAAATGAATTTTTAGGACTTGAAATTGCAAAGGAAAGCTTTGAACACTGTGTTTTGAAAAACTGTGGAAGGTATTACAGTCATTCTGAGCACAGGACTGAGTGCGTCACCCTGTGAAACAGACCAAAGATTGCACGTAGTTTGAAGGTTCATGTGTTCAGGAGCTACTGAGGTACTTGAAATACAGATTCTGCTTTTTTGAAAACTTGGCTCCCTGAAGTTCTTCTATTGGATAGGAGCAACAGTGTTGGTTCCTGGTATGTATCTAGCAGGATACTTACTGTCTTGTATCGCTTCAAGTTCTCACATGAACTCTGGGTTTTCAAGTGACTCAAGTAAATCTCTACAGGCTGCTGAGTAGTGGGAGCCCATGTTCCCTGCTTCTTGAGCCAGTACGGTTATTGCATAACAGCACTAATGAATGAGTAGTGGGGAATATTTTCATGTTTTCCTCTGTCAGTCTTTTCAGGCATGTTAGACACACAGAGATTCCCAGATGTATATCTGACTGCAGGAGTAGTTCTCAAACTCTGCATGGCTTTTTAACAGGGACCAAAAGTGAAGGTAAAATACCTGTCTTCAGGAGGGAGAAGTTAGTTGTGCTTCACGGAGGTGATGCCTCTTAGTTGGCTTAGGCATTCCTATCTATGGTAGAGTGAGGGTTATGAATTCCCTTCCAGCACTCTGGATTTTCTCCTGTGATCAGCTAAATGCTTCTGTTTTCCGTGTAGGTCTCTGTGTTTTATTCCCATGAGAGAGATTTTTCTTTTAAGCATGGCTACTGTGCAACCACACATATTCAGAATACACCAGGGATTTGGTTTGGGTTTTCTGCTCTAAAGAAATTGTGTTGGCAGAAAATTATTTGCAGTGCTGCAGATTCACAGTATTGTAAGTGTTCCTCCAGTGCTGGCTCAAAATGGGAGTTTGTTCAGGCTTTGTAATTAGAACCCATATTCAAATGTCTGCATGTATGCTATATAATTTGTTTAAGCATGAACTTAAAAGGTATTTTTGAGTTTGCCTGGAGGCCTATACAAAAATTAACTAATTGAGTGGATAAACAAGACAGATGATGCCTGATATAATTTAGCATGTTTAGTCAGTAGTACAACACTGATATATGTGATTTTATTGTTTTCTGTCTTTATAGCAAAAAAATATTGTTTATTTGTCTTGCTTAGAGTGAAAGAAAGTTCTTGTCTGGCAAACTGAGCTCACTGAGTTTCCTAATGGAGTCCTGAAAATGGGAAGGGGTTTAAAATGTGCATGTACTTGGTTTGGTTTCTTGGAAACCCTTATACCCTTAGCTAATATGACAACAGAATCACAGAATGGGTCACACTGGAAGGGACCATAGTGGGTCATCTGGTCCAATCTCCCTGCTCAGGCAGGGCTGTCCTATAACACATTGCACAGGGTTGTGTCCATAGGGCTTTCAAGTACCTCTGGTAAGGGAGCCTCCACAATCTCTCTGGGCAGCCTGTTCCAGTGCTTGGTCACCCACATGTCCTGGATATATCACATGTGATGTTCCAGGTGTACCTGATTCCTCAAGTAGAGGATCTGTTCTTGAGCTGTCCCTGTTCACATCAGTGTAACCCCTCATAACTAAAACAACATAATGAGGATCTCTACCTGTTACTCCCTTGTGTTCCAGCTGATGAACATTCCCATTAATTTAAATAGCAAATTTCATCTTCCCTTTCAAAAACATGCTTCTGTATATGTTTAGGACTTCTTTTTTTACCTTATGTGGCTTAAATGAGGAATTAGTTTTAGGAGGGGGATTGCTTTAAAAATGGTACAGAATCCTGTGGTTTTGCAGGGTGTGTGGTTCCTTTTGAGTGCTGTGGATGTTCACATGTTCAGGCTTTCATGTGAAATTTTGCAGCAGTTCTTATTAAATACTGATTATTCACAGGATTCAGTATGGTGAATATTTTTATTTTTAAATTACTTCTTCATATTTTCCTATATGAGTTACTGTTTTCATCTGTTTTAGCATTTTGATATCACCAGGGATGTTATAAAAATAAGATTAATTTTTAAACCTTCAGTTCTATTAGTAAATATTTAAAAGGTATGAGCAGTCTCACTTGTTGCTGATTTTATTTTTGGAAGGAAAGCTTTTGATTGCTCACTTATGTGGTCAGTTTGAAAGTCCTTTTTAAACATATTAGAGTAGGTACTGTGTAACACAGTGCATTATCAGCAGTCTAGTTATTAAGAATTTATCAAAACTAAGGAAATAATATGCAGAAAGTTGGACACTTCTAATAGCTGTAGACTTAAGATGACTGGGACAATTTATGCTTATTTTATTACAATATTCATTCCACCACCTTAATGCATCAAGAAATGAAATTTAAAGTGTTTTATGTCTTTGATGTCAGCAAATGAAATGGATTTTTTGGCTTCTTTTCTCTTGGTTGCTGTTTTAGATGCCTCTGCTTTCCTTTTCATGGCTGAATCCCTTCCTTCAGTGCATCTTCAGTATAACTTACTCAGAGCAGAATTATCTATGTTCCTATTCAACTGCAAAGATTAGAAACTTACTTTGTTTTTAAAGGGTACCTGATAGTCTTACTTCACTGCAGATAACTGGCATTGGAGCTTTAAGAAGAAGCTACAAATACTGTAAAATTCAGAGCTGAACAGCTAGGAATTTAAACTTAAAATAAAGGTCTTAACAACATTGTCTCATCCATGCACAGCAGACTAGTGCCTATCATGCTAACCAGGACAGTCTCACATTCAGTTTGGAGCAAAATAAGTGTTCTGAAATGACTGACTATTGCACAGGTTTGGGATTTTACAGATTTTACATGAATTTACATATTTGCTTACATGTCTGTAGCGCTCACTTCCTACGTAACTTTTTATGGTTTTGGCATTAGCACAAGACTTCAGTAAGTCTTAATTTTGCTGTCTTTCTTAGTATGGTAAAGTGCTCAATATGTACGTTGATATTCCTATTTGAAACCTAATGAAAGCTGATTTTTATATTTGATCCTAAACAATGGATTAACTCATATGCCTAAAAAGTATCCATAATTTCCTGATGTTTAGACTAGAAAGTTTTATTTTAGGCAGAGAGGCAGAAGTTTGTAGGATTGGGAATGTTTTACATTGGTGTCCCTAGAGATTTTATATATATATAGAGGTTAGTGTAGATAGAGCTTCTTGGCTCCATCCATCCATCCATCCATCCATCCATCCATCCATCCATCCATCCATCCATCCATCCATCCATCCATCATCTTTCCTTGAGAACACATGCTGTTTGAAAGAGGAGTTTGAAATCTGGTTAGCCATAAATATTAATTAAATTCTTGGTGTGGGTTCTTGCTTTCAAAGTCATAATAACTGTTGCCTTGTGCTCAGTGGGCCAGCTCACAGTGGTTATTGTAGAGGGTAATGAATGATGTTTATTTATGCTGTGTGCCTGACCACATCTGGGGGTGAGAACATGCTGGCAGCTAATTGGCTTGGCAAATGGTCAGGCTGCTACAAAGCAGTAGCTTGTCCTAGGCAGGAAAATAAAATCTCAGGCAACTGTCATCCCTTGCTCTTATTGATGGTTCCTGGTGGAAATGACAGACATTAGCTGTGGATGTGATACTGAGATCTGCTCTTAATGTATGGATTTCTTTCAGTGAATACCTTAGATCAGTTTGCTGTTTTTAACACCTTGTGAATTAATCTCATCCCCAGGGACTCATGTTAATTGCTAGTTTGTAGAGTTGCGTTCATCTGTGTTTGCTCTCCTTTTTGTCCTGAGACACTTGCATGCTTCACTTTAGAACTGATCCTGTTAGTGAATGTTGAGGACAAACAGTCCAGCTGGGCAGTCTGTGTTGTGTGCCTTGGTTGGCATTGAGCAATTTCCTGAAAGTGGTGCTGATGCTGCCTTTAAAGATCTCAGAACTTTGGGTGTCTTTGAGTTCGAGGGAACCAGAATCACCAAAAATGAGAGAATTGCAATAATTCTTCAGTGAGGGGACAGCAAAGAACACAGTTTGAATTTTTATGCTACTTATGTGTACTAAACTACCTTTTTCAGAGCCTGAGCCGTGCAGGTACTCCCTGTCCCTGCAGACTGCTGTGTGCCTGTGCTGGAAGCAGGCAGTTGTCTTCATTCCAAGCTTAGTAGCACTTGTGGGAGGAGTTGAAGAGGCTTTTACTCCTTAAAAACCCAGGATACATTTAAGTAGGTCAAAGCAGAAGGAATAGGAGGAGAAATGACGCTGTTTGGATTGGTGACAAACTGATTGTTCCAAAAGTTGTGAGGATGTGATTGACAGCCCGCCAAGACATCCTTCCCATGGCTACTTGAAGTTGATGTTAGCAGGAGGGAGGAATAAAGTTTGTATGCCCTGCTAAATAATTTTGGTGTGAAAACAGAAAACTTGATTGTTATTTGAATGGCTGTTAGCATGTAAAATGACCAGATTAACAAATCCAGATAACACAGCAGATTGTAGTATTAAGGTTATGCCATTGATTTCAAAGCTAGGTGTAAGTATTTTCCTGGGTCCCTCTGTTGTATACATAACATCTATGAGTAGAAAATAGATTCTATTTAAAAAAAAGCAATTCCATCATATGTTTTTCATCTTTCCTTGTATTTGAATGAGTTCTCTGAAATTTATGTATTTTTAAATTTTCCTTTTTCTTAAAACAATTTTAGTACTAATATTTATTTATTTTTGGAAGAGCATGTGAATGTTGTTTAGTCTACTTTTTCAAGGTATGTAAAATAGGCAAAGGACAGTTGTATTAATACTGGGTGGGTAAGAAAATGTAAATTAAATAAATGTAAATGAAATAAGCCTTTAGCTTTATTTTTGCCAACTCTGAGTGCTTTGTGATATTGCTTAGAAAACCAGATGCCTTGCAAGCTTTTTGTAAACAAGGTATAGAAAAAGGGATGCCTTGTTCTGTTATTCAAGAAACAGTGGGGAAAAAAATCATGCTTATGCAATCAGGAATTTGGTGGTGTAAAAAGAGAAGGGAAAATATGGTAGCTTAAAAGCTTGATATGGGATTACAGTTGTTTTTAGCACTTGATGGTTAAGCGTCTTTTACTGCTCTGTCTCTGAACTCCCATAACTCATAATTTAGCTGCTGATTCAATTGTGTGATGATTAATTGTCATGAACAATTCCTTGAAGAGCACTATAAATTTCATTTTCATTTATCTGCTAACTGTAGCAGTTTTTACTTCCTGTTATTTGTGTGTTGGTCACCCAACCAAAAGGTGCATATGCAAAATATAGTCAACATATACCAAAACGGTGCATATGCAAAATATAGTCAACAGATATATTTGCTAGAAAACCTTTTAGAGCTCACTTTTACATGCAGAAGACTGTGCTGATCCTCTGATTTGCTGCTGAATTTTCACCATTTTTTCCTCTTGTATTAAGTAGAAAATGTATGATGAACAGATTAAGATGAGATGATTTTTCTCTCTGACAGTACTGTTCTATTAATAACTGTAAATCTTGTTTTCTCCCCCTCCTCCCTCGCATCCATAACAGCTAGCCGATGGCGGAGCCTCTTCTCTACGCCTGTCTCCTTGGCTTTTCCCTATAGTCCTGTTGCAAGACTCACCCCATATACCAATGGCTGTAATAGTCCCAGCTTCTCTAAAACTTCCAGTAAAGCAATACTAACACCTGAGCGGACAGGTAATGCTTATCTTTTTATTGATTTACAGTGCTTACAAAAGTGCTTGATTGTATCTAATCCTGCTAGCATTTAACAACAGTACTCTTTTAAAATGATTGTATATGAACTCATATCTCAGAGGGAAATTGGAGTTTTGGGCATTTTTTTAATGCCCTAAAATTTGGCTGTTAACTACAAGTGTTACGCAGCATGTTACGGGAGAGTGATGCTAGTAAATACCACTAATGATTTACCCAGTAGTACAGTTGTGACTGTGTCAGCTTCAACAGTCCCCAGCTTTGTTGCTCATTTCTGCCCCATGGTGCCCCTTCCTTGTGTCCACAGAAACATATGTACAGCTGTGTAATGAAATTGGCAGTGAGAATTTATAATAAGAAGAGCTGGCAGAATCATGCCTGTTTTCAAGCTGATATTGTTGCTTATTTTCAAGATTTGTTTTATGTTTTACACTATTTTTCAGGGTACACATAAGTTCTAGGAAAATAGAAAACTTTCTGTGGTCTGTAAATTGCAAGGATTTTCATTTTCCTTCTTCACTACAGATATCAGGAGTCAGTTTGTATCTGTGACTGCGCTTAAACTGCAGTGGCAGTGGAGAAAACAATCTTCTGGGTGAAAGACAGTTATGTTTCATTGCTGGCAGGAGCAGGCATGGGCTGAGGATGGGCTGATGATCAGTGTCACACCCATCTGTGTGCAGTGTTCCTTACAATGCTTGAAATCACTGCAGAAATTCCTATTTTAAGGGATATGAGCACTGTGGGTGAGAAACAGCTCCAGACAGAGAGCCTGCTGTAGCTGTCTGCGTGTGAGTGAAACATCTTCCCTATTCAGTGGGATGAAGCCTAGTTCCTAAATGAACTCATGCTGTTTGAGGTACCCTCAGGTACCTTTTCTAACTTCCCTCTGCAGCTCCAAAAGAGCACAGCTGTTACTACCTCTGCAGAACCTCAGGGACTGCTGTAACTTAAACATTTAAGAAAGCAAACACATTTACTCCATGCAATCCTTCCAAAACAAAGTAATCCCCTGCTTATCCTTTTCTTTTGGAGATATTATTAGAAAATAGCTGAATTGAGGATGAATTTTAGGTGGCTGCTTTCAGCAGTGCTAGAGGATGCAGACACACCTGTGATACAAGCACAGCTGGTGAGCCATAGTCACAGCAGTTCTTGCCCTGCAGGCTCTGGGTCTCTGGTGGTCCACAGGACATTAGAAAATTATTTACTGTTTTAGTTGATGGGACTTTTCTTTAAAGTTGGACAACAACTAGCTCATGCAACTAATTGCAGGTTAGTTTATATTTTACTATTACACTCAGGGAAAAAGTATAATCCAGAGCCTTTCAAAAAGGTAGCTCTGTGAAGAAAGTAATGCTTTCTCTGTTGCATAATGTTCAACCCTAATTGTTACTGAGATTGAGTTACATGATAATTATATATAGTTTAAAAAAATAATAGTAAAATTTAGCTAAATGGCATTTGAGTATTGAGCAGAAGTCAGTGACACATATCCACTTGTTTTTCAAAACAGAGTAGGGAGAACCATAGTTCCATAAGAGAGATGCAAATGCAGATTTTGGTTAGACTATACTAATCTGAGCTGTATCAGAACAGTATTGGGTAAATTATTCATTGTCTGGGCTATGCAATGCTATTTTGGGAACAAGCCAAGGAATTCATGATCCATTCATACACTTACTACTTTTCATGAATATCAAAGCTCTTTGCTAATTGTTAGTGAATTGCACTACACTTCTGTAAGTTTTTATGTGCTATTCAGAAAATGTTTTAAGCTACTGTAATGTAAATTCAGATGATTCTGAATGAAGTTGGCCATATTTGTAGCCTAAAGTGTATGCTTTCTTACTTAGGGTACATTTCTAGGAGTTCCCCTTTGAGTCCACAGTCATCGGTAGACAGTGAACTGAGCACTTCGGAGCTGGAGGATGATTCCATCTCCATGGGATACAAGCTGCAGGACCTCACTGATGTTCAGATCATGGCTCGTCTACAGGAGGAGAGTAGGTGGCACTTTTTTGGTTTTCACAACAGTCTGAGGAAGACTTCTTATTATAGTTAAAACTGCTCCAGTCTGGTCTCAGTGAAGTAAATGTTTTTTAAGTTTTATTGCCTCTTGAGTGGCAAGTGGAAGTACTCTTCACCTGCATGGAGAAGGTGTGTATGTTGTTGGGTTCATGTTAATCTGAACTGGTACTGGATCTTTCAAAATCTGATGTTTATGTTTTCCCGAATATTAATTGAAATAATTCTATTTCTGGACAGGAAAGATCCTAAAGCATTTTTTCTCATACATGCATTTAATGAGAAAGGTAAAAATAAGCAGCTCTCTTGGCATTCTTTGCCTCCACTTCAATTTTCAGATGAGTTTTGAAATGAAATCCCGCTTAAATACAGAATTGGGGCTTTTAAATTCAATATCTTGGTTTAAAACTAGTAATTATGCACAAATCTGAGTCTAAAGTCTTCTTTGACATCGATTTTAGTTTGGCTTAATAGTAATTTTTGTAAAATGTCTTTATTAATAAATAAAACGCATTTGACTTAGAGGTTACTGAGACATTAAGTGGAGTATTTCTCCTGTATCCTGTTAGTGCCAAGTGAGATATCAAGGAGGAAGTGATGAGATTAAAAGCAAGAGAAATTCACAGACGGGGCCTGAATGAAAATGCTAAGTAATAAGTGATTTTATAAATCAAAAATAATAAAATGAGAAAAAAAAATTAGAGCCATGATCTGGCTGAAGCCACCAGACTGGGCAGGCAGTGTGATCACCTGCCAGCAGGAGAGCTTGCTGAATATCTGGTGGGATGCATCATGTTCAGCAGAGAAATTAACAAGTGTTCTGATTTTAAAAAGAAAAAAAGTTATGACTGTCAGGGTTACTAAGGATTGCATTATTTAAATGACAGCTGTGCTCATCTCCTTCAGAGTGAGGTTTAAAAAATACTTCAGGTACTGAGCTCTTTAAGGAACCAGGGCATTGGCAGACTGGAAAGAAAAATGCTGGTTTCTCTTCAAATCTGTGTCATGTGCAATTGATTGTATGTCATCCTTGTAGTAGCAGCTGGTGGACAATGTTTGAGCACGTGACAGTTGTTGACCACTTAATCCTGTGGAAAGTGGCAGTTTATGTGCACACAGGCACGCTCTCTTCACAGCCACAAATAGAAACTCCCACTTGAGGAGAGGGAGAGGAAGCATATTAAGAAAGTTTGCATTATGAAGCAAAGACATCTGTTAAAAATTAGAGCTTCTTGAAGGTCTAGGAAGGTTGTTATCTGCAGCTACTTCAGAGTTACTTGTCTCCTGGAAGTGCAGTGTTTTTTCCTTGGTTGCTGGAGAAAGGAGGGATGTGCAAGTGATGTAAATGTTTCCCTCTCACTTGATCTGGAGCAAACAGGCTCTTACAGGGTAGTGCTTATTGTAAGATGGTTTTCAAAACCTGGCATTCTGAGAGGGTGTACTGTGTAAAATACAGTCTGAGAAGGTTGTGTACCTCTGTAAAATGCAGTTGTGTTACCGCTAAGCCTTGTCTATGGGACTGGATGCTATCAGGAAGTAATTCTTTTTCAGGGAGTTCGGAGACCCAGAAGATTTAGGTGGGTTGTAGGCTTAAGAAATGTCATTGTAAGCATTTTTGTTGCACGAATACAAATGTTCAATAGCAACAGCTTGGAAAACTAATGTGTGTGTAATTCCTCTGATTAAGAGTATTGAGAAGTTAAAAACTTAGTACTCATGTAATCCTTATTGGCAGAGAAATATGTGCCTCCTGAGAGTGGTTCTTCTTAGGAAAGGCATCTCAGACATCGTCTGGGGACTCTTGTATTCTTTTTTAGTATTTTATTAAAAAAAAAAAAATTCAAGGAGAGAATTCAGGCTTAGATGCCTGAAAGGTGGATCAGATGAATCCTATATCAGATCCTCAGCCTGATTAGATTTTAAATTCAATTCTTGATGTAAAATTCCGTCTACTTACCTGTGTAGTTTCCAAGATTGAAGTGCATATTTAGAGTTAATCACTTAGCAGAAGCTGAATCATCCTCCTCTTGGAATTTACAGGCCTTAGGCAAGATTATGCTTCAACTTCAGCATCTGTGTCAAGGCACACTTCCAGTGTTTCTCTGAATGCGGGAAAAAAAGGGACATGCAGTGACCAGGAGTATGATCGCTATAGTCTTGAGGATGAGGAAGAGTTTGACCACCTCCCACCTCCGCAGCCACGTCTGACTCGCTGCTCCCCCTTCCAGAGAGGGATTCCTCACTCACAGACTTTCTCCAGTATCCGGGACTGCAGGAGGAGCCCTACTTCCCCACAATTCCCTACAAATACCTATCAGCAGCCCTTCTGCTCTCCTCAAGCCCAAACTCCAGAGCAGCAACCAAATAGGATTAATGGAGGTGGGTTGCATGCTTTTCTGAAAAGTGGTCTTTTCTCTGCCAAGTGCCAGTGCCATTTTAAAGATGAATTGTACACAAATTGTGACAAACATTGTGACAGTTTAAGCCTGTGTAAATGACGAAGGGATGTTATTGTTAAGCGGTTTTCTACAAAATGTAATCTGTGACCTGGTCATGAAAGTTGTGGCTTTAGTCTGTTTTAAAATGCTGCAAAGATGACCACAAGTGAAGAAAGAAGGTAAAGCAGAGCATGTTTTAGCAGGCTAATAGTTGGCTAGAAGAACCTCTGGGGCTTTCAAGCTTGATGTACACATGTCCATTCTGGATGCAGTAAAATAGAGATCCAGGTTTTCAGATTTTAATTTTATTTCTTATTCCTGAGTTTGCTGTTAATGCAGCTGTGCTGTGATGAGTGCTTATGGCCTTTTGCTTCTGTTCCAGGTCTGATAGGGCTGATTGTTAAAATAGTTGGAGATAATGTCACTCCCAAACTATCCTGAGTTATTGCTGCTTGTTTGCACTGCATTTGAGATGCATTCCAGAATATGGAAGATTTGTATCTCGATGCTTACTCACGATTTAACTTTCCCTCCATTTTTGCTGTTAGCTTCTTTTCTTTCCTTATTATGATCACAATTTTTCTTCTTTCTGCTGCATTTTACTTTCCTATACCTTCAGTCTTTCCCCCAAGTTAATTTTTAACAATCCATTTCCATCCAGGGTCTTGTTTGTAACATTGCAGGTTACAGCTCACCCTTGGGCAAGAAAATAAATGTGTTGTTCAAAACAACATATAGTTGCTATTTATGGTGCTACAGGTATGCATGTTGCTTTTCTGACAAACAAGACATGACGGGTTGGTGCCCAAACCACTTCTATTCAAAGTAAGCCCTGGCATGGAAGTATAATTGACAAGTGACAATATAGAAGGAGAGGTGATGTTAACAGAGGGTAGAGCAGCGTGGGTGTCTGTTGGTACAGCATTTGTGCCATATTAATTTTAATGTTACTTCTCTTGTCAGGGAGGTACAAGAGTGGGACAGCATTGCTGGGCTTGCAGAAATGTTGGCAGTTTGAAAGGAAACCTTTGGGACATTTTTGTTCAGGAATAAGAGAATTATTTGTTGCTGCCATGTTTTTATGTGGCTCCCAAATATGTTTTGAATGGTTTTTTTAATGTTCTGTGTCAGTGGAACTTAAGCATTGAATTTCCTGCATGAAAACCTTTAAGGTACTAAAAACATTAGACTCCTAGTTTATTAACTGTGAAGTGTATACATGTAAAAGATTACCATTTTATCACCTAGTTGACTTTTTTCTCAAGATATTTGAGGTGTTGGATAATGTGTTTGGCATAACCCAGAAGCTGGGGATGTGACTTCAGTTACCTGTTTGCAGGATTAACAAACATTGCTATAATAGTACCACTGTCTTTAGGAGGGAATGATCTCCTCAGCTTCTACACCTTCAGCCTCTAACACATGAAACTCTGATCCATGTAAGTGACAAATACTGATGGTGAGAAACATTTGTTTGACTGTGTTCTTTTGGCAGACAAGGAGTCAAGTGTTCACTGTACTGAGGGTGTCTGTGTAGTATTACATCTTATCAGCACTTACCATCTTGGCAACAATTTCATTATCTCTCAAGAATTCCTGCACATTGAAATGGAGGTAGACTGCAAAGCAAGAATTTGTCTGTAGCTCTCTGTGATGGATGGTGTGTTCCACACTGTTAGTTTACAAGGGCAATTGAAAAGGAAGGATGTGGAAGATGGAAAAACAGAGCCTTTAGTTTCTGCCTTCAGTATATGTGGAAAGCATGATCCATTATTAATAATTAAGTCACACATACCACATGCTGTACTGCTCTTGGCCATTCCAGCAGTCTTCCTAAATTTTTATCCCTTTGTCTTCTCCCAAAGAGATCACTTTTGCTCTTGTATGTGCAGTCAAGGGACTGGCCTCTGCTTCATCTGGCATTCACAGAGCTTTTCATAAAAGAAGAACAAGCAGCAAGTAACTGTTGAATTTTGACACTCAGTCTAGGGTAAAAAACCCAGTATTTAGCTTTGAACACAGTATTTCTAGTGTGTCATAGTCTACATATTTAGCTTAATTACAGTTTTTTGCCTTTAGGCAAATAGTTTGAGGGATGCTGCCCTAGTTGCTTTTGGTGAACTTGGTTTGGCATGGTCCTCTAGGCGAGGTACTTAATTACCTGCATGTGAAAAATATGGTGAAGGTGTGGTAAGCCTGGAAAATTTCCATAATTCTTTTAGGAGTATAATATTGTTTGCCTGATGAGAAGCACCTACATTTAAGTGCTGAAATGTGGATGCCCACGTCTGTATGAAGGGCCTGATTCAGCTGTGCAGGTAGAATTGCATGAGGTACTTTGCTGCACCGTGGCTTCCCCATCACCCTGTGTCAATGCTGTTGAGCTTCCATAAACAGCCCAGGATCTGTGGGATGCCATGAGGTAACCTTCACATAGGCACTGACTTGTGCACCAGGTGTCTGGTCTCTCACTTTAGCTTGTTCTTCATTCACAGGATTATATTTTAGGTAGCAAATAAATGGTTTGCAGTTTCTGCTCCTCTAGTGATCTTCTTTCTGCCTTTCCTGGGAGTGAGAATAGTCTCTCAAATGTTTTCCAGCTGTGTCTGAAGCTATACTTCAGTGAGCTCATACATTGTTCTTGCCAATGTATTGTACCAAAGTGCTGCCCTTGCTGTAATATTGACACTCTGCCCTGTTTTAAATTGCTGTACATCTATTTGATGATAAAATTACGTACTTCTGGACCACACCACACCATGTTACCCCCACTCTCAGGTCCAGGTTCTTTATCTCACCTTATTCCACTCATGCCTGAATGAATGGTGTCAGTCTCATTTACTGCCAGCCCCAAAAGCTTGCTGTACTGGAAGGCTCCTGGTAAAACACTAGTGTAAAGTGGCAGGTGTGTGCCAATCTTAATATGTTTAGATGTGAAATACATTGCAATGTGTTTAAGGTGTATGTGGGGCACTCCCAGCATGAGCTGTAGGTGTACTGGTTGTTACTTTTAAACAACATTTTCACAGCCATTGTCTGTGGAGTGTTTATGTTATCTTTGCTTTCTAATAGGTTTTATTGCCACTTCTGGCAAGAATATAAATAAGCTTTGTGTGAAATCTGTCTGGATTTGTTTTCCTTGTTGAATTACACCTTTCTAAATCAGCTGAATTTTCTGTAATGATGAGTTACATCAGAAAAATTACATTTGTAAACTTTTTAAGGTATCCTGATTTTTGGGGATTTTGTAATTGGTCGATGGGTCAGAAAATAGATAATGTAAAGAAAAACTGAGACATAGTTCACAAGCTGTTCACACCCTATCTGTTTCAATTAACTTAAGCGAATTTGTCTAGTTAGTGAGTGTTTTATACTTAAATAATTCTTTTAATATGTTTGCAGTGGAAAGATTTATGCTTATGTCTCTCTCCCCTTAGTCTAATTTGAAGAAGTTACTATTTAGCAACTTAAAATGCTGCTAACTATTAATATCCAGAATACTTTATATATAATCATTTTCATAGAAGAAATACCACAGAAAGTCATAAAACCAAGCTGATTTCTGCTTTATATTGTCCATAAGTATTAATTCTTTTTGTTACTTTGATGCAAAAGTAACTGCCCTCTCTTCAAATTTTAAAATATTTATTTTATTTCTGTTAATTAATTTTATTAATTAGCTGATAATATTTTTGCCCTTTATGCTTCTGATTTTCTGAAACCAGAAGTAATGGTTAACTGTAGTGCTGGGAAATCATCCAGAGTAATCAAAACCCAGATGACAAGATATTGAAAATGGAATTGATTTTCTTGTGTTCAGGCCTACTTTCCATCTCTTGAGATCAGCTTGCTCACAACCTTTTATCCTGGCAGACAAAAGATATTGTAGATATTTTATGTAGATTTTAAAGTGTCCATTTTTATAATAAGTGAAAATTAGAAACTTTGTATTTTGGATAAATTATTCCAGGTAAAGAAGGAGTTTATTATAATGCAGTAAGAAGAGGTGGATGAAAAATATATGGTTCATAGAGTCACATCGCATTCAGTCTGGTTAATCTTACTGTACATTTTCTATTTCCTTTTCATGTTGTTTTTTAAGTTTTTGGCTTGGCATAAACCTTCCTAAAAAAGCCACAGATACCATTCACTTGAAAAAATTCGCTTTTCCAGAAATTACTAGTTATGAGTAACTTTCTCGCCTACGCTTCAAAAATATTAGGGACATCATTGGCAGTTGCCCCATTTTGAAAGCTGCAGTTGTGGTTTCTGTTTGTTGGTTGGGATTTTAAGCAAACTCCAGGCAGACATAGAAGAGCAGCAGTACGTTGTGTTTAGATAGAGGTTCAGCATAGACTTACGAGGTGTTCTCTGCTCATAACCTTTCTTGCTCAATAAGAAAGGAAAAATTCTTTCTAGGAGATTGTTGCAGACTTTATTACAGAAAAGGAGTAAAACAGTATTACTTTGCTGCCTTTGGATTATATTGAGGACAGTGATCAGTGGGAGAACTCATGGAAAGCTAATGGAAAAATCTTTAATTGGCTCTATCTGTGGCGGGAGACATATGCGTGTGGAGCCAGGATGAGATGAAGTAATAATTCTGAATAAAATGGAGGTATTGACATTATTGAGAATGACATCACTCACTTAACTGAAGGTCTTGCTTTAATCTGTATCTGTGCTTTTACACACTGATGTCTCTGTTGTATCAGCTTGTGATTCCACAGACCATTAAAGAGACCCTGGTGTATTTGGGATGTTACAAATGCTATAACTGTGATAAATGTAATGCAGATACTCATCTCACGTCCTCAGAGATGAGGAAGAGAAATTATTCCCATAAAGTGAAGTTGTAATAGAGTCTACAAGAGAAGTCTACAGATTTATTAAGGATTTCAGAAACACACTCTGAATGTCTACATAGTATAGAACATAATACTTAAAATCAAGAAGCACAGGTTTTTTCCTTATAGCTTTATCCTGACCTATTTGTACATACAATACATGTAAAGCAGAATTGAACTTGCAGGATTTCTGTGAAAAATTTAAATATGTGTGAGAAACTGCTAAGGTAGCTCAGACAGTGATACAGATTTCTCTGAGACACCAATACTTCTGATTCACTGTATTACATTTCTGTGCTTTTGGTGAGGTTTGGGAGTCCTTTTGTTCAAATAAAACATTGACAACACTTGCAGAGAATAACTGTGAAGGAATAAAAGTGTTTTAAGAAACTTCACTGTAGAGTCAACTTAAGCCCTCCCTGCAAGGAGAACCTCATTGGATGAGGCATTTTCTCAGACTGAAGATGATACTGACCAAGGACTGCTACAGAAGTCCCCATCTGGCAGCCCACCAAGAGTGCACTTCTTCTGGAGCAGCTTTGCTCTGAGGACAAGGTCTGTTTGCATGCTACATGGAATTAATCTTCGGCCAGTGATAGTGTCAGGTCAGGGAAGGGAAAAGGAAAGCAGCGGTGGAACGGGGACAGCCACCAGCGGTGCGGGGATCAGAAGACAGAAGGCAGGTGCTGCGTGTTCTGGTGTCCTGCCAGAAAGAAGCTGGGCCCCTGATCCTGAGCTGACTTCAGAGAAGAAATAGCATCAGAGGAAGAACTTCCTGGCAAAAAATCAGAACTGAGGCAGCAACTGGGTGAGAGGCGAACTGTTGTCTTCACTGGAATTTTGTGGAATGTTTGACAAAGGGATGCCTTTTCCTGCTTTTTGACCTGTTTCTAGTAGTAGTGAATACGATCTGTGCTGTGGGGTGACACCTTTTCGTGTATATTTTCAGTTGAGGGCATAGGATCTGTATTTCACAGTTCCCAGCTTTTCTTGTGCTGTAGAGGCAATGGGCTAATTCAGCATGGATGCCACATATCCATGTGTGCATGTAAACATGCAGTAGGCAGTTCTGCTGCAGATATGTGAAAGGGCAACGTATGCTGCTGAAAGAAAGCTCATGAAATTACAAGCATGTGTGTATATGCATGAATTATTCTTAGAAGGTGGTAAGAGCCAGGAACCAGTTATTAACTCCCCTTGCATGACCTATCCTTGAATTTTCTTCACATGTACAAATACCTCAACAATACAATCAATGTCTGTAGGTCATAGTATTTTATCTCAAAGAAGGCTGGGAAAGGCAAAGATACACCTGTGTTGCTTTATATGGCTGCATTCTACTTAAACACTGTATTTTTTTCAGCCTAAGTTATAGTTGAGACTCAGTAGTGGGTTACAGTAACAACTATGGATGCTGTTGGAGATCATCAACTCCAGTCTTTGACTGACAACCACCTTGCCAGCTAGACCATGGCACCAAGTGCCACATCCAGTAATTTCTTGAACAGGTGTAGGTCCTTTGAAGTCTCTTACTGGTGTTACTATCCACTTCTTCCTAAAAAACCAGCTGCAAGCGACTGATGACAGTTTTAGGTTTGTCACTGAACCAGATTAGCGCAGAAGAGGTAGCAGAAACTGTAGCAAATTCCAGTGTTCATCACAAACAGGATGTTTGAGCAAATTAATTCTCAACTGAGAATACATCTCTATTCCATCTCCTCTCTATTCATTTTCTCATCAGTCTTAGGACACCGAAGAGGTCTGAAAAGTGAAGCAGCTTGGAAAAATATTTTTTTTCTTCTCATAAATTTTCAGCAAGTTCATATCTATTCACATCTCAGTGGCCTGAAATTATATTAAAATCACATAATTCCCACCTTCTGGTTCCATATATTAAGCTCACAAGAGCCATCGTTTAATTTACAAACAAAACGTCTCTAAGACTCTTTCTACTGTTCTTAGGAGGGAAGCAGGTGACAGAACAAACTTCAAGAAGAAGATGAAAGAGGATGCATCATCCACAGAGATGAAAGCTGCAAAATGCCATCAAGGCGAACGTTTCTGGGTTTTCTCCAAACACAGAACTGACCCGCTATTTTCATTGCTTTTCAGGGCCATTTATCTCAGCAGACACAAGGACCCATCAAAGAAGTAACACAGCTGCTTGATGGATGAGAATTTGCAGGTGCAGCAGGAATCTGCTGCCTGAGGAGTGAATGAATCAGCAGCAGAGCAAACTGCTGGAACAAGAAGGGACTAATGAACAGGAGGCAAAAGACGTGGCCACCCAAGACATGGAGGAAATCCAAGCTACTTCTGTACCTATTTTTCTGCTATTGTGGCTGCATCCACTGGACAGTTCAAGGCACAAGTAATGCCTGGGCTGGCTGATGCAGTCTCTAAGTGGAAGAGCATGTAGAGTCCAAAGAATTCTGTTATAAAACATGATACTTAAAAAGCTATTTTATGCAGTGCTGTCTTTCCTACCGCCATCCTGCTGCTCAGACCTTTCTTTGCCAAGTTCTGTGATGTTGAATTAGGATTTCAGAACCTAGGACTTCGAAAGGGTAGGCTAGGACTCCAGAATTAACTGTAGCTACGGACATCCCAAACTCATGATTTTTTTTTGTCACTCTTGCCCAAGGATTGCATCACAGGGTGACAGTTCCCTCTTCAGTTTGCAGAATTCTTGAATATTTTAGAGATAGATACATACAGCAGCTGTATGGGTGCTATTGTTTGCGTCCCCAGGACAGTTTTGGAAGCCTGATAACTGTTTTATCATTGTTACATCACTGATATTAATACTCACTACCTGACTGCACCACAGTGGTGATCCCCTTGCTGTTCATTGCTGTACCACTGACAGTTTCAGTCAGTAGTTAGTCACTGAAGCACAATTCTGACTTGTTTGGTGAAAGATTGTCTGTGCTGTAGTTCTTTGTTAGGATTTGACTGTACCCTGGATCACAGGGATTCAAACCTTATATTTCCTTTTCCTGCTGGAGATACAGCCTTTCTGTGACACAGGTTGCTAGAGTTATGTAGGTATCACAAATATTGAGGCTACTGTCAGTGACTCCTAATAACTTGTATAGATAGAACTGTACTGTCATGTCTTACTACTTTTCACTTGTTAGCAGCTTTAAGGATTAGATGAGCTAATAATGGTGCTAAATAGGTTGGATATTTATGTAGACTGATGAATGGAGATTTCTAAATAAATATGCAGTTTCTGTGAACTGAGCCAGGAGGTTGACCCATGCCAGCAGTTCCAGGGAGTGTGCTGTGTTGATCCTGTGCATAAAACCAGAGCATCAGTCTGGAAATGCCCTGCTCTCTGTGGGAGAGAGCACTTGTAGCTGCTGTGACAAGACAAGCACACACCTGCTTTCTGTTGCAGTGTGAGAAGTGTCTTTCTGCCAGCCTGTGGAACCTGTGTGGAACAGGAGCTGGTGATCTCTGTGCCGGCCATGCTGTGAGGGGCGACGCAGCCACCTCGGCAGGGCACAGCACTTGTGCTTCTGAACCTGGCCAAGAGGCAAACCTTGGTGATGTTGTCAGTGACAATTGAATAAATGCCCCTTGTTTTCCCACAGCAGTGCTTTACTGAAGTCTGCCATGTCACAGGACCAGGTCCTTTAGTCTGTGCCTTTCTCCCAGTCCCTTCTGATTGCACATAACTGAGTCATCTCCCTTTGGCCGGATGGCAGAAGAGACCAGAAGAGTTTTCCCTTAGATTCCCTCATGGTGGTGTGGTTGGGAAGATGCCTTGAGATGTCAGGAAGGTTTCAGTTCCTCTCTTCAAATGAGCTGGTGTGACTGGGATTGAAGATGTCTTCTGACCTCTTTAGACACTTGCTTAGCTGTTGTACCTGCCCCAAAAGCATCTGGGGCATTTGCAGCTTTCTTTTTGTGAAAAGTCCTACAAAAAACCTTACTCTGAAAATGCCTACCAAATCAGGTACCACAAGTGAGGTAGGAGGGAGAAACACCAGATTTGAAAATTCTTATATCGACACAGGGCTCCAAGCAACTGAGCAGAATCAAGACTCTGCAGTTTTTGCATGTGGCTGCCTGCAGAAACTTAACATGCTAACAAGGTTAGGTTCTGAATGGAGTTACTTAGCATCTTACTGGCACCTGAAAGCAAGACTTCAGTCACTTAGGATAGATTTCTCACCTGTCTTTCGACATCCATAGAGTACATAGCTGTGTCTGACTGCCAGTGCAGACTTGCTTTTGTCTTCACTGCAAAGAAACAGGCACATTTAGGGCATGGTTCACCTGACCTACTTTACACATCTATGTGAAACTCATCATTATTTATTGTTTAAATCCTTGCAGTTCTGCAAATGTACTGCCTATTGGTGTCTTTAAAATGACTTGTGAATAATCATGCTGTTACAATAGACATAATGGTTCAATTTGAAAGCTGTCAATAACATATTCATGTTCTTCTGGTAGAGCAAAACCTCTCTTTTTGTTGAAATAGTTTGTTATAATTCTGATTTTCTGCAGGAGTGATGCTGAGGCTGCTTGTGTTTGTTGGAAGTTCTGACCTGACTGTGGGTGTTGTCTTCTTTTGCTGCAGACAAACTCCGCAGAAGCATGCCTAACCTCGCTCGGATGCCAAGCACCCCCACCATCAGCAGCACCCCTGGCTTTGCTGGTTCTCCTGTCACTGTGAGGAATAGTCAGAGCTTTGACTCCAATTTGCATGGAGCCAGTAATGGGATTTCAAGGATGCAGTCGTGTAGTAAGTACCTGTGTTCTTCACCTGAGCACAAGAGATGGAGAAAGTGGTAGAATACACGTCCTGGTCACTGATCTTTTGTTCTATGAAAAATTAAAAGCAAACTGCTCTTTTGCACCAGATTTTAATAAACTTCAGGATTTTCAAAGTTACTGTTTTGGAAAGCAAATTCTGCCAGTCTTGTTATTGAAAGTTGTTTCACTTTTTTTTCCTTTGCCCATTTATTTTGTGCTAGCCTTAAAACTGAAATAATAATAATAATAAATAGTAATATTGTAGAAACACCAAAAATGCTATTAATTCATGTGAGCTCACATTTCTAGTTTTGATACTACAATTAAAAACTGCTTTTCTTGGTAATTTATACAATGCTGGTTGTACAGTACTCTGTGTAAACGCTGTCTTAAAATACATGACCTCTCTCCTGCTGAAGTTGAGCCACTTTCTTCTGAGGAAATGCAGTAAAAAGAGGGTTATGTTTTCAAGTATAATATACTTGTTGAGTGGGGGAATTAAAATTTCTCTGTAATTGGTTTAATTTAGGTAACTTCTTGAAGGGGGTATGAAGGAAGTATTGATCTAGTAGCTGAAATATTAATTAATTATTAAATAGTATGTGTGCAAGATAGATCAAGATCCAAACCCATCTTTTCTAGCACAGTGGTTGAGGTTCTTGAGTGGAAATGGGAGAAGTGGATTTCACTGGACACAGGCAGAAGCCTTGAAAAAGAGGAAGAAATAAGTAATTTGGGAAGAAGGACTTTAACTTATGCTCTCCATTTCCTGTGAGGTTTTGGAGGGAGCAGTTGGCAAAAGCTTGTTGTGGGTGTTTTCTTTCAAAGTTGAGCACAAGTTATGAAAATCTTCAATTAAATTGCTTATTTTCTGGAAAATATTCTTGACTGATGGGTTATTTTGTTGTATTTTTTCCTGCTTGGATATGAGAATGGAAATAGTTAAGGTTTTCACATGGATTTTCATGGTTGTGCATTGAAAATTTAATTTTGTTTATTATTTTAGAAATACATATTTCTTTGTGTGTTCGTGCTCTTATATATATGTGTGTATAAAATTCCATTTTTCTGAAATACTTTTTAAAAAAACCATTCTTAGTAAGTGGCTGTGCTGGGGTATTTTTGGAGCTATGTGATAAGTGTTCCTTAACAATATATTGACTGTATAGTCTAATTAAATCACTCCCCTGCAATTTTTCCTGTGACTTTAAATGGTTTGAAGATGTCCTTTTTTCAAAGACTTGAAAAAGGATTGCTCTAAATGTAGTGTCTTAATTTATATGCTTCAGGCTATTGACAGTGGACTCAGAAAGTGATGCCTGCCAAATGCACAGCAGAGGGCAGGATTGGGTAGAAAAATCTATATATATAAAGCTGCTGGAGCTCCTAGCCTTGATTTAAAATGATGGTTTACATAACATCAGCTGTGGAATATGCTGTTACATTCAAGACCTTTTATAGCCTTTTTATTGTTTTTCTGCATAGAGCTTAAACTTCTGTGATGTTTCATAATGCTTTAATGCAATGTTGCTTGAGCAAGATGTGGTGGTTGCATGCCACCTCACAGAAATCAAAATCACCTAACAGTGACTAATTTATACCTTCAGCAGTTTCTCCTGTTTAAAGCTCTAAGTGTGTAGGTGGATTTAGTGTGCTTATAATGGCTAATTTAATCTCTTTGAGGGGAGGAAAAGGATGAATATGGACTGGGAATTTTTTTTCAGGATGGGGGTGGAACAAGATATTTTAGTTCACTGCTGTGTTACTGGATACAGTATTGGATTCAAGAGGTTTTCCAGCAGTTTGTAAGCAGCAAGTAAATTGTATAATGGTGTGTTTATCCTTATTCAGATCTATCTTGAAATGAGCATTACTACCTGGTCTAATTTGTTGCATACTGATCTTGTTGCTTTGTTTTCTACCATTCTTCACAGTTCCATCACCAGGACAGCTTCAACACCGAGTTCACAGTGTGGGACATTTTCCAGTGTCTGTCAGACAGCCTCTTAAAGCTACTGCCTATGTAAGCCCAACTGTACAAGGGAGTAGTACCAGTAGCAGTATTCCAGTGTCCAGCAACTCACAGCTGTACTCCAACACTGGGATCCCAATGCCAAACAAGACTGCTGGTCAAGGCATCGTAGGGCGCAGTGCTCTTCCAAGACCATCGCTGGCCATCAATGGGAGTGGCATTCCCAGAAGTAAAATTGCACAGCCAGTTCGAAGGTGAGGGTTAAACAGGCCTCAGTCTCTGTGTAGATGGCTTAGGCCTAAATTGTGGAATTTTTTTACCTCCTGAATATGGAACTATAAAACAAAAGCTTCTGTCTCCCAGTGCTGAGTCACTGAATGGGTGAAGATGGCTTGCCAGAAGTAGTGATGGACAGTGCTGGTAGCCCATAGTAATCTCTGATAATGGATAGTGTGTAATCACATGTGACTAGGAATGAATTGCCACCTGTCAGTAAGAAATCCAAACAAACACAGGCCTCATATCATTAACTGATGTGGCTTGCCTTCTCCCTGACTTGTGCCTACTGCTATTTCAGTCACAGCATGAGCTAATCTTAGAGTGCTCACATAGAAAGAGCTGCATCCCTGTTGTTGTAAATGGCAGTAGTCTGTAAAAATGCAAGTTGTACCATTACAGCATTGTGAAAAAGGAAATACCCTGGATAGTGCAGTCATGGGTTGAACCAGCATCTTTTCAATTCCAGCTGGGAGACAATAAGCACAGGGAATCCTGGAATATCACGTAGTTGAAATAAGCTTTACTGTAAGCAAATGCAAATTTTTGCATGCAAAAAAAAGAGAGAAATTAATCTTCAAATTAGTTATTTTTAGGTCAAGCAATAAAATAGTCTTGAGGAAAGATGTGTTTTAACCACCTTATCATAGCTGGGAGTTAAACTCTTAGCTGCATGTTCTGTAATTAATAGGAATTAAATCTTCTCAAGGAAAAACTTCTCTCAACTTGTGTTAACTCCTCCAACTATTTCTTTGCATTGCACACATCCCTCCTCATGTGAGGGCCTGCTGTGTGGCCGCTTCATTTTCTGTTGGATCAACTGTCACTGTTTAGCTCTCATCATTTCTGTACTTTTCACTACATACTGGCTAGATCCAGAATAAGTTCAATTGTTCACATTCTCTCTTTGGTTGAGTTACTTGGGGATTACACTGATGTGACTAACAACAGACTTTGACCAACTGTGGTGAAACTTTGATAAAGAGCCGTCAGGTTTCTTCTTTGATGAAGACTGTACCATGAGATTTCTATCATAACCTTCTTTGCTCTCAGCAGGAAGCTCTCTCAGTTAGACTTCTTTATAGCTAAGGGTTTTCTTTCCTTTTTTCTTTTTCCTTTCCTCTACTTCATGTTCTTCTGCAGAGCACTTAAATCTTTCATAGCAACATGTGAGGAAGCCTTTCTGGGTCATGAAGACCAGTCCCTTGCTATTTTGTAACTTCTCATACAACAGACAATATTAAAGAAAAACAAAATTAAGAGGTTTCAGTGGGAGACTGAGACACTGTACTCTCAACACTGTTTTTATTAGAAGCTGATTCAAATCAGTAACAAAGCTATTTACAGTCCAGGAAGTCTGGGCTCCTGTCTCCTTTCCTACCAGTGTGCCTTAGCAGCATCCTGTGTTGCCATAGAGCCAAAGCAGTGATGGTTGAAGATGGATGGTCTTGGCACTGTAGGAGTGCGGAGTTCACGGGACTTGAAACCCCCAGGTAGACTGGATGTCAGCCTGCAGTTCCTCAACACCCTTGTTCAGTTTTATAGATTAATTTGGAAAAACACAAGTGGTTTCAGTTTTCATACAGACTTTTCTTGGAAGGAATTCAGTTGTTATTTTTTTTACTGTGGTATTTTCTAGTTAATGGCATTTCTGATTATCAGTTTAAGAGTCTTCTTTCAAACTTAAATTGTGTTTGTAGTCATGACTTGATTAAAAATAGGTTTTTGTTTTTTTAAATAAATCAGATGTTTAGGGAGAAGTGCACACTCAGAGTAAATCTGTCTTCCTACCTTTGGCCATACTGTTAAGTAGCCAAGTTACTGGTATTTTAGATACATAAAATGGGTTCTTAGACACATTATATTGGGGTGGATTAGGGAACTTGAGTATTTACTGCATAGAATAAAACACTGGCTGAGGGAGTGCCTTTAATAATTTATAGTAAAAAAATTATAATAGTCAAGATAAATAACTAAATATTAACTGGTTTTCTCCTTATCATCAGTGATTCAAGCAGTGTAAAAGAATTGTGATAGTGTAACCCATCTCTTCTTAGCCTTAGAATTCAGACAGCACATTTGTTGAGTGGGTCCACACAACCCTTATCCCTCTCCAGCTCCAGCTGTGGGGCTTTTTGCAGGCCCCACCTTCCAGTTCTCTGTGTTTTACCCTTATGCAGTGTGAACAGCAGAGGGGGCAGCTGCCCTTAGGGCAGGGTGAGCAGGGAGCTGAGTGGGACAGCTGGGCTGCCCTGGAGTGCCCAGCCTAGAGCACCACTGATGGTGAGCAGGGTCAGCCAACACTCCCAGTTTCCAGACAAGGCCGCAATGGTGAGACAGGTTCCAGCTAAAGCCAGAATGTCAGTCAGCAGCTCAGAGTCTGGGTCGTGCCAGATACCAACCACAAGTGTGGTAGAAATGTAAGCATACCTGTGGAGCCAGGGCTTGCTTATTCATGCTGCCTTGTACTTGAGCCAGTTTCTGCTATCCAGCTGGTGATGGAAAAGTAGAAATGCACTATGGCCCCTCCAAAACTCTGTTGTCTCAAACCACGTGATGTCATACCAACAGCTTGTGCTTGTTTGAAATTATTTTCATTGCTGACACATTTTTCTGTCAGTGCCCTGTAGCAGAGATGCCCCTCTAGATACATAGCAGTATTCTTACAAATTATTTTTAAGTTAGCTTTTTTTTTTTTTTCCCCTCTTTGCGTTGGGGGTGTTTTTGAAGATTATTAAATATACTTTCGTTTTTCTCTGGAAACAAAAGCAGCAGTTGCAGAAAACAGCAGAGGCAGATTATGTTCTTAGTCTCAAGTAACTGGATTTACATCAAAGATAAATGATGCTGCACTGAAATAGAGCTGCACAAAAGCAGCTTGGCTGAATCTAACTTTAACCAAGTGTTTTTACTTACATGCAGTGTTTTTGCTACTAGAAAAGCAGTGTTAGCAGAGAGTTGAAGCTGCTCTGTCAACTGACTTACCGACCGCCTGCTTTACAAAATATCTCTGCCTTTTTACAGCAAAAAGCATTTGGAAGGGAGAGGAGGCATCAGTAACTTATAATAAAAGCAGAGTAACGTGAAAACAAGGCTTGAGGTCTGCTTTTATATGAAATTGAACACATTTTTTCAGCAAATTGGGGTGTGACATAATTATGGCTGTGGCAAATTAGGTACACAGCCTGCTGTGTTACCAGTAGCTAGATCAAGTCAGATGGTTGTTTTTCCTTTGTTTAGTTTTACTTGAAATAGTTCCCTCAGTAGTACCTGGAGGGTTTGGAAGATGGTCAGGAAGTGTTTTGGAAGTTCTCGTTTATGAGTGAGAGATGCAGCCCAGGTATGAGGGTGGTGACCCAGGGGATGATGAGTTCCCATCAGGAGTTGCAGTGCTGGAACTGGTGGCTCTGGAAACACATCATCACATGTCTTGTGACAGATAAAACAGGGTCTGGAGCAGAATTGGTGGAGTTCTCCAGCTGATAAAATTCTTTGCTGCTTGCATGGTGTTTTTACAAACTGCTGGTTCTTCTTGAGCATGCTGAGCACAATAGCTTTTTGGAAAGTGTTTCCCATTAGCTCTCTGCTGCCCATAGTGACAAAAATATGTTTTTACTATCTTTATCCCTGAAAACGAAATCTAGCCATTTAGAGACATCTCATTCATGACTACAGGTATTCACTCAATTCCTTTTTACAAATCTTTCATGCTCTTCTCATTGGAAGTGCCCTTAATTTCACCATAGATCTTTATATGTCCATTAATATGTAGCCAGAAATGCACCAGAGGGATGTCTCTAAGCAAGCCCCAAAGCCATTGTTACTGCAGAAGTAAATGATGTGTTTTACCTTGATCTTTCACAGGAATTATGACCTCCTTTTCCTTTTTTTTTTTCCCCTTGTCATTTGGTTAATACAGTTTCCTTCAGCCTCCAAAGCCCCTGTCATCTCTGAGCACGATACGAGATGGGAACTGGAGAGACGGCTGCTATTGATGAAGGATGCCCCTTGACAGTGGAGAACACATAATGTGGATTTCATTACCCAGCTGGCTGGGTAACAATGATTTGGAAAAGGAGGGTCATACAGTATTATTTTCCCCAGGATCTTAATGTGTAACCATCTAAAATGCCATGTCATTTTTAAAAAATGAACATCTTAAAGTCAGATACTAAATATTGCACTTAATCAGTTACCTGAACAGCTGCATTGTTACCAGACTAACAATGGCAGTGTTGGCGTTTGGAACTGGAGAAAGTATTATATGTGTGCAAAATAAAGAATATTTCCTTGGAACGAACTAGGAGATTTTGCTTTTGGGTGGCTTTGCCATACTGAAGTTCTGAGATAATTTATTCAGTGTAAAGGCATCACACATTTTATTTTGAATTTCGGGGTACTTAAGTATGTGCTTGAATTTTTTTCTAGTGTTTTCAGTACATTTTATTTTGTATACTTAAGTTCGTTTAAACTTGCCTGAACCTTGAACTACAGAGAGATAATTTAACTTTTTCTGTGCCATAAATGATATTTTTGGGGTAATGTACTTTTTTAGTGCTAGAAACATATCTTACAGAATCTTACCAATTGGCAATACAAAGCAGTATATTTATGTTGCAGAAGCACAAAAAAAAAAAAGGTAGCATTCACTGGAAATTGCCATCCAGCTGGGTCAGCATGGTTTTGTTGGTCTATCACCATTTGTTGAATTGTTAATTTATTGTCATAGTGTTTTGTATTTAAATGGCAGCATAAATCACATTGCACTTACAAAAGGTACAGTGATCTCTAAAACTACTGTTGATTTTCAGTACTTTATTACAAAGAATAAAATTGTAATGTTTTATTAACAGTTGCTTATGGAAAATGAGTTTTAATGCAAATAAATCTTTTTGATAGATCTTTTACAAAATCCAGTTGCACTAATCAATGCTTTCTTATAATGGCATATGACTTAATATTTGATTACAACTGTGTATACTACTGTTTTGGAATGTTTCAGGAAATAAAGAATCTATTTCAGCAATAATGCTGTTCTTCAGTGTGCCATGTAAGCATTGTGAGAATTTAGCTACTCACATCTACTTAGCTCCATAAGTTTTTACTTAACTTTTATAAAGATTATGCTGGATTTTTGCAGATAGGAACTGAGTTACATAAAAAATTATTTTTTTTTATTGTGTTCGGAAGCCATGGTATGGCTAGGAGACAAATACGTATTATTCTCAAATCAATCTTACTATGATCTTAAGAGAGTTTTTGAATTTAATGTTTAGAGCATGCAAGTATGACTTGCAATGGGAAACAGAGATTGTGTACCTTTCACTGTGGCTATGAATTTGCTCTCAGTTTTGCTTCACAGTTTCTTGAGGACCTGCTTTTCTGAAAAGGGCAAGCTAAAATAAAAAGCAGAGGGGAAATACTTGTGAGTAAAACTTTCATTACACTGAGAAGTGATATGTACTAGTGCACTAGGATCGCTGCACAGCACAGCGTTGTTTAACAGAAATAAACAGGTAATTTTTCACACTGAAGTTCTTTTAGTACAGTTAAAATCCTTTTTTTTTTTCCTTTCCAAAAGAACAGAACTGTTGAAGAGGGTATCAAGAATAATCAAAAGAAGAAGTTAACCTGGCACAGGTAAGTATTTAAGCAGGAGTGTACTAAACACACATTGTTTGTTAGATGCTTTAATTGGAAGAAATTAATTTTAGTTAAAACAGTCACTCATTTGTGTACAATCTGTGGTTGTGGTGGGGTTCAGAGGCAGCTTGGGGGTGTTTTGCCTTTTGCCTGTGGGGTGTTCTGCAGCTCTCATGGCTTCTGGTGCTAGGGATCCAGCATGATCTTCATAATAGATGGATGAAGGCCCATGGCAGTGATCAGTTTCTCATTGATGGCAACCCTGGTCTGAACTGTCTCTTCAATTTGTTCCCTAGTGCCAGGATTTTACCACTGTTCCTACATTATCTGGGACACCATAGCACCACATTATTTTCAATTTTTGAAATAGGTTGCCGCTGTTGTATTTAATTCCGAGTTGTACACAAGAGGGCAGTATATACTTTGAAAATATTTTCTTTTTTGTAGCTAAAGCTGGTCTGTTTTCCCGGCTCTGAATATCATGAGCTCTTTGAGAAGATCCATTTGTTTTTCCCTTTTTAATTACCCTGTTCCCTTGTAACACATGATGTCAATATTTGGTAACCTTACAGCTTTTCTGTTCTAAGTGTATTTTGTCAAGTATCTGTCACACTGGATTCCATCAAGCTCTAGAAGGAAACCCAAGGTGTGAGCACCTGAATCTAGGAATCAAGAGAATCACGCTCGTTTGTACCACGGGCTGTGGTACTGCTGCTGTTTGCCTGTAGCTGGTGGAGCTGGCTGTTTCCCCTCAAATTTACATCACTGAACAGGGTACTACTGCAGTGTCACAGACTTTACCACAAGTCTCAGTGGGAGCAAACTGAGTGGAATATGCAGCACGAAGTCACTTCTGTCAGGCTCCATTTTATGAGAGGCAAAATCTCCTTCAGGGCAATGGAAAACACAGTTATCTTTAAAAATAAAGACTCAAACTTACTTTTCGCAAGGAAAAAAATAATTTCTAAGTGTAAGGGTGCTTTCCTTTCTCCGTGGTTCTTCTCTTTTGGTCCATGACTGCAAATCCTGCTCCTGCATCCTTGTTGCTGCATCCCAAAAATGATGTATCTCCTTCAGTCCAAAGTGTACTCTTGTTACTCTTGGGCTCACCTCTTGAGCTACTGGGTGAGTCGCAACCTTTTTCTTGAAGGTCTTTTCCCCTCTCTCTTTAGTCAATGGGAATAAAACCCCTATGTATCCAGTCTTTGAGCCCCATAATCTGGGGCATTGTCTTTGATTTTTTCCACAAGGTAATGGTCTGGTTAAGTTGAAGTCCTGCATTGAAGATACACATTTCTTTTTTTCACTCCTACATGTGAAATTCATCCATTACCTCCTCACCTGAAGTAATCTTTGGCCTTGTAGTGGCTTCAGTATGTGAAATCTGTCCAAAGTAAAACTGCTAAGATAATTTTTCTCTTTGCTTTGACAATGTCACTGCTTTGACCATTTCATGTGTGTTGCTGATTTTCCCCTCTCTATTGAAAATAATTTTTGTGATCTAGTACTCTTCTGCAAAGCCATGGTCACTATCCCATCCCCACTATTAGTTTCTCATTGAGTGTTGAAGTGAAATTCCTATCAAAGTCCATGACGCCAGCCTGGGTTGTGCATGCTGCAAGCAAAGCCCTTGCTAGCTCCTTCTGTGTTGTCCCTCACTGTAGGGAATTGCTGGGCATCTCCATTTTTTAATTCATCATCAAATACTTAAAAGATTTTTTTCTTTGCCAAACAGGATAACAGTTAAATTATCAGTGTTGTCATCTTTTGCTTTTAAGCCCATCATTTAAAATTTGACTGGTGATTATAGCTGTACCTGAACTACAGATTGTTGGAGACATAGACTGCTGTCTTTTTCCTTTGGATTTTTCAGGCATGAAGCCCAGTAGGATTTCGGGCCCACCATTACTATGCCTTTATACTAATACACACACTAAAAATCAGCATTTTCATACAGAACACACTATTTAAATATCCACTGTGAATGATGGGTGAGGTTTCATAATTAAAAGGATTTGGGGTGGTAGCACAATCACTCTTGAAAGCAGATACGTGGTTTTAATTTTCAGGCATGACTTAGTAACTCAGAAATACTGGTTAAAAAAGGAGATGACTAAGCCTGGGTTACTTTCCCTGTCACTGAAAGTGAAACGGTATGTTCTGCTTAGTCTGATTTAATTTTCCTGTTTGACCAGCCCATCTACTCAGCCATCTTTCCCCCTCATCAATATTTCTACCTCTTGTGCTCCCAAGATTCAAACCTCATGATCTCTCAGTGATTACACATGCTCTTTGTGGCTTGTGTGGCTGGTGCAGTTCTTGACCAACCACCTGCAGATTCCCACCCTGCTATTCTGCTCCTTACTCTGCAGCCTGGGGAGCAGTGAGTGCTCAGTGGGCTTCTGTCTCCATGGGTGGGACTTTCAGCTCTTACCTGCCAAGGTAAGCAGTTGTGCGTAATCTGAATGAATGTCTGTGAGTAGGGGTCACACCTCTGCATTTGGATGTGGCCAGGCTGCTTGGTTGTTGCAAGGGGAATTCAAGGGATTATCTTTGACCTGAAGAGGCCCTAGAGGTGCTGTTTCTACATGTGCAGTTCAACAATAGTTTATATAAAGTATCTCATGAAAGGAAGGGAGTGATTAGATAAGCTTATTCTTGAAACCTCATTCCTCTTTTAAATAAGCCATTTTATATAAGCCCTAATTGTTTAGGTGACTTAAGCATTATGAATCCCTTACCTATAAGCAAACAAACAAGAATCCTTTGGTACTCAAATGTTGATTGTGGCATAATCATGGAATGGTTTTGGTAGGAAGGGAGTTCAAAGATAATCTAGTTCCAGCACCCCTCACCAAGGCAAGCATACCTTCCACTAGACCAGGGATCTCCGAACCCTGTCCAACCTGGCCTTAAACATTTCCAGGGATGGGGCATCCACAACTTCTCTGAGCAAGTATTCCCATTCCTTACCACCCTCTGTAAAGAACTCCTTCCTGACATCTAATCCAAACCTACCCTCTTTCAGTTTGAAGCCATTCCCCCTTTTCCTTTCCCTGTATGCTCTAGTAAACATCTCCAGCTTTCTTGTAGGTTCCCTTCAGGTACTGGAAGGCCGCAATTAGGTTACCCTGAAGCCTTCTCTTCTGCAGCCTGAACAATCCTGATTTTCTCAGCCTTTCCTCATGGAAGAGGCGCTCCATCCCTCTAATCATGCTCCTGGCCCTTCTCTGAACTCACTCCCACAGGTCCATGTCCTCCCTGTGCTGGGACCCCAGAGCTGAAGCAGCCCTGCAGGTGGGGTCAGAGCAGAGCAGAGGGGCAGAATCCCCTCCCTGTCCCTGCTGCCCACGGGGCTTTGGATGCAGCCCAGGGTGCGTATTGCTTTCTGTTACTTGGCCAAAGGTTGTATTCAGTCATCTTGGAGGACTTTTCCAACCTTGATGATTCTGTGATTCTTGGTTAATTGTTTAAAGAAGTAAACACATTTCTTAATTCATGCATTACCTTTAACAGGCATATGATATGTATAAAAGCAGCTGGTATTCTTGTTTTTCACTGGTTCATGTGAACAACAGACATACATGTAAATTTGGCTGTCTGAACTATAGTAAGAAGTTTGGACAATGAATGTTAGTTGAACTTTAAACTTTTTGCAGAGAAATACTTCAAAAGTGAACCTATCTTGACCTTTTGGAAGTAGAGAGAAGTTCAGTATCTAACACAGTCAAAAGGAGTGCACATTTCCCAGATGCAGATGTCAAAATTGTATGAAACTCTGTGGCTAGATAGGCAACAGAAAATATTCACAGACTATTAAGTGACTTGTACTTGAAAAAATATATAACAAATACACAAAAATGAAGGCAATTCTGTTAGGTATTTGTTGCTGCTTTACTCAGTTTAGCTTTCTTTGAAGAGGGATTGAACATCTGAAAGAGACTGAGCCGTGTAAGCTGTTTTTGAGGCTGGTCAGAAAAAAAGCCTTGTGGCTCCTAGCCATGGAGTAGACTTGGCCATGCAGTGTGGATCAGCAGGACAGATCCATTGCTCTGCAGTAGCCTCATTGTTTCCCAGAGCACAGGTGCCCCCTACACAGCTGGCACCCAGATGCAGCCCTGGCTGCCCACTGCTTTCTGTGGAGGTACCGGAGAGGAGACATTCCTTTCTTGCTAAGATTGAGTGCTTAAAAGAGTCTGATTTCTGTGGTAGAGTCCAACAAGACACTGATACTCAAACATGTTATTTTTGTTCTGTGAGCACAGCTAAAAGATAATGTTTTGCCTTTTCAGAGATGATCTTTCTGCTCTGTAGAATTCTTTCACTATGCTCATGCATTTGTTGTTGTGGTTTTCTATTTTGACTAATATTTTTAGTTAGAAATATTAAAATAATGTTTCTTCTGTGTTAAAAAAAAATGAAATAATATTTCTTCTTTGTTTCTGTTCACTTCTTGCCCCTGACATTTCTGTTGTTCCCCTAGAAAAACAAAATATTCTTTTGTCTTTGTGGCCAGACATATAGAAAGAATGAGCCTGTGGCCAAATTCCCAAACTGAGCTCTAGCAATCCAGCCAACCCTTAATACTTTGCAGTCTGCACGCAGATGTTACTAAACAAGGTATATTATCTGTATCCAAGACTGAAATTTTCAGTAATAGAAGCAGCAGATAACATGATGAGGATGTCAACTAAAATACACCTAATCTGAAATTTTTGGAACCATTTGTTTTGCAATAATAGAAAACAGAAAAGGTACTTCTAATGTTTCTTTTGCTTTTCAACCCTTCCTGCAGGAGGTCATACTGACTTCAACTTTGGAACCCTTGATACATGCTTTTTCTTTTCCTATTAATTTCATTGAGCCAATACAAATGTGTTGAATTCAATTTTAGCAGTATGTTTAATGAATACTGACCTTTTTAGGAGACTTACATTGTTTCTAGAACTGAAATATTCCAATAGCTAGCATCAGGGTATAATACAGTTTCTTTACATAATGTTGCCAATATCCCATTCAGTTCCTTTAAAATGTAAATAATTGAAAAGAAAGTTCAGGAACTCAGAAGAAAAAATATTTAGAAAAACTGATATTTTTTTAAGCCAAAGAAAATCATAAAAATGTGTTTTGATTTAATCCATGTTTTTCTAGGCAGTCGCTGACTGCAGTAAATTATGCAGGTCTGAGTAGGTAATACATATTCAATGGAAAGAATTTTTCTGTATATGAAAGAAGGAAAAAAGCATCAGACAAAAATGTATAGCTTTATCAATGGCTCACTCTTCACCGGATCTCAATTCACATTAAGCAACCTACTTCTGCCTCATAAAAAGGAACACTTCTAGCACCTGATCCTTCCAATCAATGAGAAGCAGCATTGATGATATAAAATGGGTCCCATCCCACTTAATTTACAGATGCAGCTACTTGGGTTGGTGCAGCTGGGCTCAACTCCTTTAATTATGCTCTCATCTCACTGATAAGTGCAGTCTGATCCAGAAGCTGTGTGCGTGTTAGTGGAGCTTATCTTGCTTCTGAAGACAGCTTATTGCTTTGGCTCGTTCCGTGCAGGAGGAGCTCTGGGGTTGGGTGGCTGGGGTGGAGGGAGACCATGCATCTGCCTCACCATGTTCAGTACTATCAGCCTGGTAGCTGATAACAAATCTGTGGCTTTGTTATCCAGCCCTGTGGTTTGTGTGTGAGCTGAGTGATTCTCTTTGATGAGGAGCCAAATGTAATTATGCACAGTCTGACAACATGGGCATGCTTTTCTGAAGCACTGAGTACTTGCAGCCCCAGCTGCATCTAGTTCAAGTGGTAAGAGCTCTAGCACCTCTGAAATTAGACACTGGGAGAAAATGATCTTCCTGATATTGTCTTACTAACGTCCCATTTAAAATGAAGTTTCATTACAGTATTTTCACAGGTCAGTATCTTAAAAGTTTACTCAGAAAGCAGTTTATACAATGGCATTGAATGAGAATGGCTTGGAATAAAATTCAGTGTCTGGGCATGGATATTTTTTACTTCTGTGGAATTCCAAACTCACTAACAGAACATTCTGTTAGAAGTAGTGGTTTAGATTGTTTTGCATTGTCAGTGATCTGTTTTCCAAAGGAAACAGGAAGAAATGTGCTATTTATTTGGCAAGCTATTCCAGACAATTGGGATGATCATTTTCCCTGGCACATGTCTTTATACAGAATTGAGTGTAAATGCCAATATTGATTGAAAAGTATCAGGTATTCATAACAATCCATGTTGACTTTATGATGTAGCAGAGCAAAAGCTACCCTTAAGGACATTAACATAATGGAGGGCTCCATCATGGAAGGCCTCAACATCATTCCCAAGAGTAGACTTACTCTTTCCATATAGATTAAACCAACAGTTTGCTCCAGAAACTGATGTCCTGCTTCAAAATACAAATCACAGGTGTCTATGGGGTTTACATAAGCACAAGCATATTTCCAAGAAAGATAGGGAGATGTGGAAATCTTGGAGTGTTTCAGCAGTGTTTTGGAACATAAGCTGCTGAAAAGAGCCTTGTTTCCTGCTGCATCATTTCATAGCCTCCCTTGATATCCTGTCTACTTTATATCCTCCGTGTGAACAATATATGATAAGATGAAAGGCAGTTTACATAAAAGCAGGCCATCTCCTTGAAGAGAACTTACAAAGTACATCTCCTGTATATTCCTTTAATCCTTTGTGAAGCAGTAAGCAGCGGCTTTGCCCTCTGTTTTGAAACTTTTCCTTAGTTCCACAGAGCGGTTAAGTTTGTTGTGAAATAGTTTGGGGTTTTTTTTCCCCTTTCCTCTGGGTAGAAAAAGTGATATGGGAAAATCTGTCTCATGGCATGTGCTAGCCTGCGGATAGAATCACAAAGCAGTAGAAATGAATGCGTTTTCTTGAAACCTCAGTAGTACCAGAAAACCTGCCTAACATGCTCACACTTGAGTAATGGGATTAAATGTTTGTGCTCTGGTAGTGTCTGTGGGCTGCAAGCAACTTGGATTTCATGGAATAAAGCCAAAAAGCCTTGTCCAAAGCAGCTGGCAGTCTAAGTGAGGGCATTGCCTAAGCTCTGTGCACCTTGTCATGTGAATAAAGCTCTTCCAGCTGCAAGTGAATTGCAGAACCGATTCCAAAACAGGAACAGTCAGTTCAGTAACTCAAAAACAGGAAACCTGGATTCTCTTTTCTATACATTTTCTCTAAGGCTGATAATTTTTGTGTTCTTTCATAATAGAGTTTCTCCTTATACTTCTTGTTTTAGCAAACGTACCGTGTACACATAGAGTTGTTTAGGTTTTATGGGAACTACAGTGAAGCAAATATTTTTTTTTACTCTATTGAACACAGGTAGCAGTGAAGAAGAGCAGCAGAATAACAGAACTTCATAATTCAAATTTGAAAATAAATTCTTGTAGATTCATGTATCTTGTAGATATATGCTGTGTAAATGGGATTATTTTGTTTTATCAATGCATTTAGTCAATGAGCAAAATCTGGCTAGCAAGTTTAGGAATCCATAAGGAAGTAATTATGCACAGCCTGTTGGGTTTTGGGATTTGTTCTGTGTGCTGATGAAGTCTCATATTTTCATATAATGCAAAAACAAGACAACTACAAGTGAAAGGAAAGGGGAGAAAGAGAATCAGAAATAAAGGTAATGGAAGGAAACAGCACTTGTTTGAAGACAAGGAGACTTCCATAGGAGGTACTGATCTGTCTTGTGCAACAGTTGAAATGCCACAACAGGGAGCCACTTAATTGTCCCTATGCTGTATCCTTTGAGCTGTAAACAGAGAGCTGGTTTAAAAAAATCTCCAGAGACATCAAAAGCACTCATGAATGCTACCCATCCTTAATCTCACACGTACTGATTCTTACCCTGAAGGATAGTGGATTTTCCTGGGATGTTGGAGAGACAAGATGAGAGAGGTACGACCTGAATTCAAGTAGCAGAAAATGGAGGAAATATTAGTGTTCTCTTGTTTCCACTACTACAGGTGCCAGCTCCTAATCCAGCTGTCAAAACTGAGGAGAAGAAGGAGAGAGGATGGTAGAAAACTGAGATAATTGCAGCTCATCTGTATTTGTTATTATATTACATTATATTGGGGTGGCTCACAAATGTGAACCAGAGCATCTGGGCTAGAACACGTGGTGTTCTGATAGTATATATTAATTATGCATTCACTGGCCTTTCCATCACAATCCAAACACTTTGGTGTTTTGTGTGTTGAAATGTCTAAATACAAATACCATTTTGTTTTCTCATACTCAGGGCAGTCAGTGTTAGTTCAGAACTGGAGCCATTCAGCTGCTGTGCACATGTTGTTGGTCAGGAGGTAAAACTGGATCAAGTCAAGAACAGGTTCCTGCCTTGAAGAGTTTAAAAGTCTGAAAAGTAAGGAAAAAAAGAAATATAATACTAAACAAAACAAACCCTGTGTAATTTTATAGAACAAATCAGATATGGTTTAGATTGTTTGTACTTGAAAGGGAAAGGTCTCTGGCAACTTTCTTTGGCATCCTCTTTTTTGGATTTGCCACAGGAGCTGGGCTTGAAGTATTAGTTCTGAGATCAAGGACTCTGAGCCAGTGACCACACGACTCAGTTATCCCTGAGCTGATGTTGACCCCTTAAAGGAGAAAGGAAGAGCAGGAGTGATAGCATCTATGATGGCTTGAAAACCAGCAGAGGAAAAATAACATGGTTTTATTATTTGATGTTATAAAATCTTGTGACACTCTTTTTTTTTCCCTAGTGTGTGAAGTTCTGTCCTGCCTGGGCTTTTGACCACTCCTGAGCAGTTCCAACCAGGAAGCTTCTGTTCTTCATTTGAATTTGCATCAGCAGAGGCTAAATGAGCAGAGATTAAGTCTAAGTCTGGTGAAAACCTGCAAAAGAATAATTCTTTGTGGAGAAGTGTAGGGGTGGATCTGATTGTGGAGGTGGGTTTCCTACATGGTACAAAATGTGATGTCTACCTTTGGCATTCCTGTCCTAGTTGGCAATCCAAAGTACTAAATAAAGTTAGGAAGCATCCTAATTGCTGAGGGAAAGAGAAACACCTCAGAGGAGTGCTCCCATTAGGGTTAACTAATAAGAAATTCTAATTAAATCCTTCCTTTTTTCCAGACTGCAGGTGCTTGAATTAAGTCTTCAGCAGAGATGACTCTGCTCACTTGGGATTCACAACCACAAATCCTCTAATGAGGGTTGACACCCACATATGTTCTTTGAAGAGATGTTTATGCTGCTAATTAAAAAGGGGCCATGAGCCAACCCCCGGCCTCAAAGCCGAATGGCACAAACTGGCTCATGGCTGCACAGCTGAGGCTTCTTCTGGAACTAAATTTATCATGGAGAGAGTCACCTGAACCAGCCTGAAAAGGAACTGAATATTTAAATATTGTGCATTATATGTGGGCCTGCTGCTTAACCCAAATTCTGTCTCATATTTAGCAGTAAAGATGTGCCTTGTGAGACCTGAAAAGAACTACCAGCCTTAAAAAAGATTCTCCAAGACAACAACCCTCTATGCAGCCATCAGTGGTTGTAAGGTTTCCTGAAGAAGTGGTAGACCTATTTTATAGGTTCCAAAGGAGTGCCACTGCCATTAAGTTCCCTCAACCTCTCCTCTTAAACTGGACAGAAAAGACTACTGGAAACTTCAGGCCAGAGAGAGAGAATAACTCTGCATAACTTTGAATGCTAATAGTTGCTAATAGTTAAGGGAAAGAAAACACTGTGTTGGTTGGGTTTGGTTTGATTTGTTGCTTTTCTCCCGCAACTATTTCTGTAGATTAAACAAGTATTAAATACAGGAATTACTATGCAGTTTAAATGCCTACAGTTCCTTTTATTTGTTCTATTTCTTTAAAAAAAAAAGCTTGGAAAATCCCCAAAGAGGTTTCTGTAAAGCAGTCATGGCAATTGTAGGTACAAGATGTAGATGCAGGCTGTGTATATTATCACAGAAAGGACTGTGTTCAGCAGGAGAATCTGAAAAGCATCTGTTGTAATAGAGCCTTTTTCACTGCTTTTTTCTGGAAGAGGCTGCAGCTGTTAGATGTACTCAACATTGCAAACCTCCGTGCAAGTGGTAGTAACTAGCATCAGCAGACAGAACCTGTGGTTTCTGCCTCTTTGGGTTTTATTCGTGGCCATGGCTTACAACAGTTATTTCAAAATGTGGCCAGAAGAGGGGAGATCATGGTGGGGAAAATTAGCAGTCTTAAAATTCTAGTAATAGGATTATTAATTGCCTCAGTGTTTAGTTGCTATACTTAAAGCCATAAGCCAAACAAACACTTTTTTTTTATTGCTCTGCAGATGCAAACTGGAACATAATAGCCAAAGGCAAATGTATCCATCCACAAATACTTTGCAAATACCTTTATGGAGTACCCCTTTAAAAAGGTTGTGCTCAGTTTTCAGAGGCTTTCAATGTGCATTGGTTTTGAAAACTTTCCAGAAAAAAAATATTTGCAGTTTGTATGTCCTGGAAGAAATCAAGGAACATTTTGCAACCTAAAATGGTGCGGAGTCACCACCAAATCAAGCCTAATGCAGTCAAGCTGTTGCTGAGCACTGGTTTGTTTCTAGCATGATCCCAGTTCTCTCTTTTGACCAGACCTCTGTGTCAGCCAAAATACTAGTTGAATATTTCAATGGCTAAAAACCAATAGAGAGCTGAAAAGTTTTCTTTTTTGTTCTCCATGGTTCTGACACCACCACAAGCACTGATAGGATATTGGGAAACTTCTTGTTTCTGAAAAGTAGAAATTTCACAAGTAGAAGAAAATGGAATCAAAGTTGTGACTGAAAATAGTATTGTACAATATAATTCCTCAGTTTCTAGGGGCCCCTATTTGATTAAATAAATAGAAACTGGATCCATATTTCCCACCATCCTAGAGCCTCTGGTGTCTGGGGTGTCTTTCATAACTGGCTTGCTCTCCTCACTTGTGGGTGGAACTTTACATAGTGGGGTGAACATAAAACATTGCTGAGGTGGCAGTTACAAAGGTGGTTGTGGAAGAGCATCTCTGCCCAGTAAAGTCCTCCAATTCGATTGTTAGAATTCAATAACAGGTTTAAGCTTATTTAATGCAGTACTACTCTTGCCTTTTTTTTTTTTTTTTTCCCATTTGGCTCGTCTTAGTATGCTTTGCTTTTATGACTCTATGTTGATTAAAATCTTTCCTGTTCTCTACAAGTTTATCCTCTTATCTCACCACTGACCTCTGTATTTACCTGAATCTCTGGGAAGTTACCTAGTGATGATTTGAAGTGCTCAGGAGAGAGAAAAAGACAAGAATTTTTCCCTCATAAAGTTTTCTTTTGCTAATTGTCCTCCTCACTGGCAAAAATATGTGCCTTGTTTCTCACTTGAGTAATGTAAAAGTCATTGACTATCATTTTGATCATTTAGGAAAAATAGTTCAGGAAGTTTCATGTCATGTGCTGCAACAAAGACAAGTTACTACAAATTCTCAGACTTGCCAAAAAATAGTAGGGGGTAAAACTTCAGGAATTAACTGTAAAATGCTAGAAAGATGAAGAAAGTGAATGTCCAGCTTAACACATCTAATGGATTTTTTTTTAGAAGCACCAGGAGAATCGTGCATTGCTCTGAGCTTGTCATGTGGCATGTCCTAACATCATCAAACATTCTTTGCAGTATTAAGCTTCCCTAGTTCAAACCATTTTATCAGACACACGCAGACTGGATTTGCCAGTAACAAGGGAAACTACCCTAAGGATATGTTTTTGAACATTTATTCAAGATGTATTTTGAGTGCTGTTTCAGCTTTCATTCCAGGTATTGGCAGAAACATTATTGCTTTTCCTGTAGATGAGCAAGGCTCTTTAACCTCTCCAGATACCAGGGAAATGAACACTGTGAACATACAGTTGAAAATAGTTTAGAGAGCTTGTATTCTGTGAAATGAACATTAAATAGATAGTGTTTCACTACACACAGGGGACATGGAGTTCTGTTTTGAAAGTTCAGAAACAGCCCTATCTATCTGATTGTTTTAATAACTGCAGCTAGAAGAAACTGACTGAGAAAGCTCTTAAACAACACTGGTATTGCTCCTATTCAAGAAAGCATGAAAATAGGTGCCTAACATTAATTGCAATGTACATTTAATAAACTTAATTGCAAACTCTGTATGGGCTCTTCTGAATCTGAAGAGCCAAAGCACTCATGCAATCATTTCCAGTTCTCAAACATTTTTAAAATGCTACTTTTTAAAAACACAGGTCCATACATTTTACTGAGCTACATCCAATAAGTTCAGCAGGCTTCAATAAAGCTGCCATTCTGAGGATCTCATTCTGTGTGTCTTAGTACTCCTAAAAGAAAATTTCATTTTCTAAGATGGAATTGGAACTCTGCATTGATAGCTCTTTTTATGCTTTTGTCCCATTTTCTTCTGTCCCAGGGAACCAAATACTGTGCTGTGAGAAAGCCTTAGTGTACTTTATTAACAGTGATTAGTTAGGTTTTTTAGAAGCCATTCAAGGGAGAACAGTGGCAGTTCTTAGCATTTTACAAAAGAGGTCGAAGGTACAGATGGTAATGTCTGTGTCTCATGCAAGTCTCATGACTTTTGGGTTTGTGCCAAGTGCTCTGCCTTCTGGTAAAGTAGCATTCACATCAGAGTCACCACCAGACAGTCACAGTGTCTACCTGAGAGCCTCTATGTAAATAAAAAACCTATTTTTAAGATATGTTCAGTTGTCTCTTGCATCTCTGGCTTTCTCATCACTAAAAATAATTGAGCTTTTTTCTATAGTTCTCAAATTTTCTTTTACAGATAGCAGTTTGCTTAATCAGATAGCTTCATTTTAAGGTATGGAAATTAATTATGGAGTGGAAGTGCTACAACAGTGTAACTGAATTATCACAGTGGAAGAAGGGATGCTATGGGCAGCAGCTCCTGTGGCTTCTGAGTTTGCAAATATGCATGGCTCTAAATCTCCATTCCACTTGGTGGCAAGATTGCAGATTTATACAGGCTAGCTCCTCAAAATCAGGCAGGCATGTGAACAGCTGTAGAATCCCTTGTTTGTTGCTGTCCAGAGCTTTACTTTGTACCATATTTGTTGCTCGTTTTCGGGAGAGAATCTCCCTGTGAGTGAGGAGAAAATCCATCCCTGTGAGTGTACAAGGCAGCACAGCTGAGTCAGTTTTGCTCCTCCTCGTTACAGTGGCTGAATGCAGAAACCCCTAAATGGGGACATTTGCACAGCTGTCTAAAATACTGGAATATCTTCCTCCTTCCCTGAAGGAAATTTAAGTGCCTCAAAAGATACATTCTAAAACCATTTTAAAACCCAGAACTGGAAACAAAACTTTTTTTAACTTGAATGACAAGAACTTGCTTGAACTTACCAGGGTTTTTTCGTTTTGGGGGTTTTTTGTTTGGGGTTTTTTGTGTTTGTGGGGGGTTTTTTGGTTGGATTTTTTTTGTTTTGTTTTGTTTTGTTTTGTTTTTTTCTCCCGTTGTAAGTTATAGAAATTAGATTTCAAAATCATTATAGAAAATAAAGGAAAAAAGACAAGGTTGGATGGGGTTGTGAGAAATCTGGTCTAATGGAAGGTGTCTCTGCCCATGGAAAAGGGGTGGGAAATAGATGATCTTTGAGGTCCCTTCCAGCCCAAGCCAGTTTATGTTTTTAAGAAACACCACAAAATAATATGCACACACAAGGTCACCTAATATCTTCTTGTTCATTTTATGGAACCTATTTCTTTCTAAAAAAATATTTTGGACCAAAAGCAGATTATTGTATTTCTAAAAAAAAAAAAAAAGATGCATAAATTATTTCTAATAAGTATCAGAACCTTTATATTCAGTAAATCACCATCCTCAATTTTAAATGGATTTTGAAAGAAACAGCAAGACTTTGCAAGTTATCTTTTCACAGCCCAAGGGGAAAGCTCCCTCCCTTCCTTTCACACCAGCTATTCTTGACCACTAAATTGTCTTCCTGCTTCCTCCCTCTTAGATTTCGTGTTTAAAGCTGCAGAAAGTTAAGATAAACAGGAGTTGTCACACTAACATATGACTCAGTAATACTGCACAGCTTTGTTGTTTGTTTTGTTTTTGTTTGGGTTTTTTGGATTTTTTTTTAACTAGAACTAGGACTGCTAGTGCTGCAGGGTAATAGTATTTAAAAAAAAATATGAAAAGCTCTCTGTGGATGCTTTAATTAGAATGGATTTCCTCATAAGAGATCTTTATAGTCTCACTCTTAAGGTAGATGGCTGTCATAATTCCCAGTCTGACAAGCTACACATGAATCTCAAGTTTCACTACCTTCCTTATAGCTTGCATTTATGTGGCCTAGTTCAGATGATCCAAAAGGTGTTACATATGTATGTATGCTACCACAGAAGAGTGAACAGTCTGCTGCTGGCAAAGTATAAAAGAAAAAAGGCCTAGTTTTATGATCTGTGTCCCAGGATCTCAAATGTCTACTCAGAATAAACAGGAACTTTTAAAGTTTTGTGAGTGACACACCCCCAGAGCACTGGTAAACTGCACGGCATCTTTTCTGCCCAGAGGACAGGAGGGAGAGTAGAATTCTCAAGTTTGAAAGCTTTTATTCTGTGATAATAGGATTTATTTTTTTTTTACCACCTAGCATGTAAAATATATATCTCCTTCCCCTCTGAATAGGTAAATTCCTGTTGTAGGGAAAATAAAAACTATAGGGTTTGTGGGGCTGTGGTATTCCCATTACCTCAGTGATTTTGCAGATGGTGAAATTTGCCTCAATGCATGTCTGCAGATCTTTCATACTTGGTGAATTGGTCACATTTCCTTTAGGACAGGGAGTATCTTGTCAAACATCTGAGCAGAATGAACTGTATTGACCCACAATTATGGATACCTAAAGGATACCCAAGTGGCTCTAATGAAACACAGTCCTGAGCAGTAACAGCCAAAGCATACATGGATTTTAAGGCACCTAAGGAATGATTCTCAATACTGTGTGCCACTAAGGCACACTCAAAAATCAGAAACACTCTGGTGTGTGGTTCCTCAATTCCGGCTCAAGAAGCACGCTTATTAAAAAAAAAGAAAAGACTTGCTTTGGTTTCTCATTTTTGTTTAAGTTTTAATAAAGCTTGTCTGCCCTCTTGCTTACTCATTATTTTGGAAGTTTTTTCTTTACTATATTGAAGGGAACTAATTTTCTTTTTAATTTCAAATATATTTTCCCTACTTATTGTCTATCTATATTTCCCCACTTATTGTCTATGAAAAGAATTTTTCATTTACTCTAGAATTGTTTTTATACAAATTCCCTTGCATCCTTACATTTTTGCTTTACTGCAGAACAGTACACTTGTGCATTCAGTGCACTCTCTTCCATTGCTTTAAGAAAGAGTTTTACTGAGAAATGACTTACGGATTTCTCTTTTCTTCTTAATCCTGCTTTTCTTCCCTCTCATCTTGTGCAGGTGACTTAGATTTGGAACAGCTGAGCACTGTTCTTCCAAGGCTGGAGGGAAGTTGTAGCACAGTGCAGGAAGAAGGACTGCAGGTGCCTGTGTCATGTCTGTGTTCCTCTTTCCCAAATTCTGTCAACATTTCTATCCCATGCAGTGGGGCTCTTCCACTGTCTCTCTTTCCATGGCATCTCTCCTGAACATTAAACAATTGTATCCCTGTGTTCATGCTGCTTCTGCTTATGTCCCTTCCTGACAAGCATTCCTCTGTACAGACTACTGGATTTCAAGTTAAGGAAATCTCTATTCAGGTGCAATCCTGAATTCAGGTATGGATGGGTGTGTTGCTTGTTGATCAAGAAAGACAACACTGTCAGCTGGAAAAAGTTCTTAAAATTAAAAAGTCATTATTTGCATTGGCTTACTAAGAGTTTTATTTGGTCTCACTGCCCTTGAAAATCTCTGAAACAATGGTAAATTGTTGTGGAAATATTTTTGACTTTTATGCCTCAGGTCTAATCTGAATGTATTCAGCCCACAAAATCAAAGGAGCTACTCTGATTTCAATGGATTGCTTGTGTGCCTAATTTTGGGGCAATGGTCTAGCCACAGCAATGTCCTTTTTTATTCTGCTGGGTCGTGGCATTGGAAAGCTCTCTCTAGGTAGGGTTGCACTGAAAAGGCCACCTGGGAAACTCAGCTAGGGCAAAACACAGCTGCTCAGTTTGCTGAGCAAGGATCCTCTAAGGAAGACCTAACACAGTGCTCACACATCTCGGTTCTTTCAAGTTTCGTTGGAAGTGAAGAAGAAAGTACTTTACAATAAAGTGCCCATTGGTGTCTGGGATGCCTTTTGGATGGCCTGCTCACAGTGGGCACTGTTCAAAATGCTTGAGCTGCTGTACCTGTTCTGGACAGAGGCTTTGGACAAGGGAACTCACTGAGGGATCTGTGTCTTGTGACTGTAATAGAAACAAGATCAGGACTCATAGGTCTCCTATAACATAATGATGATGATTTTTGGTTTAACACAAGCAATGTATTCAGCATTTGCAATGCTTTCTATATACATTACTATTGAATGTGAATAGCCTAGAGTGCATGAGAAGAACAGGAAGAGAGGAAATTCATTGGTGGAGATAACTTGGTGCTTATTATCATTGCTTCCACGTCTTCTAAGGTTTCTTGGGTACTATTTGTTTTCATTAGTTTTAAGGTTTTTGCATGAGACAGTAGCTAAATTATACAAAAGAAACTCCAAAGCGAACAAAGGCAATTGGCCAGTTTTAAAACACAAAGTGCAGGAAGGAATACCCTTCCAGCTTTTAGAAGTTAGCTTGTCTGTACATGACTGCTAATATAGTGAGCAAACTGCAGCAGCACTGAAAAAACTAGACTCTAAGTCTAAATACAGTGAAGGTTTTCATCAGTATATATTGGCCTGTCCAGATCTTCAGAGCAGGTGTGAATTGCTTCCTCAGTGCTTTGACCTAAATCTGTCAATATGATCAGCTTGCTGGTGGAAATGCAATCCCGCATTGCCAGCAGTAACATCTGAACGGCACAAGGGCACAATCTCTCCAGTCAGTATGAGACAGAGTTTCCAGCAGCTGATCTGGCTGCCTGAAAATGAAATTTGCTGCTTCGAATACAAAAGGGGCCTTTCTCTTTTGTTTGATTTGTGTGTTTGCCCACTGTATATGCCTGCTTTTTCGTTGCTTTCATGTATTCACAGTTCAGCACCGGTAAACGCATAAAACAGTACAAACAAGTAATAAAACAAGAAAGGCGGTTTTGTTATTTGATTTATTAATCTAAGTGGAGATAAAAACTGCCAAATGGGGCAAGTGATAGAGAACAACCCTGTTGTACACACCATTTGCTTCTGCTGGGCCCACTGCCTTGCCCCCTCCTTCAGTGCCATTGCAGGTGTTTCGATGTTGCTCTGTCATCTGTTCTTCTTTGTTCTTGAAATTTAAATATATATAGCAAAAAATATAATTTCTGAAAGGAGGTACTAAATAAAATTGAGTCATCCCAAAGTTAGGTATTTCCTTCAAGCTGTCCCATACAGGATTTCCCCATATTCAACAGAGAAAGATAAGATTCTCTTTGGAGCAATTTTTCCTTCACCAAGACATTTATTCAGGTCGGCTTCTCCATGGAAGTGTCAGAGCCTCTTCATTAAAGCTGAGAGGACCAGAGAGGATCTAAGAACTAGATCACACTCTGTGATGAGAGAAATCCTTTCCCCAGTCTAACACATCCCTGTCATGTCCTAGAGCCTCTGGGATGCAAAGAGTTTTGCCCATGCTTTCAAGATTCCTGCCAGTGGAACGTTAGGATTGATACTGAATGAATTAAAAGACTCTTTCATTGTCAAAACCAAGATTCATTTCTTCCAAATGCTGCTTCTCTTCTCAGTGACAGCTTGTGAGGGTGTGTTTGCACATTTAAAATAAGTGATTTGTTGTCATATGATATGTGCCCATGAGAAATTTCAGAAAGACTTAAATGGTGCTAGAAATGAACTTTCTTCTTTGTGCAGGTACTCACATACAGTGTTTGTACCACTTGTATAGCAAACAAGTTTGGGGGTTTTTTTTGTCTGAAGCATTCTGATTGCTAAGTTACTCTAGACATTAAAGCAAATATGATGAACAGTAACTGCTCCAGTAACCACTGGAGTTTGTGCAGAAATAAGGTGCTGATGGGCAACAGGGGAGGCACCCATCACACTAATTATGTAGGAATAAGACATGTCTCCTGAGCTTTTTTTATCTCATCACTTTCTTACCTTTTCTCTATTATGTTTCTTATCTTTAAATGTCAATTTGTCATCACTTACAGCTGTTCTCATCCCCTACACAAGTATGCTTCTCTGTGGTTTCTGCTCACAAATTGTTTACTTCTGATTCCTGGAGTTATAGGAACCACTTTTTTCCCTGGTAGTTGGAGTCATTCATATTTAGTGCATTCCTAAACAGATGTAAATGTTGAATAAATCATCTCATGCTGATGTGTTGTGGCTTTGCAAAGTAACAGCTACATACAAGAAGCAGTAGTCTCTTACCAGATAACTGAGAAGAAAATCAGGTTCCTTTTTTCTTTATTACAAAAAAACAAAAGAAAAAACGTTTTCTGGAAACTGAGTTTTCTTTTTACTAGATTCCACTACAAAAAAGCTATTACCTATTTCAGAATTTTGATTTTGTTGGGGGAGAGCCACAACAATAAAGAGGTGTAAATTTTGTATTGATTTTAGTAATATACTAGGAAATTACACTGTTTAATATTCTGGTATTTACTAGAGGGAGATTTTTCAAGGATTTTAAGATGTTACCTTGAAATTCAAGGCTTGACAGTAATCAAGCTAGGTACCTCAGCCTGATAGCTGTACATTAGTATTTTTTTACTGTATTATATGCAAAATAGGTAGAGGTACATCCACAAGAGACTCCTGGCTTTAACTTCACAATTTTACTTTATATTAGAAGTATAATTTCTATCTTTTTTTCTTGGAAGTGTTCTCATGAAAGTCAGGGATCTAACTACTGTATCTTAAATATCAATTTCATTTCCTATTTAGTCAATAGAGGGAAGTACTTAGCACGAAGGTAATTCAGTCTTTCTGAAATGCTTACTTCTCTCCATTGACTGCAGCATCAGATATTTGTCTCAGTTCCTCACTAAAATATTAATAATTACAGGGAATTAATCCTGGCTCTATTGTAGTACATTCAGATTTTATGTTAAATGATGACTTCTGAAAAAGTGCTGGATCTAAGGCAGACAAAGGATGGCCAGAAGGGGAAATGGAATGTGTAGCAGTTATCATATGCTTTGAAAACTCAGAGAATTCAATGCAGCCAATAGCAGGTAGGATTTGAGAAAGAGACAGCTTGCAGAATACTCTGCATTATCTATAATGTTGCTGCAGAGGAAAAAGCCAAAGACTCTGAGGATCACACAATAATTTTTTAGGAAGCAGTAAGTAGAAGTAAAATCAAAACAAATTATCTGTCCAAATATAGCTCCAAGGTGGGAGAATGGCCCTTGAGATTTGACTGAGAGTAATTAAAAACAGTAGATTTTTCTGTATGGTAGGAAAGAATGAGGACTGTGATTTTTAGAGCAAAGACGGTGCTGAAATTTTAGCTCTTCTCTAGGAGACTGGGGAGACTGGCTATAGATAATGGAAACTCTTGGCACTTAGGTAAAGGAAATTCAAAAAAAACTTAGCCTGGAAAAGGTGTCAAGATGCAAAAGAAAGGTCTAATACTGTCTTTCCTGAGGATTAAAACAACATCTTAATTATCCACTGGAAGAGTGGTATTTGCTCTGATTTTTAAATAAAACTGTGATCTTTACTGTGTAACCCCCAATTTTCCCATCCATTTACTTTGGGTTTCACAGTGTTTTTCCATGAAGGTGAAGAAGCTTAGAGGTTCTTTCAGTGTATACCAACATACATAATTTCCCCATCCTTGTTTACCTTTCCTTTCTGATATAACACATCACAAAACACATCTTAGTAAGAACGACTCCTTTACATGAAATTTCTTATGACACATCTTGCTGTTTGTTGTGGAGTTTTTGGGCGTGTCCTAACATTAATTACCCAGAAAATGAATTTCCTTCCGAAACACATAATCTTTATTGATAGATTCGAGCTTTGGAAGCTGCAGGTTCCATCTTGCCCTGGCCCAAGACCAGGTTCTTTGGGGTGAGATTATACCTGGAGAGAACCTGCACCAGTCATGCTGTAAGGCTGAGGAAAAGATGAAGGGTAAAGAGCACTACAGGAGCCGTTGTGAGTTGGTAATCAATCACTACTGACACATGGAAGCACTGAAATTTAGCTGGAAACTGTAAGCTTGGTATTAAAAGGAGTTTTTTCTCTCCAAGGTGAGCCACAGATAAGAAATGACATTGTTAATTTCCTTGTTTTCTCTTCAAGATGATATACTCAATGCATTTTTAAGATAGTTTATCTGTCTCTGGATATGCACAAAGACTGGGCTGAACTTTACATACTGAACTTCAGGATTTTTCAAATGGGAAGAATTCATTCTGCAGCTACTGCTAATATTCTTTCTTTATACTCAATAGAGAGAAGCAGGCATTTGTTTATGATATTTAGAAACTGAAATGTGGGAACCAATTCAGTTTTCTAAACACACTTGCCTGCTCCATAAGGTACCTTGAGCCATACACATGAGACTGATAGATAAAGTACCAGAATTTGTGGGAGGCCTGTGCTCTTCCCTGATAGAAGGCAGGAGGCCCAGCCTGATGCCCTGTTCTAGTTAAGCTTTTGAATCAAGCTACAATCTCAAGTTTTCACCACTTAAACTATTTAGGAGAGGAATTTAGTACCAGACTGTAGATGCTTGAATGTAATGCTTGCAAATGAATTCATGTCTAAGCTCCCCTTATAATCAAAGCACATTTAATTACTACTCTCAGGGCCGTCTGGAGAGCTAGACATTGTATAGAATTTAATAGAAATTTTTCAGAAAAATAGATTGCTGATTATAATGGGTTTTGATCTGACTTGTAGAAGCCAAATTTTTCTACTTGTAGGCATAAGTTGGGATTTTAGTTGAGAGCAGTGGAATTATTTATTAAGAGAGCTTTTCCAATCAGTGTACAGTTGCCTTGTGTGAAAGTAATTGATTCAGCACCAGTTAGATAAATGAGATTATGTTAAAACTAAGTAACAGTGACATGGGGTTTATTTAGCTCATAAGCCCTTTTTTCATGCTCATTTCATTCTCATTTGTTTAAATTTAATGGGGTAGGTTTTAAGGTGTACACGTTTATACATTTTAGGATGTTTATATTAAGTTATGTAGTAGCATACATCAATTTGTTTCTACAGCTAGTCATATGGTATTCTGTGATATGACAGAATGTCACATACAACAGGCATTACCTTTGTACAACATTCTAGCACATATGACACCTCATATGTGCTAAAATGTTGTAGAAAGCTAATGCCTGAAGGAGTGATAAGAAATTATTTAAACTCATCTTTAGAGCATGTTTGTAAGAGACTTTTACACGCGCAAAATTATTTTTCTGTCACAGAGGGCAGTTAATAACATCTGTAAGAAGTATGACTAGCATGGTAGAGTGGTTTAGGTTTTATTTTTAAATGGCTATGTTCCCATGTCCAAAAGAAAATATAACTGGATACAAACTGACAGCTGACCACTCATGTAACATAATGCCTCTAGCAGCTCTGGTCCAGGAATATGCTTTGTCACAGGCTAGAAGTCCTTTGGATGTTCTATAGTTGCTGGAACATTTTTTAAATCTGCATTAAAGCTAAAGAGCATGAGTATAGCACAGGGTTTGAGGTGACAGCTCAGTCCCTTCCTTGCCTTGGCAGAAGAGACAAAGACTCTTAAAGAGGGGGGACTCTTAAAGAGACATTTTCTGGATAAACAAACCATCCATCTGAAAGGGGATCTGGAAAGACAAATGCAATGGGATGGTTCCAAACCACCTCTGGGCAGGGTGGCTGACATCTTGAGATCCCTTATCATCAGGCCCTTCCAAAGATCTGTCAGCACCATCCCTGCTAACAGCTAGACTCAGGAACTCTTATATATGTGTCAGCTTCTGGAAACTATTTGCAGGAGATTCCCTGTGACTTTATTGTATGTCTTGTGAATGGTGCAACACACTGCATGCAGAGGAGTAAACTGGTGCAAGGCTGGTGTGACAGCCACATAATAGCACAGCCACACCACATAATATCTTGGAATAACCAAAGCTTTCTGAGGAGCAATCCTCAAACAGTTAGCAGAGATACCTCCTCTGTTCTGTCCTGGTTGAGAGACTTCTTGCTGCTGAAAAGAAGAAAGCTGAGGAAGAAGTTCAGAGACTACACCAAACATGGTCTACATAGTTTAATTCCTAGTTCATTCCCTGTCTTTCTTTTGGACTGTTTCAACCAGGTATCTCCCAGACAAGTTTCTAGGAGGTTAGTCCTAGGCCAGTTTGAGGTGAGCATGCTGGTGCCAGCCAAAGTGGGATGCTTTGTTGTGCAGTTTGTGGTCAACAGGCAAACCAGGTAACCTCAGGGTTTGTGATTATGCATATGCCCTTTTTGATTAGTGACGCACTTTCCAAGATGAACTCCTTAAAGGTAAGATTTCAAACATCACAGTTTATTTTCCAAGCTAAAACCTAACAACAGTAAGTCTTTTTCTCAGGCCTTAACAGCAGCAAAACAAAGCTACTAGAAGTTTCTTTTCTAAAAGAGATTTGAATATTCACCTGGAAACTTCGGAAAATAAACATATTTTGTCTGGAAAAATAGTTCTCCAGATATTTGTGATGAACCAAACAAATTAATAAATTAAACAGTGCTAGAGAGTGAAGAAAGGAGGGAAGGAGGAAGGGGACGAGGGGGAGCAAATAATCAGAAGCAATGTATGCCTTCTTCCCTGAAGTACACAACTTCTAGTTTGAGTTCAAGAACTGCAGAGCTCTGGTTACTTGATACTTACTTTTGGTTGTATCTCAGTCACTGTAGAACCATCCAGGCGTCAAGGCCAAATATCTCCCAGTTTAGGATGAAGGATTAGGAGGCTTTTCACTGGAGTTGCAGTTGCATAATATTTTTGTGATTAGTATGAATTTTTAGATGGATATACAACAAGAAATGAACATAAAACATACCTAAGCACATCCTTTTGTTCTTTCCTCCAGCTTCCTTACTTTCTTCTCTGTGCCAGCAAAGAGGCATAATCTAAGAGGTGTTCCAGGCATGCAGAGTGTGATCTTCTTTGCTCAACATCCTGACCAAACCACTTAATATATTAATCCTTAAGCTACATGTATGGAGCTTGTTTCCAAATATTTGCAATGAACATACTACATAAACTGGTTTTCATGTGCTGAGGTATTTTTGACTAGTCTCTGAGATGACAGCTCTCTCTGGAAATATCATAACTGTTGCTAATTGGAAATTATAAGTTGTTTATTTAGATAGTATTAAGAACCTGGGATTTAGATGTCTTATCTGCTGTAACTTCTGCCCAAGCATGACTAGAAAAGAAAAAAAAGAAAAAGCACTTGATGATTCTTGCATCCTCTCCTGAAACTGGAGGCCGCAGCATCTGTCTACTGATGTCATTTTCATAAGCATGTGGAACAGCAGTATCGTAGTCCATCTCTGTCTAGCCCCAGTGTAAGTAGGAAAATGGGGGAAATTGGGGAAATTTGGTCATCATCATATGAATAGAGTGCATGGCATGAGGCACTTTTCTTGGACTTTGTGCTCCTCCATCTCCTTACTGTTCTGCTCACTAATTTCCATCATGTGCATAAACAGTGCTTTGAGTCAGGTGATTGATCATAATGCGTACAGCTGTATTTATACTTCCACAAAACTCTGACATTGACTTCTACAATCAGTAAAAGTGTTGGAATTCTCCCTGTCTACTAAAACAAATGCCTACAGGTGACAACCTGTATTTAGTTGTCATATCCTGTAATTTATTTGTAGTAAATTTTTCAAAAGTTACGTGGATTACGACCAAGGGCATACTAGCAGTAACTTGTCTATACCTAAACTTACAAAATACAGCTTCTTAGTAAACTTAGTCCAGGAAAAAAAGTGCATTTATTGTCTCAGCCAATCTAAACAAATCTAAGCCCATGTTGCTCCAAGGAAACAATTTTTCCTGTGCCACCAATAGGGGCTCTTTTGCTTGACTTGGCTTATTCTTCTGGCATATACAGCACATCTTGAAAGTTTGCTCAATATCTCTGTTCATCTGAGCCAATATAAAGCATTTCTGGTTCTCTTAGTTTTTTTCAATCCTTAAATAACCTGTTTGGTGTTTTATAAAAGCAGGAGTGCAAAAATATTCCTTTTTCGGTCCAAAATTCCATCTGAGTCTGAAATTCCCTCCTACAGTATTGGTAAGACCACCCTCTGCTAACTGCATTTGTTATTTTTAAAAGCTTTATCCTCAGCTAGTACTCAGCCTTGCTATATATTCTGCATAGGCAAGTGATGCTTAAAGATTTCTGTAAGGCTGTATAACTTTCCAAACTGAGAAGTATGGACTAGGAATCACTAAGGCTATGTCTAGATGATCAGGATTAGAAGTGCATCTACAACTGGGGTGATGGAGAGGCACAGCTTTCCTGGCTTACAGTGAAAGCTGGGAATGAAGACTGGGCAGAAGTTACTCTGCTTAAACAGACCATCATGTGGACATCTGGGACTACATCACCGATGGTAAATTGGACACAGCTTAAATGTTTCCTTTCTTCACCATACAGGTTTTAAAATCTACAAAAGAAGCAGCAGACCTGAGCCAGCCAAACAGTAAAGCTGACAGACTCAATGCACAAACTGTGGAAGCTGAAGGCTGTGATGACTTTAAAAGCTTATTTCTGCTGTCTTAATTCCATGTAGCCTGTTGTCCATGCAGATCTGCCATTTGCTCTCACAGACTTACTCCTATCTTTTTTTTTTTTTCCCACCTATCCAATTCCTCTCAGAACTCCACTGGAGAGATTTAAGCAACAAATAAAGCAAATAATAGCAATGCTAATTGCTATTACTATAATAGCAATGCTAATTGATATATTAATAGCAATGCTAATTGATCATATTTGCCACTACCACATTGTTTGCTGTGCTTGTATGTTCATCCTTTCCTCTGCCCTTTGTCTAACTTGTGTATGCTCTAAGTTTTGTGGTCCTGATATTTTCTCTGATTGTATATTTATACAAGTGTGGTAAATCAAATGTTTCTTAGTGGTTCTTAAGGCACAGTATGAGCTTCTATTAGGTCTGCACAGTATATGCATACCAAATTTCAAAATCAATGCATTTGAAAAATCAAACTTTGAGGGAGAGGATGAAGAGTCAGAGACTGTGATGACAAAGGGAAGCAGAATTTTGCTCTGTGTTGGATGAGACAAAGTTGGTTTTTTTGATATGTGTTCTTGTGTTTAGATACACATTGTTACACTATTTAGTCTTGAAAGACAGACTACAGAGCAGGGTTTCATGTTTAAGTCTACAGATAATTGCATTCTCCTTTGAAATTGAGTCCAAGATGTAGACTGTAATTTTAAAATTGTGGTCTCATGTTACACATATTATTTGTCATAATGTCTTGTATAGTGAATGATTTACTGCAAAGAAAAATGCTGTACATAAAAAGTAATTTGAAAATTACTCCATGCTATTTATTATATGCATTCTATTTTTCACCAACATAGTGGAGGCAGAGAGAGGTGGTATGTTCAGCCTCTGAAGAACTTGCAAGCTTTATATTGTAGTATCACAATCACTAGCAATGATTTCATTTTGACTGCACATTGGTCTTCTAAGTTAGGTGATTATTTTTTCTCCTACACATGACTATAATGATATGCTAACATAGATATATGTTAGAATCACTGAATCAAAGAGTAATTTAAGCTGCAAGAGACCTCTTGATTTTCTTTGATATATCACTCTGCTTGAAGCAGTGTCACCTTAGATCATGTTGCTCAGGATCTTGTCCACGTGGGTTTTAAATATCTCCAGTTCTCTGTATGACAGAGACAGGAACTTAGCCTCTAATTTGGACCTGTTAAATAATTTGTCCATTGGTGTGGCTCCTGACTTCTCATTGACAGTGTTATGACTCGGAAGAATATTTCAGTTTCGTTCACACCCCCTTTGCTGGAGGAAAGATGTCTAGCAGAGGATGAGCAGACCTTGGCAAGATGGACCCCTCTTGTCCAATGCTCTCAGACAAGGCTGTTTTGATGGTAACACAACTCTTTGTCTCACTTTGTCAGGAGGGCAGCCACAGACTTTGTTGTTGAGGAACAATTCTTGATGAGAGGGATGGCAACATCTAATGGCAGCATTATATTTTAGACTTGGGATGCTCAAAGCGCCTCCAAAACTTGAAGTTAGGAATGGGAACATAAGAAGTTCTTAGGGGGGAGTTCATTCATGCCCTGCAGCAGCACCATGGCCTCATCAGAACCTTTCTCTCATGGATAGGAAATGGCTCTGGGGTGCTGTCCACCCCACAGCAGTTTGGAGAAAGTTAACTCAGCTGACTCAGAGGGAAGGTAAGGCAAGACCTTTCTCCTGTCCACCCTGTTTTGGGCTCTTGGCTTTCCTGAAGCAATAAGTACACCTTCCTATTGTGCCTATATGACACTAAAGAGACACTTTCCCTCAGATTTCCCTGTTTTAAGAGCTAAAACTGTGTGAATCAGTAGAGGCATCACTTCCTGATCCTGCAGAGCATTGATGATCAATGAGATTCATGAATGTCACGACCATGTGCTTGTCCAGTTAATCCCATGGTTACCACCATCTGGAGGCTAATCCTGTGGGATGTTGCACAGTCTGGAGATGCTGGGACACAGACCTGTCTCTTGGACTCTAGCACCTCTCTCTGTGTAGGGTGTGGCCTGAGGCATAGGCATGTTCCATAGCTAATTCTCCATCCAAGATGTTGTGCATATTTCGGAAATACTGAAACTTCCCTCAAATTCCAGCTTCTTTGCTGGCTTCAGATGATGTTTTCTGAATTTGATGTGGTGAAACCATGAGTGCTGATCTCCTCTTGGCTCCAGCTGCCACTTCTTTAAATGCTGTTTGGCACCATTTTGTTCAGCAATGGACACAAACAAGACAAGTGCCTCACAATCTAACACAGGAATGTATTGTAGCACGTTGCCAAGGTTGAGGCATGTCGTTTTGGTGTATAGCATGAGAATCAGGAAGGGCATACAAGGCCATGAAGCCTACAGGCTGAAGAAACCAGCTCTGCCAGGGTTTATTTTTATGTTTTATATAGGAACAAAACTCTGGCGTTCACTGTTTTCCAGTTCATGCTTGCACTTTTTTTTCACAAGTAAACTCTTTAGGCTTCAGCCCTTCCAACACAACCCCACACGGAATACTGGATGGTAAACAGCATGCATATGGCCAGGAAGATCAATAGACTGAGACTGGAATGTGAAACATGGGATACAGCAACATGACAATAAAGATATGTGGGAGAATTTGTTCCCCATTGCTACAAAAATAGGACACTATTTGGAATTAAGCAGTGGCCAGGACTCCTCTATATTCAGTGCTCTTCCAAAAGGACAGAAAACACAAGTCCTGTCCCAAAATTACCTGAGAAAGTAACTGAGATAGGAGTATCTATCCTATGATAGATATGAAAATAAGGTGGAAAATAAGCTGTGACATATTATCCACCTTAATACGCAAGCTATCTCCTTGATTATGTAAGAGACTGCAGAAAATTTCCCAGTACTGGATTCAGCCTATGTACTACAGAGAATATCCTTTTTTCAGGCAGTCATGAAGTGGAAGAAAACAAGTAAGTATTTCAACCTCTTATCAGTACAGAAGCACTGACCAGTAAATTAAAAATTTTGAGAGTTTCTCTGCAGGAACATGATTTGTTATGGCAGAAAAAGCATGCTTCAAATGAAAAAGTAATAGTAGCAACACATGTCAGTGATAAATACAAGACAGAGAGAATATAGAAAAGCTGAGCTGTGAAGAATCAAGAAAATAAATGTTTGTGCTCATGCTATAAAAAAATTATTTAAAGTGGCTTGGAGAAGACAAAAGTTAAGTTACCTGATTTCAAGTGGTTAACCTCAACATTTAACAAGCATTAGTCTAGGAAATCCCACCTCCCTTAACAAAAGCCAGTAGTCGAATGAATTTCTGTCAAAATCCAGCATCTAATACCAAAAAGTGTTAACTGCTTCAACCAACAAATAAATCAACCTACAAAAATATTTTCCAACTACTGTTTTTTGGAATGACTCCCAAATATATTAATGGCATGAGTTCTTTCAACTTGAGTCTTTTGGAAGGACTCCCAATAAAGTTTATGACACAAAGTTCTTTCAACTAGTGTCTTTTGGAATGTGTCCTCGTAATATTATTGTAATGCCCTCAACTCATTCATCTTTGTAACATCATAGTAATTACACATTCATTTTCCTATATATTGAACTAACTACCTTTCTTTGTAATAAAGTAAAACTTTAGGTAATTAAACAGTGTTTTGATTTAAACTATATACATATAATATATGCAGTGTTTACAGCCAAATATAGAGAACTGAATTAGTAAAACAAAAATTTCATTAAACTGAAAAAATTGAAATTTTCAGACACAGTATATGCTTTAATCATCAACTCTATTATAGGAATCCAGGTATTCAGAATGTGATGCAAAGACTACTTTCATAATTTACCTAGTTGAGTTGTCAAGCTAATTAACATAACAAAATAGTCTGGCTTTTTTGTGTGGCTACATGGAAAAGAGTCATAAATGACAATATATCTTTTAACCATTTTAAAGTGCCTATCTCTGAAATGCCTAAGTTGTTATGAGGTGAACTTATTCTTTGATGTTGATGAAGTTGAACCTTTTGGACTCATCCAGACGGAGTAAGTTGTGATTTACTGTGGACAATTGTAACTTGCCTCTTTATACTCCCTGCCTAAATCACACCTACTGAGAACAGACTGCTCATCTGTCTGGGTCGCACTTGGGACTTCAATGAAACACCAACAACTGACCCAGGCCAGGTTTTTCCTAAACATTTACTTGCTCTAATTGCTCTGCCCTGGTGTGGGGTCGTCCACAGACCACTGTCTGTGGGTAGTGCCCTTCATGGGCATGTCCCCCCTGGCGCAGTTTTATCCATGGGCTCCAGTCCTCTGGCAAGTAGGATTCTTCTTTGAATGCATCTCCCCCTGTGCCCTTCACAATGTGCCCTTCTCTGTCCCTCCTCCTGTATCTTCACATGTCCCCTCCTGTGCCTCCTTTTGGGTCTTCTTATATGCACTTTGGGCATCTGGCAGCTCCGCTCCTTTCCCTTTCCCTTTCCCTTTCCCTTTCCCTTTCCCTTTCCCTTTCCCTTTCCCTTTCCCTTTCCCTTTCCCTTTCCCTTTCCCTTTCCCTTTCCCTTTCCCTTTCCCTTTCCCTTTCCCTTTCCTTTCATCAGAGCAGAGGCACTGTGTGTTCCTCTGACCAGCTAAGGTTTTGGCACAGCTTGGATTGATTGTTGAGCTGGCTGTGATGGCACAGGATAGTTCATGGCCTTTTCCCATTCAAGTCACTCCTGTAGCCTTCTGCCAACCCAGACCTTGCCAGTTATGCCCACTACACACCCCCAGGAGGGAATTTGGCCTAGTTCTGCTCACACAGGCTCATACATACATGCATTTATATGCACCCACGTGCTCTTGGCAAAGCAATTCCTGCTCACACAGATCTCAGACATGCCCATGGGCACTGAGGTCACCCAAAATGCTCTGCCTTGGTCCTGCTGGTCACTCAGTTTCTGAGGCAGGCCAGGATGCCATGGATGCCACGGGCCTTCTTGGCCTCCTGGGCACACTGCCAGCTGATGATCAGCTACTGTCAACTGGCATTCCCAAGTCCTTTTCTGCCAGACACCTTTCCTGCCACTCTGCCCTGAGCCTGTAGCTCTGCAAGGGATTTGTGACCCAAGTGAAAGTTCTGATACTTGGCCTTTTTTAACCCCGTACAAGTGGCCTTGGCCCCTCAATCCAGCCTGTTCAGATTCCTCTGCAGAGCCTTCCTGCTTTCCAGCAGATGAACATTCCCACCCAGCTTGGTGTCATTTGTGAACCTACTGAAAGTGCTCTCAATCCCCTCATTCAGATCACCAATAAACATATTAAACAGGCCCTAGAACTGAACCCTGGAGTTCACCCATTTATGATCAACTACCAGCTGGATTTAATGTCATTTACCACAATCATCTGAGCTCATCCAGCAAGCCAGAATATCCATCCAATAAAGGATGAAGATTCTCCTCTTTTGCTCACCTATTTATAGAAACGTTTTAAATTGTCTTTTATGGCAGTGACAGCATTAAGTTCTAGTTAGGCTAAAAAAAATTAAAATCTTTTGCCTGCGTAACCTCATAGCATCCTTATCTAGACTTAGTTTTTTTTACAAGCTGTATGTAATTCAGCCATATGGACTTCCAAATAAGGTATTTTATTAGTAGGAAGGGTTAGATTGTTTAGAAACATGAAAATGCATGTAGGACTTTTAACCTTGAGGTCATTGGTTTGAGCTTGGTCCAGCCTGATAAGAAACCAAAAACATTAATTCTGTATGTTCTCATGCAACTCTTCCAAACAAGTATTTCCTAAAGTATAAGACGGAGGTTATTGCTGTTGTTTTTCCTTCTTTTTCCTGCTTTCCCTTCTGAGTTCAAACTTGAACACCGCCTGGTAAGATGGTCTGCTTTGACTTTTTGAAGAAGTGCAGCAAATGTTCTTCTGTAGAAAGTATTTCTTGTTCTCACATACATATTGTACGTGAATAATGCAATTATAGTATAATAATTACCCAGTTGACTTCACTGAGTAAGAAAGAGATACTTAAGTGGCCTTTCTGCTAGATGTTGTTCACTGTGAACATCCTTTTGTCCAGGCCATATGTTCTGGGTTTATTTCACATAAATTCAGTTATCCAGTTGAATCACATAATTTAAGGGAGGGTTTCTCTAAGCCCTACCATGCTGAAGACAGAAAAGCACCAGGTGAGCATGTCTGAAGTTTTATGTGTACCACCTTTTCTGCAATAGCAACACATTTGTGCAATTTTGTTAAATACATTTTGAGAACTGGTATAGTTTGGTATTGTGCTTAGGTGCAGAAAGGCACACGATGCATTAGAATGTTCACACTGAGATTTGAGATGCATTCACCTGGATTCAGGTTGAGTTTTAATGCCAAGGTTCAAAAGAAAAATTAAGGATGCAACAGACAGCTGATGGGCCTTGCAAATCTCTAATTCTATTAGACTTGCAGTGCAGGGTTCCCTAAGAACTGAAAACTCAGGATCCCACATAACCTCAGAAGTTTCCCAATCTAACCTGTGGGAACCTGAGCTCCAGGAGGCTGATTTACCATGATCAGGCTGCTTAACACACCTGGGGAGCACTAATTTCACTTGACAACACACAAAGAAGGTGGTGGCACTGCATAAAGACTATTTGAGGCTGAAGATATCTTTGGGATTTGGGTCCTCTGTTACTGTCACTACTTCCAGCTTCTTATGCTTTTGGTGGCTTCTTCTCTCTTCACTGTGCAATCCTGGGTTAAACACCAATATTGAAAAGAACTGCAGCTTTCTTATTAGCCGCATGCATACTGTCCAGGCTGTCAGATTTTCTAGGATTCACTGAATAGTGAATGGCATCACAGAGCTAACTGTCCTTATCTTTTCTACTGTTATTCTAGATCCTTCATTTTTGACACCTGTTGCACTATGGATGGTGCTTTTAATTTACAGTGGGCCATATTTTTTAATAACACTTATGGGTGTTATTAAAGGGTGTATTTCATTGTTACTGCCACAGTGATTGTTGTATATTCTCCTTGTTTCTGAAACAAATACTGTACACAAGTCCCATTTCAGAAAAACTGTTCTCCCTGCTTCCACCAGTTAGACCAGTTAGACCTTCTTACACCAGAACTCACCACTGCTTTGATCAAGGTTTTGCTTAATCTTGAGCCCGTTTTTCCCAGCTGATACCTGAAATACCAGTACTAGGGGTGACTAGCCACTCAAACTGCTTGTGAGCCCTAATCCAAATAAAATTTGAGGAAGAGACTGTCAGCAATATCTATCTAGGTTTTCAGCTCCATTTTTTTCATGGTCAGCAAGCAGCATAGACACAGTGCTGATGTGAGTTGATGCTGATCTCTTAGTCCAGCTTGTATCTCCATATTGCTCGGTCTCTCTGGAGCAGCTGAGTGTGTCTGCACTACTGTTTTCCTAAGACCGTGTGAAGGCATTAGCTTTCTACTCCATAAAAATGCCCACAGTGTTCAGCTGGCCTCCTTTTGTCATTTTAGCAGCTGAGTGGAGGGGAAGCAGAATGAAGAAGAGAATACCTCCCTTAGTGTCTGAGCAGCCAAGTGAATGGGGTGTGTGTTACTCACGACTGCCACCAACAATGGGGTACTGTTGTGTTACCAGAGCCTGTGATATTTTCAGAGATGTGAAAATGACATTTTATTTTGGCATAGCAGCAGAAATATATCCTTTGAATTGCTTGTACTTTCCCCCATCACAAATATTGCTGATACAAAGGGGGAATAATCAGATTCTTGTGGGATTTGCAACCATTAATAGAGAATTCACATAAATCTGCCTGTGAGATTTCCAGCATTGGTGGTGCCTTGTATGCAGCTCTGGGAATGATGGGGAGGGCTTGAACTGGACATGGGAAAATGGCATCAAAAGCCCTGTCTGTGCAGCAGCCTTTGGTTATTTTATAACCCTATTGGAGCATTGCTTTAGATGATTGTAATATGTGTCTATACCTGTCATGGCTTGATCTCAGACAGTGAAGATTTTGAGCTGTATTTTAATCCTGATCACAGTACTGAGCAGTTATTGCATTCTATAGCATTACTTCCATGTGCACAAGCATTCAACTTCACATCTGTATAGGTGGCATAACAAGTTGTTTACCATGATTGCTGATTATACTTGAGATGATCTCATATGTTTAGTGCTTCAAATGCTCTTTTTGTAATTGAGTCTTCTTCCCTTCTATCCCCAGAAGGAAGCATGATGTTGAGTATACGACAGGTAAACCACTGCCAAATTGCATTTTTCAGCTGGAACTGGCTGCCAACACTCATTTTTCAGAACTATAAGCTGTACCTCTCAGTCACAAAATAATCTTCACATTAGGGCATGGGAATGGTTCAGACAAAGAGTCTGTCCAGCACAGTACCCTGCCCTACCAATGTCCATGCCCATGTCTGGACATGAAAGGAAGGAAAAATTGGGCAAAATTTTGTCAGTTCCTAATACCCCTTCTACGACTAAAAGCAGTACACAATATTTATTCAAGTTGTGACTGAATGGTGGATTTAAACAAAGACATAAAGATTTTCCTCTTATGTCTGGTTATGCTTTCCTAATGTTTTCTGATATTCTACTTGGTTTTTGAACACTAAGTTGCTGCTTTCACAGTGCTACCTAGCCTAAGCTTTTCCTTTCTGCAGAATCTTTCTGCAGAATACATTAACTCATGTAGTACAATTTTTTACATGTGACACCAGGTCTGTTTTTCCAAATGGTTTTCCTCATGACTTCACATTTATCTGCATTGAATTCCAACTGTGATTTTACTGCTTAGTCACTCAGGACACTTCTCTTTGCTTTCACTACCTTGAACGACTCAGTATCACCCCCAGGCTCCACCAGGGCACTGTTGGCTCTCTTTGCGAGGCTGTTTAGAAAACATCTTGCATTGCACACACATGACCAAATCTGGCTGGCTCTGAGACTGTTACCTTCCTTGAATTGAGGATCCATCCAATAGCTGGAAGAACTTTACTTGCAGGGAAGGAGTGTCCTCTACTTACTGTGAACTAAGCCAGTAGACGTGCACTGCACTGTTCTTGATATGGAAGATTTAGAGGCTCTAAGAAAAAGATGGGTTAGATACCTTTTCCTGGATAAGCTGCACATGAGCAATCTTGTCTTAAGCTTCAGCATTCAGATATTCTTAAATAGCTACGGTTGAGACCTTTTGACTGTCCAGAAGTTTTTTAGTAGAGTTTTTAGTATATCAGCATAACGTGCAGCACTGGCTTGACAGTTGTTGTGATCTCCCTTTTCATATTTGTGTGTCTTTAGTTTTCATCATCCCTTTATGAAGTTCTGAAGCGACCTAAATGACTCATTGGGCCATGATGGAAAAGTCTACAACTTCCTGCCCTGAGCAGCAGTGCTGGAGAGTTGTGTATGATTCATACTGGACATGGTCCCAAATTCGTTGAAAATATTGCTAGAATTCTAAAAGTGGCAAGTTATTATGGGGGCCTGGACCCTGCCAAAGGCTGAACTGAGGAAGCTGTGGCTCAGCTAGTGTTGAGTCAGCTGTCATCAGTAGAGCATTCCCATTTTACACCATCTGACAGCCCCATCACAGCTATCAGCTTGCAGACCCAAATGCGATAGGATTGGAAGCAATCACCGTAAATTACTGCTTTGTGCAGAACAATCGGGAGGATCAGCAACGGATGTGCATAGGTAGCATGGAAAGAATTAGGCAGCAGGACAAAAAAGTAAAAACTATGGCAAAATGATGATCATATCAAATTATCAAGATAATATATCTTACTGGCGTTTACTTTCCTTTGTCAAACAACAGTTTGTTTTACAAAAATGTTGTCTGGCATGCAGGAATATTCACCATCTCGTTAGATTATTTGATTCTTTGCAAGGAGAGATTATTCTGTCTGCCTTGTTTGAATTAATTTTCTATTCAGTATGGAAACAGTCTCCCTGGATCTGGGTTAATCCATCTTCTGGTGGACATCATGAAATCTGAATGAACCCAAAAAAGAACAAATTGCAGCGGGCATGTAACAAGCCCCTCTTCTTTCTGTTAAACCTCTGTTAATAACGTGTGAAGGAGTGACAACAAAGAGCTTCTGTCCTCTTTATAAAAGACCCTTAAGGGCAGAGGCAGGCTGTAAGAAACTATTCTTTTGCTAATGAAAGCTGAATTACTGAGAATGCTCAGTGTTAAAAACCCACGAAAAGGATCTTGTACATGGAAAGGAAGTATTTCCTTGGATGGCTTTCTAATGACTGTCAAACATTTGCAGGCATCACACAAAAGGAAGCATTGTGAAGACAAGGCACAAGCAACCTACTGCGAGTGCTAGGGTTGCATCTGCCAGTAGCTGAGAGCTGTAAACTCTCAAGTAGTCCCACAAATTAAAAATTACCTCCCGCTTCTCAATTTTCTTTACTCACTTCACTCTTCCTACTTGTGTTTCTTTTTTTTTTCCTCTCAAGGGTATCTTGGTTGATAATGATTTTATCAGAAAAATGTTAGAGACTTTCAAACACATACAAGTCTTTGAGTTTTATAAAAGACTTTTTCCTATTAAGTTGTTCACTTGTTCAAGATCCTTACATTTCTGTGTCACCATAACTCTCCCCTCAGCTGAAAACATACCCGTTAATATACGTGCTACATGTAAAAATTACTTGTGACTTGAAGAACATTCTTGCTCATAGCTATACATCTTTTATGTGACCCAAAGGATAATAACTTTTCCTGTGTTTTAACACATATTCCAGTGTCTACTTTAAAAGAGGCAATTTAGTCCTAACCAGATACTTTTAATACTTTTAGAAAATTCAGCAAAAATATTACCTCCCTCTATTCAATTCTAACTAGTATTTTGTTTTTTCCCTCAAATACAAGGCAGGAAAAAAACAAAAGAATTCATGATTCGATAATTACATCATGTATAACTTACTCTCATAATAAGTCTCCATAGCAGTTATATATTGTCAATAACACAGAGAATTAACAGTTAAATTGTGAGGAGGAAAGATCATTCCTGCAGCTCATGTTGCATGCTAGACTCAAACAGGTGTCCCACACTTTTTTCAGCACTATGATGACATCAAGGAACAGATTTTTGAGGAGGAACTTCTGTACCAATGAAATACTTAGAAATGAGGCAATATTTTTATACTGGTGTAAATACTGAAAGCTGTGTGTACATTAAGATTTCTTTTTGTTTGGTTGCTTTTTTCCCTTAGAATAATTTTATTAGTAAAGCTCTGTGGGCAAAATTTTAGATATGGATATGGATGATAGAAAGTTTTTCTGTCAGTGTGATGTCTCAGCTGAGCTGGGGGTGGGGGGGAAATCATACACCTTAAACTCATTTATCTGTCCACACAATGTGCAGCTCTAATCTTGGCTTAGTGAGCATCATTAAAGTAGGCGTGGTGGACATACTGGTGGAAAAACACTTTCAGTATTTTGTTTTGCTGAAATATCTCTGCTAGCAGAGCAAATTCACAGAGCCTCTTCAGTGGAGAGAAACAGGTTTATAGTACAGCTAATTATGAAGCATTCACTGCAGGAAAAATGCATAGAGATCATATTACTATTCAAAGTTATATGCCTTAAAAAGCAACATGCCTAAAAGCACTACAGAGTTTCAGTGAACAAATTATCTATGTGCGCCTCACGCACTCCTGTTTTTAAAAGGGTAAGTGCAATCCTTACATGTATGGACACCAAATTATTAGAGAGGATTTGCATCAAATACTAAAGAAATGATGAAGTTCTACCAGAGCTGGAATTGGAATAATATGTTTAGTAATAAGGATAATTAATCATAACAACAACCTAACAAGACATGTGATTATATCTCTGTAATTCAAAATATGTGTATAAAACCAGTTGCTTTTCCCTGAAATAGGTATTTTTGAGTTTAAAGAAAAAATTAGTTTTCGAAACCATCATGTTATGCTCTTGTGTCTAGCCTTAGAAATGTAACTGAACACCATCACACTACAGGTGGATTGCCTACTTTCCAGGCTCTTATAGTTTTAAAACCTCCCCTGTAAGGGGTGAGATATATCTGCCTTAATTATAGACACCTAAACATGAGGTAGTTGAGTTATCCATTAAACCAGTTTGATCAATGGCAAGACATAAGCATCAGAAGTAAGCTGTCCATCTCAGCTGAAAACACACATGTAAGAGAGATCAGATGAATTGCCCTCTGGAGGTGACTCTTTTACACTGTAAAGGGAACTTGAAGGAGTAGATTCCAATATTTAGGCAAGTTCATTAATGCAGATGAATCCCTTCAGAGATGTAGATTTAGCAGAATGAAGGGCTCCAAGATTTTACATCTTAAATATTTTCTTTAACTTTTCTAAAAGTATAAAAGATACTCTGCTCTCAATAGGAAAGAGACACAGGTATATTTTTCACAGTAAGTTGCACTGATTGCTATCCTTCACCTCCCATTGCAGCAATATCTACCTCAGGAACACGCATTCATAATTTTTTGTCTGTGAATGACATAAAGGACAGAGACACTGAGGATTAAAGGCTTGATTTAAATCCCATTAAAATGGGAGAGACTTGCATTGACTTTAATGGGATTTAGATTGAGGGCAGAGGAGGCTGAATGCTGAACTGCTGTCAGGTTTGAAGTACAGGGGGTATTAAAGGGCAAACTAATAATGCTTCTGTTAAATGTTAAGTACCTGCTCTTCAGAGAGACTTGCCAAACTAGTAATTCAGTCTCTTTCAGAATGACTCAAGTGACTCAGCAAGCAATAAACAAAATTATTAACGTAATTGCTACTTGTCTTCATGTCTTCCAATCTTTGTTACATTCTAATAAAGTAAGATAGTGTGTAAGACATGATGTGTTCGCTAAATACTACTAATAATTAATTTTATGTAATGGCTTTTGCCATCTGACATGTCAAGGAATCTCTATCTTGTATTGATGCATTACTTGATCCATTTACAGGCCAATGAGAACATGTAGGGCTACATTAAGCCTACCAGTTGAGGTACCTGTGATTCCTGTGGACTGGAAGCCTTTCTATATCTGGAAAGTCCTTAGCTACCAGCACGAAATGAAGATAAAATGAGGATAAAGCCCTCTGCAGTTGATAGATGCCTGTGCTCCACTGAGCACATGGAAAACACTTGCCCAGCTTCACTGTGTGAACATAGACAGGACATGGAACTCACGAAATAGGAAATGGGAGCTTTGTTTTCTGAGTCATTCTTTCTGCAAAGAGCTTTGAATCCTTAGTTGCTATTTTATATAATCACTGCCGAAGTAAAGATGCAGGGATGGTCCTCATTTGCTGTTAAAGCTGAATCTCTGTGCAGGGATGAATGTATGAGGCCACAGGCACAAACTCAAACATCAGGAAACACTACTCTTGTTGTGAGGAAGACTGAGCACTGGAGCAGGCTTCTCATAGTGGCTAAAGAGTCTCCCCCACTGGAAAAGCTGTCTGGACATGGTCCTGGGCAACCAACTTTAGGTGGTTCTGCTTGAGCAGGGGTGGTGGACCAGATGACCACCAGGGTCCCTTCCAAATTTAATTGTTCTGTGATTCTGTGATGAATGGCAGTGTCTGCGAGGAAATGGGGGTGTCAGCCAGGTCACTGCTTCTGAATCCTTGGGAGAAGAGAAATTTGGGGAAGAAGGGCATCCTGGCTTCAGCTCAGTTCTGCTGGGACTGCTCAACCACTTTTTTTAAATAAAGGGATTACAACAAAGCTTGATGCATGCATCATAACTCAAATTCCTCTGGGGAACATTTGCATCCCTGATCTAGGGAATGTCCCAGGAATGTGAGTGTTCTTTGTTTCCCAGGAATGGAGAAGGGGTGGAGCGGCACATCCACAACTTCAAGCAACCTCTTCCAGTGCCTCACCATGCTCAGAGTAAACCCAATATCTAATCTAAATCTACCCTCTTTCAGTCTGAGCTGTGAAAGTAAACATGAAACATGCTGCAAATAGGACATGTTCTCAGTGAACCTCCTGTGCAGCTGACCTCTAGTCATGCTGCAAACAAATCCAGTTTATGTAGACAGGAGATCAGGATATTATTCAGGATTTCCACACTGAATCTTAGATAGCTATCAAAAATTCTCTTAAATCTACCTAATAGATACATTTTAATCTATCTAAATTAACTTTCCAGGCAGAAAATGAAGCTGTGTGAAGAAATATGGCCATTGACAACTGTGTGTATTTTCAGGAGTTCTGAGGAACAGTAAAAATCCTGCACACTTCTCTGTTGGCTGCCTGGACCAGGCAAAAGCTGAGTGCAATGGATAGCCTGGGAAGGGATGGTTCTCTGTCCTGGAGTGAGAATGTTGTCTGCTTGCCTGTGGTCTGCTCTCTGTGACCTTAGTGAAAGACCAGATGCCAACACAGATAGGGCTTTGCTGGTTTTAGAGGTGATAAGAGTGTTGTTTCCCTTGGTGGCTGAGGCTGGATTTTCCCAGACGTTTTGTGTGATGTTCTGCAGAAATGTGTACACATATGGATTGGCTACATTTAGAATCTGGGACTGAAAACATCCATTATACTCTCAAATTAAGTTAATTAATCTATTTAAAAGAGCCCAAAGAACCTGTAGACCAAGAAGTCATAATGTTCTCCACTGATCTTAAAATTTAAAATGTTAAATAAAATTATTTAAAGAAAAAGAACCCGCATGTACAGTTCTAGGTTTGATATTTTAGACATGTTTCATTGTTTGTTTTGCTTTAGAGATAATATCTGGTACTGGAAATGAAACTGAATTTAAACAGTTTTCTATGTGCCCAAAATATTGCACACACGCTCCCCCTCGACACATTTTAGAAGATCTTCTAAGTGCAGAAAACAAAAAAAAGCATAATTACATTGACAGAAATCCCAGATTTACAAAGCAATGTTTTGCATGACATTTAGGTAGACTCTGTCTTATTTACAGTTTGTGTTAAGAAAAGTATAAGATGTTTTCCATCAGCAATTTTAGATTCGTGTGCATCTGTGTCAATGTTAACACTGATGTATCTTTGCTATCTATGCCATCTTAAAAAAAAGCTGTATTTAGAACTATTATCTAGCATGTCTCACAAGCTGCAGCTTAATGGGTTTCTTCTCTTTTTACACATAACAAGAAATACAAAGAGTGATCCAAAATAATTTGATTTCTGAATTAAATACTTCTGCTGACTGACTTGCCATGACCTTACTGTCCTTGTTCTAAATAGAGACTTGAATAGGTCCTATTTAGTCTCAGACAGCAAATCCAGCTTTTTTGTGATGACTTTTGAAATGTATTGATGAGGTATTCTTTCTGGTGAAGAAAGACTTCATCGGCTTTTTTCTTTACATTCAGGGCTTTGCAAAATTTAGCAAGAAAAGAAAATCATGAATGCACTCAGTGCTTGTGCTAGCTAGTGACTGTTTCGTGTCAAATGCAGACATTGGAGTAGGAATGAGAAGCCCATATTTGTGAGTGAGTGTCCTAATTGCTGGAGAAGAGTAATCAGCTTTCTGCTGTTTTCCAGACTAATCAATCTTGGCTGCACTTTTGATTTGTGTACGGTAGCACAGATGAACATCAGGGACAGATAAGCTTTGTTTCTTGACATAACAGCCTGCAGCCTGATGTTTAGTACATGTTTTCATGTTTTAGAGGTGAGGAAAGGCAAACTGACATTTGAAAACAGTGTTGTCAACCACTGCTCTTTAGAAGGTACTGTCTCTTGAGTTGCTTTACAAAGGGTTGAGAAAAAATAAGGCAGTGAATAACTTTTTTTTTTTGAATAATAAATACCATTTTTTGCATAGCAAATGCCATGGTTTTGAATTTTAGAAGGAAGGTGGTCATGACTGGTGTATTCTTCATGGAATTTATGTCTTAGAAGTGTGTTATGTGTGCACAGAGTCTACCTGCCAGACTGGGTTTCTTGGAAAATAGGCATAATTTAAAATCCCAATTATGTGTATACATGAGATATACGCTGAGCTGCTCAGCTGTGCCAAAATAGGAGAAATCTTGTGCTTGCTTAGATGCAGGCTGTCACAGGACATTCACTGGTGTAGATGTGGGACTGTATCCAAAATGTCACTGCCCAACTATAAAGCTGATTTTTGGGTCAGTAACTGCGGGGGAGGAAGGGTGGGTGGGGAGGGGATCAGTGGGAGATGACCCAGAGACCTCAAGAAGGTGTCTCACCATGCATTACGCTGAGAACATCAACTATGCCACAAAAAAGGACACTGGGGAGAGCAGGCAGGACATCTCCAGCTGTTCTGGCCACTGGTGTTTAGGAAACTGAAGACCTCTGCTGGGGCCTTAGCATGGCTGACACCATTAATCTGCTCTTGGGCTCCTGGTTCCTAGCACGCCTCAATGTACCAAGTTATGCTATGGTTACAAAACCATGGATCTAGCTTTGGCCCTTAGACCTTGGGCTTGCAACATATTTCCACAGCTTCTTAAAGCAAATGGGTTAAATCCCCCTGATTTTAATCCAATTATTCCTGTGTCTAAAATGAGTTATGTTTTGAAGGCTTCCTGTGACAATACGTAGACCTAGTCTGACTCGTTCTTCCTCTTTCAATTTTTCTTTTAAGTATCCTAAATGATGGTTGTCACTAGAACCAGGAATCCAGACACATTGACATCAAAAGCAATTGTAATATGTATGTGGCAACAAGGGTGGGGGGAAGAGTGGAAGGAAGAGGAGCACTTTGAAGATGTCATGATAACTCAGGCATGTTTAGATTCAGTAAGTAGGTGTGCCTTTTTCTGTATCCTGCTCATCTGCAGAGTAGGATGTTTGAAGAGAGGGTAAAATGAAATGTTATTTCCAGTAAAGGGGAGGAGATTTAACAATGGCAAAATCATTATGAAAAAAACCAAGTGGTGGAGGGAACGCTAGAATTTTTAGCCAGGAAATAACTGGGAAAAAAGGTGTATGTATTTGAAAAAAGGAGGAAATTTGCCGATTTTTTGGTTTTCCTAAGCACTGATGTTTTAAATTTATTTGTGACTGAATTTTTATAAAAATGTTGCAATAAATATAAGGCTGGACCTGAATAATATTTTCTCCTATTAGTTTGGTAATTTGTCAGCAATGTGATAGAAATGTAAATGTAAATGTACATGTAAATTCAACCTATGTTTGCAACTAGCAAAATTTGGTTGTTTAGTTGGGAACAGATGGATGGACACTGTCCATCTCTTGAGATTTTGGCAGAGGTATCACACAGGAGCCGTGTGCTGAGGTGGCCTCTGGTGTATCCCACAACCAGAGGACCAGTCATTAAGCCTCCCCAAATTCTGCTTGCTGTGCTAGCCCTCATGGTCCCAACAAAATGAGAGCCCTGATGGAGGTGCACAGCAAGGGCTTAGCAAAGGCTCTATATCATGTCTGCTGGGAGTGTGGGAGAAACCATTTCCCAAGTGAATATCAACCACAAAATTGGTGTCTGTGATCAGTTGGACACGCCATTCAACAAAGCATTTGTAGCAACAGGGCAGTGGCACATTAAAGGCCAGGAGCTGTGATTTTGCACAGTGACAATGCCCATGTGGAGAGTTTCTTCCAGCTCTACAATTCTTCAGCCTTTCCAAGTCTGCTGGCAAGGTGAGGACAACCAGAAATTACCACAATCACTGATGGAGTGTTTGTGCACTTGGCTCCAGGAGTACAGATATCCAGTGGGACTGCAAGGAAGGGATACAACTAGTTCAAGAGCAGCTAGCAGCTACAAGAGTAGTTTTTATTTTTCAGATGTTTTCAGGGCTTTATCCATTAAAAAAAATTTAAAAGTGCTTCTACACTTTTTTTCCTCTGAAAATTAAGGGTTTCTCCCATAATCTACATCATGAAGCTGCAGCTTCAACATAGTTCCCTTTTCTAAGATGGTCTTGACTCTCGCCACTCATCTGGCTGAAACCCCATGTTTGGAATATTATAAGAACTTTTCATTCTCACATGTGAATAATTGAAGTATTTAAGAGAAAATGAAACAGTGTTAGTAAGACAATGAAAGAAAGTATCAAAATATCCCAGTTATCTAGAGGTAAATAAGGTATTTAAAATACCAAAATGAATTTAAAATAATTTGTTTAACAATTGCATATATATATATATACATATATTATATATATATGAGTATAAAGTTATGTGCTGGGAGGTGGGAGTTCTGCCACCTAACGTTAAAAACATTCATTTGATTGGTGCCAGATCAGCCTTTCCTAGTTTTACTCCAAGTATTGCCTATTTGAATTTGCTCTAAGTATTTCCTGGGCTGAAGATATAGACACACCAAGTTCCAGTGGTCTGTTTCCCTCCAGCTAGCTGTTTGTTACCACTTTTATGCCATTTACTGCCCTATATCCAGCCCTAAAGCAATTTGTGAACTCATTTTGGGAAAAATTGATTGGGTTAATTTCGTTAGTTTAAGCAGTTTACCTGGTTTGCTTTGTCTGAAGTGGATTAGGAAACCCTAATATAAACTGTTCTTCTGGCAGAATTGTAGAAAACCTGAACTCTTTGGCAGTGACTTCCGTAGCAAGACCTCTCTCAAAGGAGCAGGCCAGGGCAGTGATCTCCAGGGACAACTCCTCAAAGCACAAGAGGGACCATCCGGAGGTGCAGGAAACAGCAGGTGTGGCAGGCAGCCAGCTCGGCTGAACAGGGAACTCGAGCTCCTGGCTGAGCTCAAACACAAAATGGGAATACTCAGAAAATGGAAGTGAGGATCAGCTAAGGTGTATGGAAATTGTAGCTTGAGCTTGAAGGGGTGAAGTCATGAAAACACAGATTGGGCTGGAGTTTAAACTGGTGAGCGATAGGAAAGGCAATGAGAAGGACTTCTACAGGTACACTGGGAGCAAAAGGAAAACCAACAAAAATACAAATCCCCCACTAAATAGGATGGATGACTTAATGCTGAAGGATAAAGACATTGACAGAGTGACTTGGTTCTTACTGGCTAGGTCTGTTTTGCAGGTTCCCAAATCTCTGTGGCGGAGTCTGGGGGGAGAGAACTGTTACCTGTGGTAGGGTGGGTTAGAATTAGAGACTGCTTAAACAAATTGGACATGCGAATTCTGTGCATGGGGCTGGACAGAATGACTTGAAGGTTGCTGAGGGAGCTGGTTTATGGCATTGGGATACTCTTCAGCATGGTCTTTGAGAAGTAGAGAGTGCAGGAGGTTCTTGAAGATGTGAGAAAGACAAATGCGATGTACAGCTTCAGAAAGTGCAAGGAAGAGGACCCGGGAGGGTACAGGCCAGTCAGTTTCAGTTCACTCTGTGGAGAAGTTATAAAGCAAATCCTCCTGGAGACCATTTCCAGGCACACAGAGGAAAAGAATGCAATTTACCAAGGGTAAATCATATCTAACCAAATCTGATTGCCTTCTATAATAGAATGGCCGGATGTGTTGTCAAAGGGAAAGCAGTGGGTGTCTGAATGCTGAAAAAGTGGAAGGGATCTCTGGGGGTACTGGCACATAGACAGGAGACTTATAAAAAGGTAAAGGACAATATATTACATAACTTGTCTGAAACATTGCTTTTTATTTTTTAAATACATGAAATAATTTAATTGACATATTTAATCTCTGAGAAAACATGAAGGGCTTTAGTTCGCTAAATTTATTATTTAGTGATAAGTAAGTGCTTATGTTTCAGTTTCTTAATTTTCTTACCAGCTGATTGCCAAAGCATTGTAGTAGACAGTAGCAGTTTTCACTGGAGGTATTCTGTTCTAAGGATCTCGGAGTTTCTGTATAGGCACATCCTTTTTGCCAAAATAAAACATTTCATGTTTAACAAAAGCTGTGGTTTTGGGTTAGGGGAGATTATTTCCACCTGGCCTCTGTCACCATGCTGCTCTGCCATGAAGCTGGTGCTGAGAAAGCAAGTTGGCATGGAAGGCTAACGGGAAAAACAGCAGAGCCACACATCAAAAGAACAGCTGGGATTTGTAACCGTTGGATTCATTTTTGCAGAGGTGCTACAGGAAGTGCTCGTGCTGGCAGCCTAGATGTGTGGAGCCAAGAAAAAGAATGGAATGATACTCTGCCCTTTCCTGGGATCAGACAACAGGGTAAGTTGTAACACGCACACTACTTAACACAGCCAGAGAAAAAACCAAACCAGTAGGATGAGGGATTTATCTTTTTATTTTGTGGTTTCCTTTAATTGCCTCTAAGTAGGCAATAAATATTAAAAAAAAAAACCCAAAAAACACATTTTAAGCATGCACAAATAGTATATATTCTTAAAAAGACTGCAACAAACCTTTAATATATTTCTTTTTTCTTTTTCATATCTGACACTGGTCTTGTATGTGCTGTTACAAAGATGTAGCTGTTGAATACTACACAAGTTTAATTCTTTAGTGTCAGCTGTCAGCAAAGCTTTCCTATATGTCTTTTTCTGCTGACATGAAGGTGGTACTGCTGTGTGGTGATGGGGAGACTCATACTGCTTTCTGTAGAAAGCAATGGTAACTAGATCCTTCTGAGGCTATTTTCTCTTGCTAAACCTGTGCTGGTCCATTGCCAGATAGTTGAAGTGGCAGGATGCCTGATTAGTCTGGGAGTGGCAGCCTTTGCAATTCAGTCTGCATCTCTCAGTTGTATGCACAGAACTAATCCTTATCACTCAATATGACATACATATCCAGTTAGAAGAAAAAAAGTGAAAAGAAATATGAATTACTAGCACTTGCTTCTAAATATGTTACTAGAGGTTGAAAAAGCTACAGTATCCCAAAGAAAACAGTGCTGTATCTAAGAAAATAAGCAGTTCTGATGTACGAGAAATCAGAGCAGAACAAATAATAAAAAAGAAGACATATTTATGAGTGATATTAGAGATATATTTATGAGTGGTGTCAGTGAACAGCATAAAAGCCAGCAAATAAAGAAAATTAATGAAAAAATATTACGGAATGGAAGAGTAATGATCTCGGTTAAAGATAAAGTATTTTCTGAGTAGATCCAAACAAAACCAATACTAATAATAATAAAAGCAGGATGACCCTAATAGAATTGCAATGTCTGCCATAGAGAAGGCAGAAGCATTCCCTAAGTGCTTCAGCTCTTTATTATGGACTGGGGAGAAAAATAAATTATGTCTTCCTGTTGGATGATGCTGATATTCTCCAGTGGCACTAAGCATAGTTAGCAGGTGCAAGGCATCACATGATTTTAAGTTAGTATTTCCAATAACCATGCAACCAAACCTTCGTCAAGATTAATGTTGAGATTAATGTAAAGAACCTCTGGTTGCTTTTCAAGAAGCCTTGGAATTTCCAGAGGATTGCAGAGAAGATAACACTGTGCCATTATTTTAAAACAGAAAATGGATAAAAGCCCAGACCTGAATAATGCATGTCTGGCAGTCAGAGCACAGTATTAGGACAAATAATGGAGCAGTATACATACACAGATTAAAAATATTAATATATTTTAATATAATTAATTTCAGTTAATTAAATTGAGAGAAATATATCTTGGCAGAGGTACTGAATATTTTGAATGGAGACCCAAGTTTGGTTGGAGAACTGAGAAACTTCTGGTAGAGGTTTGATTTGGTACTGTGTGAGATTTTCACTAATATACCACAGAAAAACAGGTCAATGCAGCACACACATTACACTGATGCAAAACTGTTTATCTCCAAATATAATTGTAAATATGAGTGTATTTGTATCTTGTTTGGTTAACTCTGTATTCCAAGAGGTCCCAGGGGGACAATTTTTGCTCTATGTAATTGAGCATTTTTACCAATAACTGAGCAAAAGGACATCACATTTTGTCTGGAAAAAATTTGTGATGACACAGGATAACAGGAGTGAAAAATTAAGAAAAGATGGATCAGGAACAAAGAGTACTCAGGGACACTGTAAGTAAGAACAGGAAAAAAAAAGAGACAGTTCTGTACAGCCAAATAGAGGGTATATCATTTAGGAATAGAAAAGTAAGCCATAAAACAAGAGAGGAATTTCCTGTGAAATAGAGATTCTGAAAAGGACATGTTATTTAGACCACATGGAAAAAAGTTAACTAATACTATCCTTAGGTATATCCAGACAGAAATGGAAGGTTACAGGGTTGCCACACTTGGCAGAGAAGCAATTGCTACTGGAATAGAGCGTCCAGTTCTAGTGCTCAGAACTCATGATGGATGTGAATAATTTGGAGAAGGGTCAACAGAAAGCCATGGGAATATTAAGGACCTGGAAAGTCTCCAGCAGTGCAATCTACTCAGTTTATCAACGTGATGACTTAAGGATAACTGGTCATGGTACACAAAACAGGACAAATAGCAAAGAGCTGCTCAGTCCAGCAATCAGAGGTCTGACAAGCTCTGTCAAAAAGGTGAAGTTAAAACTTCAACACAAAATATGGCACTTTTTTTCCTTAGCAATCCATTAAATTAATGGCTATATTCACTCACTGAAGAAGTGTGGTACCACTGGCAGTTTTTAAATCTAGATTGGGCATGTCTCAAAAGGCAAGTTTACTTATCCTGAAGCAAAAATAACCCTGTGAGACTCTGTGGACTCTGTCATTGATGGGATCAGATGGGGCATTTGAGCCCTGCTGCTCTTTATCTGTGGTTGTATGGACATGTGCTCTGAGAGAGCTGTTTATCTGTATGTCACACACGGGGCTGATGCTACCTGAGATCTGATAAGCAGCACAGCAGTGCTATTCTGGTGATGAGCTCTGGCTAATTAACCTTGTCAGTACAAGGGCCAGTCAATCATCTGTGATAATGTGACTCTGCTGCTTCCCTTGGTGGAGCTGGCTCTACACAGTCCAGGGCTGTGCAGCTCTTTGATGTACGTATAGTTCAATATAGACCCTAAGCAAGGTTTTAATGTACTAAAAAAAATGGTCACAATAAAGTGCTTGTCTCTTTAATGAAGGTAGAGTCATTACTGTAACTTGTATTGTGGTATTTTAAATTCTTTTATGTCTCTAGATATAGCTGAAACATGACGGGGTGTCTGGTTCTCTCTGTATATTAGCCACATTATGACACATTATTCCTGGTTTTCTTTGCTGTTTTTTTGGCTCTGATGTTCCTACTTGCATCATTTAATGAGAAACATAGAACAGAGGATTTATTGTGACATTATTCATACTGAGAAAAGGAAATAGATGATGAGGAAATGAATAACTCTTCTGTGAAAAACTGTGAAATGACAAAAATCAAATTGAGACCTTTTCACAGTTGTTTGCAACTGTTTATCATATCAGTCAGTAGGTGAGTCATTGCACCAGAACCTCTCTTACTCTTTATTTACTCCAGATAAACATTTGCAACATGCAAGTAATTATTTGTATTACTGGGTCTCATCCTTGGAATTTTCCAGAGATGCTCTCTGATTCCATGATACCTGTGTGGGCTAGAGGTGTATATTATATACTTTGCTTTAACAAGGGTTTCCTACATTTTAGAAACCTTTCTAAAATGGTTTCCCTAAGCAATGCCCATACACAAATATATGATGAAAGCTCAAAATTAAAATTACAGCCTTCTCACTAAATGCAAGCACAGAAACACTTTAATAATTTGAAAAATAAATAGGAATTACACAAAAATTAGGTGAGAAGGCTGAGGATGGGTGTAAAAGTAGTGAACACATAAGTAGGTTAAATCATGGTAGATCAAGGAAATAACCTGCATTTAAATTTTAGATGTCTCCTGAATTATTCCTCCTAAAGTAAATGCTTCTGTCTCCTGTCTACAGTAGTTTGTAAATAAGCCCTTAAATGTTCTTCACTTGTTGGGATTTGGTTTGGTCCTTAGGGCATTTCAGTGGTTTCAAAGTAGATTAGTTTTGCAAGAAACAAAATCTATCTCCTTTTTTAAGTGTCCAGTATCTGATGGGGATATTGATGTGTGAACCTATGGAATCCATGTCATGGCCAGTGCATATCTGACAGACATGTGACAGTACAAGGCTGCTGAGAAAACCTGCGTCATTCCAGACTAGGTTTTGTGCTATTTTAAGGATCATGTGCCATGATTGTGCTTTTTAAAATCTGAGGACTATGACTACAGAATATAATCTACAGAGCACCAAGCTGCACCAGAAAGCATTCCCTCTGCTTCTATCTTTTTTGTTCAAGAAGGTATTTCAGATATAGTTTCACGAACTGAGTGAGCTGCTCATGTGGCAGACCTGAAAATAGATTTTTGAGTTCCCTTCCCACAGCTCCTCTGAATGCTGTTCAGTTCAGCACTGAGAATCCTGCCCCCTTACACACAAACATTCCTTCAGGCTCAGAACCTCTAGCTGAGATCTCTAGCTGTGCTCAAAGTAGTAGCCATGACAGGGACACCAATTTCACTTGACTTCTGCTTCAGAAAAAGGGATATCCCAGAAAATAGCTCTTTAAGATGCTGTCACTATATTACAAAGGTTCCATACTGCTAGAGTTCTGTACCTCCCTGATGTTTCTCATAGGCAGTTCCTCTAGGCACCGACTCTTCCTTGTCCTCACAACAGCCAACTGACTCCAATTCCCTCAGCCAACCAATCCACTCTTTTATAACACTCTTCTCATTGGCTACAGGTGTGGCCTGTTAACATCAGGCCTGCTCCTAATCCTTAGTAATTAGCTCAGCTGCAACTCTTTAGGGGGTAAGATTACATTCTGTCCCCCTACATTAAAAGAGGTGTCTTGCTGGGATAGTCACAGTGGCCATAGGATTGTTTCCAGTCCTTCCTTACTGAGTCTCACAATCCACGTTGTCTAAACTCAGAGTGGGAAGGTAGCTTCAGCGGAAGGCACCACAGAATCACTTGGATACAGAATGAACAGGAACAGAAAGAAGGGTCTGCTAAAGAGATCTGTGTATTCAATGGTGGTTCAAGCCATGATGTATTTGATTTACGTGAGACAGAAATAAGGACTAGTTTAGAGGCTGGACTTCAACTTTCCTTGACCTTGTCTCATGTAATATCCTCGTGAACACCCTGAACAAGATTTATCTAAAAGGTAATCACTCTAAGGTTGTTCTGAACTCATAATGTTCTAAAAACATTCTCAAGTAAGAGCTATCTCTATCAAGCAAGTGGATCATTTCAAGCAAGACTTTGCACAGATCATTTATGCATGTGATTCTCTTCAGCACTTTTGCAGGTTTGGGCTGTTTATACACAGTGTACACTTAAGAAATTGAATATGAAATAGACTCTGGAAGCAATCTGGGAGATGGTACTAGAATTCAAAACTGACTTGATGAATCAGAGAACGCTAAGGCAGTTTGCCTTAGTGGTCTCTGATTCACCAAGTCAGTTTTCCAAAATCTCATTTTGGAACATGCTGAAAGGAGAATCATATGTATGATAAGTATTTTGTGAGATAACTTCTATTTTAATATCTTTTCAATATTGTGCAGCAGTTTGTCAGTGTCTATCATGTGCCTGTTACAGCAAAATGTAACCGTTTTAAGTACTTACCCTATTGTTGAAGCTGAAAATCTATAATCCTGTCTTACATAGAAGTCTGGTGGGGTTTTTTAAATGTGTTGTATATTTTCAGGAGTAATGTAAAAATATATTAATAAAAATGAGGTGAAGGAGCTGACAATCCTTGTCAAGAAAGGAGCCTTGAAAATTCCTAATCAAAGCGAACAGTGTGTTCTCTCCTCCTGTTTAATTGCTATTAAGGAATGCATCTGCTTCTCTTCATTAACTGTACTTGACATCTGTATATATGTGATATGTGTTTCACAACTTCCTTCCTGCTTTTCAAGAAGTGCAACAAAATCAAAGGTTTCTGGACAACAGAATTCCTACTTCAACGTCACTTGAAATGCATACAATTGTTTATGGGACAAAATGGAGGAAAGTGTATACACTATCACCAGTGTCACCTTACAAATAACATATGCCTTTGCTTCTCATCCTCCAAAAGATGAAGTAGGTCCATCTTATTTAATCAAGTTATAGAAAAAAATCTATTCAGAAAAACAAATTCTTGAGAGATCGGGGCTTTGTATTTCCTATACAATGAAATAATAATGCAGTGAGAGGCACCATCATAACTTAACCCCTGTTGAAGAATATAAAAGTGTAGACAAACCCCAGATTGTCCACAAAAAGAAGATAAGCAGACTTTGAATATTTAAACTAAAAAGTAAACATACTTGCCTAGTATTAGCACTACACCTGATATGCATTTGTCCACACTGAACTGAACTGAACTAAACTAAACTAAACTGAAGTTCAACACATCTTTGTCTTCCAAATGTCCATTGATTTCAGCTGTCCAGCCCTCTCAACATTGAAGTCAGTTTTGGTGTGTTATAAGAGAATCTTTCCAAACATTCACTGAAGACTGCAGGTATTTATACACATCAGCTATATCCTCCTGAGCCCTCTTTCCTCCAGGGCATGGAGTCCCATTTCTCTCAACCTCTTATCTGTCAAATCCTCCAAAAGTGCATTTAAGTAATTGGATACCTTAAAGCAAATATTGCCAGTTCTTTGTGATTGTTTCCAACAAATGCAATCAAATATATTGGAGAGGCCCTGGAGAGGGACTATTTACAAGGGCACATAGTGATAGAAGCAGGGGGTGCATCTTTAACCTGAAACTACATGTTTAGGCTGGATATTAGCAAGAAATTCCTTTACAGTGAGGCTGGTGAGGCACTGGAACAGTTTGCTGAGAGAAATTGTGGATGTTCCATCCCTCAAAGAGTTCTAGGCCAGGCTGGATGGGGCTTTGAGCAACCAGGTCTAGTAGTTGCTGTTCTTTCCTAGTACTGTGTCCTTCCAACCCAAACCAGTCTATGAAATTTCTGAGTATAAGCAAGCAACTATTTTTTTTTAAAATACAGGCAATAAATGATGATAAACTTGTTATACCTTTACAGTCTAATGGTTCAAACACTTAGTCTTGCCTTTTTAATTTGTTTACCCTCACTTGGGATCCACCTGCTCGACAGCAGACTGACACCAGCTCAGTCTAGCTAAGATCTGAGTTGAACAGTTGTTCTGGTTTGCTCTGGAAGTACTGCAACTTCTTCAAGTCTGAGCCTGGAGAACGCTGATCTCTGCAGCTCTTGGCTTTCTACACTCAGCCTTGTGGACATCCTTAATGCCTTTTCAAATATTTGAGCACTATTTAAGGAATCATAATAAACATCTCCAACTATTCAAATAGATGATACAAAAAGTTTTAAAAGCCTTTTTAAGATATGTTTATAAAACTTAACAACGTCAGTAAAAAAAGAGGTGATTTTGATCCACTTAACCTTGAGTTGACATATGCTTAAAGAAACTCTTAGACACTGATTTTACATTTAAATTTCACTTTTCATTCTGAAACACTCCCTAATACTCTACAAACTGTCAAAAGATTTGGGAGGCTCCCACTTTCTAGCATGGAAATGTGGTCACCTCCAGCACACGACAGAGCAGATGCCTCCATGCAGAGTGTGAAACTGAGGAGTGGGGCAGGATGCTCTGCTAACCCAAGCTGCAATTGGCAGGAAGCGAGAGGAACAGAGGAAACAGACTGTAATTATTTAATTTGGCATTTGGCCAAGACACCACGGCTGGCATTCCTGCTCTGTTGTAAGAGCGCCATGAAATGTCATTCTACTGCAGGTTTGCAACTCATTGGGAAGTCTGGAGTAAGGATGGTCAAACCTTGAAGAGCTGGAAAATTTGGTTACTTCTGGCTGGAAGCTGTAAGCTCTTCAGTTCAGGCAAATGCACAGTAGAAGTCTCAGCAAATCACACATGCTGTATATTTCTGGTATTTTTACCCCCAGCTATACCTTCTCTAGTTTTTTCAGCCTCTTTTGTATTGTAACTTATGTAATTTATGTGTATTTGTGTAGGTATTTACACACACACAGAAGTAAAAATGCATGTATGCATGGATATGTTAATAGAGTAATTTAAAGGCATTTGACTTGCACATTATTACAGTATTCAATTTATTCTTTTTTCAGTCAACTAAAACTCCTTTGTTGAATTCTTTCATAAACTGAGTGCATATGTAAACAAATATTAAATGGCCTCACCTATTTGTGACATATTGTTTTTCCTCTGAAGACATTTGTAAGTGATATATTTCAACTTCAGTATGCACACTGTCATAAAGATCAAATGATTCCAAGATACTAAATAATGAGTTGAAAATATCAAGAAGCTTGCACTAGTCTATGTCTACTTGTTCTTTAATATAAAATTTGGGCAAACAAACTTAACAAGAGAATTTTAGTAGTTAGTTTGACAGGAAGTATCATTATAACCTATGTGGAGGAGCTCAATGCAGAGCATTAATGTCATGGGTCATTTCACAATCTGTTTCCATCTCCTATAAAAACATTAAGTTCTGAATTTTTTGGAAAAATATATTTTTTGTTGTCATTTAATCACTAAAAAAGTTACAAAATTAGATACTATGAATGATTTAAATTATAAATTATTAAAAAGACAAAATTATAAAAATATTCCTAACCAATTCTTTCTTGAATTTATGAATACCACTTAATAAATGTTTATACATATTTTCATTACATTTCATAGTTTAGCCATTCAGTGTGAGTAGTGCATGATTTGTCAACATTTCAAACTTTTATAAATATAAACTGATATCCACATCAGAAAACAATAAAAATACTTCCATCAGTGCTCAGCAATCTTTATTATTCATGCTAATGAATATAAAGTTTAAAAATGCAATAGACAAGTCAAGTGGTTAGGCAGACATTCATCGTTTGCATGGGTGACACACATAGCTTACATTACTCATATTATGGCATGAACAAATGTAAATTGTCTCCAAACATATTAAAAATCCCTTAAAATTCAAAAATAGGAGATTAAAGTGATAAAACACATTACAAATGGTGTCTTTGTAGTTTTTTAGACAGTGGGTCATATTTTGTTCAGTGATATGGTTTTTTCAAAAATTCTTTATTTCATTGAAAATTTTTCAGATAAAACTAATGAAAAGCTTTCTGTATGCCACACAATTTATACTACATAATATGAAATCTATTTTATTTGCATATGCACAGGTATAAATATATAAATACATATGTATTCGTATCTATGTAATCATATAAAATACACATCAAAAATTTATGTACCTGGTTACTGCATGTGTTGATTATTTGACTACAGTAGATATAAGCCTTTCATGCTGTATCTATGCTAGTTCCTCAAGATCAGTGGGGCCACATTTGTAGGATGTGCTACCTGCTGTAGCTGCTTTCCAGGAAGAAGCTTCCTGCATCTTTGGCAAGATCCACTCTGGTCCTGTGAACACCTGTTAGCAATTATGATACTTATTACAGTTTAAATAAGAAAAAAACATTCCAGTTTGTTTGAATTGCTTTGCCATTTCACTCACAGCTCCAACTAAAACTTACCAAATCCACCAGTTTTGGTTTTGCTAACTTGACATGTTTCTCTCCTGCTGCATGTGTTGAACCCATTTATGTGGGAAAAATGTGAGCTTTCTGGGGATTTGTCATTATTCTTTTCCCTGATAGCTTCAAATGAGAGCCATTTTCTGACTCCCTTTCAGTGATAGTTTCACCATCGATGTGTTTCTTCAAGGCAATCTGGTGTATGAGTTACACAAACTTTGGGAAATGAAGATCATGAAAAGGCAAAAGGGCAACAAATGCTTGCCCTCATCCCACTCACCCAAGAGCAAAAATAGTATAAGCAACTTCTGGAGGACGTGATTTCTGAAGAAGGTCTGGTTACCCTAATTCCTCGTCAGTGTGTCCTTTCAGGTTTTACTGGGTTTTAGGATTTGACTCCCATTTTTTTCCAAAGCACTCTGCTAGGGCGGCTACACAAGATGCAAAGTTTTATAGCAACACTGAAGGTGAAGATATCTACTAATGGGTATCATATAGATATTGATGTGTCTGGCTACTTCCCACATTGTACTTTAAAATTCCTTCCAGATACTACCTCCCACAATCAGGACATTCTTGGATTGTCACAATGATTTCATGAAGGTTTAGGATACTGAACACTAAGGTAAAACAGTAATTTCTGAAGGTTTTACTTTTCATTATGGTAGATTTTTCTTACGGATAGTAAGAAAAGGGGAGAGGTGTGCGGTGCCTTTTCACTGCCTGCACAGCTAAATGACAGCACATAGGAGGGCTGACAAGTCCAAAGAGATGTCATGGTTTTATTAAATGACAGCACTTTTAAGTCTTTTTTGTCTGCCTTAGTCTTCTGAAGTGTTCAGCAACTTGGCTTAGAAACTTGAACCCAAGAGCACATCATGTACCTGGAGAACTCTGTTGCCTTCCTGAGCAGAGTACAAGAACGTGGCGGTCAGAGCAGCAGGCTACAGGACAGTGCCATAAAATGTGAATCACTCTGTGGACCAGACCCAGTCACAGGTTACCAGCTGGGCCATCCTGCCCCACCCACACCAGAGTGCCAAATCTGCCCTGCTCAAGAGTGGTCAGAGTAAGGCAGTGTTTGAAGAGTGTAAGATACCTGTACATGCACATTGCTGGGAAAGTTCTAGCATGTCTAGAAAACTGACAACAAGCTGCAGTTATGGCCTACAGCCTGTAGAAGGCTGTAGGATCTTAAAAAAAAAGTGCAAAAAGTGCTTCCTCATAGTGAGTGGTTGGTGGAGACCTTGGACCACAGCACAAGGTAAAGGGAAAAGCAATGAAGAGGCCATGAGAGATACTAAGTAGAACATTTGCTTACAAGGGATCTCATCTCCACAGGCGCTTCTGTTCCAGGCACAAGAAACTTGAAACTATATGCTAAAGGTCCTGGGACCATGAAAAAAGACAAATCTTCATGGATGCAACAGGCCACCAAGTAAACAGAAGGAAACTTAACTATTTGCAACAAAACAGCGGTAGCATCAAACATATTTTGGGATGTACAGTTACCACGAGCAAATAAAGTTATATATTTGACCAGTTACAGCATATTCAGTCTGATACAGTTTCCCACTTTTTCAAGAAAGGTAAATTAAGATATACACAAAATTACACTGTCAGCATATAAAGAGATGATGGTTTTCATGTGGCATATTCCAGCATTGAGTGCATAAACTTCTAAATTAACGAACTAAAAGCTTCTTGCCTTTTATTTGTGTTGTCTCAAACACGAGAGGATTTGTGACTATATAAGGGTGTGTAGAGAACAGATTGCGACTGACATTCTGAGCAAAAACAAGCAGAGCAAAGATAGGCACGATTGTTCCAATAAACATCAGACAATTTTGCAACACATGCAAGTCTGAACTCTCTCCAATTTTCAAACAGCTATATAAAACCATCCCAGCCAAAAGCTTTGATATTTAGATTAGGATTGCTTACTTCTTTTACATCACTGTCACTGTTTAGCAATTAAATGGGACCCCCTAGGAGAAAAAAGGTCAGACACCTTTTTGTAAAGAATCAAAATTACAAATATTTTATTGGCAATTTAGAATGTTTACACTGCTTGATCTACAGAAGTTGCTATTTTAAGTGATCACAGAAAATGAAATATAGAATTATTTTACACAACTATACAGAACAATTTTTAAAAATCCTTTAAACATAATTTCAGTACATACAACATTCTCTTGCCAAGCCAGCTGTGTCTTGATTATGAGCTGTTTGGGACACTGAAATGTCACAGCTCACAGCAGATGCTCCACAACCATCAACTTTTGCATTTGATTCTCTGAGGTGTAGTACCAGTGTTTCAGTTCAGAGTAGGCAGAATTCTGAACAGCTGGGAATTAAAATCTAACTGCTATCTGAAGGCAAAAACACAGAGTTGTGATGCAGTCTCTTGTTTTTTCTGCCTTGAGCCATTCTGTGTGAACTCTTCAGACCACTGAGACAGATGACTCTCACTCTGTGGCATGGCTCGGGGCAAGCACATCCAACTCCTGTGTCTCTCTGCAATTGTTCTGCTACCTGTGACCCTACCTGAGGCTTAGAGAGCATTGGCCTGGATGTCTTACCCCACGAGCTGATTTCACCCTCTTTTTCTATGTTTTCTAATCAACTCCTTAAAAAAAAAAGTATTTAGCTTTTTCTCCTTTTCTGTTCAAAGTGGCAAGTGTCAGATAGGTTTTTCAAAGAGCGATGTTGGGCCCTAATTCTGCTCAAACTGAATTGAATGGTTAAATGTTTACTGATTCCAGTGAATGAAGGAACAAACCTGTACTGAGGATTTCAGAAAGCACCTGTGTGGAGTATTAGGAGAGTTAATCTTAAAACTGTATAAGAATAGAAGTTTTGAAAATGTTTATTACAGGAAATGAAAGCTTCAATAAAAATACTGCTGTGAATAATACTGAAAAAATGATAAAGAGTGTACTAATATTTATATATGAACCCAAAAAAGGGGCAGTATATATGGTCTTTATTTGCAAAACCTAAATATCTGACTTAGCAGGACTTAACAAAGAATTAGTCCAGGAAAAAATGAAAAGTATGTTACAAGTTGCCAATACAACAGCTATATTTTAAATAAAAATAACAATAATATACATGTACAATACTGTAATGATATAACTTGATGAAAATAACACTGACCAGTATCAAATCTAAGATTTCACTTATTATCCATCCTTAACAGATAAAACACATTTCACAGAAATAGATGCAGGTATGGTGATATGAAGTGATATCCATGGCTTACTGTGAGAAAGTTACCATGAAAATTAAGGTAAAAATGTAAAGAAGGAAACCTAAAATAGATTTATATGTATAAAAATTCAGCATTATAGCAGCTGAGTGGATGTGCTGCAGCAAGATGGAAACAGCAACTCTATGGTACACACCACACACGCTTGCACACACTCTCACACAAACACACACGTGCCCATGCCCAAATGCATGTGCAGGGGGTCCTCCTCAGCTTGATTATACAAGCATTCATTTACCAGCTTTTGCTGGGGGCCACACCAGGAATGGGGCTCACCGCCCCGTTTTTAGCTGTCTGCAAGGTAGCTGTAGCTACCTAAAGTCAGAAACCCATCTAAGGTAACATCAGCTGAACATTTTAATGGAAGCTGTTTTCATCCTGAGCACCTTAAAGGCACTTTAGTAAAAAATATGAAGTTAATCAAGACTGGAAAAAAATATAAAAATCCTTGCATTTGAGATCTGGAAATTTAAAATAAAAAAATTCCTGAGTTTTGATAAATAATTTTATTATAATAAAATACCAAGCCTATTGAAAACATGTCTTTTATAAAAGCATGTTATATGACAATTTTTCTTGATAAACTCATGCCTTAGTGCATGAAATATGTTAATAAGTCTTTGGGGACATCTGCAACAAATTAACAGGAAATACAAAGTCAAAGAATGACCTGTCATGTACATCCAAAATATGCATTGCTCCTGGCAACACACATCATGTTTACTACAGGCATCTTTATCTTTTTCTGTTCTTGCAGGGTCCTGCCCACATCTTAATACTTTACAATTAATTACATTTCACTACTATTTACAGAAGCAGAAACTAATCACACATCATCTTAGGCCCATAAATATGGAACTACAGAAGTAGAATATATTTTAAAACAGTATGAAGATAAGTATGCTACATAGTACTCTTCTCTAAAAGTACAGTTCATTAATTATTTTCTTTATGAAGATTTAAATCTAAATGGTGATAGAAGTTCAAATTCTCTCTTTTTATCTTGGTTATAATTTTGTTTTCCACACACTATTTCTAAAAAAATTTGCCCCAAGACAGTATTTGGATTGCAAAAACAGTTTTAAATTGTCACAAAAGTATCTCCAGCAAAGAACCATCAGGCTCTGGAATGCCCACTTTTTACACAGGATACCATCCATTTGTTTTCAACAAAAAATGAAACAACAGCTGACATAATACCTGTTCTCTGTATGTTTCTACTAGTGTTAATTTTTTGCTTCTGGTGTGTTTTTCTCCTCTCTGCTATCAGTAGACACAAATACTCATACCCAAAGTGCTGGCAAATGCACTAAGACACACAGTGGCAACAGAAAGGAATTTATAGAGCCCTTGGGAGGTTCCTTCTGACAATAATAGGTAAAAACAATCATCAAAGTAAAATGCACTTTTGGCTTTACTGCATCCTTTAATATTTTCAGTAGCTACCTCTATAATATACCACATAAAAATTCTACTTTTTAACATTTAGACTTCTATTACAAAGTATTTAGTGTTTTATTTTAAAAAAATCACAATAGTGATGGTGGTTAATTTGCTTTATAAAAGATAATACATTGAGTTATATATAATAATGGCTTTGATCCAATTAACTTGATATTATGCTGCTTAATAATTACTGTGACTTCAGTTCCTACAAGTGTTACAGAGAATACAAACTTAATGTACAGGAAGTGGAGATCATTTGGAAGTGCTGATTCAGAAGTATTCAAGTGCTAACAATAACTTGTTCTTTCTATGCTTCTCTTCATGTTCCATAAATGATGATTTCATAAACGTCCATGGTTTTCAATGTGACACAGTTTTAGGACAATTTTTTTAATGTTCTTTTTTTTGTGCAAATTCAAAACTAGACTTTTCTGGATGCTGCCATCTTGTCAAAAGTAATTGCCACTTTTACTTAAAAAGGCACCAGCATTAATATAAGAGAATATACCTTTTATGCTTGTTTTATGAAGAGCTGTACTTGTTACTGGAGCGGAAATTATCATATCCGTGATCATTAGCTTTGAACTTTAAACAGGACTGCCTTTCCTCCAGGGACAACAGATCTTTGGATTGGCACCAGCAACACAAGCATGACTGTTAAAATAAAAGAAATAAACGTTTTACATCACTCTGTTTTTGCACACGTGGCAAAATGCACTGAAAAGCTGCCCTTTCTCAGGGGTAGAGTAGGAAATGGCAGATGTGCAAGATGCTGCTCTGGGATTAGAGCACAAAGCACAGAAATGGGGCTCAACTCTGAACTGCTCATTAACAACCTTACTGCTGGAGTACAGGAAGAGTTATACTGAGTAGTTATATACAGCAACAGACATACACACACATGCCCCATCAAATCTGGTCTGCAATTCTAAATGCATCTGAAAATAAAATTATGACTGCTTGTTTTCCTTTCTCTGATAATCTTTCTTGAGAAAAGAAAAGCATTCTTATCTATGCTTTCTAAGCAAGATACTGCTATTTAGCTCATTGTTCTGAGATGGAAAAAAGAGAAGGTAGAAAGTTGAAAACCTACATATAATTCATACATTTACTAGATGTACTGCAGTCCTTTTTCTCATGGTCCTGTCTGGCCTTTGGGTGCTGGAAGTGCCTTCCTCACACCCACTTACTTCCATGTTCAGGATGCTGGAGATCTCTTATGTGCTTTCAGCTCCAGTGACTCTTTCAGGGAGCCAGCAGCATAGACAGGGAAGACAAGACCAACACCAAAACCTCTGCAGCCTGTGCTGTCACAATTATGTGGGAAATACATTAATACTACTAGAATTAGAGCTGACTGGCTACTGACTGAAAGATGCTTCCATCTTGCTAGTAAGGAATTTAAACAGCCAGGCAATAACCCTAGCTGTGGCCAGTGGTTAAATGCTCGTCAAGAAAAGAAAAATCTAAAAAATTGCCATAAGCAATGTAAGGACTTCAATATAGTGTGTAAAGATAGTAAGGGTTCACAAAAAAAGCCCAACTCTTCATATTTTCCAAGTAGACACAAAGGCTGAAGGACTGATGGGCTGCCAGCCACATACAATCCAGAGCCTGTGTGGAGAATTTAATGTCCAGCTCTATTCTCTCAGACCAAGCCAGGACTACAAACAGGTCTGGCTCATAAAATGTTGGCACTGGAAAGGGACAAGGACAGATTTGCACCCTGTGCCTCACATGACTGATTGAGGTGCTCAGTCAGGATGAGGGTCAGCACCCTCCCTGGCAGGATGCAGAGGATATGGCTACGTGAACCTCTGCAGCACGCACTGAGTCTGCTTTGTCAGGGCTCTGGAAGTACTGGGTGCCAGCTTCAGTCAGGAAGTGATGTAGCACTGATTAGCATGGTCCCCAGAGGGTTCATTGTACACTCTGCTCTTTTGCTTTCTCTTTTTGTTACCTTCAAACCTCAGTTCCTTCCTACAGAGCTTCAGCAGGAGAGGGAGTGAACATTTACCATAACCCAAGTAAAATTTAAAGTAAAATTTTATGACTGTTTAAAACACTTTGGGCATGTTAAGGAATGAATTCTACTACTGTCATCATTTTTCAACCAGAGGAGCAACTCCCAGCAGCCACTTACCTTAAAGCAGTTTTGGAATCTTTTGCTCACCAAATACAGAGCTATTGGATTGATGCAGGAGTTCAGTGAAGCCATGTTAATACCAATATAGTCCATCACAAGAAAAAAGCTGTGTGGAAATTAAAGTGAGACATTTCTCATTTGCTTTAAAAAGGCTTAGTAGAGGTTTACAACTATAGACATTAGACTTGGTTTCACTAATCAAGACTAGCTATTAAATGGAATAGTAACAGGATTAACTCAAGCAGGTAACAGTTATACTCAACAATAAAGTCTGAATGGTCTGAAGACCATTCTCGTGAAAGTAGTTTTGGGAGATCCAACCATCTTAACTTTTGGAAGATGTTCACAAAGTCTTTTTGCACAAATTGAATCCTAGTTGCTCTGTTGAAAGGGAAAACAGGGACAGAAATCCCCTTTCTATTCTCATAGCCCCACATGACAGAAGAACAGTCCCAAAAAGGGTCAAGAGGAAGGTGGGGAAAAGCAAGGGAATTCCTCACAATTTTCTTTCTCTGCTACTGGAGTGAAAGCAGAGGGTCCTGGATGAAGAAGCAGGGACAACTGACTACACAGAGTAAGCTAGTTCAATAGGAAATCCAAACATGCTTATTGAGAATTCCCCCAACATACAGACTTTTTATTTCTGCATTCTCACCTTAGAAGTTCACATCTGTTGGGGTCCTTCTGATCATAAATAGTGAGTTTCAAGATTCTGCTTAAGTGAAGTGGGAGCCAACACAAGGCAAAAACAAGTACCAGACAGAACACAGTTTTGGCCACCTCACGTCTCTGAGAAAAAAAATCGGACAGAACAGTGTTACAGTTCCTCTTTCCCCCTCTGGATTGTTGTTGTCTTCAAATATCCAAAAGTTTAATAAACAAGATAAAAAAGCCTATCACAATAGGAGTTAGGAAAACATCAAATAGCTTATTTTCTTGGAATATGTGCTTGATCTTTTCTATTGTTCTAGATGTCTTGCACTGATTTGATATATCTCTTATTTCAAGAAGTATGAGTAATAATATGAAAAATAGAGGTTATGAAAACACTAGTTTAAGCAATAAGTTAAATTAAAATTAAGAACATATTTGTCTTCTAGATCACTTTCAAATACCAGCTTGTTTTCTATTGCATTTCCTTATGCTTTGATCTCACATCTTATTTTAAATGCCCCAAGAGATTCCAATTACAGCTCTAACCAGGTAAGAGGAAAGGAGTACAAATACACATTATAGAACAATCATAGCTTAATTCTAGTGATGTCTGATGTTTGTGTCTGGGGCACTAGTACCTCAGAATGTCTGCTGGAACATGTTCTGCTAACATATACTGCTAACCTCGCTAGGGTTCAGCAAGAACTTTCTTCAAAATAATTAACAGTTTTATAGGACCACCTTCTAGACTACAGCATGACTTCAGTTTGCATCACAAAATAGCCAACTCTCATTACAGCAAAGCAGAAATAAAACCTATAAAAACTGAAACATTAGAACAAAACAAGAATGAAATAATTGTTTGATTTTCAGTTAAAATCTTAGGTTCCTGAGGGCTCTGATTTATACATATGTATATGAGTTCAGCAGCACCACTGCCAGGAAAGTTCACTTTGCTTCTAATCCTAAAGTGATACAAGAACAGAATGATCTGGCAGGAAAATCAATAAAGTTATTAGTTAGCAGTTACAGAGTGGCCAGGGAGAAATTTTTACCTGTTTTAAGTGGTCATTTAAAGCAATCTGCATCCCACTTTTCTTTCGTAACATCTCACAAGTCATGAGAGTATAGAAAAATGCTGTGATAGCCAGTGGCAAACAGAAGTAAAAGCTGAACAGCCACCAATCTTTAGCTTGTTTGTAAAACTGTAGAGAAAAAACAAAGCATAAACATGGTTTGAAATTAAATGCCTAGAATTTTGTAAGGGGGCTGTAACTAATTGGTCAGCCTGTCCTGAAAAGCATTTCTGTAAGGTGTAAATTACAGGTGAGAAAACAGGACAAGACAGCAGTACGTTCAAAGCCCACAAAAAGTCAAATATTTCTGAATGCTCTTCTTTGAACCAGTATGCTTCAGAAATGTCAGTATTTCATTTGAACGTTATACTCATGTCACATACACCTGTGCACATTACAATCCACACAACACTGCCAAGATCCAAGGAACTCTCCCAGAGATTTTATCCACGTTAGTGACTTACCATCATAAAGGATGTTTTCTGTGTGGGGTGAAGCAAGCAGATTCTAAGGTACCTTCCTCTGTACTCCATGGTAATCATGTCAAATGCAATAGCTTCTGGAACAGCCAGGATCACTGATATGACCCAGATGAGGACAATTTCCACAGCAGTCCACTTTGGCACTCCAATTCCTTTAATGCGACTCCAAGAAGCGACTGCTCGGTACCTGAAGCGACAGCACACACAATTTCAAAACACAAGAAAACTCACCCAGTTTAACAGGCTTAAATTCATTTTATTTGCATTGTATCAGCTGAGGGAAAGGTGAATTTGAGCCAATGCTTGTACAGGAAACAAATCAGAGACTTCAATGCCAAATGGGTCTCACCTGTCTATACTGAGGGCACACAAACTCAGCACTGTGATTCCCACTGATGCCTTTTGAATGAAGGGCACTAATTTGCACATTTCAACACCAAAGGGCCAGTCCTCTGCAAGCAGCTGTGAAAAGAAAACAACAATTATTTTTTAAAAAGTCATTCCCAGGGCTGACACATGGAGTTCTGTCTTGACTGTTTTCCTTTTCCACCAGGTCTTGTCTTATGAAAACAGGATGAATGGGGTCTGTTTAGACTGGAGAAGAGAAGGTAATGGGGACACCTTTTCAGTACCTAAAGGGGGCCTGAAAGAAGGCTGGAGTGGGACTTTTTGCAAGGGCATTTAGTCATAGAACAAAGAGGGACTGGCTTTAAACTGAGATATTGTGAAAATCCAACCTCTCGAAGTGTTCCAGGCCAGGTTGGACAGGGCATTGATCAATCTGGTTCACTGAAAGGTCTCCCTGCCCATGCCATGCCATGGAAGTTGGAACTAGACAACCGCTAACATTCAAGTTAAGCCATTTTAGGATTCTGTGCAAAACTTAGTCAGGAAGAACCTTTTCACGAGGGAGCCCCTGAGATGTGTGTCCTAAAAACTAGACAGTAGCAGTATAGTCACATCCTGGTGGGACAAGGGTATCACTTAAGTCTTAGTCCTGCCTCTTTAAGCCCTGCAAACTCAACTCCTTTTGCTTCATTTTCATCACCCCAGTGTTTATAGGAAAAAATTACAGAGCAGGTTTGGATCTTTCTCATGTTTGAATTGTCTTTATCTGCCTTGAGCATTCACTACTTTTCTTATACATTCCAAATAACATATTTCTTGATCAGAAAAATACAGAAAATTACTTGAGGCTGATCAGAACAGGGACAAAGCCATAGGTGCATATCTGGGGTGGGGTTTATTTGAAGCTTAGTGTCTAGGCTCCATCAGCTGAGAAGTCAGGCAACACTGGAGAGAAATGTACCTCCCCCAGTTTTTAGCTGACCATCTAATGACTAATGAAAGGACACTCAAGGAGCACAGACAGATAGTTTGATCTAAATGTTTTGCAGCAGATAAAAACGTCAGATGAATCCTTCACTAATGGTCTTTATTGACCGGTTCACCAACATTCTGTACAATAATACCAAAAGGATTACTTGCACATTCAGCATACTTTTAAGTAGTAAAAAATAGAGAAAACAGCACAATGCACTTTAGGATGGTTCACTTACACTTTGAATCATAGACTTTAATGGAAATATTGTCACATTCCCAGCTGCACATTTTATCTGATTTAGGGGAAAAGATTTACTGGACACAGAAAGCACCTTACTCACAGCTGATTCTATGAACAGGCAAACATCTGTAGCCTCAGTTTAGCAACATTTAGCCTTTGAACTCTGCTGTGAGCTTCTTTGATGGTCAAATATACCAGAGCAGCAGCCAAATCTTCCAGTTTTCATTAAACAACATTCTCCACAACAAGGGTTGTGCCAAGAAATAGACGCAATTGTTATATAGAAGAGTAAACTTTTGGAGTTTCTGTAATTAGTTAGATTATCTAAGCCCATCTCTGTTTTTCATAACTTTCTTCAAATGAGGTCTTTGGAATCTGTTGCAGATACAGGGCTACAAAATGGAAAAGGAGAAGGAAGAATGAGGACTACCCAAAAGAGGCTGGAAAATCTTTCCCTTGGCTTCAAACAAGGGTCTCTTCAAACAACTCATTTAAGAGGGTTGTAAGAATGGAAGAATAGCTCATCATACTGCGTGGATGTTTCTGGGAACCACAAAGGCTACAGTCTCTAAGGAGGGTTCTGGACAGGCTGGATTGATGGGCCAAGGCCAAGAGTATGAGGTTCAACAAGAATTGGGTCACAACAGCCCCATGCAGTGCTACAGGCTGGAAGAGTGATGAGGAAGTGGCTGAAAAGATCTGTCAGAAAAGGATCTGGGAGTGCTAGAAACACCTGGCTGAACATGAGCCATCAGTGTGCTCAGGTGGCCAAGAAGGCCAATGGCATCCTGGTATCAGAAGGACCAGGACAGTGGTTATCCTGGTACTTGGCACTGGTGAGGTCACACCTCATGTGCTGTGTCCAGTTCTGGGTCCCTCACTACCAGAAAGACATTGAGGTTGAGGTGCTGAAGCCTGTTGAGAGAAGGGCAACAAAGCTGGTGAAGGGTCTGGAGAATAAGTTGCATGAGGAGCAGCTGAGGGAGCTGAGATTTAGTCTGGAGAAGAGACCTTGTTGTTGTCTACCATTGCCTGAAAAGAGACTGTAATAAAGTGGGGGTTGACCTCTTCTGCAAGTAAGAAACCACAGGACAAGAGGAAATGGCCTCAAGTTGCACCATGGAAGGTTTGGATTGGGTACCTGGAAAAATTTCACTGAAAGGGCTGTCAGGCATTGGAACAGGCTTCTCAGGGAAGAGTTAAAAAAAAATGTACATGTGGCTCTTGGGGACATGACCAATGGTTTAGGGATGAACACAGTGGTGGCAAGGCTGAGGGTTAGACCTGATCTTAAGAAATCTTTCCTATTCCATGATTCTATAATTGAAGGTAGCCATAGGGTTGCCTGCTCAGATTGGTTTGGTTCAGCAAAATCCTTATGCAAACAGACATGTTCTTCTAAGGGTAAACACTTACAAGGTCCAGGAGAGTTTTCTAAGGAGTCCTGATATAATTTAAATATAATTCTATTTGAACACAAAGGAAGTTAGGAACATTTTATGGCCATGGGCTTTTGGGAACCTCTGTGAAGTGCCCACCAGTATTTTCACATACTAGAACATCTCCAAATACCTGCTTTAGCTCTGTGCTGCAATGGAATCTTTTAAAGAACAGCAGTAGACAAAATGCAACACGGCCCAGCTTTCTATTTCTTCAATGATGTACTCAAGTAAGACAATAAATACAACAATGCCTCAATGCCTCTACAGAAATGAAGCAGAGAAATTAACTCTAAGGATTAATGTTTCTCAAGAATTTTATGGAAAGTAATAAAGCAGAGGAAGTAGGGATGAGGTTGTAATAACCACACAGTATCTTTTGCTTATGTGATGTGGGAAAATAGCATAGACTGTAATTAAAGTATTTTCAGTAAAGCTTCTCCCTGAAACAACTTCTGAATTTCTGTAAGGGGGTGACAGTAACAATCTACTATTAAAACTGTAATGTGAATAATTACATGTATTCTAAATTTACACCCTAAGAATTGAATGACACCTGAACTGATTTATATCAGGCAGTGAAATTCCAGCCTTTCACATCTATTTGCCACAGAAATGTAGGATTGGGTAGCAAGTACATTGTATACTTATTTATGGCACCTACTGTACATTGTACATGAGTTTATACTAGACTAGAGAGAACTCATTAAAAAAGCACTTTGAAGTAAAATATTTTTTTATTTGTTAGTAAGCGCAGAAATTTGGTCAAATCTCTATTGGCAGGAACTGTTAAAAACTTTTATTTACATCTAGCTGGTGTGTAGACACTCCCTGCCTCTCTTCCCTAAAATCATAGCAGTTCAGCCACATGTTGTAGATTTTGCTGAACTAATATTTATCACTCAGGTGCAGACAGTCACACCTGTGCTCCAAACTGACTGGATTTGAGCCAGCTCCAGTTTGGGATTATAGAGGCGTGGCACATGACTGAATGCAGTCAACTGAGAGAAAGGGTGCATTAGCTTTGGTGGTTTATCATAACAAAAACATTACTTTCATTCAGCCAGCTTATATCAGGGCAGAATGGACATGCAGCTGTCTGCACTGGATTGCAAAAACATGTGCTTTATGTCTTGCATCTGATGTATTGTGAAATTTGAGCATTTTAATGCATGAGTCACAAGTTTCTCTATCATGGTATTGCAAGTGGTTAATGACACAAGCTTTACATCAAAAGCTTGAAAACATTAAGAAAGTAAAAGAAAAAAAAAGTTTTGATTGCTGAAGTATGTTTCCTTGATGCTTCTGTCTGTTCTCTGTATGGCTATGGCCCCTTCAAATACGGCCTTGAAGTACAGTGAAGATCCAATGTAAAGTATTTGGGAACATCTCCTTTATGGACAATGATAACTCTTAGTAAATACAGATGTAGCTTATTGTAATTTTGTATGAGTAAGACTATTCTCTTATGCGTCACAATAGGGTAGCTGTAAAAAGATTGTCATTTTACAAATGACAAATGACTTGGAGCCACGAGAGGAGATACTGCCAAGTGGCAGCAAAGAGAAAAATAATGTTGTGCTTTCATAAGTAAGATGCCAAGAGTACTCTACCACTGGCTGGATTCCGAGTGACCTTTTCAATGATTTAAAATCACTTATTTTACACAGGCAAAGTTTTAATTGTTGAGCAGCAGAGATGTGTTTACGATGAAATAGATCAAAAGGAAAAGGAAAACATTGTGATGAATGAAGTGAAATCATACTTAAAAGAACCAATACATCTGATGCATGCCTAGCCAAGGCTTTCTCAGACCAGACAAATCTGAGCCTAAACTGATGTGCAAGCTGCAGAGCTATGGAAGAAGCCCCAAGAGATGCCGTGACTCACAGACACACCTGCAAATCACAATTCCCACTCTGCTTTCCCTTAGTTGAGCAAGAGCTGAGAGATGTTCTCACTCTGCTGCTGGAACGAGCCGGGCAGAGAGCACGATGTGCTGCTCTGGGGCTCAGCTGCTGTGGTCCCCAGCCAGGAGGCTGATGCCTGGCTCCAACCCACGGGCTGCAGTGGGGCAGGAAGGAGCAGCAAAACGTGCGAATATTCCCGCCAGTGTCCCAGTCCCGAGCAGGGAATGCCCACGGGACACGCAGAGCAGGAACTGGCGCTTCCGCCAAGCTGTGTGTTCACAGCAAACCTCGCTCACAGGACACCGGACTTGATTTTCATCATTCTAAACAGCAGGCATAAGAGAAACCAGACATGCAGCTCTACATCTAATTCACACACAATAGTTTTTCAATGTATCTCTGAAATGACAGGTAGATTTTCACCTGATTTGTTTTTTTTGACATGGGCAGGTCACACAGATATTTTACAGGAACAACCATTTTTCAAACCGAAAATTTTCCCAGGAAATTAAGGTTATGATTAGATAAGTAAGACAACATTACAAACTTATTAATATTTAGTGATAATTATGTCAGGGTGAGGATCGCCCCTACAGACAAGAAAATATATTTACTGCTTTCAAGCACAGCTTGGAATGCTTTACTGACCCATCCAATAAACTGTTTAAAATCTTAATATGAGCCATGCAATAATTTTATTTTCTTGTATCTTTATTATAACTCCTCCTAAAACTTAATAAAAAAACCACTTAAGATAAAGCAATTTTATAGAGTCACCTTGAAAATGACAGAAACCTCGTAATGTGCTGTTGAAGTAAAAAATTTCTGCAATTTCACAACTCCAGTGGAAAGATTGCATCAAAAGTAATCACTTAGAAAGCCATGCTGCTATCAGATTGGGATGGATAATACAGGGTAGAAGATGAAGCCAAAACAGGTCAAACCTTGCTTTGAAATTTGTCACGTGCATGTTTTATACAAGTGAATGTATACACAACAAATGTATAGCTAATGAAAAAAAACTACTTTCAATTTACAAATCTATACTAGCATTATCTAACTTACTTCAGTTTGGAGATCCACCATGAAAACTATGCATGTGTACTTTTAACAGCATTCAGACATTTCCACTACTCCGTACACTTGACTTCAGAATGGACTGCTCCCATCTAAACACAGAACAAAGCTACCTCTCCCTACCACTGCCTGCAGAGTCCAGACAGGTTCCTCCACTGGACAATTCAGATCTTTCTCAAGTGCCTTTAACTTGCACTTGTTCACCATAAAGGGTTCTTAACCAAAATAGACTTCTAGCTTAATACGTTTAGAAATCAATAAACTTTGTGTAAGAAATTCTGAGATGAGCTTTGCAAGACTTCAAGTAAGTGGTTCAGACCTTAAAAGAAAGGCAATAATGCATTTCTTCCAATAAAATGGTCACTATCTTTGACATCAGAAGAACCAGCAACCAAGAGTTCTAATATGGAAGAGTGAGAATACTTTCTAAAGAGAAGTACCTTGATTAGAAAGTCAGAAAAAGGTTGGCTTTATCATAATGCATGGCCTACAGGTGCTTGCATTACAAGAGTTAAAAAGTTCACCACAAATAAATTTCCACAGAAATCTTCTTCAGAGCCTTTTTCAGAGAATAGCTTGATTAAAAAAGGAGCCAATTTGTGCCTGAATGGTATATAGAGTATATAGAGTCCCTAATCTGGTCTTTCTTGTATTTCCAGTGCTTGATACATTACATAATTTTTATGTAATCCTTAAATAAAGTTAATGAAAATAAATCAGTGCCTACAAAGCTGACTCTGGCCCTTGATTAGTGGCTTGGATGAAGACTAGATTTTTTCCTTCCCTTGAAATGTTTTTCTCCACTTTTCCATTGAGGTCTAAGAAAAAGGAACCTATGCCAGTGTTGCCAGGTAGACATTCTTCTTCAGACATTAGTTGATAGTCAAGAGTTCAGAACACCCCATAATAATGTGCACAGCCTAAATTGCCCCCCTTGTTAAAACGCTGCTGGGATACAACAATAAATTTGATTTAATATACAGGAGTAAATATTACAAAATAAGAGAGAGAGAGATGTTGTTTGTGCATCACAAGAGAAAGCATGTTACTAGGTGATTTTAAGCCTATGAGAGACAAAGCAAGTGAAAGTTTGGAATTTCCAGTCCTGATGTTTTGGTGTCTTAGACATGGGACTTAGCAACTTTATCTACTTAGGAAAGTCAGCATAAACTGTCCAGAACTGCAGACCTGCATTGTCAGGTGCACAAGCTGCCACTGTCTTGTCCTCCAAAGTTCAAGTGCAGACAAGAACATAAAAATCTCACTGACAACCTAGTCTATCCCTCTGCTCCTAACTGCTGTTTGTGGCCTCAAACTAACAAGGACTTACTCTGTTTAGTGGAGCTGCATAGAATCACCTGCACATCCAATTAGTAGCAGTTTTGCAAAGTTTCTGCATTGCCAAAACATTACATACTGCAGAATGACTGTCTCAGACTTTGCTTCCCATTCTGCAGCTCAAGATCCAGGCAAACCCAGACCATTTACCCGGACCCAGATGCCAAAAAGATCTGCCAGGTTCTACATGCTGGAACTGAACACCCTTCAAGCCTTCATTTCATAGCCAGTTTACTGACTGTGTGACAGATTCTGATATTATCCATTTCCCACTGAACATATTGCATTATATTCAAATTTAGGAATGCAATGGACTAATTAGCATCCTATGCATTGGAGTGCATTTGCCTCCCTATCCAGGTAACACCTGTTTTTCTTTCGATACCCTCAGTTTAGGAGATGTCAATTTTCATTTGTGCACTTTTTCAGCTACTTATGTGTTTACTTAAGTAGTCACAGGGGACATCTTTTGCAGTTTTCCATTTTAATACCTAATATAAACTTCTTCTAGTGCAGCTTTTGGATTGTCTCCTATGTGTCTGTCTGGAGAGCATTCACAGACACTTTCACACTTTCTAGGGCAAGTGTAGAGGAAAGAACTGCTCCATTTTATTAACATGAGAAATTCTCTCACACTGTTTCATGCAGCTGCCTTACTGACAATGTGGCAGCAAATTCTGAATCTGGATCAGTTTAATGCCGTCTTAAATTGTTTCAAACTGCAAGTTACAATTGCTAAATACACTTGATTTACTGAGGAAGCCTTTGCTTCTCTGCTTTACTGCTGAGTGATCAAAGCCAGTTTTTTATTGCATTACTGTATGTATTCTCCCTGTTGCTCTGGAATGAAATGGGATGTAGAGTTGATAAAAAGTTATCAATTCAAACTGCCCTCAAAAGTTTGATTAAATAAACATAGTATCTAAGAGGTGTTTTTTCCTTGTTTTTTAACTTGCATTTATTCAGAAATTCTGTTTTAAAATAGCAAATATTTCACTCATTATTATAAGGGATAATATAAAGAGATTATGGGCTCTCCAGTAAGACGAGTAGTAGTGAGGGAGATTTAGCACCTGAGAGCTATTGCACAGCTCCTAGCATTATCAATAGCACAATAAAAATCCCAGACTGCAGCTGGTATAACATTTATTCACTAGCAGTCTGACCCTTTACTCCTCCTGCTCCAACCTACTCATGAGTATACACTTGGTGACATTCAATCAAGATAAGAACTGAGGTATATTACTGCATATTAACATTAATTTTGAAATTATCACTGACATTGCAAAGTCTCATACTGAACAGCTGTTATTGATTTAATCTTTTTGATTTTTCTGAGATGAAAAGAATCTTTTTGTTCAGCATATTTTTTTTTGCAAAAACACATTTTTAAAGCAGTTATTTTGTTTTCTAAATTCCACCTTTATTCAAAAGAGCACATGCCTCTCACAAGAATTAAGAGAGTGTAAATAGTATAAAAACTACTGAAACTTCAAATCTGAGAACTAATATGTAATCCAAATTAACTGGATCATGAATTTAACACAATGATGACATTCCCTACTTTGTAATACTTAAATACTTTAAAATGATAAAGAGAGGAGATTCCTCTCAGCAGCTTCTGGGATAACTATAAGGAAAATATATCAAAATCAAAGTCCCTTCAATGTGGCTTTCTGGAAGTACAAGTAACAACCCCCAGTGTACAATCATGCATACAAAGTGAAGAGAAGGTGATAGGTGAATGCTATTCTGTTCACTTTATGAAGCCACTGATGGGTGCTCAGGGATCCAGACTGTAAACTTTAAGAGCAGAAGGAGCTCTATTATTATCAGTATATCTTCAAAGAGTGCTAGATTACAACTAGAGGCTGGATTCAACTGCCCAACTAGTCCCGTAGGATTGCACAAACTGGGTAGAGAAGACGGGGGTTGTCTCCTCTCCATGGCAAGTCTTTTCAAGTCAAAGCACAGACTACTGAAGTTGCAAGAGGAGCAGGTGCGGCTCATTCACTCTCAGCTGCCCATGCTGCAACACTGGCAAGGGGTGAAAGGGTTCTCAGCACAGGAAAGCATCCTGCCTCCCAACCAAGAGATGTACAAAACCGCTTGGCTGAACGATCTTGGCTTTTCCTAGAAAAGCCCCCGCGCCGAAAGGGACTGCACAGACTCACGTAAAGTCAAGGGACCAAGTGGTACCCACAGGAGAGGGTCGTCTGTGTCTCACCTCCATTCCTCGACCAGCCCACTGAACATTTATCCATTGCATTCTTTTATCCCTACGACCGCACCTGTTTCCAGGTGATTTTCAGAGCTTGGTCACCTCCATTCTGCCCCATTCCCAGCCTGGACGCTGAGAGGGATGGGACTGAGGCACAGAGAGGGTGCCGCCTGCGGAGGCACCACATCTGACCAGAATACCACCTTCCGGCCGGGTTTTGTCGCGAGGTGAAGCCCACGGGTGTGTCCCAGCCAGGACGGGACGCGTCTCCCCGCGGCGGGGACGGGGGCCGGCAAGGAGCACCGAGCGGCGACCGCCGCACCCCGCGCCCGCTCCCGAATCCATCCCCGGCCCCTCCTCACCTTGTAGACATTGATGGGGATGTCGATGATGATGTGGAGCAGGTCGCCCAAGGCCAAGCTGGCGATGAGAATGTTGGGGCCGTTCCTCATGCACTTGTTCTTGTAGATGATCCGCAGCAGCGTGGAGTTGCCGATGATGCCCAGGACGAACACCAGGCAGGACACGACCGTGTTGATGTACTTGAAAGTCTCCTTGATCTCCGTCTGCCCCGTGCACATGGGGGGCGAGGCGGAGCGCGGCCGCCCCGCAGCCGCCCCCGGGCCCTTGGGGAGCGCGGCCGGGCGGGACGCGTTGTGCTCGGCGGCGGCGGCCGTCGGGGGCGCGGCGGCGGCGCTCTGCCTGCCCGGGCCGGGCCGGAGCAGGGAGCCGTCCTCCTCCTCGGCGGCGGCGGCGGCGCGGCAGCTGAGGAGCAGCAGGAGCAGGAGGAGGGCGGGCATGGCTGCGCGGCACGGCGGATTGCCCCCGCCGCCGTCAGCGCCGACCTGCGCGGAGAGAGGGGACAGGGCGTCAGCTGCGGGACAGCGCGCCCGCCGCTCGCAGCGCCGGGGCCGGGGCGCTGCCTGTCCCGGGCGGTGCGGGCGGCTCCGGGGCGAAAAGCTGCGCGGCGGCGGCCGCGGCCAGCAGGCCCTCCGGCCGGACCTGCTCGGTGTCTCCCCCTCACCTCGGCGAGCGGAGCCGAGCGGATCCTCCCCGCCGCCGGCCAGGCAAGGCAAGGCAGACGCGCTCCGCTGGCTGTGGCCGCGCTCCGCGCCCCGGCTGCGCGTCCCGCCCGGAATCGCTGCCGCTGGCCGGCGATGGGCGCTCCGCTCGGGAAGGGGCAGGGACGGGCGCTGGGGCACAGCCCGGTGCCCGTCAGCCGCGCACCAGACGCCGTGGCCAAAGTCGCGCCGGCGTTGCAGGGCACCCCCTTTTCTAAAACATTGAAGCGCATCTGGCCCATCAGTCACAGCCAGACCCCACCCGCGTCCTCCGCCCCCAGCGCAGCCCGGCCCAGCCCCCCCGCCCGCCCGCCGGCCCCGCGGAGCCTCTCCCATCCCCGCTGCCAGGACTGCCCCCGGCCCAAGGGCTCCCAGCCTCGGCACCGAGCCGGCAACGTGCCCTGCGACTCGCCCTTGTCTTGTACCAGGCTGACTTGGCGGGCTTTGAAACAATTTTTCAGGAGGGTTGTTACAAGAGGTATGGGCATTGCCGGGGGACAGTTGGGAAGAAGAAGGCGCTGCCCCGCTGTCCTGTCCGAGGCTCGCTCCCGGTAGCTGGGTACGAGATTCTCCCCGCTGCAAATTCCCCCTTGCACAGCCCGAGGGGCGCACAGGCTGAGGAAGCCGCCTGTACAACATCTACGAGTTTAGTGCCACGTTTTAAAGCGCTTCACAAAACCTTTCTTACATCAGAAATAGTATTTTGGCTGCCTGAAATTGCAGTTCGGTTGTCTGGTTGGTTGCCGCTTTGGGCAGCCTTAGCAAGGCGTCTGATCTCAGCGAACTCGTTCCAGTCGTTGCACCCTTCAGTGAAGCGTAAGGAAAGGAGGAATGAGATTTGTGCAGGATTTTGTGGAGACTAAGAACAGCCTCTGCAGGCTGGAGACAATTGCATGTCTAACTAAAGAGAGTTGAATTTGAAACTGTTTGTCAGCATCTCTGTGTACATCTCCCTGATGCTCTTTTTTCTTAAATCATTCTGGATGCTAAATCTTGAATATAAGCATGCTTTGTTACCGAAACAACCTGCTCACCTACATTATTGACAAACCCATATGGGAAAACACTAAAACCCACGATTTTTTTTTCCTAAATTGGTGATCTGATTTATTTAATCTTTCCAGCATCTCCAGCTAACATACCCTTGCACTACTGGAGGAGACAGCCTTTTCTTGTCCTCGTTTAACTTCCTTTTCATATCTCCATCTTTGTTTAAAAGACTTCTCCATTAATCACCTTTCCCATTCAATCATTCTTGATCAGTTTCCTCATTTTTGTCACAGTGATTTTCTTTCCCATTTTAAATTACAGTATTTGTGGAATAAAGCCATCAAAGTCACTTCTAAACTGTACAAGGGTACCTGGAGGCTGATTGCACTCCAGCTGGAAGTTCTTTCCAAATTCACACTTTTCCAGACTGTATTGTGCAACGTGATTCTTTTTTAAACACCATGGCTGATTCGTCTCCCAAAGATAAAAGCATGAACACTCAATTCAAGATTGTAGTCTGAGTCCTGGGGATTTAAACAGTCTTTTCAGTTTTCAAGTTTGCATTTCCTCAATTTCCAATTCAGCAATCCAAAAGTGAACAATGTTTTGCTAAATGCAATATTCATTCAGAAACTCTTGCTAATTAACACAGCATTAAGTTTAATCTCAAAATGCTTTTTTGCTTGCAAGGTTCCAGATAAGTCACAAAGGATTCTATGCTGATCCAGATGATCAAGAAATATATTGTGACTACAATGAGATATGTTTGCTCCATTTTAAACAGCTCCATAAGAGGTTTGGTACTAGTGACATCTCCATTGCCACCACTTACTCCAGCTTCAGAAGTTTTAGTAACAGCAATTTAATTTCTGAAATGTTTGATGTTACTATATACAAACCCAGTATATACAGAACTTCGGGCAGATGCTGATACTCAAAGCACATTAATCTTTAATATTGCACAAAATGAGTCCGTGTGACAAAGAATCTAAGCTGCTTCTGGCTGCAACTAGCTAAATTTACCACCCTTTTTTGTTTCTAGTATTTTTTCAGATATTTGAGGAATTAAACCCAGCATATGCTGTGGAATAAGTCTGCTTTAATTAATGAAAATTAAAGGAAATCACATTTTCACATAAATTTATGTGAGGATTAAGATAATACTGTATTAAATACTAAGACTGTATCAGATATCTTGGCAAATTAACTGTAATTTGAATGAAGATCAACTACCAAGTTAATTTAGACTGCAACGAGAGAAAACATCTGCAAATATAATAAACTTCTGCCCTTTAAGTGGCCTCTGCTAATTAAGCTATGAAAGAAATTCCTTACTGAACTGTATGGAATACATTATATAAGATTATGTAAGCTGCTGCTAATGTGTCTGACCTTTTTTTTTCCTGGGTAGCAGAAATACTCCTTGTCCTATGGAAAGTTCACTTTTGTACAAAGCAGGAAAAGATGAATCCTCCAGACTGCCTATTACTCATTTTATTGTATTCTGCACTTCCACTCCATTTCATCCCAACAGATATCAACAATTACATGAATTAGCCAGTCACAGTTTTAATTATTAGTCAGATGTAACATTTCCATCAATGACTGATAATGTTTGGATTTTTTTTTTTCTAATTTGGAATACCATTTGCGAAGTAAAAAGGCTGGATAACTTGTAACCATCATCAGGATGGTTTTTAACAACTGAAAGACTTTAAAGACTATTATTTTACATGTGGGATAAATCATGAGAGGTGGTCACAATTATGGCATCAAAAAGTCCTTTAATTAATAAGCTTATGAGACACTCTGCAGGATTGTACGTTTCAATTCGTATAATACTTTATTGAATCAATGAGAATTTTGTTATGATTTTGCAGGTACTTTTGCAAATCCCATTAACTTTCTGTTTATGTTGTTCAGCAACTAAAGCAGCCTCAGAATTCTGCCCCATCAGGCCTGCTTTTCTTTTTATGGAGTCTGGTGGAAATTTGCCCACTAACTGGGGCAAGTCTGGGATGAATAGAAAGAATAGCTGTCTCAGTGTGAGCCACTCATTAGATGCATGAGTTCAATTAAAGTCAGAAAATAGTCCTCTGTGTTACAGAAGTTACTATAGAAACATTACCAATGGCAATTTTGAAAGAAAAAAAGTACTTTGAGAAATTAAGATATTAAGATACTGCAGTTTTTTGTAACTGTTCATATGTTCATGTACTGGACATTATCTCTCTCATTTTTTTTCTTAGTCTAAACTTATGCAAAAGATGGAATTCTTTTTAGCATGATGTGTAGCTATGCTTTGTTTTTTTCTACAAATCTGAGCAATTTCCATAAATAATAGTGTTGGCTGTCAATTGCAGTGTATTGACATAATACTTAATTTTTGAAACAATTAAACAAAATTTATCATAAAAAGTTACAATAAAACCTTACCAGTAGATAGCACCAATGAAACATGAAGTTTGGATGCAGATACCTGTTTTAATGTAGATTACATTGTATATGACTGCAAGATCAAAACAATGAAAGACAATCAAATTTGTACTAAGAAGAAAACATCTGTTTTTTATCGTCTTTTTAATAAGATTTTGAGGATTTTAAAAAGAAATTAAGTTCAAGCCTTTGAGTCAGACTGGTTGATAGCTGAAGTTTTTCTTCCCATCTAACTCTAAAATTAAAACCAAAATGCCACTTATTAAATTTATTCCCCTCATTCTTTCTATTCAGCATCAGCAAAGGAAATCACAAGGTAAATTACAGTTCTGAAACGGATATAGCAGCATGTAATTAAACTGAGGTATAAAACACACTGAATCATTGTGTATTAAGGGAAAAGTTACTGAAATGGGTTTGGGGAAGTAGCTGCAGGTTTGAAAGAAGAGCATTTCTGAATTTTATGGAAATTATTAAAACCTTTTTTTGCTTATTTGTTTGGGGTTTTTTCCCCACAATACTTCAATAGAATAAAGGTGAACAAGTTTACTTTTAAATTTCAGCTGTAATATAAGTTTGGATCAGAATTGCCCAGGATGCCTAGATAAAATCAGTTATTAAAAAAATAACTGATAAAAAAAAAAAAAGTTTCATCTGCTGTGTAATGTATGTATGTATTTATTCAAGGGAGGTGATAACTGGCCATACATTGTTTATGTTGTACACAGAGATTACTCCAGGCAAGCTTTTCAAGTCTGGATTAAATTCATTTCCAGACAGAATGCCTGACTTCAGCAAAAGGTGGTTATTCACTCATCCATGCTTTTCTGCAAGTGTGGCCATGTAATACAAACACTGTGTTCATCTGGATAGAGAAAATCTGCCACCACATTCTGGCTTTAAAACGTACTGATAAGCTGCACACTAATAAAATCATTCAGTTAAGAATCCTCAGAACAAGGAAATCCATGCTGTGAATCAAAATTCAGATTTCATGTGCCAGAGAGCTGGCTGTCCACAGGCTTCTTGTTTACCTCATGCTTGGCTCTGCACAGGATGGTTCCACCTAGCTACAAAATCAAATCTGTTACTGTGGGGCCAGCCCTAAGTGGTGATGGAAGCTGTTCTTGCCAAAAGGCATTGGGTTTCCTTCCAGGCAGTAACATGGCTGCACTTCCTAACAACTAAAATAGTCCCTGGGATCTCTGTTTGCACTGAAGAGGGAGACACTTCCTATTCTAAGGTGAGAGCTGCTTCCTTGAGGGGACTTAATGATCTTAAGGGTCTTTTCCAACCTAAGTGATCCCATGATTCTGCAACTTTCACCAAACTGCGCTGACAGATTCAGGGAAAAAAGCAAGAGATGATGTTTAGATTCCAAATGTCCAAGAGGCAGAAGTACTGTTTATGTGCTTGACTGGAAGCTACTCAAATGCTCAGAGATCTTGAAAAGTTTTTCTACAATTTCTGTCATGACCTCGGGCTCCAAGGTTTTCTCTTATAGGACATAAAAAGATCTCACATGTGTAAGTCCTTACTGATCACACCCTTGAAGAAACTCTTCACTTTTATTTCAAACAAATGTTGGTTTGAGAATGAAAATAGTGCTTGGACATTTTCTCAGTTTTGGGTGTTGGCCATGGAAATGTCTTTGTAGCTCATCAGCTCTCAATTCAGAGACCATCAGAGCACTGGCTTCTGCAGGTCACAAAGGCTGATGCTGGCTATTATCTTCTGGAAGCTCCTAACGCTGCTGGTTCTGCTGGAAACCACATTTGTGGCAGGAGGTGTTTGAGAGGCCCAGATCTAATGAATTGAAACACACTCTTCCAAATCAGTGCAGCTGCTTGATGACATGGCTGTTTTAACTACATTTTCCAAAGTGTTTTGGGAAGGATTTTATTCTGTGTAGACATTCTGTATTTACTACAGATGCATGTCTTCTCAGGACGTTAACAAACACAGCCCTTAATATACTGAAAACTGGCATGTATTATTGTTGCCTTGTACATTTTGCAACAAAATCTAGCTTCTAGCATTTAAAATGTTGTAATGGGGTAATGTCTTCTCCTTTTATATGGTAAAGGCTCAAATTGTTAATATCCAGTTTTACATAGATCTATATTTAGGGCTAGAAGATTGTATGCTGTCAGCCAAGGCAATACAGGAATTCTGTCTCTAGATGCTGTTTAATTTGTAGAAGCTGGCTTCTGGAAGAAGCCTCAACATCTGACTTTTTATTGGTCATACCAAGATTTTCTGGGTTCAAAAACTTTCCTTCCCTTACAAAAGTGAGTCACATTATTTTAACAGACTGAGGAATCTGGGCTGAAAGACCTAAGAGGGTCCTTTTGTTTAGGTGTATGGTCACTATTAAAATAATCCTTTAACATAACCCTTACAGGTATTGACTTGCAACCGCAAAGTCCCGATAAAAGACTGAACACTCTGTTGCTACATGATGGACTCTTCTCTTAGTTTGCTGTCCTTTTTTTTCCATGTGCATTGGAGTTGTTTTGTTCTGTTTTTCTGGAATCCATTTTGATTTCAAAATTACTGCGATTCTGTGTGGCATTTTCTCCTGCTGCCTTTGGTCCTTCAGTTGAGTAGGTTTGGTAGCCACAGACATTACCATCAGAATCACATAAGGGCTGATGTTGGAAAGGACTTGTGAAGGTCATAATTTTTGTGTCTCTTTGCTGCTGTCTTTCCAGCTGCTCTGTATCTGTTTTGGGCTGATGAGCTGGCACAAACGTGAATGTGGCACAGTCAATCCACTTGCAGCCCTTAACAGAGCATTGCCTCTCTTATTTCTGAGTTCACGGATCTACAATAACATTCTGTAGATGCTCTAGAAGCCCGGCCATGTATTTGCTCTTAGACCAAGTCACCATTCCCAGAAGTGGACTTCTTTGCTCCTAACAGCAATCTATTTTTTATCTCCAGGAAATGGAGTGTTCTTGTTTCAAGAGGAACTCTCCAAAGCTACTTCCTGCTCAAAAATACATTTTGATTTCTCCAGGGAAACATTCTCCCTAACCTGTTTTTAGCTCTCTCCCATCCTTGACCTTTAGGTACCATTTTGTTTCAAGCTCTCCTTCATGACCCTTTCTCCGTTTTGCTAGAGAAGTGTACCTGCATCTCTTTCTGTTAAGATTCCAGGCCAATGAAATCATATTCCCCTCAATGTCAGTCAGAAATTAACTCCTTAAAATATTTCCATAATTTTTTTAAGCTGGACACTTTCTGCTACTGCCATTCATTTTTTTTTTCAAGTGATATTCTACCCTATTATGGCAGAATATCAGTGCACACTTCATTTTCCCCTAGTTCTCATGGGGTACAAATGTAGTCTTCAAGGTCCAGCTCTATCTCTGTTCCATTGTTTATTCTTCTCCACAGCTACTTTCTTTGCTTTTCCCTGATCTTTTTGTTATTGTTTTTTGGTTACTTTATTATTTTCAAATTATTATTATGTTTTTATCACCCTGTCATTAAATTCTGCTGCTGGCATATCTCTTCCTGTTATACTTTCTGAAGCCTTGACCACATCTATTGAAATCTTCCCACAGAAGAACTTGAACTTCACTGGAGGACACAGCCACAGAATAGTATTTCTTCTCAAGGCAATTCTCTGACTTCTTCTCCAACTCTCCTGCTTCAAAGCTTCTGAATATGACAGGAATGTACTACCCTGAGAGACTTTCATATCACAAATTCACAACCAAACAGCATGACTCAGATACCTGTTCTGACAAAACTGATATTCAAATATAGTTACTATTATCCTAACTTCCTTCATAGGCTGACTTTTTTTACTGTTTCATTTTTTACCTCTGGAAACTTGATCTTGCTCCCTTACTGTTTGCAGAAGCTGATACCTCCTCTCCTTCATAATGCCAATATTTTCCTAGAGATGTAGTTATAATCTTTTTTTACTGTAACTGAATAAGTTGTAATTCTGTAGTAGGTGGACAGAATAAAATGTGATTAATTCTGTGCTGAAATTTCAGCTTCAGGTTTCAGAAAGACTATTCAAACAGTTGAGGAGTTCTTAGAAAACCTATTCCAAATTTAGGTGTGGTGCACATGAATCTATCTTGCTAAAGGCTCTTTGTAACCTGGGAATAAATTCTTCAGGGTTTTTCACCTGCAGATAATGATGATGTCCTTAAAATAAATAAATAAATATTCAGTTTCTTGAAAATTACAAGTAGATGCTGTGTTTTCCAAGATTCTTCTGCATCATTCTCACTGTTCCAGAGTTCTCACGAACTCTGTAGTGTTCATTTCTCATTCTCCACCATGCCAGTCTCCTGGTGACCCAGAAATCTTACTCTAGCATATCTTTGTCTTCCTGTGCTCACTAATCTGCACAATGGATAAAATTATTTGGGGATTTACTCCCATGGCCTGTGATCCTCTTTTCTGGTGTGGCTGATACTTGTATACAACTGACTTTTAGCATGGGACCATGTAAAATGGGCAAAGTAACTGAACAGAAATTCACAGTACTGTATTACCTCATGTTAGCTGGCATGTGCAATCAGTTTGGGTTAGCACATGCAGCCCTGGGCACTTTTTGGAAACAACTTTAACCCTCTAGAACTCAGTCTATGTCCATGTCTATTTATTTTTTTGTTGCTGTTTTTTCTAGTCAGGAATGAAATTGTGCAATAACTATCTTGTACTTGGTTCTTCATAATTTCTTTTTCTGCCCAGCAGTTAAGGAGGAAAATTAAATGACAGTGAAGGAAAGCAAGTGCAAATATTGCATCTTCCAAAAGAGTCATTCTAATTTGGGCAAAATGTCAAAGAGGATTTCAATATATCTTAGCCATTTCCCCTATTTCTGTTCATAGTCAGCAGAATGAGCTAGCTTCTATTATGTTAAAAATAAAGCACCAAAGTTATATTTTTAGGTTAAATATAAAAGAATGATAACCCATTCGCCCATGTTCTCAGGCAGATTCCTTGCCTACCTACTCTAATTACGTGAATGAGCATCATTCCTTTGTCTATCTTTAAACACAGAATGCTCTTCCAATGAGACACTTTATTTTAGTGTGAATTTCCTGGTTAAATACAAATTAATTCCTTCAGAAATGATTGCTGTGCATTTAGATTGATGCAAACCTTCCTTTGAATCACTTGACTGAAAGCATTTCTTTCATAGAAAGTTGTGTTATGCCTGAAGTCCAGATGCAAAGATCAAAAAGCCATGAGAATTGGGGCAAAAATAGGATGCCATAAAATTTAAGAATGCAACTGTAATTTTCTCTGCTTTTGGTAACTTTTGTAGTAACATCCAGTTTGCCAAAAGTATCTTCTCAGTGCAAATGTAAAAATGTTAAAATTAATTCCTACTAAATTTGAATCCTTTTTATGGACTGATAATGCAAATAGGCAGATTTACTGCTGCTAATTGATGGCATAAGGCAGTTGGGGTTAGTTAACACTGTTATGCTTCAGACCAATAATGAACCTGCCAATGTTATCTCTGTGCTTACCCTCAATAAAAGATATGCTCCACTCCCTTTCTCATCATTCCTTTTTCAGCTGCTATTTTAAGAGAACCTTTTGCCCCTTTTAGTATTTTAAACCCCATTAGGCTCAATAGGTGAAAGATGAAGCTGGAGTAAATATTTCTTGCATCTGGAATAAAAGGGAAGGGAAAGCTAGAGAATCAGATTCCTTCCCTAATTTTTCATGTTAGCTGTAAACGTGTAATCAGGGGTTCCTACCACACATCAGTAGCTGAGTAATCACAGAATTATGGAATATGCTGAGCTGGAAGGGACCCACAAGGACCAAGGAATCCAACCCCTGGTTCTGCGCAGGACCATTCCCAAGAGTCACAGCATGTGCCTGAGAGCATTGTCCAAATGCTTCCTGAACTCAGACAGGTTTGGTGCTGTGACCACTTCTCTGGGAATCCTGTTTCAGTGCCCAAACACCCTGTGGGTGAAGAAACTTTTTCTTACATCCAATCTAAACCTCCCTTGACACAACTTCCCTTGGATCTTGATGAGTATGTTCCTGACAATGTACATCAACCATCATTTCTGAGGACCTAATATCCCACTTATTACCAGCCCCTTGGCAGGTGACCTGCTTTGTGAGCATGCCAGCCCACTGAACACCATGAACAGGTATGGGCCTAAATGTTAATGTTCAACAGCAAGTTTTGGGAAACAAGAAAGTGTGATTTCACATATTTCTAATTAGCTGGTGGACGGGTGAGTTAAATTCACCAGTCTTGAGAGAACCCCCACATAGCAGTGTGGTTATGACTGTGCCAGCTAGACACCTAGGTAATGCCTGGGTGTGTTATGGATGGGATGATGCATGATTCAGACTGTTCCGGTAAAGAATCTGGACACAGCCACTTTTTTTTTTTTTGGTGTTTATGGGATGGGATGAATTGTGGAGAAGAAGGTTTAGATGCAGCATGCCTGGTTCCTGGCTAATCCTATTTACAGACATATCCTGCAATTTCCAGGGAAGCCTTGAAAACAGAGTTGCAGTGAACCTTGGAGCTGCCTTCTGCCAGCAAGGAATGACATCCAGCTTGTGAGTCACTGCCCCAGTGTAAGCAGAGAAAGCTCTCACAGACTCACAGCAGGATCCACTTGTAATGCAGATAACAGAGAAGAGGAGCAGCTGATGGGAAAAGCTCATCTGGCAAAACAATGGAGCATTGCAGTCTGAACTGTAAGGGAATTGCAGCTGTGGAACAGGGAAAAAAAGAACCCTTCCCTTTCTAAAGCTAGGTGGAGACCTAAGTAGCCTTTTGAGTCTCTGCAGCTTGGCCATAGCATGTCTAAACAGCACTGTGTTAATTCTCCAAGAGTAGGAGGCAAATAAAACCTTCATCAATGACTAGACAATGGCTGATGTTTTCTGGATAAATGGAGCTCTATTTTCCTGATCTCCTTGTTTACCCACAAAGAGTGTGCTGGAGGCTGTACTCTGCATAAAGTAATTTCCAAGCTAGGCATCTGCATGATAGATGCTAAACCTGAAGCAGCTTTTATAAGATTTCTTTGCATGAATAAAATCAGTTGTCTCTGGAGGTGATTAATTGCATCTGGACTTATGGGTATAAGCTTGCTCAGAGGATTTCTCTTCTGGGTAATCTATTATTCTCTCTCCTTTGGGTCTGGTGAGAGTATAGTGACTAATTCAGATTTAATTTTCAATCTTTTAGCTGTTTAAAACTAGATAAGGTGAAGCTTAGTGTCTGGGTTTTAGCTCAAAGAAGGTTTGGGATAGGATAAATAAGTTAAAAATAAAAGGTGTTTCCTACATCTGTTAATGGAGTTTAATGGGATTTCTTAAATTTGTCTGTGTCTTGTCACATAAATTTTAGATACACTCAAGGACAAATGATGTCATATTGTCTCTTCTATCATTCATTCCTCATCTTAACATCTGTTTCCTAACCAATTATTTTTCCACGTGTAACATTAGTCACCACTTAAGCCACCAGTAAATTTGGATCACCTTTTCTAGACAATGGCTGGGTGCATAATCCATACAGTTTCCATATTTTAAATCACAGTTAGGGTAACATATACTTTGATTAAAATGGGTTAATATTAATGATCAGGATGAAAGATTTCCTTTATCTCTATTTTTGGCTTAAGGAATTAGCCATAAGCTCAGACCAAAACAAACTTTTTCTTGGCATTGATTCAGATGTTTTTAGCCTAATCCTTCTCTTTGAGAACTCAATAATAGCACTCCCATTGGTCTTCTGGAAGGACAGATGGGGTCATTAATAATAAATATATTTTGTGAATTCAATTATCTTAATAGCAGTGTTACCAAAGGAGTAAATTCACATCAGTAGTTTATTTTTCTTGGCAAAATCCAGGTGTAATAAATATGTCATGAGCAAAGGACAGGATACCATACATTACTTTCACATTCTAACTTTTTGAACTTAAAAATGAAAAACAGTATTTTCTGCTAAATGAAAATTTTTTATAAGAATCATCAAGATGATTAAATTTTTTGAGGCTATCTGAAACTCTAGAAACAATTTCTGTGCAAAAAATAAGTTGGCTGAATTTGATGGCCTAGGCCTTGTTGACTATGCACAAATAGCAATTGAATACAAGTTTTGACCTGAGAGCTTCACGTTCTCATACAAGGTGCTTGATCAATGTGAGTGTCAAAATTTGAACTGGTTTAGTTCCAACTAATGTATGAACTTAACTGAGTCATTTTTGTTTGGAGTTTGTTTTTCCCTAAAGTCATATATTTGATGGGAAATGATGGATCTATTGACAAGCAAGGAAACTTAGAGCAATAATGCATTTGGTTTAGATGTCTCTTTCATCATGTGTTACAAGAAAACTAAGTATGAAAATGTGAGTTCATGCACTGTTCTGCCTTGGCCAATCTTTTTGTTAGAATAGTCCCTGACGTGATTTAACTAGTTAACTGTGTTTAACTACATACATAGTTCACACAAATGGAGTTCAATGGGTAGAACTTGTCTGAGAAAAATAATTTTCCCTTCCCTTCCCTTCCCTTCCCTTCCCTTCCCTTCCCTTCCCTTCCCTTCCCTTCCCTTCCCTTCCCTTCCCTTCCCTTCCCTTCCCTTCCCTTCCCTTCCCTTCCCTTCCCTTCCCTTCCCTTCCCTTCCCTTCCCTTCCCTTCCCTTCCCTTCCCTTCCCTTCCCTTCCCTTCCCTTCCCTTCCCTTCCCTTCCCCTTTCCTGTAAATCCTGAGAGAAAATTACCCACTGGGATATGCTAGAATAGGAAAAAAATTTGCTTAAGGTTTTGCTGTGATCAGTTCACTTTAACAGAGTAGTGGCAGAAAGGAGGGAAAGATATCAGGAAGGAAATGATGAATAGGTGTTTTTGCTAAGCTTGACACATCACCACTTCAGATGGGCTGAAAACTTAAAAAAACCTGGTTATGATTATAACAGTACATTGTGTTTATTTTTTAATTTTAAAAAAGAGTGGGACATGTTCACTTTTCCACTGCAATTTCTGCCATCACATAGATTATTACAAGTCTCTCTAACTCTGTGTTTTTCTAAAAAAAAAAAAGAGAAAAAAAAAGAGAAAAAAATTTTTAAACTCTACATCAGTGCTTGTGAATGTCCCCAGACATGATAACCTTAGGCATATGTTGTAGGTTTTCATCTCAAGCAACCGATTCCCAAAGTACAATGACAGGAATTCAAGTTAGTAAGTAACAGGGCCTTTATTTCCCCAGAGATATAAGTGTGGAAGTCAAGGGAAATACAATGACGTTGTTAATGTTTTATTTATAACTGTTGGTAGTCCCACCCTTGGCCACATTGTCTGAGCTGCTCTGTTATTTTCATAAAAAGCACACAGGCAATTTCTATTTTATGCAGATGATTTATTTCTACACATGTGAGGAGGAAAAACCCATTTTTATTGGCTGTTTGTGATCTATTAAAAGAATCTTGTCATAATAATTTATGCCTTAAAACACTGATGAGGTGAGCTAGATTAACTGGATAAATTTGGAAGGTGTAAGATTCTGGGCATTCCTTTTCATCTCACAAAAAACTTTAACCATTACTTTTGTGCTGATGAATACTCTAAAGTTGCAAAGGTGTTAGGGACTTCAAGAAGCCACCACAGGATTTTGCTTGCTTTAGCATAACTGATTGCCAATTGTTCAGTAAAATTCCTGGCATTTTTTAAAAGAACTTCTTTTGTAAAAAAGAAGTGAGATTATAGGAAGCACAGTTAGACCCACAATTCATAATGCCTTTTCCAAAATCAAGCCAATTAAATCTGTTTAACATCATTTTTGAATGGTTACAGGGCATAATTTGCTGAAGAATTAGATATACATATATCAGTATATTTTAAGAAATTACAACATTCATGTATTTTTGGCACCATCACAGTTAGGAAGTATATGAGAGAAACTCATGCCATGAGGTTGTCATGAAACACAACTTATTAAGTTCAAGCAACATTTAAATGTTTGGACATCTGTTGGTTTATCCACACTTTCCAAAATTTGCCCATGATTTTCTGTATGAAAACACTTCATTAAGTACTTAGCCAGTTACCAAGTCTGAAGTGAATGTGACCTGACAGAAACATCCCAGTTCTTTGTAATGTGGTTTTAAATGTCCAACTAAAGTAATCTAAAGTCAATTAATTGCAAATTGTGTGAATAGGCTGCTAATCAAGTAGACTGCTATTTGGAAAAGTAACAGAACAGGGTTTTGCTTTTAAGGTGGTTTGCAGATCAAGCAAGATATTTCACTTACAAGACTGCTTTAAATAAAAGAAGTCTTCAGGTTCCATCTCAAAGGACTCCTGAGAAACTCTCAAAGAACTCTGCTGAGATGAACTCATGCCAATATTATGAAATAGGGCTCTCTCCTGAACTGATAGATGAATGAAGGCCTGGAAGACTTCTTCAAATGGCATAAGAGGATGAGTAGTCAAAAAATAACTAGGAAGCTGAAAAAATTGTCTAAGTTATTTTAGATCATGCAGATAGAGACATTAGACATCCCTACCCATACCCAGGACTGAATACAGGAAGATCCTGTCTGAAAAGCAGACGAAGAACAATCTTAATTCAGGAGTTTCTTGAGAGCTGTGGACCAAAAAGGAAGACTATATGCTACAGAGTGAAGAACTATTTGGACTTTTCTTTTCCTCGTGAGGCAATAAAGAACCCAGAAGGAAATAGAATTTGGCTTTACCAGAGAATGAAGTTATTAAGGAGAAAAGGGATTCTGAAAGAGCTGCTGCATCTGACAGCAGGTAAATCTCACTGCTGCAGAGACCTGGTGTGGCCATATTTCAGATATATTTGTGGGGATCCACTCTTAGTGGCTTTGGTAAGGTTTCCAGGCTGTTTAATAGGGACCAAATCGCAAAGATAGAAGTGGAATATAAATGTGGTAGGTATTTCATATTTGATGTGAGTTTTGTTCCACATTATCATGCAGAAGTCCAAGCAGTGTCTTCATGCACTCTCAGCTACTAGAAAAAGCAAATGTGCAACTGAATTGTTGCAGACTCATGTAGCAAAATGTATGGTAAAGGATAAGCTGAAGAGCTATGGTAATATGTAGCCTTAGATATCTTTTCTTACTAAATATTTGAGTGTAGGAGAATTTCCTATTCTGTCTCACCTTTTTTTTTTCACCAGCCAGTTTCATACCATCCTTCCTTTGAAAGTCTTACTTTCTGTTCTTTGAAAGATATTTTTTTTTTTTTTCATTGAAGATTGCACTACCACAGAATGGCAGAAAAGCTGATGTTTGGAAGGGACTTCTGGAGATCATCTGATCATCTGGTCCACTCCCTTGCTAAGCAGGACCACGTACAGCTGGATGTCCAGGACCATGTCCAGGTGACTTAAATATCTCCAGGGTTTGAGAGCCAGGGCTCAGTCACCCTTACAGTAAAAAAAGTGTATCCTGACACTCAGATGGAACAGGTAAAGATGCAGGGAATGATCTGGATTGCATGCTTGCAATGTTTGGAGGCGAGTAAGGAGAAACCTATGTGACATGATGCAATCTCGTATATGGTTGTGCAGTTTTCCCACGTGCTGAAGATAAGATTCCCATGTGCTGAAGATGAGAATAAGATTTCTACCCTTCAGAGAAACTAGAAAATGAAAGGCTTTTTTAGGTGGTTTAGCAGTAGGAAATTGCAGTCTGAACTACAATTAAATTGAACCTCAGTTTATGCAGATGTGGAATAGATGGAAATTAAACTGATCCTAGTGAAATAAATTTATGCTGTCACTGCAGAGATAAAACATTAATAGGTACCTTTTGCCACATGTTGCTGGGCCTGTGCAGCAATAATCAATTTGCTGTCAAATTGCATACCAAAAGTCTGTTGGTATGTTTGGAAAACCTGATAGATTTTTTTTAAACCTGTGAGATCACACTGCCTTTTGCCTAACACATTCATGGAAACCTCTAAACCTTTTCTTCCACTACCAATAGTGACAGTGTTCCCTTACCTTTTTACTGTTAAAATCAACAGTAAAATTGAACAATAGCTGTCTAAGGGCCTTGATTATCTACCACATTACTGATGAGGTTTAAAGTGTAACATTTGATTTGTTTGTTACATATACAATATGTGTCAGTAGTTTCTTTCTGTTTCCACTTCTGAATTTCTAAATACATTTGATTCAGTTTTTTTTTCTTTTTGTACTAAGCCTTTTTTTTCCTTGGCTGAGACTGAAATGCAGAAAATAACAGAAGAATTATGAGGCTAAAATAATTAGATATGGATAATTTCTGAAGCAAGAAGAGCATGTTAGAATATGTTCTATGTAAAATGTTGGTGATGCCCTGTGCTCCATACTTTACCTTTCAAAAGTGATTTGGGTTCTTTGTGAGACCCCTGGGGTCTTTAGACAGTTTATCTTTACCCAGATACTGTAACCTTAAGAATATTTTCCTGTCTCTCCAATAGCAGCAGAGAGAAAGTACTTCCTTTATCTTCTATAAAAAATCCTGAATGCTTGCTTGTTCCACAAGTGCAATGTACAATAACTGTAGAGATTCCATAAAAGTTTTTTTCCTGTCAATATATCATACAGGCAGACTTGAACTGCCAATATGCTGATCTCTTTTCCTGACGCAGTAGGGTGGTTAAGCAAATCCTCCAGTGGATTCTGGCCTGAATCTCCCCTGACTAAGGACAGTCCTGGGGCAGGGCTAAATCCTCACTTTACTGATGAGCCCATATCAAGGCATATAAACAAGTGCTGCTGTCTTAGCCAAAGAACAATGAGACAAGCAAAAGAACAAATGAGCAGCCAGTAATCTGATCCAAATTGTCCCTCATCAGTGTGAAATACTGAGTACCCTGAGTGTTTTTAATTATATATCACTTACTGTTTTGAATAAACAAGCCCCAAAAGATAGTGATAATCCAAAACCAGACCACACGAGTGTTTGGAACAATTTTTGTGACAAGCTGTAATTTGTTCCAGGAGACAAAAAATAATAAATCATTCTTAATTTGCCTTGTTTTGATTTGTCCCTCTTGACATCATTCCTTTTAAGATGCTTGAGTATAATCCTTCCTTGTTTTTTCTGCCCATACTAGTCTCACTTTCAACTAAGAGAAGATGAAGCTTCTGTAAGGGACTGATTGTCTGGTGAAAGTCAAGACCGTGTCATGGCTGGAGAGCAAAACAATGATGTTTTTATCCAACTTTCCTTCAAGACTTTAAAGAAGAATTGATAGGAACTTGCCAGGACAATCCTGAGCCAAACTGCATGAGGTTTTTGTGCTTTAGCCTGTCGTGCACATTGCTTTTGCTATTGCACTGAAGGAGCAGAGCTTACTGGCTACTGACTGCTCATAAACCAGGGCACAGCAGACAAATTTGGGGCTCGGTGAAACTGTCTGCTGTGTTTCTCAAAAAGGTAAAGCTGACTCATATGTCATAACCTAACTTTAAAAAATCCTCATGTCCTGCTAGTGGGTAAAAGCAGTTAGGCATTTCTCAAGAAAGTGATTTTTATTAGAAAACTGCAGTCAAAATCAAAAACCTTTTGAGAAATGTGCTGTGTTAGATAAAGATTTTAAAGAAACTGTTCCTCAAGGCAAAACAGAACCATTTTTGGCATGGGTTTTGGTACGCAGCATGAGCATTTTTGTTTTGTCCAAGATATTTAAACAAGGTCAATTCATCAGCATTTATCTTGCTCCTTTGAAATTACTACTTTGAAAGAACTCCTAACTTTCGGAGACTGAGTCAGATAGGAACTGTTTTCCTATGGCTGTGTGACCAGTTCTATCCTTATTTTGTAGGTATCTGCCATAAAGAGAAGTGAAATAAAGAAAAAGAGGAAAAGAGCTGGCATAGGTACATTGAGAATTAGATCACAACTCAGGAATTATGTAGGTAATGGAGAGTTTAAGCTGAAATGAAATGCATGCAAATAAAACTACACTCAGGTGCCACACAACTTTAAACAGTCAAATGCCATTAAAAATTCACTCAGTGACTTTCATGTTTCCAGCTACACCCAGGTTTGCTCTGCTTTGAGCAGAACTGAGTGTGTGAGACAGAGTTGCAATCTGGATGGTGAATATTCCTCTGTCTGTGCGCCCTGATAGGCCCAGTACACCTAATGCATTCTGGGCATGTATAACACACACTGACAGGTTTGGCTGACACTTTTTTAAAATGACAGCCCGGGGCTTTATAATTATCCTTTTTACACAACAACTCAATGGGCTTTGGAACCATCTGCCAGGACTTTTGCTGGGTTTAACTTCATGCAATCAGAGTAAAATGGAAACAGGAATGAGAAATTTTGCCTCTTCTTCTCACACTGTTTCTGACCATGTAACTAGACCATCATGCTCCTCAGCATGCTTTCCTTTCTGGCTTGAATACTTGTCTGCACAGAGTAGAAGCATTTTTTTATAGATCACTTTTTTTTTGTAGGAGTCCAAGCAGCAGAAAGAAAAATTTCATCTTAGAAGACCAGCACTCTGAATGCACACAGGCACAAGGACGCAGCAGGTACCTTGATTAATTCTCTGCTTTGTTGCCTAGCTTAGAGCCCATTTTAATAATGACCAAAACACAAAACTGGCAAGCCAATTCCAAAATGTATTTTCCCTGCCCAAAGCTGGGAAATTTTTGTAAGGAAATTGTTAAGTCCCTGTCCAAAGCAGAGGGCAACCAGTTGCCAAATGCTGAACTCTTTTAACCAGTGCTTTTCGAAAGAAATGTCATATTTCTGGTTTAAATAGGTCTTTTACATTTATTATTATATTTCAGAAGATTTCAGATTGTTTTAGCCTGTCAGCTTAAGGTAATTATTCTTTTAAAATGCTAACTGCTAGGATGGCAATTTGAAAACAGTCACAAAAAAGAAATGTTTTGTACCTCTCAGAACTGCTGTGATTGTTTTATTTTGGGATTTTTTCTGTTTTGTTTTGTATTTTTCATTTCAAATTGTTGCACAGTTTGCCAAGTCTTTCTTTAAGTTGCACTACACTATTGTTATTACTATTTTTACTATAATACACTACTATTACTATTATTAATATTATTAGTCCGAACAAGCCTAGACCCATCAAAGAAAACAAAGCCGGACCTAAGTGGTTTTTTTTCTTTTGTGTGTTTTGTAACTTTGCAGCCTTGTGAATCTAAAAGCTCTCTCAACAAAAGTATTAAAAAAAGGTTGTTGGAATGTTCTTTTCCATAGAGGAAGAAATGAGAAAAAGAAAAAAGGGAGATAGGCAGAGAAGGGTGAAAGCCCCAAGGGAGTGAAGGAACATAATATGGAGTATAATTTTACATCTGATTATAATAGAGACATGTTAATTTGTGATGTGAAAGTCTAAAAAGGAACTTCTGAAAGCTCTGCAGTGTTTGTGATGCCAGGTTTAAGTGAGAACTCTTGTGTATTACAAACACATACTGAATTGACTAACCTTTAAAAGCAATGTTCCCACACAAGTTCTGTTCTCAGGTGCAGAAGATGTGATTGTTCAGAACTCAAGAATCATCCACTGGATGCCACCAGAATGCTCAGGAGGACAAGAACATTTGCACTTTGGGAAAGCTTGAGGAACATGGGCTTGTTCAGCCTGGATAGGGGGATAGCTCTGGGGGGATCTAACTGGGCACTCATCAGGAGACGGGTGAAAAAGAAACTACATTGGAACAGAAGAGCTACAAAGTCATACCAAGCAAAAATAAACCAAGACCCAGATGCCTCGAGGACTGTCCAGCAGTGTAGCAGGTTTCCCAGAGAGGCTGTGCTGTCCCTGTCAGGTTTTCAAACCCCATAGTACCCAGCCCTGAGCAATCTGATCAGACCTCAGAGCTACCCCTGCACAGAGCAGCAGCTTGGACTAGAGACCTGCCAAGGTCCCTTTCCACCTGAATATACTGTGATCATGTTACACTATGGCTGCTTCCCAAATGGCAATGCCACGGATACAGGTGAAATATGGTTTTGTATATTTAATCAGAAAGTTGTCTGAGAGTGTGACTAACTGTTAACCTAAATGGAAACTGAGATACTGTGTCATGTTTGATTTCTAAGACTTCCTTCCTCCTTTTCTCAGTAGGTATTTTCTAACTCGCAAACAGACACATCCAGTGGCTGGAACCTACACATCACAGATTACAACTCTCCTACAATGAACCCTCAGAAGAGCTTCACAGACAAAGGCAATTGTGCAGTCCCAGCTGTTCTGTGATCTAGTGTAGATTTAGCCTGTGGGCATCATCATTCACTGCATGGCAGCAGGCTCAGGGCAAGGGCATGCATAGGTGGGCTCTTCACCCACCCACATGGCAGGGATATGAAAATTGGATATTCTGAGAGTGAAACATGTTCCCATGCTGCTTTTAAGATGCCTATTTTAAATACAGCTATTGCACCAAGGATTGAAATCCTTGACAGCATTTTATTAGCTTTGTAAAAATCAGAAGAAAGTACAGGCTTACAGGGAAAAAGATGATCACATCCTCAGACCTTTGTGAAATTAAGCCATTGCATTTTACCAATCTCTGGTTAGTACTCTGAGAAAGCATATGCTGCTAGTTAACACTAGTTAACACTAGTGGAATACCTATACAGTGTATTTTCTGTGGAAGAACAGAATATGTGCTAAAGAAATCTGTAATTCTCAACATTTTTATGAGCAGGGCCCCTTTATGGCCTCATTTGTCTCTATGTAACCTTTGATTGCCTAACTAACTTTAATTGCTGGCTCTATATGAAGTCCTGCTGGGCTGGAGAGTTAAGTAACAAATGTAGTAGCTGTCTCCCAGTAAGTAAATAGTCTCTCTCATGCCCTAGGTTACTTGAGTTGCTACTGACTATATGTTGACATCTTTTATTTGATTTCTTGAGAATTATTTTTTTAATCTATGTAGGTAATTCCATCCACTTCTTTATTTAAAGCAACTGAAGTTGTTATGCATGATTTGAGACAAACAGAATCAGATTCTTGCTCTTTTCCATCACATTAAGCGAAACAATATAAGTGCCATAGTTTTAGGAGTCATATGTTTGTAAATCATTCCCTGGTAACAGAAGTGCTCATATCATCATGATGTCTCATGTATCATTTGTGTACTCTCAAGGTTTTCTGTGGAATAGAATGGCACACAAAAAAAGCAATTTTTATTTACTTTTCTTTTTTTTTAATAACAGCAGCATCCTTGTCAAATATAATGGATGAGCAATTACCATTTCATTTAGTCTGACTATGGAACCAGACATAGTTAGTCAGGAATGTGAGGCTAAAGAGACTTTTATGTGCTTCCATATCTTGCTAAAGAAAGAAAGTCTCTCTAGGTTCATCAGCCTCTGTCTTTACATCTTCTATGTGGATTTCTTGTATCCTGTAAACCCTAATTCGGATCTGAATTTAACTTTGGGTTAATAGTGCAACTTTATCTTCCTGACTGTTGCTTATGTACATCTGATTTTCCTTTTATTAAAATACAGCAGTAAAATATAGATGTAGCATTCTTCAAAATAAAAGGAAAGTAAAAAAGCAAAAAACCCCTATTGCTCCTAGAAAATGTTTTAGAAAATTTTCTTCCACTACAATTTCTAAATGCTCTGAAATATATTTATAAAACAAACAAACAAACAAACAAATTGAATTATTGAATCTGTGTCCACTTTTTTCAGGAACATTATACTAGTACCTACTACTGTAGTAAACTCCATTTAACTACTCAGCTGAGCTGGGCTTATATTGCTTTGCTCAAACTGTGCCAAGCAGGCCAGAGAACTCCACAGAGAATCAGTAGAATAATTTCATCTACATGCTAGAAAGCCAGTGAATGTGCTGTAAGTCTCTTCCCTGGGTGTCTCGGAATGTTATTGCTTGGCACAGCTTAAAAATACCACTTGAAAAAGAAAAAAGAAGTGTGATTTAGGGCCAGATTCACTGACACATTCCAGTTGCTTTGTGCTTGTCTGGTGATAGAAAACAGCAGTAAACTAACAAGCTAAAGTGGATTTATGATTGCTTTGCATATCTGACATGGCATGGGGCTATTACAGCATACCAGAGGGAGTGCTCTCTTCCTTGGTGATGGGCTGGAGATAAAGGGAAAGGGGGTTTGTTTTTGCTTATAACAGAATTTCTGGTGGTATGAACTAAGATCATAAATCTAGTCATATATTCATGCTATTTTAGTATTGATTAAATGGTCTTTGCCTGCTAATTGTTGGCAGATACTAAGACAGCAGAAGTGTCCCTTTAAGACTAAAATGGCAATGAACCCACTGATACAAGAAATATTTGAAGGCTTTTTTAAGCAAAGATTGTGCATGTATCACGTAGTAAACTGCACGTGGTGTGGGCTTCATATCCTTCTGTTCACATAACTCTAGCTGATCCAGCCTAAATGAGAAAGTCCATTGCTATCAAGAAGGAATGTCACCAATGTCATGCAGAGCAAATGCATTTCGTATGTCTGTCTGACATGTGACATAAAAGGTTCACCGAGCCCCAGCAGTGTGAATTGCCCAGTGGAGGGCCTTTGTCATCTCAGCTGAGGAATGCCTTAGACCTTCAATTGGCCTTGGCATCTCTGACACAGTGATAAGTGTGTGCAAATATTTCACCAAGCACCAATTATTTAGAAAATGAAATACTTGTATGTTTTGAGCAATAACTTTGGTGTGCATGCTCTAACAAATGTTGTCAGAATTCGCTCATTAAGGTTTTTCTCCCCTGCATTTGGAGTGTTTCCTTGAGACGGTGTCAGTACTAATTGAGAACCACAGATTTATATATTAAGAATTTTATACTCTGTAATATGGCTTTTGTGTGATGCTTGCATAGTGCCCTATGAAACAATCAAATTATAGGGCTCTGTTAAGATAAGGAGAGCTATTCTTCTGGCAGCTGGACAGAGTGAATCTTTCAGCTGGGAAGGAATTACATTGAAATATTTCTCAGAGTAGAAGGGTCTGTAAGGAGAGACTAAGTCATTCTGTGAGGGGCCAAAGGGAGCTTGCCATGTAAGGAGCCTCATGTGCCCAGGAAAGGCATGAGCATGGATGACACCTGTGTAAGAATGATGCTGTGTAAGAGCTGCAATCACAGCAAGAAGGAGAAGAGGGTGTGACTACAGGCTCAGGTGTATGTGCTTGGGTCACTCAGTTCCTTCTGTGTCTGTACACTGGCAGACACAAGGGTATATTTCTGACATTGGTGCAAGTCACATAATTCATGGCCGGATGGCACACCCAGCTCTTCTCCCCTAGCATGTTGTTCAAGCAAGTGCTATGCACACGAGCCAGTATCTCCAGATGAAGTGCAGAAAAGTTGTACTTTTCTGGTGGCTATCTCCACTAGTAACAAAAATCAAATCAACTTGAAACCCTAAGACTCCAGTTTGAGGACAACTATCCTTGGAAAGGCCTCAGTTGTCAGATTGCGGTTTTTCTGGCATTCTACAAGGAAGTCTAATTTAACATTTAAAAAGCTAATTCTCAGATTATTCCTTGAAAACACTGCAAACTTAAAGTTTAGTTGACAAGTATTATTTAATCAACTGTTCTTAGAGGAAAATATAAATACCTCCTATCTCTAATAAAAATATAAATAGAAATAGCTCAACATTGTGAAATAGCTGAATGGTATGATGTGCATAAACATCCATGGCATTTTTTGGCCTGTTTTTCAAGACCTCCTCTGTTTGTCAGAATGCTCAGGGTGATATATCAGCAGTCTGAATGAGAATAGATTGCTGTTGCAGATAATAAAATTTCATTATGGTCGAACTTTAATCTGAGATAAACTTGAATGTCTCTGATGGGAAAGTCAGTGACCACCAAAGCAGCCTGGCCACCCAAGCCAGGGTTGATGTGGTTACAGATACTTTGTTGAAAGCCAGATGTAATGAAATAAATTCTTAATTCTCCCTGTGTCAGATAAGCTTGTTGGGAAAAATATTTCCAGACTCAGATATTTAACAGATATTCTACACATTTTCCAGATACACTATCTATTGTGGTCTCTTTTTTCATCTCCCTCCCTCTTTACTCTTGTAAACACATGTATCTTTGCACAGTTTCCATCATTTATGCATCAGTCTTCCCTTTCCTGTTCACTGATTTGTCACTATATCAACTTTGTCGATGTGTCCATAATATGCTGTTTCATTTTTTTTTCATGATTTTCCATGTGATAGCCTGCATAACTTTCCAGTTAAAGCTTGAAGGGATTTTCTGGATTTCTTTGTTTTCTCTCTGAGTTGTAGTAAAATTTTTAACTGGCTTCTAGCGCTTAATTTTTCAACGGCCTCCAGGCTGCTCCAAGGCTTCTTTTGTTTTGGAAAGCTGCTTTTATGATTTTTTTTCTTTTTTATTTGTTTATTTTTGACCAGTTAGAGCACTGTTTACACAATTTCTCTTCTTGAAATTCAGTATTGTAGCCGCTATTCTGTCCTGTACATCATTCTACATTATATCCAAAAGACCCTCATTTCTTGTGATTTCTGAGGTTTTTCTTCCAGGAAGCAGTCATCTACTGTCTCTAGAAAATTTATCTCCTGGCTCATTTTTCATTACTGATGTGTAAAAGCACATGTAATTTTTATGCACACATGTAATGGACAACTGACTGCAAAGTAGCTACTAAAGATGATATTGGTGGCCAATAGCATAATTCTGCCCGTAAGTACAGCATATGCTGGCTTTTATGAGAAATGTGTTCCAATGCTGCATATTAGCAAGGATTGCAAATAAAACAGGGCTGCAGCTCAAAGCTATGGCTATTTCAAATTTGGTCCTGAATCTGGGAAGTCACTTTGTTCCCATTCAACATATGATATTTCACTTACAGTAGAAAAGCACAAGATAAATTTCAGTCTGGATTCTTGGAGAAAAAAGGACTAAGTGGATCATGAAAGCAGTTAATCTCTGCTTGTCAAAACCTGGCTGGAATAAACTTCAGATTCCAAACATAATGTTCAATTCTGACTCAAATACCTGGAAGACCTATTGCTTTAAATTAAGAAGCTCAAAAGGAATGTGGCCAAGCCATGCATTAATGAGTTTCTGAGTGAGATTCAGAATATGGAAGATGAGCAGCCAGTCATAGCTATCTCATCTAAAGTGGATAATCCTAATTAACTAGGGCTGTTCATGTGTGTAAGAATTACTGGAAAGAATAAAGGCTTCTAGGATCATGCTCAACTCTGGTTTCAAGTCAACATGGACCATGCTGCATATTTTGATTGACAATCCAACCACCTTTTTGCTGTAACAAAAATTACTTTAACATGGTGTGCTGGGTATCACACATTAAAAAACTGTAAATTAGGATCCATGAGAGTCACTAGGAATCAAAGGCGTAAAACCCCAAAATGTTAATTTTTTAAAAGTTCTGTGTTTCATATGGCTGCTTTATTTTCAGTTTAGAGTGTAACCAAAACACAACAGTTTTCTATGCCTTCTTTTTGTTAGAGAAGGGCTAAACATTTCCTTGAGAATACCACCACAAGCCATGTAACCAGCTCTTTATGAGCAAGACCAGGTTCTGTAAATCCAGTCACTGAAAGATGGTGTGGCAAGTTATGGCCTGGGTAAAGTGTGGGAGAAGTGGCTTGGAAAGGGATAGGTAATCTGCAGGACCAGACTTCCCTCTTCCTTCTCAGTTTAAGGCACAGGATTGAGACTTGCTCAGCCCATATGTTCCAGGCCATAGAGATAAAGAAGTTTACCCAAGCTCTCACTGAGTAAACCACATCATTCTGGGAATTTTTTTGTTCCCCTGAACCCCCCAGTACTCAGCCTGTGGCAAAATAACTCGCACCACACATAGACTAGTGCTTTACTTAATCATGCAATTGAGACCATGGAGGAAGAGAACACAGGAAACCTTTATTTTTCCACAGAATTGATACAGTACAGGCAGAGTCTGCACAATAATGCTTCATTTACTGCCTTTCTCTTGTTATTTACCTCGTGGTGACCTAGCAGAAGCAGAGGTCACTTAGCTATATGGTTGCTCTGAGTTCTGAAACAACTGTAGGAGACTGTCAGTTTTCCATTGTTTGCCCACAGTTTATCATGGCTCTGCAATATGAATCTCTGCAGTGTTCAGAGAGAGGAAAAGATTGTCTAGAGGAACTGCCTTTGCCCTCCCTCATCATCACTCAGATTGGCTCTTTTCATGTGTGTAACTACATAAAGGAAGACATAAATGATAAAAAAATCTTCCAGGGCAGATTGACAAAATGCAAAATAGTTAGAGTTTCTGCCTACCTCAAAATCACTTTAATGCTGAATCATTAATCCTGATTGGAGGATTTTCATGATATCTGTGAGATGTATTGGTTCAGAACATTTTTATTTCATATTATCCTCTGAAAAATGTGCCTCAGAAAATTTTTAAAAGTTTTTTCTTCATAAAGTCTTCCATAGGAAGTTACTATCTTTTGTGGGTTTTCTGAGGGCATGGATAATTGTCAAGCTGACTAAGAAATCGCATTCATGTTTCAGTTTTCTTCCTTTCCAGAGTGTGTTTAGGCCGAATGTTATCTGTGGATGACATTTACTGTACGTTATCAGCAATCTCTATTTGTTCTGGCTGTTTCTCAAAGGGCACCTGATGAGTCAGACTCCTTTTTTTTCTAGTGGGCCCTTCACCTGCTAGATACAAGAATCTTTAAACAATTAAAAAAAAAAAACTTTATGTTTTGCATTTGGTTTTTTTCCTTTCCATACCATGTTGTGTTTTATTTTGCATTTGTAACTTCTCCATTTGGATTTCTGTTTCAGAACACACTTTTGTGTTTTGCAGTCTCTATTTCCACGAAACAGCTACCGCAGTCTTAAACATGACGCAAGTGAAGTTTCCACTGCCAAGAACATAACTTCCCAAGAACCCCTGGATCTTGGCCACAGGGTTGAGTATGTGCTTCTGCTTAGTGGGAACTAAGCAAGCATCGCCACGTAAGTCCGAGGCACAGTTTAGGAGGGATTTGTCTCCAGGTATTGTTCCCTGCGTGGGGGTGCCATGCTTGACTCCCTAAATGCCACAGGCCCTCACATGTTCCCCAGGAATGCCCCCAGCTCAGAGGTCGTTTGCAGGCACTTGTGCACTCCAGGACATGTAAAATGCACCCTCAGTTCGCTGTTACCTAATGGCCATTGTGGCAGGTGGTGACTTGGGAATTGCATTGGGAGGAAAGAAAGGCAAAAGTTAGCAATTCTCAGGATCTTCTGATGGTGAGCTCAGTAAAATACAGTGAAATATTTTTATTTATTCTCTTACAACACCACTAATTCACATATTACAATACCACTAATTTCACACTGATTGCTGCTGGGTGCATACTCATGTCCTGTGCCAGCAAAATTATTAGATCCTAAGTAGCCTCATTCATCATGTTCTTATTAACATAAGTCCTTTTCCAGGTTGACATGAAAACATCTGGTTCTCTGCATGGTTGACACATAAACATCTGATCCTCTGCATGGCTGAACACTGAATTTGGCTGGAGCCTTTAAGAGAGCTCCACTGATTTAAATGTACATAGGATTCAAAATCACCTTGGAATAATTTTCATCATGATCCCTTTATTCAAACTCTCACACAAGTTCTTATTTAGTGTCAACAATCTCACTTGGAAGGTGATTTTTTTGGAAGTGTATGTTTCTTAGATCTGTGTCCTGCTTATTTTAAATACATTGAGCTTGGTTCACTTCTCAGATATATAAATATATCATTAATGTAAATGCATTGTCTTCCCTAGTCCTTTTTTGGAAGCATTCTGGGACAAGTGAGTGCAAAATCTGACCTTGTGGTGATTTATTCTATGGTATTCAATCTCAGGCTTGCAAAAGTGGAAAAGAGAAGAATAAAAAATTATAGAGGGTTATAATGCTAGATGTGTTCCTGGTAAAAAATGACTCCAAATTAGAGTCATGTTGTTTAAAGGCCTAAATGTTAATTAAGACATTTATTTTTATTTGGCATAAGGACAGAGGTAAGACAGCTCAGTCTTTCAAGGTTTTGGCTGTGTTACATGAGTATGCAACAGTGTAAAACATTGTGTAAAGTAGTTATTTGCAACAGACCAAATATTTATTTGTCTGTCATGTAAGCATTTGTCTGGTTTTCAGGGCACATTGGATAGAACAAATGACAGATAAAGACTATTCATGATAGGAAAAAAATGCAAATAATTTTTACATTTGCATTTTGCAAGTTATACACAATGCAACAAGAGCTTAAGAGTTTTTCTGTGTTTTTTGAACGTCTTTAAAGCTGTGTTTCTCAGTACCATATCCTATGATTATAAAGCAGAGTGGACTGACTTCCCTGATTTCCAAGTTTCACAGCATTGCAGTGGTGATACTCCTGTCCAGCCTTCTATCAACAATTCAGATGCACTGGAAACTCTGATATTAGTAATGACTTGGTTTAATTTCAACTCCATGTTCAATTGCCCAAATGTAGGTGCCTACATTATAAAAATCCACATGAAATGTGACCTCCCACTATAATCAGTGAAGTCTATAATGGCAGTATAAAAGTTTTCAGCACATCTAACATTGCTTGCTGATAGGGGATTAATGTAATTTTAGACTCATAGAGGTATAAAATTGCTGCCCCAGGGGAGCATAAGCCTCTCAAGATGTCCTCACATACTTTGCCTGACTAGTGAAAGTTTCTAGAACACCTGAAGGGGTCTCAAATGTCGTACTTGTGTTTAGCCAAATGAATCTCCCTCAGGATGCCTACTCTAGGAAGAATCCAGCAGCTCTCCAGACCACAGCTGACACAATGCAGTTGCTTAAATACCTATATTTGGTGCCATTTCAGACTGCCTGGGATCAGTGGTCTCCCATGTGGTCTCCAGCTGATTTTATGGAAAATCACAGATCTCCCATCAGTCTCAAGCTACATCCAACAGATGTGTACAGATATTTTAGCATCCTGGGAATGTTAAATTGGACTTGATGCTCCTGTTCATGGAAGCATATTATGTCTGTGTATTGGCCAAGGCCTTGGCAGAGTTGTCCAGAATATTCCACTTGTCCTTTTCCTGTTACTTAGAAGGGTTTAGGCCATGTACATCCTGTCACATACCTCTCAGCCCTGTCATAGCTGGGATCTTAGCTATCTTTGGATGTTAGAGAAGATACCACCCTTGATGTTCAATCAATTTAGTCGAACACCTTGTCTATAATGTGAGATTAGATTCATAGTTCACAGGTGCAGTGTGATATTCACCCTATTTTGCATGTTTGAATATGCAACACAATCCTACCCAAAGACATGTTGATATCAATGTATGATGCTATGGGATGCACAAGCAGCTGTAAATCTCACAACATTCAGCATCAATGATATCTTCTGTGTATATCTTTACTGAGAGTCAAGGTGTTCTGGTAAAGAATACTTAATGTTGTGTTGTATATCATGTTTGTAACAGTATTGCTAAGTACTTCCTAGCTTCTTTATATTATTATTAGCTGGTGGAGCAGAACAGGAAATTAATTATTAGAATCCTTAGTGTCTTGCCAGCCTGGTTTTCCATGATTCATCTCAATACACATTATTTCCTGCATTTTGCCTCATGGCTCTTCTGCTGTTCCGCTGTGTGTTCTGTTTTGACTTGGCAATTTGCAAGAAACACTGTTCCCAGTAAAACAAGTACCGCAATAGGACTCACTGCTTACTCTGAAATGGTTTATAAAAAAAAAAGTAGTGAATCCAAATATTTACATAATGGGATTTGCATGACTTGTTGAACTTCTGGCTGCACCTGAAGAACAAGTTTTTTCAATGTGATACGACTACAAATTTTAAGCCAAAGCATTTTCTCTGGTACATAAGAATACGTCCTAATGAAACCTGTGGGAGTAATGCACATGTATCCAAGTGTAAAATCTGACTCCAGAATTTGGTAATTAGTTTCTCATTTTAATAGCATGTCTAGAAATTTGATCCCATCATGGCAGAGGCTCGTCATTTTACTTTCCTCTTGCATCCTCTTTATGGAGTATTTCCTATTTATATTGCTATGGGAAAGATTATGAAAACTGGTCAGTGATTCCTAAGAAAATTGAGTCAATGGATTTGACTTTAGCAAGAAGAGTTTGGAGAACACAGATTACAACAATTAGGGAGCATATGGAGGCAAAAAGAAAATTGTTCTATGAATACAAATTATTTCACGGGGCACTAGGCATAAATAAGACTTTATATCATTGCTGCTTGGTTGAAAACTTATATTTTTTCTTACTCTTGTGGGGCATTATTTCTATTTCATGCTCTGACTGGTGTCAACATTAAGTGCCTGAATTATTAAGTACTCCTAATGTGTAACTACACAGCTGAGAGATCAGAAAAGAAATATTCTTTGGTACACTGGCAAACTCCTGTCGAAAAGCTTTGGATTATTCATTATATAAAATGATTTATTTTGTTTTTTAAAGAGCATGTTTCTATTGAAGCACTCACAAATATATTTTTGTGTCCTCCAGTGTACCTATATTAAATCTGTAAAGCAATTAAGATGTACATACTCTGTAATTCGAATTCATATGTGTTCACACATATGGACTTGTACAAAGACTAAATATACGCATGAGTATATATTGCATGTATTATGTATGTTATGTATAGAACTAATAAACGTCTTATATAGGTGATTTGACCTACCTTGCCTGCTTTGAACTGCACTGAAATTAAACATCTAATCTAAAGTGAGAATTTAGGCTTCTTTATAGTTTGTGGAAAACTTATTCGTAGAAGATTAGTCCAAGATTACTTGCAAAAGTTGCCCTATTGATATTTTTTACTGATAACAGAGGGAGCTTTTGTTGTGTCTAACACCTGACATGTACCTAGATAGAGTAAACTGAGAAGGATCTTCTGCAGCGATGACTGGCCGGAGACCCTGTGACCTGGCTAGCTGAGAAGGTGGCCAACAGTCCCACTGCAGCAGGGGGTGTCAGCCCCGGTGGCAAGGCCCCAGGACTGGCAGCTTCAAGCACCCCTCGGCAGTAATAGCCTTGGGCTGTGCCTGCAGGACGAGGTCTCGGGGTAGAGCTGCTGAATAGGGCGGAGCAGAAAAGAGCCGGACACTCTCTGGGGTCAAACGAGTTTAATGTCCCACGGGGCGACCAGCAGGGAGCGACCGCACGCGAAAAAAAAAGTTGGGCATGGGATTATAAAGGGAGGTGGTAACTGGAGGTGGGATTTACAAAAAACCAATCAGGGGAAGTCAGGGGACGTGCTTAACATAATAGACTGTAAGGGAGAACTAATCGATACATTATAAAGGAGGGGCCCCGGGACCTCAGCCAATCACTACTCCCACTGAGAGGAACATTCTGGAAGACTGGGAGTGGTGGGGAGTGATTGACTGGGCCCAGGGAGAAGGGAAAATAATACATATTAGGAGATACAGGGTGGGGAAATTACATGACATGGGGGCAACCATAGCAACTAAGTAATAGACAGAAACTAGGGTGGGGAAAACTGGGAGGACAGAACCATCGTAACAAAGGGGGGGAAGAAACAGAACATACCAACACACCACAACAATCTTCTTCAAATATACTTAATAAATTTTAAAAAGTGACCATTCTATTATTTTAATTTTTAAAAATGGTAAACATCCAACTTCTATGCAATAATATTCTTCTTTACAAAGATTATTTTGGTCTTATACGGATTACTGTGGTTGTTTGGTGTTCAGCTTGACTGTGCCTCTTATTTCTTCATAAAATGAAGGATTAGCAGATGCACTGGTGGGAACAACAGACGCTGCCAGAATTTCTCTCTGTTGGAGTAGTGGAGTTAGTATTGGCTACAGTAAGAATTTTCTTTTTCATTCTCTAGTTCAGTCATAGGCCAGATGTGCACCAGTTCGAGAGTTAAGGATAAAAATTATCTTCAATGCACTGTCTGTTCTCTTAAAGAGATTGACATAGGTAATTTGACCTTTTCATTACTGACATAGGTAATTTGACCTTTTCATTATAAATGTCTCTTGGAAATCAGAGTTGGCATAGGTCTTTCTAGACTCTTCTATGCTTGTGGAATAATATAAGCAAATTCATGTAAAGGAGAAGCCAGGTAGTTTCGTCACCTTCCCAGACTAAAAGCAAAGACAAAACAACTCCACCTGTGTTATGAAATCTCCTAGTTCAAGTGTGTTAAAGAGTTCTATTAGTATTCAGCACAGACACTGCTGAAGGAGTAAACTATTAAAATAATGTTTTTACTTGATATCAAAAATCATTAATTTAAGAGCTGCAACATGTTATTTTTCTCTTCTTAGTCCCCAGCTTTCCATGAAGTACAGGGAATTAATTAATGTCTGATTAGCAATTGTTTCAAAGGAGGAATAATATGTGTTTGGGGTATGCAATATTGAGTATCTCGTGAGATCCTCACTCTTTTACATTGTGGGTACTTTAAAACATTTGTCTGAGCAGACTGGCTGAATACTGAAACTGACTATTCATAAAGTAGCAGCAGAAAAAGTTTAAAAAGATTTAGTCTGGTTTGATTTCACACTTGCATTAATAGAGCAACAGATCATAGTCTATTTATTTGTTCCCATTTCTGCCAGAACTATTATGTAGTTATTTTAATTTTTCTGTATTCTAGTCAGCCCTTCAAAGTAGAGGGATAATCTCTTATACTTCATGAATGCATAAACTTAAAAGAGCTGTTGACTTCTTTTGATATTTTTATCTATCTTTACATTTCCTTTCATCAAGTAAGGCTTGAGCCTCCAACTAATGGCTTCATTGCCTAAATTGTTTGTGAAAAGATAATCTTTCTGGTGCACATCATATGCAGAGTTTTTTGGGGTTTTATGGTCCTCACAAACATTTGAACTTGCAAAGAGTTTCTCATTTTGATTTGTGATGTGTCAGGTCCAGTGTAAAAGATTTTGCTAGCCAATGGTTATATTTTCTGGATTCCAAGAGGAACATTATAGACATATGAGTTGTTAGAGCAGAGGTTATAGATATCTTGGGATTTTTCCAGTATCCTTTGCTGGGTTTTTAAATGTGAAAAAAAAAAATCAATATTTTAAGACTGTAAATAGAAAGAGAGAAAACTGATAATGTTAGGAAGGTGATATAATACACAGATGATCAGAGGACCTTTTCCACCATCCTCTTATTTCATCATCTTGTGAGGCTCATTTTCAGGGAAACCATTGATGGCTAACATGAAAGAAACAATCATTAGTGCTGCATACACATCAGTCATCTAAAAACACACGTACAGCCTTCAAATACTTTCATTTGTGTGTGATTGTATGTTTATATATTTGTATACATATTTGCAGCCATCTCACTGATGTATACATGACTGAAGTTATTTAGTTTTTTTATTTATTTAGTTATTTAGTGTCTGTGCACACCAGGCTTTGGCTTGAAGGAAGTTATCACAGAGCAGGTGATTCTCTGAGATTTTTTGACTGGGATGGATTCACTTCTCAAAAAATCTCAGCCCCGTCGTGGGGAGGGAAGGTGAACCAGCTCCATGCCAACACTCTTGTGCAAGGATGACTCTTGGTCATTGCCATCCAGATGGATACAACTGGAAATTTAAAATAACGACATAATAGTTCTGGCAGAAATAGGAAGAAATAAACGGATTGTGATTTGTTGCTCTATTAATGCAAGTATGAAATCAAACAGATGATCTCTAGAGTTCCTTTCTAACCTCAACTACTTGCTGATTCTGTGAAGCGATAGTTTACATTCTGCACTGACAACTGTCAGCTAGAATACTTTTTACCTAGAAATTAGAGGATATTGATATTACCCATATACCTTCAGACTTATAAAGGAATTTTCAAGAAAAAGCTATATTAAGTCATATGATTTCATTTTAATTATATTACAATGCTCTGTAATCAATGTTATATGATATGAAATGCTGAATTCTATACTATTTCAGAGACTGATTTTAGCAAATCAAGCATAAAAATCTAGATTTTACCTATAATCTAGTGGAGGAGATTCTTGCAGGCTCCTGAAGGGAGCTAGGAGGCTCTTTGAAACACTCAGGAAGGGAGAGTAGGTCTTCAGCAAATGCTGCTTCTTTATTCATCCTAGATATCTCTATGTTCCTAAACTCAGTTTAAGATTTCTGTGTGAAAATTGCAATTGCCATAGTGCATTACTACTAATACCTGTAGACTTAGATACTTCTGTTTGAAGCCAGTCAGTATTTAGGTGCAGTTCAGCAGAACAATGATGGGAATATCACTGGAAAAACTATGAATCACTTAGTAGGAAAGATGAAATTTAAAACCAATAGTTATCTCAGCAAAAGAGAAAAACACGCTGTCATAGGAATCTGGGACTTAGTCTTTTAAAAGATATGTGAGTGTTTTTATGTCAAACTATGAAATATGTGTCTAATTTGAAATCACATCCTGCCCTGGTCAACCTTGACCTTGAATGTTTCCAGGGATGGGGAATCTACCCCCTCTCTGGGCAACCTGTTCCAAAATGTTTCACTGCTCTGTTTTTAATTGTTAAATAATTTCTTTCTTAAATGTAATCTAAATTGACCCTCCTTCCATTTACAACCATTATCTCTGCTCCTATTGCAGAGGCTTTGTTATGAAATATATGAAAAAATTAAAATGATACCTGCCTGAAGCCCAAAAAACAAAACAAAACAAAACAAAAAACAATCTAAGTGGAAACTTCAGTACTGCTGACAATTTAAGGCATGTCTAGACCATGTAATGATCACACAGGGATTTCTGCTTTGGTTCTGAATGTGTTGGTAGCTCTCCCAGAGTGCCCAGTTCAAAAGGAAGCTGGGTAGCTTTAAGTCCTGGATGCAGAATGCATGACATTGTCCCCAGGCCAGCCAAAGCTGTGGACTCTGCAGCTAATTATCTCTGCAGATCATCTGGCTGGCATAGCCCATGGTGTTTTCAGTCCTGACTGAAAACTTCTTGGTCAGAGTTTGCACAATATAAAACTCTCCTTCAGGAATTTTATTATCATTTCTATTCTAATTAGTAAGCGAATCTGGTGCTCTGAATTTTTTGCCAGATATTGTACAAAGTATGAAGCACTTTACAGGCCAAAAATAATGCATGTGAATTATTTAAGAAAACTTAAAAATACTTTTTTCCCTTTTTTTTCCTTTTTTTTTTTTAGATCTTTGTTTAGCATTACTGGAATGTTTTACTTCACTAAAGCTTTCATTCCCTCAGAATTGAGGAAACTGATGAAATGTGGTCCAGAAATATGACTGATTATATTTTTTGTTCTTTTATGTGATGAATTAAGCTTGTACAATCTTTTACTTAGTCTTTCATTCTTGAAGTGTTTCAAGATAGTACTTTTGCCAGTTACCTGATAAGAACTTATTTAGTGGCTGAAGGAATTGATAAAAATGTGAACTATAGATATATGTGCCTCAAACTCTTTGCAGTTACAAAGCCAAAACTAATTAAAAAAAATGAATTGAAATACTTCTTCTTGTTTGTCCTTGATTTGCCAGCACTTAATCGAGATGCAGTGGTCAGGGGTACAAGTAAAGGCCATAGACTGAGTGAACACTCTGGCAAGAGAGTATGGAAAAGGAAATGCCAAAATAACGTCAGCACAGAAAAAAAGTGACAGGAGAATTGATATGTTTTCCTGAATTACTTGCAGGTTTAGTAGTGGCTTAGAAAATGTCAAAACACAGGAAGAAGAACCTGTATAAACAAGTGTGTAGTCAATTATCAAGACATGACAGAAGCCTGAAATGAAAGGACAAGTTCCAATGAGCCACCAATATTTAAATGTTTACTTAAAATTTAAATGTTCAAGAAAGTATTAAATTTAAATTTCATAGACTTCTACTCAGGAAGGTCCAGGAATCACAGAAGACACACAACCAGATTTAGCTATCTAGCAAGAGAGTGTGGGACAGCAGCATACAGACTTGACAGATGTGTACTGTTTGTTACTAGTTTGGATGTATTTTTCCTGTGGATAAATAAATCTTGCATTTTAATAGTTCATTTCCAAACAGGAATAATAATATGTATTCAAAGGCCAGATGTTTCACAGGGAAAAAATCCCCAAATCCCTCAAATTGTGAAAACCACTGGAATGCAAAACAGCTGTAAATAGAATCCAATTGGTTTAGGTAGAGATGGAGTCACCTGATTTCCATTTCAGCTATAGTCAACAGTCTTTAAAGACTGATTATTTCTTTATGTGACAACTTTCACTAGGTGCCTCCCTACAAAGATGGAATATCTCTGAGATGCTTAAAGGAAGTCAGAGTTGACTGCTTAAAAGTTCTTGAGGCATGGCCTTTAAACACTGCTAACAAATGAATTGTGATCCAGGCATAGGTATACAGGTAACTGAACTCTGACAGAGTTCTAAAATGCTAGTACTGTTTTATAGAAAGGGTGTGCAATAATTAAGAAGTCTGAACAGTAAGAAAGGATTTAGATAACTTTTGACTTAATTTAGTCTGAGAAGGATATTGAATCCTCATCTCCAAAATGCTGGAGAGTGTCCTGATTAGCAGGCCATTAGCTATAGCAGGTGACCCCTTCTTGAAGTGGGATTACAGTAAATATACATTGTAATTTGATAGCCTAGTGTTAAGAGGAGAGAATGTTCTTATTGCTGTTTCTTTATTCCTTGGTATTTTGGGCAGAGGCTTATAACATGGGGAATTTCTCTCTCCCTAGGTGGAGTTCCAGACATATTCATCACATTGAAAAAAATAGGAATTACAGTCCTCTGGCACGCCACTGTTATGAGGATGAGAAAGAGGCATCTACATTGAATATTTCACCTCTCCGACAGAAGCAGGGGCTTAATTGGAGGCAATATCACCATGTAGAAGTGCCTGTGTTCAGGCAAAAGAAATACCTCTATTGGGAAAGCAGCTTTGCTTTATGCTGATCTTCCAACAACTATTGTCGGAAATTTGGGTAGGTGTGTTAGGTGACCTGGATCATTCTCTGAAGCTATGCACCTGCAATTTCTGTTAACTATTATAAACTGGGATGGCTTCCACATGCAATTAAACTTGCAGCAGACTGAGGAGTAGGCAAATGTCTAAGACATTTAAAAGAATTGGTATGGACTGCAGCACAGTAATTCTGATACTCCTTATACCCACTGTCATCATAATGTTTCATCAAAATCCTCTTCAGAACACCAATCTGAACATATATTTCTTTGCTTTGGTCTCAGCTCTGGATTTTCAGCCTTTGATTACAGCTTCCACAGAAAATCCTATTATTTGTGTGTCTTGATTTAGTCGTTAAGGCTGCCAGGCTTTTCATAGTTGGAATGTCAAACTATATGGTCCACCTATATGAGGAAATCTGACCTTGTTCCATACTACCTAGATAGGCTGTGCAAGTGGGGCAATGTGAGTTTTAACATGTTATCACTTTCCAATTAAAGGGCTGGGGGAGTCTAAGCTTCTTCCAAATATGAACTGCTATCAGAATTTTACTATCTCCTCAGACAAAGGCTTTGACAGTTATATGATCAGGTTTGGACTTGGTTGTTTAACTAATTCATGAATTTTGATCTCTTTAGGGAATGCTAGAAAACCCTCCAAATCCATCTCAACAGAATCCACTCCTGGAGGAGCAGTTACTAGATGGAAGCCCAGCAAGTCTGACTTTCTTTTCTTACTAATTACAGTTCTATTTGTTTGTATAACGAATTTCTGTGCTAGCCTAATAAAGATACACCTCTCAGTCTTACTACTTCTATGTTTAGGTTGAGTTTCATAACTAATTTCTTTTTCAAAAGTACATTTGAGTGAGAAATATGTCTTGTGGATTGGATTTAATATAAAGCATTCTGCTATCAGTGCTCTAATTTTGTATCTTTTTTGCAATGTTCAGCCATGTGTTTCCAGCAGCATTTCATAAAGTGGTGCAGAATTTGTGAGTCTTCCTGTATTACCACATTTGTAAGGTAAAAAACAATGCAATAACAAGGATCAATAAACTTGTTATCTATCAGAAGAGAACACTTTCTGGCAAATTTGTTTTCTCATTTCTAAATACAGCAGAATGAAACAAAATTTTCAAATAGAAACTGGACTCTATTTCCAGGAAATATGAACCTGTTCTACTTCGTACTGAAAGACTGTTCTTTTGGGTGACAAGGAGACCCTAAACATTGTAGCAAATTCAATATAAAGCAAGAACATTTAAACATCATAAAAAATTTGTGTCTGTTTTAATAATGATGTAAACATATAAGTTAGACATTCAGATTATTAACTGTACTGAAATAAATAACAAATACCTTGAGTATGAGACAGGACTTAACCAGTTTATAATCTGGTCAAAAAATAGATGCCTGTGATAAACTGCAGACAACCTTGGATTCATATTTCATTCCAGTGAGTGCAGAAAGAACATGATTTGCAAGAAAAATATATGGGAAGAAAGTGACAGTCAAAAGTGTGGAAGATGAGACCTTCCATCTATGCAGAATTTCATTAGCCATTTTTTCTCCTCTCTTTCTTTATTTTCCAGTCTCTTAAATAATACTGAATTTTCCTGCTCAGTGCTTGCCAGGTTCACCACAAATCCACTGATCAGTTTGTTCCTTAGCTGTGCTACACGTAGTTTACACCATTTAATATATTATTGCTGATAAGAAATGTTTTCTGAAAGAGATTACATGACATGCAGTTACCCAGAATTCATTGCTATAGATGTATTTAATCACAAGTAGGAACACCAGACTTTTATTAATAGTGCCATCTGAACTTTAACTTACTTGACCAACATCTGTGTAATAAAGGTCAGAGTCAGGGCAGAAGCTACAATGTGGTATTGCAATTGCTATTTATGAGGTTTCTGGCTCTGAGTTCTCTGCACTGCTAGAAGATTCCCTCCCAGTTCTTCTGTTTGAAAGATCTTCAGGTGTGCAATGGCAAATTTAGCAACTAAATATGAAGAGCATGCTAAATTCCTGCTCAAGAGATTACACTCTCCCATCAGTCCATTTTGCAGAAAGTATCCAAAGACAATGATTCAAAGAGCATACCTGGGAACTGGCAGGCAGTGAATTAACACCTAATACTTTTGCCAACCTGGAAATTTGAAGCTCTCAGCATGCTAGAACAATACCAAGATACTACATGCATGTTAAATTGGATTAAATGTATAATGCTTTCATGGAGAGATAAAGCTGATTAATCCTTTCACTGAATCAGGGGAGTCAAATACTTCACTCTATTCCCATAATATTTGAGATTATCCTAACAGACTGTTACAGCAAAAACACTTTTCAAAACGTGAGTTAGATTTGGAGGAAGATTTTATAGCACAGCATTAATATTATTTTTTCCTGTGTGAGATTTTGTGCCTCTGTGCTTGTTGGGCAAAACTTGTTCTCTTATGATAAGTCTGGCAAGACTGAAACAATATAAAAAGAATATAAAATGGAAGAGCTTAAACTAGGATCTGGGTAATGCATGACTTTTATGTCACAGTTATTGCAATTTACACTGGAGATGATGAATGCATTTATTTAGACATTTATTTTTGATTGAAGTGTTGGCATAGAAAATCCTGAGGAAAGCAACTTATTTCAGAGATTTATTATGCACACATTTCAATATTTCAATTTTTATATCTTTGAATTTCAATGAATTGTAAAATAATGGGGCTTTTTTCCAAGTTAAAAAAGGGACAGATTTTGGTCATTGCTTCACCTATTTGAAACTTGTTGTTAAATAAGTTTTCAACCAAAGTAGATCTAAGCAGAGATCAAGCTTATGAAATGTCTGCTTCAGGCTCCTCTTTGCATCCAAACTGCCAGCCTGGTATGTGACACTGGGGATTTGCTTGGTAAGAGTTTAACAATCATCAGCCATTATGTTTGCTTGGTGAGCAGTGCATTTGGTTAAAACCCCCCACTGCTTAGTTTAACCCTTCTCTGGATCTTGGCTGGCCTGGGACCAGGTCTGCATAAAACCACTGTGTTACAATTTAATTTGCAGACCCAAATCTTTCTCATTCAGCTTTTAAAAATAAATTTATTTAGTTCATTACAGTAGATTAGAGCTTGTCAAAGTAATTGTATTCATTCCTCTATTTACCATTTCTCCCTTTGATAGGGGGTACTTAATTGAATAGAATGATGGTATCTATCATCACTGTTGCATACAATTAACCTCAAAGCCTGAGGCAAAGTCAAAGAAGTAAAATGCATTAGCATATTTATCATTTGGCATTAAAAACAAGGAGGAAATAGTAAAACATTACCTATTCTCAGTCACACGATAGTCACAATCCTTAGTTATACAAAAATTTGACCAACTGATTTTTACAAAATACCTTTTCACACATTCCTAATCAAAACACAAAGATAACTTTAATACTTGGCATTTTTATTATTGTCTGGATTGTAGTTTTTATCTTCAAATCTGTTGTATTAGAAAATAACATCTAAGATACAGCTTATGTTCTCCATTTTCTGTATAATACCAAATATTTCAAGTAATTATTTTTTGTAATAAATCATTGACCTACATGTAAATAAGAAGTTTTATTCAGATGTTTTCAAATATGCATGTTGCTTTCTTCAGAAGATTTCTGAGTCATGGCATCCAGTTCTGCATTTAGTACCTTTGACTTATATTCAGTTAAACATGGCTTAAAAAGAATCTCTATCATGAACGATCATAAACATGGATTAATGAGAATATTTCCTTTAAAAGAAATCAGTTGTGAAAATTAAAAACAATTAGTTAACAGAATAAACTTCATGCAATTTATTTTACATCTGAAAGTACAGACAAAGAAAATTTTATTCAAACAGGAAGAAGCAACAGAACCAGATGAGGAATATTTTCCATTTAAAATTATAATCTCTCAAAATAAATAAAAAAACCAGAAGCCTTACTGTTTTATGAAACTAATGAAAATGTCTACCTGTAATGGAATTTTGGGGATTAGCTGTCTTGTAGCCAGGTGTTGAAGATGTTCTATTGAAGGTACTTGACTAGGACTTCATGCAAGATTTCCAACAGAAGTTTTCTAACCACAAAACTGTAAATTGATATTTTTGTTTTATGTGACACAAGGGACTTTTTAAACTTGTGTGAACAGGGGGAGCAAAAACCAACAAAAGAAATCAAATGTTTTTATCTTAAGGAATATATTTCAGAGGTAAGGTATCTAAACTGAAGCCACACTAACAAGTCAGTGAAAATAGAGCCTTATACCTACACTGGTGACATCCTCATCCATGGTTTCTATTTGAATGGGAACATCTTTTGTGCATCTTTCTTAGACTTAAAAACACATTTTTCTAAACCTCTCTACTGCTGTGCAGGAGGGGAGAGCAAAAAGATGTTCCAAGATCAAAGCTTTTTGAATGACAAAACCTTTTATTTTTCAAAAGAACATTTAACATTGTACTAAAATTAAATATAATTAAAGGTAATTTGATATTTGAAAAATGCTATTATGTAAAAAACAGAATACTAAAAAACCCCCAAACCCAAATATGAGCAACACGTTTGTTTCTTGGAATTGAAAGAATTGGCCTAAAAATACCAGGTTTAAAGCCTCAATATCTGGGTAGATCTTGGGTAGCATTAAATATATGTCCTTTCTTGATTACAAGAAGACCTGTAGAATGTCACTGACAAGAGTCACAGTTTCATGAAGCTGGCTGGAGGTGGCTGGCTCTGTGCTCCTGTTCCTTTTGCTGTCAATCTCAATCAAATTTTTAGCACCTACAAAGGTGAACTTGGACTCTCACACAAGGTTTTGCTTTTTCCTGGGAGAAAACCCCTTCTTTTATACTTAGAAAGAGTTATGGCAGAATGATTTGGTCTCTGCTCTTGTAATTAAATTCCAGCTTCCCGTGCTTATGTTGGCCTGTGTCTGCAGCTGAGGGGGTTTCTATGGTTTTACAATTCTCTGGCCTTCATAAGTTGCCTTACAGAAGTTTAAGATATCAAATGTGCTGGGACTAGCTGAGCTATCTGGAAACAGGCCCAAGAATCGCAAGGCTGAGTTAGGGGTGAAGTCAGTAGCCCAGATGAGGTGCATGTATACCAATGCACGCAGCTTGGGCAACAAACAAGAAGAGCTGGAGGCCATGGGGCAACTGCAGAGCTGTGATGTAGTTGCCATCACGGAAACATGGTGGGACGACTCACATAACTGGAGTACTGCACTGGATGGATACAAGCTCTTCAGGAGAGACAGGAAAGGAAGAAGAGGTGGAGGGGTGGCCCTTTATATTAAGCAAACTTTTGATGCCATCGAAATTGAAACTAAGGAAGATGGAGTTGAATGTCTATGGGTAAGAATAAAGGGGAAGGCCAACAAGGCCGACACCATACTGGGAGTCTGTTATCATCCACCCGACCAGGAAGAAGAGGTAGATCACTTATTCTATAAGCAGCTAGGTAATGTTTCAAGATCATCAGCCCTTGTTCTTGTGGGTGACTTCAACCTACCAGACATCTGCTGGGAACTTAATACAGCAATAAAGAGGCAGTCCAGGAAATTCTTAGAATGTATGGAGGACAACTTTTTGTTGCAGCTGGTACCCACGAGGGGAGGGACTATGTTAGATCTGCTGTTTGCAAACAGAGATGGGCTGGTGGGAGATGTGGTGGTTGGAGGTCGCTTGGGGCAGAGTGATCACGAAATAATAGAGTTCTCAATATTTGGTGAAGTCAGGAAGAGCACCAGTAAGACTCTTACATTGGACTTCCGGAGGGCAGACTTTGGCCTGTTTAGAAGACTTATTCAGAGTGTCCCTTGGGAAGCAGTCCTAAAAAACAAAGGAGTTCAGGAAGGGTGGGCATGCCTCAAAACAGAGATCTTGAGGGCACAGGAACGGACCATCCCTGTGTCCCAAAAGATCAGTCAACGGGGTAAACGTCCAGCCTGGCTGGGCAAGGAGATTTTGGAGGAACTTAAGAATAAAAAGAGGATGTATCAGCATTGGAAGAAGGGTCAGGTCTCTAAGGAAGTATTCAAGAAGGCTGCTAGAGCATGCAGAAAAAAAATTAGGGAGGCCAAAGCTCAGTTTGAACTTAGAATGGCAACTTCTGTAAAGGATAATAAAAAATGTTTTTACAAATACATTAATGGTAGAAGGAAAAGTAAGACCAGCCTTTGTTCTTTATTGGACAAAGGTGGGAACTTAGTATCTGCAGATGAGGAGAAGGCAGAAGTGTTTAATGCCTATTTTGCCTCAGTTTTTAATGGGAAGATTACTTGCCCTCAAGACACCTGCCCGCCTGGGCTGGTTTATCGTGACAGGGAGCAGAATGGTCCCCCCATTATCCAAGAGGAGGCAGTCATAGAACTACTGAAATGTTTGGATATTCATAAATCTATGGGACCAGACGGGATCCACCCCAGGGTAATGAGAGAGCTGGCAAACGAGCTTGCAAAGCCACTCTCCATCATTTACCAACAGTCATGAATTACTGGTGAGGTTCCGGATGACTGGAAGCTGGCCAATGTGATACCCATTCACAAAAAAGGTGTAAAGGAAGATCCTGGTAATTATAGACCAGTCAGCCTGACCTCAGTACCTGGCAAAATAATGGAACAGTTTATATTAAGCACCATCGCGCAAAATTTACAATATGGCCAGGGTATCAGACCCAGCCAGCATGGATTTAGGAGGGGTAGGTCATGTCTGACCAACCTGGTCACCTTTTATGACCAGGTAACCCACCTAGTGGATGCAGGGAAGGCTGTAGATGTTGTTTACTTGGATTTCAGCAAGGCCTTTGACACTGTCTCCCACAGCATACTCCTAGACAAGCTGGCAGCCCGTGACTTGGACAGGAGCACTCTTTGCTGGGTTCAGAACTGGCTGCATGGCCAGGCCCAGAGAGTGGTGGTGAATGGTGCTGCATCCAGCTGGCGACCAGTCACCAGTGGTGTCCCTCAGGGATCTGTGCTGGGGCCAGTTCTGTTTAATATTTTTATTGATGACATGGATGAGGGTTTAGAGTCCTTTATTAGCAAATTTGCAGATGACACCAAGCTGGGAATGTGTGTTGATCTGCTAGAGGGATGTAGGGCTCTGCAGAGAGATTTGGAACGGTTGGATGGATGGGCAGAATCAAATGGGATGAAGTTCAATAAGTCCAAGTGCCGAGTATTGCACTTTGGCCACAATAACCCCCTGCACCGATATAAGCTGGGGATGGAGTGGCTGGAGAGTGCTCAGGTGGAAAGGGACCTGGGGGTGCTGGTTGACAGTCAATTGAATATGAGCCAGCAGTGTGTCCAGGTAGCCAAGAGGGCCAATGGCATCCTGGCCAGTATCAGGAACGGTGTGGCCAGCAGGAGCAGGGAGGTCATTCTGCCCCTGTACTCAGCACTGGTGAGGCCTCACCTGGAGTATTGCGTCCAGTTCTGGGCCCCTCACTTTAGGAGGGACGTTGAGATGCTTGAGCGTGTCCAGAGGAGGGCAACGAGACTAATAAGGGGCTTGGAACACAAGCCATATGAAGAACGACTGAGGGAGCTGGGGTTGTTCAGCCTGGAGAAAAGGAGACTCAGGGGTGACCTTATCACTCTCTTCAGCTTCCTGAAGGGTGGCTGTGGTGAGCTGGGGGTCGGTCTCTTTCTCTGGGCAACAACAGACAGAACAAGAAGACACAGTCTCAAGCTGCGCCAAGGGAGATCCAGGCTAGAATTAAGGAGGAAGTATTTTACAGAAAGAGTGGTCAAATACTGGAATCATCTACCCAGGGAGGTGGTAGAGTCACCATCCCTCGAAGAGTTTAAAAAAAGACTGGATGTGGCACTTGGTGCCATGATCTAGTTGTGGTGTTAGAACATGGGTTGGACTCGATGATCTTAAAGGTCTCTTCCAACCTAGAATTTCTGTGATTCTGTGATTCTGTGACTTGTCCCTGCTTTTGAATAGGCAGATGTCTTTTAGGTACCTGTGCCTACCATTTGTATCTGGCAAGTATTATAAGTGTAGGCATGTTTCAAACTCTGCCACTGCTCTTAGAACTGGTTAAGAAAACACATATTAGTGGACAGCTGTTACCAATGCATCATAAAAAATAACTTAAGTATTAGTTGTAATTTCTTGGCAAGCATGAAAGGACTGAAGTGAAGCAAATGGGTAACTTGTTTTATGGTGATGCTGTACAGGAGATGGTAGGCTTACTCAGATATGAACCCTTATTAAAGTGACCAATAAATTGCAAGTAATCTAGGCCATTTTACATCTAAATAAGAATATCTGCAAAATAAAAAAACCCTTGAATTCCCTTGAGTGCAGTATATTGTGCCTTTAAACTTTTTAATTTGAACTTATCTGCAGGTCTTCCTGTGACCAACTAAAGACATGAATTAATGACATGTAAATTAAAGAAATGGGCCCTGACAGGGTGGTTTGGTGAAGCCCTCTTTTTTACAGATTTGACCCAAATACATTTCAAGCTCCTGCTGATAAGAAAGCAGTTATTAAGCACTAAGTTTAAGGACAGTGCCTGGTAGTTAGGGGACCATTCTGTGTGTTTCATTTTGCATATAAAGCTCACATTGTCTTTAGAATAGAGTGTCAAAAAAAGGGTTTGTCTCATGACTCCTTGACATCTCCTGTTCCCTTCTGCCCTGTACCAGTTTCTGTGCTGTGTACATTTAATCGAGCACTGTTCTCTGAACAGCAATTAAAGCCCAATTTGACTTGCTGCTGAGCAAGATGATAAGAGCTCTGGCTGTCAGCACGGTCAAAGATCAACCTTTACCCCGTACAGAGCTTACTGCAGCTTCATAATTTATTCTGCTGAGAGCTCCTCTGAGAACATGGCAGACTTTGCAGCTGTTGGTGGGCTTCCCCTTCCCTGTCATAACTGCTGTGGAGAAAAGACAAAAATGCTGCTGTTATACTGTAGCTATTCCTGGAGTTCTTAGCCCTACATGACAAAACAAGTGGTTCATTTATTTAATTTTTTTTGTTTGTTTTAGGATTTAGGCTGGTATAAAATATCATGTAAGGATGTTGAAAAGCTTTTATGTGCAGTCAAGGAAATCAAAGAAACATCACTTCTGCTAAACCTTACATTGGTAGACACTGCTTTCTCTCAATTTCATATAAGTTAAATAGGGTCTGAAAGACCATTTACATGTAAAAATTCTATGGCACTTCTTTATGGCACTAAGAGAGAGCAAGAAATAGAGCATCTCTGTGCAAAGAATGTCTATAGTATAATGTGCAGTCAATAACTGTGAATTGTCTAGTCATTCCTAGCAAAATGACTTGAGCCTAGAATTCTCCATAAATAAAGGAGCTATAGAATCCATCACAGATGGAAAAACTATATTAAGTCATCAGTGGCACATGCTGAAGTTGCCTTTTGGTGCAGCTTTTCCAGAACTTTGCCCTAACACATTCTACTATGTTAGTCATTAAACTTTAGCCATTCTTCTCAAGACATGGTCCCAGAATATAAAATATTCACTCTAACTAAGGGCTAGTAACTTCCCACTAACAATCTGAATGTTTACTTTCATTGCCTTCCTAAGTTACTGAGCACTGAAAATTATCCACTGATACAAATATGTCAAGCTTTCCTGGTTATATTTGAGTAATTTTCTGTGGATGACTGAAGTTCAGGCCATGCCTTCTCAAGCATTGCCTGTTTGTGTGTTATGTCTGAGGAACCTCGTGATACAACTCTGAGTAACTGCATCTACACCAAAAGAAATACTAAACTAGAGAAACCAGAATGGTTACTCAAAGTCTGTGCTACCCAAAACTACTCAAAAACAAAGGCTGAGAATTTGGTTTTGGGTCAGTCAAATCTTCCAATAAACACATATTTATTGTTCATATTTTTGTTTGGTTTCCAGTCAAAACAACAACGGACCATCAAAACAGAAGTAACCAGATTGATAATTTCTGCATTTAACTATTCATAGCAGTTCACATTGCAGTTTTTTATTGGTTTCACCATTGATTTGAAGAAAAGTAAAATTTTGTTATAGGTCAAGATTATATGGTCAAGTTATACGACTTGGAGAACATAATTTTCTTATGAGACTTAAGTTTCAGTCTTTAGCTTTAACAATTTTTTTTGTGCACACATTTTAATGCACATTAGTTCATGTTTTCCTTTTTACTCTTGACTGTTAAAATATTAGTGCCAGCAGCAGCAGAGCATTGCAAACTAAGTCTTTCCTTCCTTCCTTTTGGCCTGATGTAATTTATACTAGACAGTGCAGTGCCAAATAAATACAACTAAGGAAGAAAGAATAGGAAGAAGTAGGTTTTCATTTTCTGGCTAAACTTAATTGTCCTTTTACATATGCTGGAGCAAGTAGTATGTACTACAAAGGGGAAAAAAAAGAAACAGACTGTGGGCATTTTCATAAAAATAGGTACTACATACCAGGAGAAAAAAAAACCTTTCTGCCTGTCTTTTGCATCTGGTATATAAGAGAAATTCAATAAAGAGCCAACTGGAGCTTCAAAGCTAAAATTTCCAGAAAAACTAGCTTCCTGATTTTAACTTAAATTTGAAATAGAATGCTTGAATCTTTTGTCCTTTAATATAGAAAATCTGAGCTTTCTGGAGTTTTTAATGTGTAACTGCGTGACTGCTTAGAATAAGGTCTTAAAAATATATTCTGCATCTTGCATAGTTTTGTTTGTTGTAATGTCTCATTTATACCTTTTTTTTTTGTTGTTGTAATGTCTCATTTATACTTTTTTTTTTTTTTTTAGTATTGCCATTATTGGATTTCAAAGAAGACATATAATGTGTTCTTCAATTTCAACCTATAAAAGTTTCAGGACACCTTTCCTGGAGCAGGGTTTTCACCCAGTGGTTTGAATAAGATTTTCCATTCTCATGTGATTTGGTCAAATAACCTATGTCCTTGCTCTCTACCCCTTTATGTTGATTATCTGTCATGAATTCCATCACCCTCAAAGGCTGTGCTGCTTTTATGCAGTGTTAAGTTTCGAACAACATCAGGGTGAAAATTATTGTGCCTCATTCCAATTAAATGCTTTAGTCATATAGAAACATATTTTATGACATATTTTTTGTTTTCAGGTATGCAAATCAACTCCCTGTGCCATTAAGATTCAATGCTGCACACAGAGATAAAGCTTTATTTCCTCTACTGAAAAGTAGTTATGAGATTCATAAAGCTGCTATTCACAGTCAAGCCCTGCACAAACAGAGACAGAGGAGAAGAAACCTCTTTGTTGGGGCTATTCATCACGGGCAGGGGAATTTTCCCCCAAGCAGTGCTCTAATAATTTTGCTCAGATTGTGGGTATTTCTGTGCAACCAGGTTGCAGGCAACACAGTGAGTGTCTAATGCCTGAAACAATGTGAGGTCAGTCATGTCCCTGCACTCAAAGTAGACACAAGACTGTGAAGAGCATTCTGAAAACAATTGTGGGCTGTTTTTAGTGATTAACATGGAGAACATATACAGAAATAATACCCTATATAGTGTTGTAATATTGCTATGTATGGAAGATAATGGCCCCACTATGACACAGTATTTGAACATATGCATTTGGAGATGGGGACATATTCAATTCTTCACCAGAGGTTAATTGCTCTTTCACAATTGTTCTGTGGATTAAAGAACTCTGTAAGCGTGCAGCTAAATATATTCTTCAACTCTATTTTTAAGAAGCAGTTTTATGAAGACTTACAAAAGTGATAATAAACTTAATATGAAATACTGGTTTTGGCAGAGCAGAAAACATGGAACAGATTTTTCTTATTATGTAAATAAGGTAAATCCACAGGTAGATAATACAGGTATCAAAATTTTTAAAAAATGGGATTTAAAATAATTTTTTCCAATAAAAGAACCAAATTAATTTTGTAGATTGAAAATTGAAAATTTATTTTTTTAATTTAAAAAATGTTCTTAGAAAAAGTGATCATTGTTTAAATACTGTAGATTAGAGAACAGTCTCAAGTATTCATTGTATTGGTCAATTGTATTGGTTCTAAATTGTATTCCTGCTTTTCTCAATATGATGTGCAAAAATGATTGTGGTATTGAATCATCAATATTATTACTGGATAATATTTCTTAAAATAATCCTTATAAGAAAATAATAATTATTGCCTGCAAAGTCTCCTATTATTTTTGTTACTATTTAACCTGTTCTTTCACTTGTCTAGAACTACACTGAGAATTTAATAAAGACCTCATGTTTATTTCTATTTTTCAGTATTAAATTCATAGAGGATGAAATCATGCCCCCTCTTCCTTTACTGTTTAGCATTTAGAAGATATCTATCTACTGGATTCTTATCTTGATGCTTTTCTGTAAATTATGGTGAAATGCAAGCAGATTGACATTGGAAGAAAGCAGGTGCAACAAAATAAGTCATGGTTTCACATTGTCCACTCCTTCAGACTATTTATCCCTTAACATTATTAAAAATGCTGCCTGTAGCAGGTTTTGATTGTTCTATTATAATTTTATACCTGAAGCTGAACGTATAACTGATGTGTTTTCTTTCTTGAACTGTTATAGAAAAAATTCTGTGATCTACCTCTTTCAAAGACTGGATATGAGAAAGGAGTCTAATGAGATACACAACTTTTAAATTTTTTTTGTAATTATCTGGCCTCTCCTGACATGTGATAACACCTTCATTTCATGCTGTTATTTTTGAACATCAGATTTTGTGTGGAACCATGAAGTCAGAAGCGGGTATGAGGTTTGTTTTTCGGGCTTTTTTTTTTTTTGTTAGTCTTCAGTTTTGTGAAAAATTGGACGGCAAAAAGGAAACACCTGCCTTTGTCTTGAGCACTCACGCTTCTTCAGCTCTGCAACATTGTTCCAACATTTCCCACACTTCCAGCTTGCAGAACGCCCAGCTGCACTCCAAGGTCAAGACTTTGCTTGGAACCAGAACACAACTCCTTGTTTAAAGTAATTAAGACATGGATGGGCAGGCCCACCAACACCTAGCATCACCTGAGAGGAAAATGACAGCATATGTGAAAAAGCCACTTCAATAGGATGAAGAAAGAGCTGTAAGCAGATATATTTAATTTTAAATGCAATATTTATAGGCATGCAAACCAGAATGACCTGAGATATTTTTACAGTTAAATGATGCAGAGTAAATAATCCTCAGCTGGTCAAAATTTCTCTGGAAAGTTATTACTGTAGATAAGACAATAACTCTATTATATGTGTTTCCACAAGCACTTTACAAAGGGAAGCTATTATTTTTCCTACATATAAAAGAAGCTTGTCTTTGCACGCAGTAGTCTACATTAGGTAAAGAGGTGTCAAAAATTACATGGAATTAGTAGAGAACAAATGTTGATATAATGTCAGAGAGGAAAAAAACCAAAAAAACCAAACAACTGATCCAAAGTAAATATCTGCCTTAGAGTTTCATGCTGCTGCCCAGTTATATGAATACCTGAAACACAAAATCAATAAGAAAAGCAAAGTCCCTTAAAAGTTTCCTGGTGATCCTGTCACAACCACACAACCTGCTCAGGCAGGTTTGTTCTTTCTGTTTCCCTTTTCTGGGGCATTGATGTGAAAAACTTTCTTGAATATTGAAGAATGAAAGGACTTTGTGCAGATTCCTATATTACAGGTTTACCCTTAAGCAAAAGAATTCTGGTTTTTTGCAACGTTTCACCATAATAAGCTAATCAGTCGGCTAATCAAATTCTGAAGCAACTTTAGGTTTTAGTCAAAACATTTTCCACAGTAAAAAATATGGGCAAAATATTCTATGTAATAGTTAGTTGACCTCTGGTTCAGAATTATGCTATATATAGCGCAGAGGTTTTATGTACTTTTTAAATCACACTACTTCTGTTACTTTCTATGGTTGTCTACTCTGGCTTAGGTTAAAAGTTCTTTAAAGCATTTTTATTATGAGTATTTCTTGAAGTTTCTTTACTCAGAGAAAGGTGAGAAATTCAAATGAACTTATCAGTATGTGAGATTATGGGCTTACATAAATCTATATATCTATAGCTATCTATCTGTCTATCTATACATATATCTATATCTATCATGTTTTCAATTTAAATTATTTTCTTCTGTCTTAAATATATAAAAGCCTGATTTATGCTACTTGCCGTTATTCTGCTTGACCTGCAACTTTCAGTGTTAACTCATAAATTGAAAGATTGACATAGCTGTGTCATTTTTAATAAAGGCCTGTTTATCAGAGGAAAACTATGAACAGAAATTTTTGTAAATATTTTGTCCTACAAGATGTTCAATATTCAAACCCCTCATCTAATTCCTCATCCTTAGAAGGAGGAATATACAAGGAAGGATTTCAAGGCTGTGGAAGCCAGTTTCATGGTATTTCTTATACTAACAGAGACGTGATGTCTCTGGAAGAGATTTCTGATGCACATCAACTTGGATGTTTTCAACTGGTTATTTTGGAACAAAGTTTATTGTGATATCCACCCCAAAAGGTAACCTTTCTCTACTTGGGAGAAGCATTTAGGAGGATGCATTTGGCTGTGAGATCTTGTGCCTTATGTTTTTGTTGGATATGTCTTCTTGGTTCCAGCCACAGGAAAGGTGCCCAAAAACCAGCAAGAGCATGTGTCTAAATGAAAATCTAACGTCACATTGGATGTTTCTGAAGAAGCAGAAAGCCTAACTGATGAACTGCAAAGTCCTAGGTTATGATCTGAAATCTATTAAAAACGTAGAACGGTTTGGGTTGGAAGAGACCTTTGAGATCACCCAGTTCCAACCCTCGCTTCCACTAGAGCAGGTTGCTCAAAGCCCCATCCAACCTGGCCTTGAACACTGCCAGGCATGGGGCATTCACAGCTTCTCTGGGCAACCTGTTCCAGTGCCTCACCACTCCCACAGCAAAGAATTTCTTCCCAAATATCTCACCTAAATCTACTCCCTTCCTGTTTAAAGTCATTGCCTCATGTCCTAGCACTGTGTGTCTTTGTCTGAAGTCCTTCTTCAGCCTTCTTATAGGCCCCCTTTAGGTACTTTATTTTTCAAGTTTTTTCTTCCCCCAACAAGATTGTTGCCACAGTATTAGGGTGGTGGAAACATACCTATAATTTCTTAGGCAGAGTAGGAATTAGCATGTCCTCGTGCCAATATGTCATGTACAGTAAATAATATAACTGTAACACAGCTCAGGGATATGTATTCAAAGGAAGTTTGAAATATTTGGCAGTCAGTGAATTTCTTTGCACAGGGATGGAAAAGGTTGTTAGCTCATCTCTAATATAAATACTTACAACTGGTAGCAGAGCTGTATTATGATAGTGTGCTACTTAATGTCATTCAGGTAAATAAGGAAATTTCAGACCAAATATTTATGTCAGAAATTATGGTGTCATTTATAACCCTATTTTTAGCACACTGAAAACAATAATAAAAAACAGGATTTAATAGGCTTTAACGGGCAAAGTTAGAAGCAGGAAAAAAGGATTTTCATAAGAGGCCCTCATTTCCTTAAGGGAATTTCTTTTTCCATCTTCTCACCAGTATAACTTAAGCAGCAGTGCAACCTATAGACTTGCAGAAAGCTTGATCTTTGGGCTCTGCCGCCAAAGGCTGCCCCACCTGGTTTTGCAGTAACCACTGCCCTGTGCCAGGTGAGCTGCCCCGTTCGCTGCTGTGCCCTTTATGGGTGGTTACAGAGACCTTTACAACAGAACAGCTATTGCCTAATTCTCAGAAAAGTTCTGACTTCAGTATCCACTTCTTTGGTCATCACCAATGAATATCTGCAACAATGAAGTCAGTGGAACTGATTTAATTAGATACTGGCACAAATAAAAGTGCTACAGGTTCTTTTATGCATAAAAGGGGAAGGAAATTGGTATTCTGTACATTAGAAATTTACTTCAAGTGAGAAGAAAATTGCCTGCCCTTTTACAATACTCTGTGTGATAATGAAACTCTTCTGTCTTTGTGATGTAGATGAAAAATATTTTGAAGTTGGTCCCTTTACATATGCTGTAATTAAATTCAAAAGGAGCTATAATTCAGATTCACACATTTGAAAACATCTAGCAAAAAATGGGTGATTTTATTAGTTCAGAGAAGATGTGCAGGGTGAAGTGTCAGTTTAAAGTCAATTTCATGTTAATTTGTGTACACATAGGAGAAGTTCAGAGAAAATTTTATGTACAAGGTAAAGCATCAATTTAAAATTAATTTTGCTTTTGAAGACATGTGCTTTTTTTGAAGGAGTAGATACTCTATTCTCAAAATAGCTTGAAATCCTTATCAAGAAAGGATATTAGCAGCCTTCAATTTTAGCAAGTCTTTCCTCTCTCTTCTCCAGGTTTCCTTTATCATCTAACATTTGACCCATACTTATCAATATGTATTGTAAACTTTTAAAGCTTGTCAACAGAGAAAATACAGTTCTAATGTAGGTAGAGATAAATATAACCTGTTTCCCATGATCCACCCACGAGCAACTTGTTTGAGGTTTGTGGTTTCTTCCTCAGAGAAAGCTCCCTCATTGTCTTCAAAGAATGATTGATTTGGTGAGCTGAACTAAGGACAAGAAGTCACGGGAGAGGTCTCTGCCCCAGTATCATGGCCTGGAAGAATGATGATAGGTTATCATTTCCCTTTTGTTGCAATGAATTCATTTCATGGATATGCTACGGATAAACATCTAACAGGAACCAATCCCTTTTAGAATTGATCTCAGACCTGGCAGGCTGAGAAGTCCTGGAGATTATTGTGAACCATACAAGAGAAAGTCTGAGGTAATATTTGAAGAATATGTTGAAATGTCGTTTAATCAGGGTGTTGCAGAATAGATGGACATTTTAGTTTTGATCTAGACTTTGACTAGTGAGCATTAATTGCCAGGAAAATATATTCTATTTAGGAGGGTTGAATAAATATGAACCACAGTTTCTTTACCTCTTTTCTTTCAGTTCTCAGAAAGTGTTGCCTTCTTCACTGAAAAAAATCTGTCAAGCTTAGTGATTACCACAATATCTACAAAAATACACAAAAATGTATTAACATTGTTATGATGAAATTGCAATTTCTGAATATCTGATCAGACAGACTTTTCCCACTTTTCCCTGACTTTCTCTTGTCCCTTTTTCTGTTTATTTTGTTTCTCCTATTTGTTACCAGACTGGAAAACCTATATTTCCTTCTGTTTGCCCCACAGTAATTTGTTCGGAACTGATTAGCGGTTCAGTGCAGAGGTGTTTTAAACCCTTGATGAAATAGTGCTTTCTCAAATGTGGTTTAACATCTACATGAAGTCTGGTAACTGAGCTACAAGTGAAAAAAGTACATGACTTAATGCAGCCTCCTGATCTTTGCCTTTACAATGCCCTTTTGTTCCATAAGCTTCCATGTGGGAAGATTAGGGAGGGTCAGTAAACAAAAATGTCTTTGCATGTCTTAAGAGTTCTAAGTGCTCTGCCTGTAGAGTCAGCAACTTCCCATTGAGTTTCAAATAATCTGAAAGAGATGAGTTCCTTTCACAGCATGAAAATTCTGGCTGGGGCAATGTGTATTGTCTTCTGATTCCTTACAATCTCAGACTCACAGCAATGTGACTGGGCCACCTGGCTAGTGGGTGTTTTTGCCACTTTTGCTTCTTTAAAACCAATCATCAAGTGCATGTACTATCTCTCCTCATTCCAGGAAACACATTTCCTTATTAATGCATATTTCCTTTATAATTTATAAAACAAAGCAGATGCTTTTTAACATATTCAATGGCAGAAGAACTGTAGAACTGTGGAGAGATAGAGAAAAATTTGAAGGGTTGTGAAAGAGACATAAAGTGTGGGGGATGCTGTCCACAGACTAAAATTTCTCTTTCTGGCTTTAAATTTTAAGGACAGATGGTATGGAGGAACATGCCATGGTTACATGGCTCACCCATTCCTGTTCTTAGGAAACTGTTATGAAGCAGCTTCTGAAACATGAAACATTGTGCAAAAGCAAATTCATAAGTCTGATGCAGCATCTTAGCCTTTGGCTGATGTGAGAATTTTAGGCCTTGAAAAGACAATTTTGGTTTATCATAGATTGATAAAAGTAAAGGGTTAATTTGCTACCTGTACAGTCTCACACTGTACACACTGCTAAGACAAGCAATTCTAAATAAAGCAGAAGTCCAAAACCCACAGGCTTTTAAGGCCACTGAGATGAGCTGTAAGATACACAGTGATGTTCCGTTCATAACACAGAAGCTTTGCAAGGAATTTGGGTACTAATAACTGAGCTATTGATGTGACTGTTTATTCCAACCATTTACAAACATAGGGGATTATGCAATGCTCTGACATAATTTCTGCTAGCAGCTGGAAACCTCTGCTGAACATCTGTCTGAAGTGCTGTTCTCATAATTCATCTGCCAAAACTAGTTGGATAAATTGAAAAGAAATTCCAATTTTTATTTCTTTATCAAAACTTGTGTTGCCTTTCAAGGCAAAACACTTTTGTGAAAACTCCTTCAACAATTCTTTGTGTCATTTCTCTAGCCTTTAGTTATATTTTGTCTCATAAATATGTAGAACACTGGAACACGTGTCACTGCGTCAGAAGATTCATGAAATCCATTTGTACTAGCTGTTATTTATATGTTGGCAGCTTGCTTTGAAATGATTGTTTGTTCTTCTTGGAAGCATGGACAATTTTAACCAGGAGCCTCAGTACTGAAAGGGCAGAAAAATGGTGTGGGGACTTTCATTAATTAAAAGGGTGAAATGGATGGAAAAGAAGTAGGAAAAATGTTTATACCTTTAATTACACCTACAAATGTAAGTAGAAAAGCAAGGTAACTAAATGAAGGAAAGATTCCCTTTCCCATAATGTGAATTTTCTCTGGCTAGGTGTCCTTTTAGAGGATCTGCATTGATCTTGACCTGTATCCTGAATACAACATGAAACAACATGAGAGGCAATTTAATTTTCCAGATGGAGAATGAAGACCTCTGGTCCTGAACTAATTTTAACTATGTCCTTAGCTCTTAGCTTTGGGTTTATTTCTTCGAACTTACGTCAAAATAGGTTAAGAGTTGAACTCTGTCTGTTTCTGCTCACTGACTTGAGCAGCATGGACTGACTACTTTGGATGTTGATGATACATGTTCCTGTCATGTATGTTCCTAAACCTGAAGCATCATCTTCCCATGTTTAATCTCTTTATATTTTAGTGAAGTTGTAAAATATGGATAATTAGTGTATAGGTGCATTTTTGTATGTGAAATTGTGTGTAAAAAAGTTACACAAATTCATTCTAGGGGTAGCAAATCCTGCAAGGAATCATTACCACTCAGATGTGAAGACATGCAGTGGGCAAAAAAAACAGGTCTTTACAACACTCACCTACTTTCTTTTGAAGAAAATAATAATAAAGAAAACATCTATAAGGCTTTCTGTGGTAGGAATGATTAATTTTCATATACCTAAGTAAGGTGGAATTGTCTATTTTTTTATTTCTAAGTTCTATTATTTGCAGATTCAGAGAGTTCTTTTTTGGAATTTATTCTACCCTCATTTATCCTACCACTAACATAAAAGATAAATTAAACTATGTAAAATAGATATAAACAGAACTGGGATTGAGATTAGCTCTGTGCTTTTCTGATTTGACATACACCTCTCCTCCACTCATGACAAATGACACTTTTGGTCATAGGAAAAGAGACATATCGGTATATCAGAAGATAGCACTCCATTCTTAACTGATAAGAGTGTCCAGCTCTATGCAATAGATTTTACATACACCCTGACCCAGTTGCTTTTTTAAGTTCTTAATTTATAGGTCTTGTAAAGTCTACTCTGTCTCCCAAATAAGCCATTAAGTCATCAGGATCCATAATTTATTAAACTGCATTTTGTGAACAGGGAGGTCATTTGTGAGGATATTGTGTTTCCCAAGGAAGTTAGGAAAAAATTTGCCAAAAAGGAACTAAGGTTAAAAATTCAACAGGTCCATCTGTTTCTCTTGAGTGCCTCTAATAGATACTTGTGAACAAATGTGAGATTGAGGTAGAAAGAAATATTCCAGTGAAATGCTGAAGTGAAGGGTATGAGCTGTATCTCTAAAATGAAAACCACTTCAACTAGAATGAAAAAAGCCCCAAATCCTAGTATGTGGTAGGCTAATGCACTAAAATGCAAAAGACCAGATGCACGAGAGGATTCAGCCCTTACAACTATTTCATGTTCAAGGTTCTCAATTTCCACACCTCAGTTAACTCACTCTCCTGTTACATACAAGCCATTCTGAACTTCCTGAAGTGTTGTCTTGGGAATGCATCCCAGGCCATACCCAGAGAATGTCCTACAGCTACCTTTGATGGGTAGGTCTCTCCTATTAGCTGCTCATATTATACATCATACTTAGTACACAAACTGGTTTGTGTAAAAGCCTCCAGTTTCATTCTCTTCTTTACTCAATAACCAACTCATTGTAGTGTTTACTGGAGCTGTTTGAGGTGTTATTCCTTACAGCTTCTGCATGGGTCAGTCTAGACACAGCATCTCTAAAATTTGGAATAAAAATGGCTTGTGAGTGCTGCGGGGTGGGGAAGGAACAGGGTCTCTTTAGCTCTTCTGCTGGATCTGTTTTTCTTCACATGGCAGGATTAAATGTGCGTTGGGCCAAAGAAACACTGAGAACTGCTTTGGAACCTAATGACAGGAAACAGCTGGCAGTGGGAGGGCCTGTTTAAGAGTGCCTAATCCAGTGAATTCCACTTTTACCAAGTGGAACATAACTAATTCCACATTCACAAAGTGAAATATGTTCAACAGAGATGAACCTGAGCTCTGGGTCTCTGACAACACTGGGGTCAGATCTTCTGTGTGAGATATCAGAGCTGGCAGGAAGCATAAAAGAAAGTTTCATTTTTATTTCTTCATGTATCACATTCTTCATACTTATCTAGTGAACCTTAGGCTTTTGGGAGAATTGGAGAAGGTGTCATAATTTCTTTCTCCAATGATGAAGAGATTTATTAGTGAGGGCCATATCAGGCATATGTCTTAGAAGGACTTCACAGCACAAAATCCCAAACAGAAGAATTTGTTTAACTTAATAAGAATCTGTTTTGTAGAATTCGTTTTGCCTTTCATTCCAGTATTCAATATCAGCCAATATGATGGCTTAGATTGCTGTCTTCTCTGGGAAACCATCTTGTGTTGCAAGCCAGGCAATCATTAGAGCTGTGAGTCATGCCAAGCAGCAAGATGCCTGGAAATATGGGGGCTTCAGTCCTTTTGGGGCAAGGCTCCTGCATGATTGAAAGCTGGGAAATGCTGTAGTGCCATTTCTCAGGGCTACCTTCAGAGAGGTTTCAAGCATAAATTTTATCGCACCATGCTATGATCTCAAAGAGCTGTCCTGCTTGGTCAGTTGTAGGTACTGCTGCAATCTTGCAGACAGTAGTTGTTAGTCAACAAAAAAAAAACAATATTAGAGCAACTACTAACAACATCATAATAATTACATGCTTAAGGCCTTAAATCCCCTATTGTATTGCAGCTGGAGTGTTTTAATGGGAAATGGATAATGTCTCCAGCTGCCTCCAAACAGCTGACTGTAGGGTGCAATTTTACAATTAGCCTAAGTTAATGCATGTCCCCATTGCAGCTATGATGACTAGTACTGCCTTTCCCTTAATGCCAGCCACGTATTGTCACTCTTCTATGCCATCAACTGCATGACTTCATGGACAGTTTGATAGTTTCCTGATTTGACTCTGAGTTAGCTTTCAATCAGACAAACTTCCCTATCCAGCTGTCAAAAGCTTGTTTAATCATTTGGGCAGTACAGTGGAAGGGGATGGGATGCACGTCTGAAGTGATAAGGTATGCAAAGGCTGCTTTCCCACCACACATGTTCCCTTATGTAAAAGCTTTTGCTTCTATAATAAAGATAAAATGATGATGCAGCAGAGATGATGATTCTCTGCAGTAGAAAAAAATTCTTGTTTTGCTTATCTGTCCTTAAAACCTATATCTGCAGGCACTCTCAATGTCAAACACTGACTCAGCAGAAATCTCATATGTAGCATCCAAAATCTGTACTTCTTGAGATGAGAATACTACATAAAGAAAACATCAAGGAATCTTAACCTCAAATTTCTCAAAGCATTTGATATTATAGCCCTTGGAATAGAAGAAAAATCACATTTAGTTATCTTTCCACCTCAGTAAATTCAAACAAAAAGACAGAATATCAAACACACTTTATCTTGTATACACAGTGGAACATGCCAGCTAATAGCAAGAAACAGATCATGACCCTAGAGTAACTCACCTCATTTAGAGATAATGAAATACAATCAAATATAAACAATTTGAAATGCAAGTGCAATGCAGACTTTGCCTGTGAGGTTAAGAGCAGATTAGATTTATAAAGCCGTTTGGAGCAACCTTTGCTGCATATAATTTTGAACAGCTCAGCAGCATTAGAAATGTTTGGTAGTGTAAGTACTAAAATATTATTGCTACTTGTAACCAAACACCTTGTCTGAATTTTATGGTAACTTCCTAGTTATCCAAATATTTATTAAGGTTGGATTTGACAACCATTCAGTATGAAGCTGCTAAGATAAGGTTAGTTCAAGAAATTACTGATTCTTTGCCCATCTTTCCTCCTCTGGCTACAGTACACTCCTCTCTTGAAATTGATGCATTTTAAGATCACAGGATGAAAGACACAACAAATCTGTGAGGATTGTGTTGTAAGCAAAATGAGTGACATTCTTTGGCACAGAGAGTTTTGAGTGGCAGAGTGGTGGTAAGCCTGGGCAGTTCTGAAAGGTGAGCTGTACTGCTGATGTACCTCTGCAGTGCTGCAACCAGATTAGCTTGGAAATTGTTTCAAAAATAATGTAATGATAACCACTTCTTTGGAAAATAAATTCTCTATTCTTTGAGTGCCTTGTTTTCACTACATTGACATATTTCCTATATGCTATTCACACTAACCTTATTTGTCCCCTGAGTGGTTCAATCTTGCTTTGGTTATGAATGATTCAGGATGGGGAGTGGAATCTATTTGACAGTTTATCAGAAACTAAATTAACTGATTATTGAAAAATCAGGTATTTGGACTACTGATTCTTCAGGGGATGTCAGTTCTATGACTAAGTATTTCTATAGTGCACTCTAAACTCCAGTCTTCACATTAATATATTAATAGCAAAGGCAGAAGTCATGTCTTTGTCACAGGCTACTTCTTGTCTGTCCCCAGGTAAAGCTGACTCTGTAGTAGCAGTACCAAAGCAAAATCATTATTCAGAATTCTCTAAGAGTGTGCAAGCCTCCTCACACTACAGAGAGAGAACTGTATAGCTAGGAAGAGAATAAGTCAATCAAAATCATGTTTCCACCATTATACAAGTATTTAAATGATATAAATATAGTAGAGACAAAATTCTAGGTAAGAAATGTAGGTGGAAAATAAATTGATTTACATGTTTTCAAAAAATGTGGAGAGTGTCAAAATATTGATGTTAATTCCCGCCCAACTTTAAAGATCAATAACCATGAAGAGGGAAAAGGAAAAGAAAAAGGAAGGATAACTTCCCAAAAATTGTGGAAGAATTTCTAACCACCTAGTAGCTACAGGCCTTCTGAGTTCCTGCTGAAAACAGTGATATGTATAAGCTATGACATATACCTATTATATCTATCTATCTATCTATCTATCTATCTATCTATCTATCTATCTATCTATCTATTTATATCTTGAGTCATGTTGAAAAACTGTTTATCTACGTTCCTGTGTTTATGCGTGTAAGAAAAAGGGAGACAAAAGAGAAAGAGAGAGAAAAGATTGGGGAGAATTCTTGCATAAACTTATTCATTTGCCCTTCAAAACAAAGGGTCAACTATTCATTAGATGTTTTAGGTACATCTTATGAACGGGTATTATCTAGCCTTCCAGTTTCTCTAGGGTCATCCAGTTTATTCTGTTTTTACTGATATCCTAGGTCATAAAAAAAACAGTCTAGCAAATAAGAATATTCTTGCAGTACCAGGTGAATCCCTTGACACAAATTTTCTTTGCCATAGTGGTTCTAACTGGCACATGAATGGTTTGGTCCCTCAGGGAAAGCAGATATGACCCCGAGCTTGCATTGTACACAGTGTAGTGTAGAAACCCACCCAAATAAGTTGACATGGTGCAGCAGAAAAATTAAGTGATGAAAAGGCACTTTTAAAAGATGTTTTAAGAACATTGATTTTATTGTACAGGATTTTCAATACTTACAAAGCTTGCTCACATTCTCTGCTTCTGGAGCATTTGACTTTCAGAGGAATCTGAGTTGCTTCAGGGGGAAGAGAGCCTGGGTTCCTGTGTGGGACCTGTTCTTTGGTCTGTGTGCTAACACTGTCAACAAATTAAGCAAGTAAGGTCAATTAATGACTTCTGCTAAGAACTGGAGACCAAGGCACTGCCTGCTTGTTTAAAGACTGCAGGAAAAACACATCTGGAAGTCTGAAACAAGAAAGGAACTAAACACTATTTGCTTTGAGGGCTGTCAGGCACTTTTCCTGTCTTTCCCATCTCTTACGTATTTTTTTGCCTGAGTTGCCAGTTGGATGAGCAGGGTAATTAGGAGAGACACGCAGCCCGTGAATGTGGCCAGGTCCTGGAATCTGCTGCTGTTCGTGTCATGGAGAGAGGATACAGTCAGACAAGGAAAGTTATTTCCTGCATTTAATATCTGATCAGTCATTTGAAATGTACACGTGATTGAAGGAATAACAACTGCCAGAAATAAATGTACCAGAAGAGAATGGTCCTGCTTCTTGTTTGGTAACCAGCTGCTATTCTTAGAAGCCTTAAAGGTTACAAAAATCCTAATAATACATTTATAATACTTAACTTGGGGGTACATGAGGTTTGAAAATTCTCTATAAACATTGAAAGTAATGTAAATTGTCCGGATTACAAGCACCTGCAATTTTGCAGGCTTATTCAGCTACAAGTTCAATCCAGATCCTTGTCAATGGCTTGCTGTTTGATATATCACTAAACCATTTACATCAGTCATAACTTTTGGCATTCTATGCTCAAGAATAAAGCTATGATTTATGTGAAATCCCCATGCAAGGCATCCAGAAAAACCCTCATTTAGGTCTTAATGAAAACTAATGAAAACTATCTGAAAGTGTGGAGTTTGTTTCACTTGCATGGGATGTTCACCCATGAACCAGTTACCATGAACATTTTTTTTCAGTAGATATTGGAAATAGGTGCTTTTAAAGTGATTTGTCTAACCTTAGATGTTTATTTTAGAATATGATTAATTGCTCTCATGAGATTTCTTTCTAATGAATTTTAAGAGTTCAGTCTAACTATGAGATATTTTCAGCTGGTTTAGAGGAACCTCAATCAAATCAGTCTTATCAGAAGAGGGAACTAGGAATCAACATTCTCCATTCTTAAATCCTACTTAAAATCCCTTTAAGTTATAGAATCACAATAATAGAGTTCACCATTTCATGGAGGAGCAATATCAGAAAACTCCATTATTCTCTTGCCGTGCACTCTTGCACTGTATAATCCCTATCTTGAATTGATTAAACTTCTTAAACAAAGACAAAAGGGAAAACCAAGAAAATTCCCATACAAGAGAATCTCAGGAGGCTTAACAAGAACAACTGCAGGGTGCTGCAACCCCTGGTATCCACACAGGCTGGAGGATGAGCAGATGGAGAGCAGCCCTGCCAAGAAGGCCTTGTCGATGCTGGTGGGTGAGAGGCTGGATGTGAGTCCAATCTTAATCAATCTTGAATGTGTCTTAAAGATCCACAGAGAGAGAGTATTCTCAGTTTACTGCCTGCTCATTGGCACAAAGTTTGTAGACAAAATATGATCCTCTATTAACCCTGAGGAAAGTCTTGTAGTCTCAAGTCAATCTAATGATCTGGCAGTATGATATGAAGGGACAAGAAAGCCAGGATTTTAAAAGCTGACCTCAGGAAACAATAACACTGATACTTCATTTTTTTTCTCTCTCTGTTTTCATTGAAGCCCAAGATTATATTTTGCCAGGGGCTGAGAAGAGAGCAAAAGAATTCTACCGTGATAAAGGACTTCTTCATAAATGGAGATTGGTTCAGTCAGTGTGCACTTTTTTCTCCTAATAAAATCTGAAATCTCTGTCATAGTTTGAACATTCTTTATAGACAAACCTTATCAATTTTATTTAGTCATGATTATATAAAATTATCTGGTGGCTTTAAATGTGAGTAAGGAAAATCAATATTTGGGGACTTGCCAGAAGTACTATTCAAACAAAGGATTATTCTTTAATAAAGTACTATGAACAGGAGTGTCCAATTAATCCATGGAAGCAATATTAACAGCATAATTGAGTGCAATAAGACACAAAATCTGACAACACACAGGTACACGGCAGCTGCACAGTGGTTTTAAATTATCCTAGCTAACTTTGCTGCTGATGCCACTCATCTGCTGGTGGAACTGGTATGTAGGATTCTCATTCCATAAAAGACAAAATCAAAGAGCAAAATGCAAATCGGTTATGAACTACTACATTCTCCTTGATTCTGCTATGCATATTGAATCGATTTTCCCAGGATGTCTCACTGAGTGAGTTTTAAGGCTGTAGAAGAGTAAACCAGATGCACACCTGACTACCCAGACAGAACACCAAAAAGTCCAGTTAGTCCTGTGGCTACCTGAGATAACCACTCAGAGCTCACAGGAGGTATCTTTGGCTTCATGGATGAGATGTAGTCAAGTCTATGATTAGACTCTTCATGTATGGCCAAAAGACCTGTCTGTTTTTCTTTTCTTATTTCTTTCTTGTTGGCCTTTATTAACTCCCTGTTAAATGTTTTTGCCAAAGCTTCTCATCCATCACCTTCTATTTGGATGAGTCCCTTATAACACAACAGTATGACATATTCTATTTACTGAAGTTTATAGAAAACTGTGGAAAAGCACTTTCAGATCTAATCCGATTTCTACTGAAGCTTTCATAGATTTGGTGTAGCTAGGTCAAATGCAGATTTAGATTACTTCATACCCTTTAAAAGGCCACAGGCAGTCACTGTAGAAGCAGTAGAAAACACAGGTTTCTCCATTGGATAGAAGCAAATGGATGATTGGTTGCTACCATATTGGAGCTCTCCTGCAATCAGATGGAGAGAAGAGGAAAGAATTGACACTGACTCCAGAAAAGAGAAAGGTGGGGGTGGAAGAAGAGAGATGAAGAACAACACTGGTGAAAGTACAGGGAAAATAAAGACAGCAATGATTGCAGGGAAGAATGAAAAACATTGACAGCACTGCTAAGGTGCCCAGGACAGGTGGGAATTCTGCCAGTGAACTTCACATAATAAAACAGTGTGAAGAGCAAGCAGGCCCATTATGGATAATGAGAGACAGATCCACCAAGATCCTCCAGCTGCTTCTCGCCATATCACTGATGCAAAGCAGATGGACCTTTATCTGGAGCAGCAGCTTAGAGCACCTTTGTGTCAGGGGTGCAAATCAGCTCTTGGCTTCTCCTTTCTCTGTTGGGGATGACATAAACCATCCAAGCTTTGATGTTACTATCCAAAAATAACCAAAAGTAACTTCATAATATTGCAACTGGTTAATGCATGTTTTACTCTTCTTTTGTGTTTCATTTTTATTCGCTCTTCACTGAATGACCACAGATCTTAAGTGAAAAAGGTGGAGAAGGAGGGAGATATGCACAATTTAAGAAAAATTAGGAATGTATTATTTTATAAGACAATAAAATAGAGGTGAGCTTTTGGTGGAATTTTATCTAAGAATTATCAACAGTGCTTGGAGTGTGGAGCACTTAGAAAGAAGCAATTCAAGTAACTGGCCTTTAGAAAGATTTGTTTCTGTTGTTTTATTGAATTACTGTTGCAAATATTCTAGTTTAAATGCTAGCTATTTATTTAACTGGATTTATTTTGAACTTCCAATTTAGAATCAGATTCTCAAGCCAAGGTCCTTGTGAGGTAATTTCCCTGTCAGGAAGTCCTGAGCTAATCCTAATATCAAACAAAACTGCAGTACTGACAGCCCAGAGAAGAGAATGCAACTTTGGAAAAGGTTTCCTTGAGCAATTAGCTGAGAAACTGCCATGGAAAGTTCTCATCTCTGTTAAGTTTCCTTGACCCCATCTTCTCATTCCAGATGTTCTGTCATGTTTGCTCTGACTGCATCTGCACTGCTAAGTACAAGAGGGCCAGGAAATGAGTTCAAGCACTTTACCCCACTGTGCATCTGCTAGGCTGCACTCTGCTCTGCACAAAGCAAGGCAGATCTTGCCAACTTTCCAAGAAGAATCTGCTCTACCAGGGTCTGCTCCTGAGCAGGGGATGTGCGTCAATTGGTGCCACTTGGATCAGAACACAGGCCTGGTCTCTGTATGTTATTTATTTAGCTGTACAGCTATAACTTGGGGGAACAAGAAGCAGCAAGAGAAGTATGGTGGAGATAAATATATCATAACAGAAAGACAGAACATGACCTTTTTGTGTATAATCTACTGTCCAAAGATAAGCATAAAATGACACATCTGACAGCACTTGTTTCAGACTCCTACACTTTAAGTCCTTTCCCCTCCATCTGGGCTGGAATCTTTTTGGAGAGAGAAAGAGAGATAGAAGGACACTGAAAGAAATAATGTACTGTAACAGTGAGGTAATTGAAGCTAAAATCAACAAGTAGGAAAAAAGGCACTTTTCCAGAAATTATTGTTGATTTTTTGGCCCTGATCCAATTAACAGATAGCAATTTCCTTATTTTTTGCCTTTACTTCTAAAAACAAATGGATGCAAAAAAAAAGGCCTTGGGATTCTTAGAGGATTCACCATCAAATTCCTCAAGTTATAACTATAAGCCACTCAGTTCCACTAATACATCAAGGGGTTTAACTGTCTAGTACATCCAGATTGCTTATTCTCTGGTTCAGGGAAGTTAGGTGGATCCAAAATATTTTAAACATTAACTCCTTTTATGGTATGGCCATTTACCAAAAGTTTACAAATCTAATGTGTCAAATCAGGGGTCATTTTGTGATAACACAATGCCACAACCTTGGAAGGAAGGAGAGAAAAGGAGCGTCTCCACCACTTCACCTTCATGCAGTAACTGCCTCCATACTCTCTCTGCAGTTCACTGGTGTCTTTGTTGCAGTCAGCAGGAACTGGTACCAATATTTCACTGAGAAGCAAGACTGCAAATCTATGGGGATGCAGTTATATGAGGCAGGCTGAGCCTGTGTAACAGCTTACTGCTGCTGAGAGGAGCTGTCCTGTTTCCTCTTCAACAGCTTTTTCACTTATTTCTTGTTCTCATCTGTTGACTCCTTCCCTCCTCTTTTAAGAACTCTCTGTCCCTTGGGCTTCATGTCTTCTAGCAAATTATATTTGCCCAGGACTGTACTCTGGCACAGCTGGAAAGAAGCAGCACCGTCCCCATCCATCACATTCTTGGAACTTCCAGCAGTTGGTGGCCGTACATAAGCTGCCTATGAGGAATGTTTTCTGGTCCATGATGGTTTTGCAGCTGTTCCTAGGAGTTGTTGGAAGAGAGGTAGTTAACCTGGGCCAAAACCATACTGGAGTCATTAAAATAATTTACTGTAGACAGCATAAACAATCCAGTTCCAGTGCCTTGGAGTGGTACTGTTCACTGTTTAATAAATGATCATTGCTGTAACTCAGGGACAATGTTCCTCTTAGTGGCTTAGTAGGAATCCAGCTCAACCAAAATGGAATAAAAAGCTTTTTGCCATCAACACTTTAGGTATCAGACCACAGAGATGGGACAGGGAACAAGAGTATAATTCCAGTAATAGAGTATAATTCCAGTAATAGAGAGGGAGAGATGGAAAGTAAAAGACAGACTTCTTTGATGTCAATTTTATATGTCTTGTCTAACTCTACCCTCCTTAACAGTATCATTAGAAATGTATACATATAATTAGAGATGTGTACATATAAATATATAAATATAAATATAAATATAAATATAAATATAAATATAAATATATATATAAATATAAATATAAATATAAATATAAATATAAATGTGTACAGAGGAGGACTCTTGGTCCTGTAAAGAGATTTGCAGCAGAGTGCCAACAATCCACTGTCATTTCTCCAGAGGTTTCTACCCCTTTGGATGTGCCATCTAATTTGAATTTGTTAGAAATGCCGGAAGTTTTTTTCTAACCGAGTCCCACTGTAAAGAAAGTAATCTAGTGCATTTTCATTAAAGGGACCAGTGAGAGCTCACACACACTGTTTAAATGGCAGATTGGAAGAGGTGATAGCATTCACTAAGAGAAGCAAAAGGCGATGACCCTCCTTTAACCTCTTACTGTGACACATCTGCATCCAAAAGAGAGTGGTACACAGCTTTCAGAAAGGTTTGTGCTCTTCTCTCTGAGTCAACACTTCGGCATTCAGCAGCAGTGCCACTGCACTAGCACCGGCAGCCCCTGTCCTGGGACGCAGATGTTCAGCTGGACAAAGGAAAGGCTGCAAAAACAATCTTGCATACCTGCATAAAACCATTTGTTTGGGCTTTTAAAATATTTTTTTTGTTTTTCTTCCCCCTGCATCCTCAGTTTTTTAGTCTAGGTCACCATACGATCACGTGAGGAAAATGGTCTCAAGTCAAAACTTCTGAATCTGGCATTGCTTATGGGTCTGTGGATTGAGAAAGTCTTTGTCATGCTGCAGGGTGATCCTAATGCCCCTTGTAGAACTGTTCCCAACTATAGATATATTTCATGTGTTTTAAAATAGACTTTCTCTCCTCATAAAAATATAACTAATAAGAAAAAATTAAAGCCAAAACCTTTGAGGTTTTCAGTGTTCTTGGGAAACACTACGTAAGGATGATTTTGTAGTACATACTGTTTAAAATTTCTTGCCAGCTAAATTTTACCAGAAGCTCTGTATTTAGTCATTCAATTTCATGTTTAACATTTCCTCTAGCATGTGAATATGAAGATTTTCACTCCATATCTATCCTCTAATTTTTTTTCCCCTCTAGCAGTAGCAGATTTTATTTTTTTCCGAGGTTGCTGTGGAGTTTTGGGGGGAATTTTTTTTGTTGTGTTTTTTTTTTTTCCCTTTCATGAAAGATTGCAGATTTAAGGCTAGTAAATTTATTTCTGGAAGTCTAGAGTATAGAAGCCTTGAGATTGACAGTTTGGGGTGAACCTGTGAAAAACATTTTGCTTAGCAGAGTAAGTCATGCAAGCCTTAACAGAATTAAAAGAACCTTTCCAGCACATGTGCTCAAGTCTCATCAAAGCAACACCCTCATACTATTTTAAAGCACCTCTTAATTTCCATTTATAAGACCTGACTGCTCTGCCCTTGCTTAACCAACTGTTCTAGTTCAAAGTTTACTAGTAATTGTTATTGCAGTTAGAAGTTCTCCTGAGTTGCAAATTTGCATAATTTGGGGGGAATTCTGTTTTGTGTTGTGACTTTACAATTTTAAAAAAGCAGGAAGCTTCCTTTATGTGTATGTTCAAAATACAAATAATTTTTGCCAATGGAAAATAATTTTAAAATATAAGATTCAACATTTGTCACATTTTTAAATGGTAAATAATAGAATCTATTTTAGGTTTGTGCTTTGCTGCTTTGACAAAATATTAAGTGTTGGTTCTATCCATATGGGTCTGAATCTAGATTAATAGTCCTCATTTCATGTGAATTAATGGCAACCTGGTGTTTAAATAAAATAATTTCCTGAGATTGTCTTTGACTTCAGCCTTGGAACTCTTTCTTTGAAGTAATGTGTCCCAAAAAAGCAACCAGGCAGATGTACGGATCTTGTGGTCTGGGAGCATTCTGTTTTAGCGGCCCCAGTTGTGAATAAAGCAATAAGCAGATGTTTAATGCTACTGTCATAAGTAATGCATCTATTGGGGGGTGGCACAGGAGTGCATCAGTGTTTAATGCATTCTCATTCCTTCCTAGCTCTCATAGGTCCATCAGCTTCCTTCCTCCATTGGCTGCTGTTAATCTGTCGCTTTTTCTATTTCTCTGCTCTTTCTTCCTTTGGTAGCTGTGTAGGAAAATCCTCAGCTGCAAAACATGTGTGAATGTCTTTACCCTGGCAGTGAGTGGCCTGAGAGGAAGGTAATATTTTAGGTGCTTTGATTATGCTAGTAATGTAACCACCCAAATATATTGGTAGATCCTCCAGGTTGCCTTTTTTCCCACTACACCCATGGCACCTGCAGCCAAGGATGATGCAGCCCTGTCCCTGGGAGCTGGGAGGCACCTCAGTGTCCTGAGGAAATGAAGGGAGGTACTGAGAAAGCAGTGGGGAATGTCAGCACCCTCTGGTGTCTCCTCTTCCAGGAATTTCCCTTTGTAATGGACCAGTTAGTGCAGGTTTAGTGTAATGTTACTTTGGAGTGAGGCAATTTTGGGTGTGCTTAGGAGGTGGATTTAAAAGGAGCCAGCGGTGGAGTTGATGGTAAAGAAATAACTTCAGTTTTTGAGAAAATGAAGAGGAAGGAAGGAAGTGGCGGAAGGAAGGAAGTGGCGGAAGGAAGGAAGTGGCGGAAGGAAGGAAGTGGCGGAAGGAAGTGGCGGAAGGAAGGAAGTGGCGGAAGGAAGTGGCAGAAGGAAGGAAGTGGCGGAAGAAAGGAAGTGGCGGAAGGAAGGAAGTGGTGGAAGGAAGGAAGTGGCGGAAGGAAGGAAGTGGCGGAAGGAAGGAAGTGGCGGAAGGAAGTGGCGGAAGGAAGTGGCGGAAGGAAGGAAGTGGCGGAAGAAAGGAAGTGGCGGAAGGAAGTGGCGGAAGGAAGGAAGTGGCGGAAGGAAGTGGCGGAAGGAAGGAAGTGGCGGAAGGAAGGAAGTGGCGGAAGGAAGGAAGTGGCGGAAGGAAGGAAGGAAGGAAGTGGCGGAAGGAAGTGGCGGAAGGAAGGAAGGAAGTGGCGGAAGGAAGGAAGGAAGTGGCGGAAGGAAGTGGCGGAAGGAAGTGGCGGAAGGAAGTGGCGGAAGGAAGTGGCGGAAGGAAGGAAGGAAGGAAGTGGCGGAAGGAAGGAAGTGGCGGAAGGAAGGAAGTGGCGGAAGGAAGGAAGGAAGGAAGGAAGGAAGGAAGGAAGGAAGGAAGGAAGGAAGGAAGGAAGGAAGGAAGGAAGGAAGGAAGTGGCGGAAGGAAGTGGCGGAAGGAAGGAAGGAAGTGGCGGAAGGAAGGAAGTGGCGGAAGGAAGGAAGTGGCGGAAGGAAGTGGCGGAAGGAAGGAAGGAAGTGGCGGAAGGAAGTGGCGGAAGGAAGGAAGGAAGTGGCGGAAGGAAGGAAGTGGCGGAAGGAAGTGGCGGAAGGAAGTGGCGGAAGGAAGGAAGTGGCGGAAGTGGCGGAAGGAAGTGGCGGAAGGAAGTGGCGGAAGGAAGGAAGGAAGTGGCGGAAGGAAGGAAGTGGCGGAAGGAAGGAAGTGGCGGAAGGAAGGAAGTGGCGGAAGGAAGGAAGGAAGTGGCGGAAGGAAGTGGCGGAAGGAAGGAAGGAAGTGGCGGAAGGAAGGAAGTGGCGGAAGGAAGTGGCGGAAGGAAGTGGCGGAAGTGGCGGAAGTGGCGGAAGTGGCGGAAGTGGCGGAAGTGGCGGAAGGAAGGAAGGAAGGAAGGAAGGAAGGTTGGTTCCCACTCTGCTCTGAATCAGATTCCAAAGTCATTGATGTTGTATTCTGAGTGGAATGTTATAGTTAATTGAATAATTTGAAATCATACCATTAAAACATTTTTACTTCCTTAAAGTGGAACATTTTAGCAATTTTAAAGGTATTTCCTTTTCAAATTGTAAGGAAAATCAGTATAATATAAAAAATTCCTTTCTGACAAGAATGTTCTTCGATGGTTTCTAGATCTCAGTGAAGTAATCTTTTAATATACCATTTCTTCTGGTCTAGTAAAGCACCTGTTTCTCAGAAGATGCTAAGCAAACCAGAGTTCTCTTGGAGTGTGGTCCTAGGATCATTGTTTCTCTGATGGATTTGGACAATAAAAGCTCTAAATGCTACCTGCTTAGCTTCCTAAATTAACAAAGATGCATGTGTACTGTTATGCAAAACAACCTCAGAGGACCACTTTGAATTGTTTGGGTTAACTGATAAGAAGAAGATGAGGGTCTTTAATTAAGGGAATAATTTCTGTGGACTTAAAGTGGCAACAGAAAAGAGAGGAGTAAATACTAGTTAATGGCATAAGAAGCTTGGAGCCACGGAGTCCCTCGGTGTGAAAAGCAAGGGAAAACAATCCCTCCAAACAGGGAATACCTTTAATAGGTGAGGAATAGATTATTCAATTACCTGCAAAAGAGACAGACAAGGCAATGACAGGAAGATTAGGTGGTGTCACCTGTAGGGTTTAGCGAAACAAGGCTGGAGGACGTGGAAATGAATTTGAATTTGTGACTATGGAAGAGATGTGCAAATTTATGAGGATCTCTCTTTGTTATGCTGATTGTGCAAAGAGAAGACATTTTATTAGTATAAGACTCCTCAAAGAGAGTCAAAGTGATTTAAATAACCATTAGTGCACTGAGTTCCTATTTATATTCAAAAGGAAGCATCTCATCTAGCTTTATTTCAAAACAGAACATTTCACACTTCTTAATTATGTGTGCATTTTAAAGCATCCATGTCCCCTTCCACTACAAAATGCACAACAGCAGGTGTATTCCACCAGAATTAATAACATACTACTGAATGAATGTCCTCCTTGCAAACATCTGCACAGGAAGAATGATACTTTATCAAGGATTGGTGTTGTGACAGACTTTTTATTAACTATTGAGTCTGAAGGGCATCTGTTATAATGACTCATGGATCAGCTTTAGTGGCTGGTCTTTCATTTTTTGGAATAAGGCAGGCCAGACTTCAGATGTTCCTTATGTCTTAGGTGAAGGCTATAAAAACTTGGTTCTGACTTCTATTAATCTTGGTTAAATTTTGATTTGCATTTTTACCCATTGCCTAAATGGAGAATTTGAGATATGAAAATCAGAATCTAACAAGGGAAAAATAAAGCACATATCACTACTTTTAAACCAAAATTTCAACACAAAACTAGTTAAGAAACCTAACAGAATTGTCATTCTAACATTATTATATAGCAAACATAAAATGTGTGGTGGTCAGCTAAAACATAAGGTTTTGAGCATGTACATGTTGAACACAGCAACCTCCTATTTCTGAAATCAAGTTGAGATTTTATCCTGCTCCCTCACCATCTGGCTTGTGGACACTCATCCCCCTGTTCAAGTATTTCATTTTACGGGGTTAATTTTTATCAGACAGGCAAGTCTGATTAAAATTGGAATTTGATTCTATTTTCAGCAGTCCATGCTTCTGGAAAATAAATGTTTGGCAATATGTGTTAATAGAAATCATCAGTTCATAAACAGCATTGGAATGTTAGATATGTCAGACCCCTGGTTTGAAAAGCAATATGCTTTTGTAAATGCTGGAAAATACAGTTCAACAACCACAGGGACATGCTTAATTTTAGTAGTGGATTCTTATTGCTATGTTATCTTTCAGCCGAAACTAATGTTGAAATTCTGGAAGATATACTATCTTCAGGAAAAATGAAATTCAATTTCTGCATTACATGACACAATGCAGAACATAAGCAGTTCAATTAAAATGCCAATTGTTTTTTAAAGGGCTTTAACATAAAATGTAATGAAGGTTGCATTTCTTTTTTTCTAGGACATTTTCTTCCTTGAAAAAACTGAACACGTTGTATCTTGCTTTATTTGCAGATGCTTTCATGGGACCTTATATACATAATATTTAATAATCAAGAACTATAGGAAATCTTGGGCAGAATTCTGAGCATGAGAATGGAGAATCACGATGAGATGCAAGAGTCACAAGGAGCAGCGCAGCAGAAAATGAGAATATTTCAGTTGTGTTAGTCTACATCTATTCCTGGTCTGACAAAGAAAACAAGGATAATTTCTTTAAGTCTGTCTTCTAAGTGGTGAGGATGGATGGGGGAAAGTGGATAATGTAGGCAGGAGACAAACTGAATTGATAGGAGAAGGTAAAGGCAGGAAAGACCATTGGAGAGAGGTTGTATTTAGGGTCCATATCTGTGGGTCCTGATCAGCAATTTTCACCCTGCCTGGAATCTTGTAGAAAGAGCCTGAATTTGCTCAGGTTTTGTCTGTCGCTTTCTTTTCTCTGAGACCAAGATGAAAATTTGCATTTGTGACAGATTAGCTGAGGTAGAAAGGATATTTTCTCTTCCCAGACGGATGTCTATTTTGCCGAGAGGGAGTCTAGATTAATGTTCTGACAATTTAGAAGTCAAAAATAGTGTAGTCAAATTCATAGAGTTTCATTGTACATCAATTTGGAATTGGGAAGGGGTTAAACAAAAGCAGGCAGGAGACATCAGCTATGAATCCCTATTACAGACCTATTATTCCAGTGCTGTGATGAGAGAAATCTCTCCCAGGACCTCACCTGACCATCATGGGGAAGAGGATGACTGGGTGCCAGGAACAGCCTGGGATCAGCGTGGGAGAGGGATTTATTGGAGGAGCAAGGGTGAGTAAGAGTAGTGATAAATTTTGTCTGATGTGCTGCCCCGTGTTTCCAAGAGGGTTAATAAAATTGCAGGTTGCTTAAATAATGATTTGTGCATCATGTCTTTCCTAATGCAGGCCTGGGGCAGCACACTTCATTTCTCAAAGCCCATCCACAGAGAGACTGTGCAGGACACGGGAGCAGTGAAGAAGCAGCCTGTGTTGCTCTACTGCTTTCAGAATAACACACTTAACCACTGGTTAGAATTTGGAGCACTGAGAATGACTTAATTTGGATAATGAAAGAAAGATCTTGGTCTCTGCTTTGCAAAATCATCTTTTATAGTCAGGCCTTCCACAATAAGACTGAAAGTGACACAAGTTGTACATATCCATTATCTAAAAAAGGAGATACACAACTAAAATGTGTATTAGGATTTTTTAAAATTTGATTAATGGCAGTAATTTTGAGTGGATATGCAAAGCTAGATTTTGTATTTTTTCCTGTAAGAACTCTTAAAGCTGCAATTTTCATGGGTTTCTTCCCGAAGAAAAGCCAAATGAATATCAACTAACTGCCCCCATTTTTAAGGCAGGGGGGCGGTGTGTGTGTTTCCCGGCAGTTTTCCTTTCATTTCCCTTTTTATCATTTTCTTTGACTGAAGAGGAATGGAAAGCCTTTCATGTAATTTTCCCTTTTTGGTGGCTGATTGAATTTGTGCAGCTAATTTTGCCAATAAGAGGATGACATGGTGAAATACCTTCTGCTTGCTTGAAGCTGAGGTCACTGCAAAGTTCAGTAATGATTCCTAATCATACAGCACTTAAGGCTCACCTAGCAGGCCAGCACGTGTAAAACAGCTTTTAGAAGCCTATGTAGTGGACACCTAAGAGGGTGTATTTACTATAAACTGTAAGTTATTTAGGGAATTTGGCTGTGTGTATTATCTATTTCTCTAACTAAATCATAGATTCTCAGATGTGGTAAAAGATGTGTCTGTATCTTAAAGGACCCTCCAGCGTTGAAATTTAGCTCTTGCCTAACAGAGTTGATATTTTTTTTTTTTTGTCATCCTTCTGTTTCTCTAGGGTAATTTGGTTGGGTTTAATTTGTTTTTAAATTTGTGGTTATTTTAGGACCTCAGATCTAAGTAAGTGTTCATCATATGCTTGATGAGGGAATATGTTTGATATATCAGAGTTTATCAAGCACTAATTTAAACTGTAGTATGCTTGTTTACTGCCTCTGTGGTGGTATATAGCATTTGCTGTTTGTGCTCATCTGTTAACCTCTGCTAAGTCTCTTTGTTTCCTAGATCTTAGGAACCTGTATCTGTAAGCCTAAGAAGGAAGCTGTAATCCCTAGAATTTAGGAAAGCATGTCAGTACAATTTAAATTTTTGTTCTGAACTCCTTCTACAATTACCTGATTCAAACCTATCCACATTTGACAGTAAAGCTAAACTTGACCTAGCCACGTTAAAAACAAAATGAGAAAGCACTTAATGGGCTTTTCTTTGAAATAGTACTTCTGTTGCATACTGATGTTATGAATTATGAGCATAATTGCAAATTTCTAAATAAATCAACCAGATGGCTACACGTATATTTTGGATGCAGTTATTTGTTTGTGAAGGTGAAAGACCTGCATTTTGTAGGAGAGGATCATGAAGTAATCCTTCAACTGAATTTCTTTGCCTCTGAATTTATCAGTATTGCAAAGGAATGCAAAATATGACAAATATTCAGAAATATTTTCTTATGGAGATAAAAACATATCTGGACAGATATGAGAAAAACAATCAAACAATTCTCATGAGATTCCTGTCATCCTCATCAGCATTACTCAGGATTTTATTCATCTGCACACCTCAGATCTATCAATGGAGTCACCTCACATACATAATTCTAGTTGCTGGTACCTGCATATTTTAAGAAAGTGAATCAATTAAGGTCATAAGTAATGCTTGTTAGCAGCATTTCCTATTTTGCAATCACTGGACAAGATAAGAAGTGAGATAAAATCTGTCATCCAAAGAAAAAGTCTTTCCTTATGAAAAAACCCACAAAGTATTCCAATAGAGAGGTTCCATTCTGCCTTGCATGCTTATTTTGTGGGAGTTTGGGTCTTTTGTAGTTTTTAATTTGTTTTGTGGGGTGGGGTGTGACTTGTTTGAAATTCAGTAAAATCATGAAGATATGATCAGGACATCTTCCATGAAACAAGTTTATTACTGCTTTAGCTTGATTTATAAGGCCCTTCTGAGGAATTAGCAGAGGATAAGAGATACTCAGCTGGCTTTGGGAATCTAACATTCTTTTATCAGTGTTTATATTCAGGGCTGAAAAACAAACAGAAGAAATTTGTTGGAATTTGCTCTATCAGATTTCTGATATTCCAACCCACCAAGTGATTGAATGTGAGCAGCCTCATTACTCATTTACTCTAAGCACTGAGGATGAACAGACGTAGAAAACTTTCAAGCTGTGCAGAACCACAACTTCAGAGGTGGTGACAATTACATTAGAGCATTTCTAGGGAATGTGCAACTTGTAAGTATTATTTGTGCATGGGCAGGGAATGAGTTTTAGTGTAGGTATTGGGCAAATGTGCTTTGTGGACTGTTGTGCCCTGACTGCTCAAAAGTAATTCTAAGTGGCCTAATTAGAAAACAATTATATTTTAGAATTTTGAATGATTTGAAGGTTTCCTAATTGCTATAATAGAAATGGGAAATTAGAAACAAATTAACTATGGCAAAGTGAAAGGTGTTTAACTCATAAGACTTTTCTTTATACAAAATCTTTTTTCTTCTGGGTGAAGGAGATGTTCTAATGGGATCTTTGGGATGCTGGGTTGCTCTGAGGCTAATCATTTTGATAGGATACTGGCAAGGACACTAATGATATTGTCAATCATACAAATGTAAATGTAAACAAAATAGTATTTAAGCAGCATGAAAAATAGACTAAATTAATTGTGGTACTTATGACCACTTATGACCATGTCAGTTTGAAAAGAATACGCAAGTTAAATTGTTTTGATTATAAAAAGAGAAGTTTAGTCTTTCTATAAGTTTTTTTGATCATTCTCAAAGACAAAACACTAATCAAGTCACCCTAACCTTTCAGGCCAAGGGGTGTTCAGTGGAAGAAGAATAACAAATAGTTGACATTGCTTTGTTTTGTAAGAAAGCATCTTCAAGTCTAGAAATACAGCAGAGCAACTTTTCTCTGCAGATTTCTGCCTGTACAAAACTTTTACTTCCTAGAATATTTTTAGCATGACAGATCACAAACAACTTCAGGAAAGGTAGCAAATTCTAATTAGAATTGATCTAGTCTGACAACTGAACAATGGTAAATTGGATAGCAGAGCAGGGTTTTGCACAGTTTACTGACCAAAATTAATTGCACAGCCCACAGCAAGAGTTCTTTTTCACTTCAAAGTACTTATTTCAATTCCTTTTTACTTTCTTTTCTAATAGAATTTGTCTGTTTTATTCTTTGTTAAATGGGAGAATTATTGTTGTGAGATATCCTTGCATTGCTTAGTTTTATGCTGTTTTACCAAGTGAAGAAATAAATTTGGTGCTATGGTGCTGTTTGGGTGCTGTTTAGTCTGTGGCTTAACAAAACCTAATCCAATTTTACAGCTATCAGAATATCACAAGAAGATGAATGTGTACTGATATTTTACTCTGAAAGGGTTAACAATCCCTATCATGTTCCCATTTATCAATGAAATTGGTTATAGAGAATTGTTCTTTGCTGTCCATTTCAACCAAAGGTACTCTGGCTACACCTTCTGGCAGTCAAATTGTTGCAACTATCCTTTGGTGACTGTTTTATTTTGTTAATTGCTCTTCTGGAGCTCCAAAAATGGTTCTAATTTCAATGACCCTTTGAGTTCCTGTGTGTGCCATGATCAATTAGAAGGGAAGAATGAGAAACGGGACTTTTTGTAGCTTTTTAAAGTTTTCTCTTGCTTTCCGTGTGAGGTTGTAAGTTGCAAAGGAAGCACTTGTTTATCAGAGCATTAAGCAGGTCATTGTTTATGTTTATATACTACATGGGAAGAGCAAGACTGTGGTATTAAGGTAACGGAGATTTGAGTGCCTGTCCTAACTTTGGTTCAAGGAAGTTATATCTTAAATCTGAGCTGGTCTTGGAGCCTTATGAGCAGTAAAATAAATTCTCGAGCTTTTTCCTGAGCTATAAAGTGTTACTGCCCACTGGATTGTTTCCATGGGCTACAGCTGAGGGAAGCTTAGCCTAAGACACAGACTGTTAACACTTTGAGCTTGGTTTGCTTGCCAAAACAGTCATCAGTTGTCATTTGAAATCTCCAAAGGTGCTAGGAGTTTCACTACAGGGTAGGCAGATCTGATGTGAAACTTATGGGAGCTCATGCTTTTCTGCAGTGGCAGCTGAGGACCATGTGGGATCTCAGATAAATCAGAATGAAAATATGTGCAATTCTGTCCTATGCCCAGTCTGGTGGAAGCATGTCAATGCTCAGAAATAACATATGCAGAAATACTGTGTTGATAGGAAACTTGTGCATGCAGCTTTCCCTTCCGATATAATATATTCATACAGCCTTAAAACAGTATTTACAAGCAGCACAAAAAGAAATGCACAATATGTATATACATGCTGTTCTGTATCCTTAAAAAATCGTTTCTTTTGAAGCTTAAAGGACATAACATGTTTGACAATTTGGATTAGTCTTGCATTCTCTTATGAAGCTAAAAAAAAGAGAAAAAGCCAAGAAACTTCATTGTTTTCCTGCATTTTGCTTTACTTGTCCTACAGAGGAAAACTTCTGTAGCTACTGCAATCTGTACCAACAGAGCAAAAATGGCCATAGCATAATATTATCTACTTTCTGGGCAATCTTTTATTTCTTTAAAAACAAAGCTCTTTTCATTTTTATATGCAGTCACACTGAAAGAGCCCCAAAGAGATATTTTATCTATGTGTCTTTTCCCAGGTTAAATTTAGCTGCAGTTGCCTGTAGCCATCATCTAATTACTGAGTTGCCCAAACTAGAAACTTATTATTGTTTGCTTTGTGTGGAAAAAGCATACATTCCATATACCATATATTGTTGGGAATTTAGGAATTCCTAAAAAGTTTGTGAAAAATGAGCACAGAGATTATGTTGTTAATTTGAAATTAGTCAGTATTGGAGTACTGGATCCTCTTTTTCTATCACCTTTCTTGTAATGGTGAGAATTAAAACTTTCTAAGTAATAGAGATACCTTTTTTTTTTTTTTTAGAACAAATGTATTCATTCACTGTTTTTTTTAGCTGTGATAGTAAAATAGTTATATTTGAATTCTGGACAATCATGTATGTAATAAGCAACTGAGTAAAACTGTGCAGCTTCTATTATTCCATGTATCTCAAATAATCAAAGAAATATTTCAGCTCAGCAGTAACTGGCTCTGCTATCAGCTCTCTGTATTAGAGGGTGTTTAAGGAAAATAAAGCAAATGTTAAAATTAATACATGTAGAAAAGATGTGTTCAATATTGTGTGTACTGCCAGCTGTAACTTGCTTGGAGATTGTTTATATTTTATTTTGAGGTACCACAAAGAGATTACTTTGCTAGGAGCTGCATCTTGTACTGTGCAAACTCCCAGATGCTGCTGCTTCAGTGTTTTTAAATATTGGGAATACGAAACAGTGATTAACTCCTGGCATAGTTTTTATATTCTTTACAACTGAAGGATCTTAAAATGAGAAAAAAATTGATATTTTTTTTAATGATAGAGTGTTAATTTATTATTCTATGCTCATTTTTTATGGCAGTCATAATTACTTGCCTATGCCACATCAAGGCTGTTCTAATCTCAACTATTTTGTTAATGCCCTCAAAGCTTTTGACATTAATGCAGATCAAAATTGGCCCTCTCTCTCCTTTTTCTTCCAACATGAGCACTTTCTTCCCTGGTTCTAGCACTGTTTATGTCCATTATACTATGCCTACAATATAGATAGCATTTATTGAAACCAGCAAGGCAGTGATTCAAGCCAGGAAAACAGGAGATGTTTCTTCAGATGGTGCTCTTCACGATCCTTTCACAAGGCTGCTGTAGATGCTGAAAGTCTGGAAAGGTTGTAAAAGGGGTTGTCTGGGTGGCTAAAGGAAAAACACTTTAGGGACAACACCTCTGGCTTAAATATTATGAGTCAAAAACTGTTGCTGTGTCAATGTATCCAGGGAAGAATTTCTATGGGCCATTGTCAGTTGGGATAGATGGATTTTTAGTCTAAGCTATTTCAGACCACAGTCTTCCTAAAGCTGTTTCCTGGACGAGTGCTTTTGTACAAATATGGGTGCTACTGCAACGAGCATGTGTACTTTCAAAACACACATCTTGTTCTCTCAGGGGCCTATGCTCTGAAAATCATTTTTGGCTGACAGAAGGAGCTGGGGGACCCCACAGTGTTTCATGCAGCTCAACCCAGGAGATTAGACTCTTACTCAGATTTTCTTACCAACAAGTCAAACGCATGAGTAGGTGCGTAGATATTGTTTGCTCTCCCCATCAGCTGTGCAGGATGCTCCTGGCCCTCTTCTCTGACTAGTACTCCAGAGCCCAGCTCCCTTGCTTTTATACTGGATGAAGCTAAAATTGGAAATGACTGGCTGAATTTTCTTGATCATACCTTGAACACCAGAAAGCATATCTGTTCTTCAGAGAACCACATGTTTATCCTTGGCACAGTTTCTTGTCCCAGAGATGACAGTCCCCATTCTGTTAGTCAGGAACCTGAGAGCAGGCTTTTGGGCAGCATGCCCAGGGTCTTGCACAAAGTCTGCGTCAGAGCCAGGATACTTTGTACTGAACTTGTTGTAATTTAGGGGTTATATCAATAGTGATGGTGATCTGGAGAGTTGACACAAATGTACAACCTGGGAGTTAGGTCTGACTTTGAGCTGATAAGAGCATGAAGCAGCCTGGCCCATGTGCTATGTATTTTGGGAAGACTCTTCCCGTAACTGCTTGAGTGATTATTCTGAACAATGTGCTACCATCCGTTACTATTCTTATCTCTGCTACCACTTATCCTAAACCTGAGTCATCTATTGTATCTCAAGTGGATTTTATTGAGTGTTCCATATTTTATATTCTACATGATGGCATTGGCCCATTTTCTATAATCTTTTGTTGGAGTTTCCTGAACTGCAAATCACAGCCAAAACTTTCTCAGCCTGGGAAATCAAATATAAACTGACATAGTATAAGGAAGAAGCAATTATACTTAATTGGATTTCTTAATCAGAAATGGGTAAAAGTAAATCACCAAAATTGTGTAGTTTTTGAGTGGCTCTACCCTAGTGTGTTTTTAAAAATATCCTATTCCCAATACCACTCTAAACCTGATCTGCAGATTTTTAATGTGGTTGGATACTTTGTATATAGATTTTCTGAGCGAGGTACATTCTCACTGTTTTCTGATTAAAGAAAAATACTCTAAGCATTAACTGCAAAAACTTAGAGCATTTGTTAAAAACTTCAGGAAGTTATTTATAAAACACTTTCTTTTCCTAACTGGAATTACTGTATTTTTTATTGTTGGTAGTTGACTTTTCCTCCTTAGAACAATATACAAAAACTCATAAAAAATCCCCTTTTCAAGTACTTTGAGACACAAGTTCAGTCAGTAGCTTCATTTAGGATGTAAATGAGCTGTGTAGCATTCCAACTGCTATCTAAAGTATCCTTGTCATGATTCTCCCTTTTGAAATAGTAGTTGGGGTAGCCATAATGTTAAAATTCTGACATCTCATTTTCTACTTGCTGTTTAGGCTCTCTTTTAAGGCAGCTCTTTGTAGCATAAAGCCAGAGTTTAAGTAATCCATTGGAGATCTGCAGGTGGTAATAATCTTGTCCACTTAAAGTGGGGAGAGAGCAGGGTGTAGAGGTAAAACAATAGTTTAGGTTTACAGTAGATCTAATGGAGGAGATCTAATGCATCAAATGAGAGATTAGAGAGTGATTCATTTGACCATGCTGCTCTTACTCCTTCATTTCTGCTGGGTTGGGAATGTGCCCTGTTGGGAAGCCAATATGGTCCAGCATGGTAGCAAGCAGGGAGTTACTGTAACCAGATTTTCTGTAATCACTAAAATAGTGAAATAAACTTGCACTTGCTATAAATGCAGCATTTTCACAGCAAAATATCTGTATACATTACTTCCCATACATGATGAATCTACTGGATTGACTGAAATGAGAATGCTCTCTGTCTATGCTAATATTTAATTAGAGGAAGGTTTAGAGTCTAAACTCTTTAAAAGCTTAAAATTCAGCTTACTTCAGTCCTGGAAACTTAACTATAACAATTTTTCTAAAGGATAAGCATTTTCTCTGTCTTTCTTCAGTAGTGCACTGAAAATCATTTCCAGTTGTAAAAGCCATTATAAACAACCTGCAGATATGCAATGTGTGGTGACAGCCATATTTATCTCAATGTTAAATTCAGGAATAACCTTTCTAGTTTCTGTAGATGTGGGAGGTGAAAAGATAGACCAGTCCTGGCTAAGTTTCAGAACAACCTGGATGTTTCATGTTCATTTGTTCCTTTTGTCATGGTTGTTGTTTGTTAAATGATCATTTCCTCCACCAAATTTTATGACAATAGGTTTAGAAACCTAGCTTCATTGCTCACCTCCTTCTCTCCATACCAGTGGTGAATAAATGGACCCAGGTGGAGGAAAAATGTAATAACAAATGGTTTTACTTTAATTCATAATGCCCAAGAGGCATAAATTTTTCCCATATTCCTGCTACCAAGTCTAGGCTGACTGAGATGAAAATATATGAGGATGCTAATTCTTCTGTAGAATAATTCTTGTCTTGTTTGCATTTTCTGGTGTGTGTTTATTTTTATACATCTAGGACAAAAGGAGGAGACAAAAATCAGTTCTATGGCTTGTTGGTGTCTCAAATTGTTCGTTTGATTTAATTAAAATACCTATGCTTGCTATATTTAGGATGAAAACGAAGCCTTAAGATGCCTGAGTCTGGCAGACTCAGCTGTATTCCTGTGGGGATCAATATTGGTCCAGTTCTAGTATGTGAGGTCTTGTAGCACTGAAAAAGTGCTCATTTCAAAACATGAAGATTCTGATATTCTAGAGTTCATGCAAAAGATAATGCATTTCTAAACAAAGCCTTCCCCTCAGGTATTTGTATATTCATGGATGACTCTTCCTCAGGCTGAGCAGTCCCAGCTCTCAGCCTGTCCTCACAGAAGAGCTGCCCCAGGCCCTTCAGCACCTTGATGGTCCTCGGCATGCTTGTGTCTCTCTTCCTGGGGAGTCCAGACCTGGACACAGCACCACAGTCTCCAGGAAAATCTATGCTTGTTCCTCTCACAGAAACAGAAATTAGCAAAGGTGCAAGTTTTATGCAAGTTTATAAAAAGCAGACGAGGATTCAGAGTGTCTGTGGGGTTTTAGTGCATGGGAGGTCCCTGCTCTCGTCCCTGGTGGACCAAGCTGCCATGCTGTTGACAGTGAGAGACACAGGCATTCAGCATTCAAAAGAATTCTTCTTTCTGAGTTGTTTACAGAGCCCACATGCCTGTGTAAATCTTCTGAACCACTCTGCCAGTCTCGGGGAATCTGGATTACTCTGACAGCTCTGTTAAGCACTCCAGTGCCTAAGTGGAGGATGTAGAGGAGATAACACAGCTTTAAAATTTTATCAGTGGTTGAAATATTGCCCCTCATTTGGATCATCCATATTCAAGAAAAATTAAATCAAGCCAAAAGAAGTGCAAGTAGAGTGTGTAGGTTCTTTGGTAGAGTAGGACTAACAAGACATGGTTCTTTCTGCTTAATGAAATGAGACCTGAGGGGAGATAATACTTCTAATAGTAAAATGTGAGGTGAGGAGAAGAAATATTTACATGCCTGGCATGTAAGTTCAATAAATAAATATAGACTGGCTATGAGTAATTTAGGATTAGAAATTAGAAGATTTTTACTAACCTGAAAGAAAAAAATCATTAAAAAAAATTAGAGACACTGAATGGATTAAAGATGGAAGGTGCTGCATTTAGAGAAAATAAATAAAAATCTTGCTTCCCATGGTAGGAGAGGAAAAGGCTTGATTATCTAGGAATGTCTTTCACTTTGATGTTCCAATCTCTATTTTTTATCATCCATTTTAATGTTTCAAATTTTCCCATGAACTGACTGGATGGAATTTTCCATAGCCTAGCAAGGCACAGAAGTGATTTTTACATGATTATTGATGATCTCTATTCCCTAGAATATGTCTGTTTACTTAATTTGCATAGTGAGAATACAGGTACCACATTCTTGGTCACAGTTAAGTGACAACCTATGGTTTTTCCTTGTTGTATATTACGTTTACCTTTAATTTTTCCTTCATGTGAGGAAAGGAAAGACATAATCCAAAAATTTCCCTTCAACTCTATGCATATATTTCAGTTTCTAATAAAATCAATTTTTTCTTCAATTGATTTAAATGAAGCCAAAGTTTTAGCAGATGTTTTTGAAGTGCACCTCCACTGAAGATGAAATATATTAACTTTTTTCAATTATACATATGTAGTTCAGAATTTATAATCTAAGGTGTTTTGTTTACTTCTTTGTGCCTCATTATTACTTCTGCACTGGAGCTCAGAAGCCACATATTTGCAAATATAATTTTACTTGGCTAATTTATAAAAGCAGAGGTTTTCTGGAAACATGATAAAATCCATATCTGCTCACTTAGGGTGGAGGACTTTTCTCAAACACTTCTATCTCTTCAAAAGGGCTTTTTCTTCCTCCTAAAGATTTTCATATCAGCAAAGGCCAATAACCCCTAGATCTTTTTATGATTGAGAGGATGTTTGTTTTTGGAAAACTTTTCCGCCAACCAGTGATTTTCTGGTTTCATGATGTCCAGGTTCCTGTTTTTTTCCAGATTATGGTGCCCCAGAGTCACTCTGTGCTTTTTCTCTTGATGAAATATTGTGAGAAATAGAAATGGTGCATATATATATCTAGCAACCTGGGAAACGTGAAAAAAAAGTGTTCTTGAGGCATTTGTGGCATGAGAAAGGAGATGTTTTTTCAAGAAGCTGGCCTGGATTCACAGAGGTATTGTCATGCAGTGTCTTTTCACTGCAGTTGACTGAAACAAGACACAACTGTTTAGTCAAGGGCTTTCTAAATTCTTGTATGCTGTTTCCACATTTACATTGTTACAGGCATATTGAGATACACAGGTAGATTATACAGGAGCACACATGTGCATTTCTATACACTTGTAATAAAAAGGAAATAATCAAGACATTTTTAAAAGCAATGCTCATAGAACCATAATATCACATATTGAAAAAGACTCTGGAGATAACATTGAGTCCGACCCTAAAAGATATAAACTCAGCCAAATATAAAACTCAGGAGCCTGGGTTGATGCAGCCAAAAGAAGAGAAGACAGTATAATAATGAACTGAAGGAGAATGTGACGATTCTGAATTAGCTAACAAGATTCAGTCTAGTAGCTGCATGTACTCTTTCAGTCATGACAACTGCAAATGTACCTAGTATGGCCTCTATTTTTTTCTTGTAAAAGAAGATCCCACCTGTAAGAAAAAGAGTCCTATTTTGACTTCTGTGGAAGCAAGTTCCTTATCAATTATCTCTTTCACAGTTATGACAGGAGCTGAGAGTGATGCCACACCACCAATCTTTTAATCTTTCCTCACTCTCATTTGAGGTGAATGGTCCTGTCTCTTGAGGCATCTCTGGGACTGGCTTAAGTAGATTCAAAAATAACTTCCTGCCACAAAACAGTTCAGGTTTTTTGTGGGTTGTTTTGGTTTTTATGGTTTTTTGTTTGTTGGTCTGGTTTGTTTTTGTTGGGGGTTTTTTTTGTGGGTTTTTTTGGGGTTTTTTTGGTTTTCTTTTTTTGTGGGTGTGAGAGGGAGGGATGAGAAGGGAAAGTGAATTTTTATGAATGTTTAACAGAGGGGATTCTCTCTGTGAGTCCAGTGGGCATTGGACTGAGTCCAAAACTAGGACTGAGGGCAAAGTCAGGAGCTGAGCTGTTAATGGAAAGAGTAGGTTATTCTTTCATCTCATTTATAATGGAATGTTAAATCAGCTCAAATTGTAATTAATAGCTTCAGCTGGAAAAAGGGTATCCCTCAAAAATGAATTATTCTAGTTTTTTGTGTCCTCATGTCTTTTTAACAGGTTTTCACAAACTCTGGGGCAGTAATCACAGTTTTGCCATTCAGACCCTTGCATCCAGCTTGCAAAAGAACTCAAACAACAAGCAATTTGCCTGTGTTTCAGTCTGAGTGGTTCTTCTGTTGCTGCTCCATTGCCATTTGATAATATATAATTTTTTGGTTTCTCATTCCAAATTGCTTTGCACATTTTTGTTTCAGTCACACAAATGTAGTCTCTTGGTCGTAGCTACAGAATGAACAAGGATTTTCAGTGTATTTTTGTAGTGCTCCATTACACTTAGAGCATATGCTGAATAAATAACAGATCATCTATAATGCTGTTAATATGTGCCAAAAGACACCATTACATAGCAAATTTATTTTTCCTTAGTCTTGGCAATGTTAGGACAGACAGCTCAAGTTTAAGAGATGAGTGAACATGGGGAAGTAACACCTTTACTTTTTATAGACATCCACTTCCATATTCCTGTCTTTTGGATTTTCTTTGAGGGGTTAAAAAGGAACTTTTTGTTCTTTATTAAGTGTACAGTGAGTTGATGAAAGATCAAAAAAAGAAAATTAATGATTTATTAACCCTAACCTTCATGCAACTAGTGTGTTGCAGTGAGGGCATTGTAGCTGTCTTTTGAAAGCAGAAGGATTTCACCACTGCCTCAAGGAGATAAAATGCAGTTATTACTGAAGAGCAAAAGTTTATTAGTCACAATGCAAATGTGACACAAAAGGATTAAGACAGACACCTAATCAGAATGTGATATCACCTAAAGGTCTTTAATCTTCCTTTTATTCAGTTATTGCTACTCTGTGATTGAAAGTTAGGAAATTTCCACAAAGCTGTTTTGTCTTCTTGTGAAAGGAGTCTCAGCCTTTATCAGCGATGCATGTGAAGAATTGTGGAATAAACTATTATGGGGAAAAATATTTATGTATAAACAACAGGAAAAGCCCAGGCAATAAACAAGCTAATTGGACACATTCATTTTAGTGATAACACACAAGTTCAGGTTCCTGTTTCCCACTAGTCATTGGGATGTAGCAGTTTGAAGGGCTTAACAGCTCCCTTTGCTGGCAACAAGCAAGAAATGCAGTTTTTGTGTGCACTGTCCCTGGTTCCGTTTGCCGTAACAGGATTTAATTAGCATCACAGGCAATATGTCCTGACTCCTGCCTTATGAGAGTTATGAGTTATGAGACAGAGAACTTTTCAACTATTCACAAACTTCATGGAAAACTATAAATAGGTGATCAAAAGAATCAAGAAAACAAATTAAATTAGTATAAACATACTAAATGAAATTAAGATTCAACCACAATCACAATAGAAAATCAGGCAATTACTCTGTATAACACAGCAAAAATAAGACTGACTGAGAAAAGTAGTTTCTCTAACGTATACTAAACAACAAAAAAACTAGCCCACAGCTTACCCCCTTACTAGGAACCTTAACTGGACACAGAATATTCACCTGAAGCCTTTCCTGAATCCCAAAGGCTAAGTCTCTAAACCTCAAAGGGGAGTTCAATGCCCAGCCCTGGCCTGAATGCAAGTCCCTGTGCAGAAATCCTAATGAGATGCCTGAAGCCCTCGTCACCCTAACCCATGGTCTTCAGACCCTCACTCGAAACCTGAAGTCCAAGAGACTTTTCCTAATCTTAGGCCTACCAAGACAGCAGGGTTTGTGAGGTTATGGAGCAGATGCCTGGGGAGATGATTGTAATGGGCAAAAACCCCAGTGTCATGTCAGGAAATTTGAATTAGTGTAAATTGTCAAAACATTTTATTACTGATAAAATGTTCCCATGCCCCCCCCCCCCCCAAACCCCACCCAAACAAAAACAAAAACCACAAAAAACCCAAAGTAACAATAAGCAAAAAAAAAAAAAAAAAGAAACAAAAAACAACAACAACAACTCAAATCCAAAAAGTCCAAAAGCAAACAAACAAAGAAAAAAAACCCCCTCCAACAGCATTTCTGTTTTCATGCCTTTCTTGCCTCTAATCCATTTGCTGTGTTTTATGCTCAGATCCTTTGGTGAGGCAATGGGTGATGCAGGAGACTGGGGTTGGTGTGTAGCAGGTCCTTTTATCTTTATGCTCCTTGTTTCTTAACTGGTCCAACATAGTTTCCTCCACCAACCACAGTCCTTGAGAGTCGCACCTCCTCCTGATTCTTCCCTCTCTCCCTGTCCAGTCTGATATTTGTCTACAGCCCTTGCTCAGGTTGCTCTTTCTTCTCCAGCACTCAGGTTGCCAATTTTTGGCATTTTTACTTCTTTTTCACCCTTCTTCACTCCCATTTTCTCTAGTATCTTCTGCTCTAGCATAATTGTCTCTTTTCTTGTCCCTTTACCTCAGCACTTCCTACCTAACCTCTCTTTGCAGGGGCTCCAGAAACTCTTGTGGTTGTGTCATGAAGTGCATTCCCCGTGCATGGGCTGAGTCTGGCACAGCACGGTCCATGACTGCTCCCACACAGGCCAACCCTACAGGCCATCATGAGCACAAAATCCAACCACTGACCCTCTGGCCGACCAAAGCCCCTTCTGGAGTCAGGGGAGCAGGGAGGCCGTGGGACAGGAGAGGAGATGCACACCAGAGGGAAAGCCCTTGGTTGCTCCATCCATGTTATAACTCCATTAAGGATGTTAATAGAATTACTACAGGGATTAATCAACTTCATGCGTCTGGGGCCCCCTGTGAAAGGAGCTGGCTGTCCATAGGGTGAAGGCTGGGCAGGAGGGAGCTCAGCCAGCCGAGCAGTGAGGAGAGATGGGATGTGTATGGAACGTGGAGCCATGTCCTTTGCTCAGCCCTCAGCATAGGTCCAAGCACAGTCCCACAGTGCTAATAAAGCCCTCAGCCTTACCTCTAATTCTTAGCCCTGTGACTTTCTTTTCATCCTTAACCTCAAAGCATATACCCAAATCCTGAGACTCAATACCTATCTCTACTCACTCTACGTTGTGCTTTTGCTATCATGTGCAACCATTAACACTAAACGTTTTTTTTCTAGACATTTTTGAAAGGTTTTTTCAGGAAAAAAAATTTCTCTTGAGTGCAGAGACAGAAGTGACATGATTCAAGTGATGCCACCTGCGGCTTTCATATGATTCTAAGTCAAGAAAATCTATTTCACACAAAGTCTTTCTCAAGATGCAGAAAGCTGTTGAAAGCCATATAATAAAGTTAGTAAAAGTTTTTACAAGGTATTTTTATTGGGGTTTTTTTTTGTTTTTTTTTTGTTTTGGGGGCTTTTTTTGGTTTTTTTTGTTTGTTTGGTTTTCGTTTTTTGTTTTTTTGAGGAAAAAATTTCCCAGAATATAATAGAGGTCAGGAAAATCGAAGCACTTATTCTGTGTGAATCCACCATACTGTTATAAGTTAGGAAGATATATAGAGGTATATATACATCCACATGGTGAAAAGTTGTGCTTTTCCAGTTGGATTAAGTTCTGTGATTACAGAGCACTCATTCTTTTCGCTAGGCTGTCACTTTACAAGTTGGTAGATTTGTGTTTGTGATTGGAGTTCTGTATCACAAGTTCTATTGTTACAGGAGGCTGATGTCGCTTCATCCTGTGCTTTGTAGAAGAGAAATACAGAAGGATCTGTCAAATAACCATGATTCAAGAAGGCCCTAAGCTGTGGAGCTCTGGAAGGTGGCTGAGTACTCTGGGAGATATATTGCTGCTCCCTCCTCAACTCTGTCATAAATCCATTATTTTTCCCATTGTTGGAAAGAAGATACTGGTCTAGAAGGACTCTTGGCATGAACTATTGCAAACATTTATCTTCTCTGGTGACCTTTTAAAGTGGGGTGTATAAGGGGCTTTACAGTTCTTGTTCTGTCAGATTCAAGCAGTTTGTGCTGTGTCAAACACCTTTTCTACCCACACACTTCCTTTCAGTGCTGATAAAAGTCTTTAAGGATCATATTATGGTCTGAAAATTAGTCTGATAGCTTTTAACAGAAAACAGGCTTGAAATACAAAATACTGGCTAATAATCTATTTGTACATGCCTTATTAGCTGACATGTCAAGTTGAATAATATATATGGACTCATAATCTAAAATGTAGCATAAGTGTCTAAAAATTACATCCTCTCCATATTCCCATTATTTAAACAAAACCAAATTATTTTGCCCTTCCTTACTGGCTTAACCTGAGATCCTTCAATCTTCATATCTTCCTGTATGATCACTGATCATGTTTTCTTTGTGGTAAAATTCCCCTCTGTGTTTTGTCTTCTCACTGAGATTTTCTAGTGGCTAAAGGTTGCATCTTTCAATGCTTCTGTATAACTGAAGTGGAAGTTGGAGGCAGATGAGGACACTTAGCCATGTGCAGGTGGCACTGAGTCAAACATGCCCAGATGTCTGCACCTGGTGCACTCACCAAGCATTCTCTCTCTAGTCAGTGAAGAGAACTCAGGACCTGCTATCAAGTTCAGTTCATTTTAGCTGAAGTGTACACATTCAAGGTGAGCAAAGTTTTGCCCTCCTTGCTGATCACCAAATTTGTGGGTACATCAGACACACAAAAATAAGAGTTTATTTTTATACCTACCAAATGACGTTTGCATAAGAAGCCAAATAACATGTCCTATATGCCCTGCGACTACCAAACAGGTAAATAATTTATTGTTTTTTGACTTTCTGCTAGTTATTGCATCACACTCAGGTTACAAAGTGTATTTCATTTTTTGAAAATGAGAAAACATGGGGAGAAGCTTTAACTATTGAGAAGTGGGTATTAAGTTCAATGATTGTGAATTCAGGCTATGCATTTGGGCAACTGTAGAATTCTATGTTAGTAAATTTTGCCCTGGAGCTTTTCCTGAGTTGTCTCATGGCTGCCTGCAGTGAGACCAGCTGAGGTTGGTGTTAATATAAGCTGATCTCCTTAGGCTCCTTTCATAGTCACTGAAGATGAATAGACAACTTCAGGCATACCTTGGCTGCAGATTTAGGGTAGGATAAATTGCCTGTGGCAGTAATTATTTTTCTTTGATGACTGACAAGGGAATGGAGGATGATAAAGTCAGACTAACTGGGAGACACCTAGGTTGGATCTGAGGAACATTTATGTTGCTTTTAAGCTTTCCCTGCTTAAGCCATCTATCAGGTTTTCAGGCTAGGGGACAGATGTTTCTGGTGGAGCTTCCTAACCACCAAGAGCAGTGTGGACTTTGTGTTCAGCTTATTGGAGGCGGTGATCCGTGTTACTATTATATATGTCAATTACCATATTGTAATTGGTAGGATGTTTATTATTCTCTAGCTATTATTATTATTTATCAGCTAGAAGCTGTTTGTGTATTGCATATTGCTGGCATGTGTCCTGTCTGTGACTTTTCCCAATACTTCGGGTGTTCCATTGGAAGTGTGTTCATGTACTAACAATTAACTGAATATCTGGGGCATCTGTTGTCCTGACAACTAGACTCCATTTCCTGGTGTGCTGTTGTAAGCACTCTATTTTTGTTAACTCTTTTTTCCAATAGTGTATAAATCTTGTAATAGTACCTTCCTTCCAAAGAGGAATGCTTTCGAGTTGACCGTTGTGCCACTAGATGGCAATATTATGTTAACCACAGTTTTCAGTAACACAAGCCCTACCCTAAAGGCACATCTGTATCAAGACAATGGGAAATATGTTTCAAGAGGAATATTGCTTTATTTCTATGCAGCATGTACTGCTGGAGATCTGTCATGTCATAGGATGGCGCTTAAGCATAAGTTATTCACTCTTCCTTGTGGAAGTGGGATTCCTTGTGATCATGTTTTTATTAGGTGCAAATTATCCTTCTGTGTTTTGTCTTCTCTTTCTTGCTTGTCAGTTATGTTTTGTGTGTAACTGTTTTTAACCTCTTAATAAGTGGTAGCTCTTGTATTCAACTTAGTGCATTTTTGTTTATTCTGGCGTTGATATCTGTTTCTATTTTATACATGAATACAATCCTGCAGAGAAAAGTCAGTGGCCCAGCGTGGCCTGATGGTTGTTGATCTTTGAAAAGTATTTATGGAATTGTGGAATAAGACACAAATAGCCTTTGACAATGGTCTGTCTGTGCTGTACTGTAGAAAGTAGTTCAACAATGTTATTTATCTGCTATTTTAGATGGTTTTCTTTTTTGTTGTTGTTGTTCTTTTTTTTGTTTGTTTTGGTTTTGGTTTTGGTGAGGTTTTGTGGTTTTTTTTTTTAGTTTGAAATGTTGCAGCTTTACAAGGCTTAATAGTGAGGAGGTGTCATTCTTCATGTTTTGTTGCTGTTCACCCATCTTGATCTAGTTTTTGAAGAAATATATGTCTCCACTTTTTTCTTGTTTGTTTGTCAGTTTCATATAAATTCCATTCTCCATCTGTGTCTCTTCTCTGCCCTTTCTCATGGGCTTCTGCCTACCAAAACCTTGGCTCCTGAACACCAGCCAACTTACCAAGAATCCCCTCAGGCTCTCCACCTCTTTGTAGACATCTTCTCCCATGTGTATATATACAGGCAGAGGGAAGCTGAGAAACAGGCAGGGAAACCATTCTATGAAGAAGGAAAGTGGATGAGCAGGAGAGCTGCAAAGTGTGCATGCTTGAGCTGGCAGCAGTTAGGGGACCTTTAAGAAGGCTGGAGAGCCATCAGAAAATAGTGATTAGGTCCTAAGATGAATCACCAGTCCTCAGGGGAGCATTCAAAAGGTCAACAGAGATTAGGGAACATCAAAGAGGGCAATAAAGTGAAAGGAAGAAACAGAAATGCAGGAGCCTAACAAGAAAAGTATTTAAGACATTTTAAATCCTGTGGAGAGCCCTAGACTGTCCAAACATCAAAATCTACTTCTACAGCGCTTACAAAATCAATGAGACCAGTATGAAAAAGAAAAGCTTATCTGTCCTACTGGAGCATGCAAGAATGAAAACACCAGCACTTTTCTCTGGAGATTCAAAAAAGTCTCCTGGGTAAGAGGGTCAGTTTGCCTCAAGCTGAGAGTGATACCTGGAAGAAAAGTCACATATAGTGACTCTTCTGATTCCACGTTGATGTTCATTGTTGCTGGTACACACTTTTGAATCCTTGCTTATGACTTGTTCCTGAAAATATAAAGGTTATGAATTCTCAGGGGCTGTTTCAGTGTCTGTTCTTCATGCTGCTGGATCCTTATCTTACTTGTAGAATCCTTACATATGAATGCCTCTTTCAATAATGGATACTGACCATAAGCAAAGTTGGTCAAAGCATCTGTTCTTCAGAGAGGAATTCTAAACACTCCCTCCACCCACCCCATACAACGTTTTTCTGGGAAATACTGCAGAATAAAATGTCTTTTGATAACATTTCTCAAAGGGTTAAGAATAAATGGATTGTTTCCCCTCTCATTTTGTCTCACCAGTGTGCAAATATTTTCCTTGTTCTTTGTTAGATATTTCATTTAAAGAATGAAAAATTCTTTCAGTTTCATAATTCAATTTAATCTAGTTTTTATATTCTGTCATGCAGTGTAGTATTATATTTTCTATTTTCATGTGATCGATTTAGTATTTCAGCTGATATCTTTTCCAACCTTGTCAAAACCAGAACTGATAAAAAAATCTCAAGGTTTCTAAAGGAAAACATTGTACTTTTATTTGGGAAAAAACTCCAACAAAAACAACCTTGGAATTTCAGCATAAAAAAAGGGACAAACTTTATTTCTACCTAGAGACTATTTGAAAAAAATTACATTTTCATGGATTAAGCTATATATATAACTAATTTTATTGTTTTCATTTATTCCCTGAGTCTACATTGAATTTAAACCTTCCATGAATGTCTGTTGTATAATATGAAACAATTACCAGCCTAGATAAGAAAGTAAAATATCATCTGTGGGTAGGACTGTAAAATCAGGCAATGAACTGATGAAGGTGGAAAGGTTGATGCAAATCACTATTAGTCTACTAGACTGAGTCACTACTGAAATGAGGTGTAATACCATATCGTAAATTGCTGGAGTGCATGCAGATTGTGATTCCACCTACTCTACAGTTAAGAAACCCTTCATGGAGAGGTGTTGCCTTTAAGCTGAATTACAGCTAGAGTTGCTATTAAAATACAAATCATCTGGATCAGCAAAGCTGAAGGGGTGGAAAAGCATCAGCCACTGACAGCCAACTTATTGGCCTGGTCAAGTCCTTTATTGCTCTAATTTTTCCTGGCCTTTGCTTGGATATTGTTTGGTTTGTTTCATAAGCACTGATGAATCATCTGTGATTAGGAGAAGCCATTGATACCCAGTCTCCTCTGCTTTTTTATCTACAAGGCTCAGGAACAAGGGAGGTGCTTTATTCCAGCAATCAATGGGTAAACACGTAGTAAATACAGTTTTAGGTTATGGACACCTGAACTTTGGGTCACAGAGCCAGCTTCTGGGTTGTGACTTGGCTCTGGAAAAGATCCATGGTGTGCATTTCCTAGGTAATCTAACAGGGGCAGCTCAGAGATCTCTATGTTTTTGGTAAAGCATAAATTTATTTACTTCTTCTTTTTTTCTCCTTTATAATTTTTTTACCTAGGATAAAGGAATATAACAGAAATTTCCACACCAGGAGGGTTCATTGCCTGAACTACTGAAATTTAGTTTACTTATTTAAATTTGGCCTGACCATGCATGATAATCACACTTGATGTCAGCTTAGTACATACATAAAAAGTGTATTGGTCAGATATAGCCACTGAACATGTTGAATATGCTTCATGGTAGAATTCATGAAAATCCTGAAGGACTAACTCTCAACGAACTAATGTTATATCTGGCAAATTATCTGAGATGAGAAGTAAATCAAGATTTCTTTTACTGTTTTTTCTGTTCACTAAAGACCTATCATTTTTTCTCAGTATTTCTTTGTCTTACCTCTTGGCATGTAGATTTTCTCTTCTAACTCAGGAATCAGTATATCTTAGGACTCCATTTTTCAGACAGAGGGAGGTAGTGTTTTAGTAGAAGGCCTTGCTTTGCTGGTAGCATACGCATTTCAGGAGTTACACAAGAAAGAGTGAGGTGCTACCAGCTTTGGATTTCTGCTTCCACCAATTCTGGTACCATTTTAAAAACAGTGTCTCACTTTCTGCTTGTTCTATTTGATCAACTGCACCTCCAGGTGTGCACAGCAAGTCTGGTAGCTCAGGTATTTGGACACCCACCAAACCAAAATTCCAGCAGCTGTGCTAGAGATTATCTCCTTTTACATGCTTTCTATTGCACTTGTAGGGGATTTTCAGATCTTTCAAGTCTTTTAAGGGGCTTCTGATTTGAGAAGCCATAGTGGCCTGGTAGGTTAGGACACATGAAACCCTGTACTACCTCGGTCAGAGGCTGCTGCTTCTCTAATAGGTGGTGTATTTTTACAATAAAGATCAGAAAATGTGAAAAAATATTACTCCATTGCCTACTATTTTGCCTTCTCACAGTGCCTACTATTTTGCCCTCTCACAGTGTTTTCACAATGCTTAGCTTTAATGCAAGGAGCAATGCTTGTTGGAAAACATAATTTTAAAAAACAATTCAGCAAATATTTATGATTTCTAAATATTTATTTTAATGGAAGAACTCTCACATTGGTTTTGGTTTTTTTTCATCTTAAAGATCCTATGAAGCCAGCTATAACCAACTACACAAATATATAAAATTCTCTTTTTTGCAGTGAATCCTTCAAGCAGAAATAAAATTTCATTGAGCATAGTGTTCTATAAAAAATAAAACAAATAAGAAAAGAAAAGAGAAGAAAAGAAAAGAGAAGAAAAGAAAAGAGAAGAAAAGAAAAGAAAAGAAAAGAAAAGAAAAGAAAAGAAAAGAAAAGAAAAGAAAAGAAAAGAAAAGAAAAGAAAAGAAAAGAAAAGAAAAGAAAAGAAAAGAAAAGAAAAGAAAAGAAAAGAAAAGAAAAGAAAAGAAAGGAGAAATTTACTTGTCCCATTCTTAGAAAAACTCATACATTAATTAATTTCTGCTATTTCCAAAATATTAAAGCATATCTTTCCCCAGAAGTGTGCAGTTATGGAAAGAGGGAGTATAGGAAGTGAAGGATGGTATTTGCAGCTGAGTGACTGTATTTTATTACTGCACATCACATTCTGTCTGCAAGCAGCCCATTAAAAAAAAAAATCTTGGTGCGATTAAAATGTATATTTTCATGTGAGACAAATGTATGTTTATAAATATATGTATAAAAATTTTGGAATAACCATGTGCATTTCATATAGTTTCTTTGTGAGTACAAATAATCACTTCATTTTTTCCCTGTGTATTTTTTTAATCAGCCTGAGGCACAGTGGGAGGTATTTCTTCAGCTTTCCAATAAGGAAGGGGCGAGGATTAAAAGGGGGGGGTCTGCCTTCAAAGCCACAGTAGGTCCAGAGGGAGTCTCCTCCTGGGATTTTGGTATTGGAGGGTCTTTGAAGTTTTTTGGATTTTACTTACCAGGTGGTCTTGACTCATAGCAGCATCTCCTCTGAGCTGCAGTCACACAGCACTGCAGGGAACCTACCTTCTTCACTTTCTGGAGTAAAGAAGCCACAGGAAAAATTACATTTTGCGGGATGGTTATATCTCTTATGGGAGCACAACAATGCCTGCTACAGAACCTGAGATGGAGCAGAAATATATGCCAGACAGCAGAAAGTCTGATTCAGTAAAAACTAGCATGTAGCAGTAATGGAAAGCACTGTCTGAATGCAGTCATTAGATGGCAGAATTGATCAAGCAATAACCTGACTTTTTTGCTCTGTAGTGTGTGCTCCAAACCAGATGGTTTAAAGAATAGATAGCAAGCAGCAGCTGGTGCTTGTATATATTCCCAAAATGCTGTACCTGGCTTACCTGCCGGCACTTTGAGCTAGCACAGACCACGGTATTTGTATATCATTTCCAGAAGCAGCACTTCAGGGACTGGGGATCAGAGCATCAATCAATCAGGACTGTAAGATCATTTCTAGGCATGTGTCTTTGAAGACCTGTACCTGTGTAAATATTGACCATCATGATGCTGTCTGGCTATACATTTTTGGCAATAGCACAGATCCAATCCACTTGTGTTTCCCTAAATATCATTGCTTTGAGAGGTTTCTTTCTGACGTGAATCTGTTCAGCCACTTTTTACTGCAGTTAGTTTCTTTGGGCACCAGGCAACTTCATTAAATTACTTGCCAAGCTCAGCTTGTTGCCAGCAGTCAAATTCTGTGGGAGCTGATCTCTCAAATTTTACCTATTTTTCTCCCTTGTAACTGCAATACCTTCAGAAAAAGAACAGCTCTACCAGTTCTGACAGCCCTTGAACCCATATGATTTCATTACTGCTTTCCCTTTCATGAAAATAAAAAAGTATTATTTTTAATCAACTTGCTGACTCCAATAAATTATTTCAGCATTAGCTTTTCTGGTCTTCCTCTTCCCATTAAGATTTCCTGTAGTCTAATTGCAGTTCCCAAAATACACACATCTCAACCACCAGATTGAGATGTTTTATATTCTTCATTAGTGCCTAAAGGTAGTATTTCCTATTGTTTGACCCTAAGAAAAACTAGAGAAAGGAACTTAAACAGAATTCAGAAATCTACACCTAAAATGATCCATTTTATGTGCAGAAATGACATTGGCAGATGTGTCTCCAACTGATGATTGTTCATAAAGGTATTTAAATATACTACACCCATACATAAGCACCAAAACAAACTTAAAATATTTCGGCTCTTTATTCCAAATTCAAAGTGGCATACTAACCCCACTTATTAAAAATTTCACACCTGATGTTTGGGGTTTATTTCTTTTATTTATTTCCTTCACCTATGAGTGCATAAAAAATCTCATAATAAACTGGTCTGCATTTCACACATGACAATTCTCTGCAATTACATTGGCATTGATACCTCCTAATATTAACCACCTACTTCTGAACTTGTCACCTGGGATCCTTTACAATGAGTGGAAAGCAACAGCCATTTCTAAGGCAATTCATTCCATCTATTTTAGAAGTCTGCTTTAAGAAGTGTCTGCTCAAGAAGTTATGATTTCTCTCCAGAGGCTGTAAAAGGAGCCTGGGGGGACCAAGAGGAGATAAAAATTCCCAGTCTGAACATTTGGTCTGGTGAATCCCATGCAGAGTCTAAGGTCCTGAAAACAAGATTGCAATGTTTCACTGCCTCTTTATAAGAGCTGCATGCAACCTGCACCTGTTTTGCTACAGTGAAGTAAATGATGAGGGGCACAATCCAACAACAGCACATCGTTCAAAGCTGACAAAATTACACTTGCAGAGGATCAGGGTGTTAATGTGTATTTACCTTAAGAAAGCGTGATGGGAAAATCGCAACAATTACCTGGAAAAGTTTCAGTAATGAAATGTAACAGAAGTATTAAAACTAAGTTGTAACAGAGAAACATGATATGAATGGTTTTACCATTTGGGTACTTGAGTTTTATACAATTCTTTATTTGACTATACAGTGATCTCATTTTCCCTTCACTGAATAAACAGTTTGACCAACTCTGCCAGGCCCATTTTTTAGGCTGAAAATCAATAAGATAAACAACCAGAAATCTACTTATTTAACTAGGTTTAGCATATTTGAGGGACCACTCTTCCTCTTCATATATACTTTCATCTGAATGACAGTAACAGTATAAATTTAAACAGTGTGGTACTGAAATAGCCAGTAATTAGCTACTACTAGCAAATTCTGTTACCACTTAAAACACTTTCTTCACACCTCTTACTCCCAATAATTTTGGACAACCCAAAGATGATATATTTAGAATTTTTCTGTGATTTCTTTTTTTTTTCTTTATGTGTGTGTTTCTGGTTTTAAAAACCGCAAAGAATCAATTTGCTATAAAGAAGATACAAATTGATTTTTAAAACTCACTTTTCCAATATTCCTTCTGCTATTACTTGCTATACACAATGAGTCAGCACATGATGGATTTCTGAAGGCATACTCTAAATTTCCAAGACTTCCTCTGTATGTGGAATCCTAGTTCTTCACTTAATTATGGCTTTTGTAAGTTTTCTAGTCAAGCAACAGCTGCCAGCAATGTGAACCACTGTGAGATGCCTTACTGATCTTATATCCACTAGTGTGTAACAGACAAGCTGTGATGTATAAATGTCTTCCAAACAGTCTCAAAGGAACATCAGAAGTATTTCTGACTGGCACTCTGTATGTGTGACAATTGGCTGCTTCAAAAGGAACAGTGGATGTCCAGTGAGGGAGAAAGTGAGTGAGAAAACACCTCCAGTAGATGTTTGTATCAACAGCTAAAACTCAACCTCCCATATTAATTTCCTTATTGGTATGGGATATTCATATAGACAAACTTAAAATGAGTAAACAGCAACTTCAGTGCTTTTATGTCTCCCAGAGCAGGTGATCTGGAGGGCTTCATCCAAATTTTTTTGTTACAGTAAGCTTAGACTTTTGTAGTCTCAGTACTTTTATTAACTTCTGCTTCTATTCAGCTCCATGGAAGATTACTAGGGTCAGTAATTTGTTTTTTGTTGAAGTAATTAGTGTAATGCTTTCTGTTCTCAATATTTTGCAGCCTGAGGAAAGCAGAGGACCACTCAGTTTAGTTCATTGCTTCAGGTAGGTGATATGTGAAATTAAAAAAGTAAGTCATGTTGATTGGACCCACATGGATATATCTTTCTTTGAGCTGATGAACTGAACACTAACTTTTAGAATTAGCGCTGGTACACTATAGTGTCATACTTTAAAATGGTCATAGTTTCAAATTAAAAATACATCTTAGATGCTCTCTGCAATACTCCCTGACAAGTGTCTTTTTAAGGGGAATTATTGATATTAAAACTAAATTTCAAATTTGCTAAATGTAAGGCTGTGTAAAAAACAAATAGCTTTTTAAAAATTCACTTTCCTGTGAATGGTATATCTATCCTTTTTTTATCTTAATACTCAAAGGTATTTCATATTAATCTAGGTTTTAAGACACTTTTGAATATTTTTATTGTTAGTATGTAATTACTCAAAACAATTTATAACATTGAAGAAATAGAGACAGTGAGAGAATCTATTAACCTTCAACAAGAAGTGCATCTAGATGAACACTGGAAGAAAAAGCCCTTTAGCTTGTTTTCGGCTGCTTAAGATACCTTTGAGTCTTATGGAAAGTCTGCTAGTGACACTCACCAACCTAGTGACACTCCATGAAAGATTTCTGGGTTTTTATTTCTTTGTAATTATTATTTTTTTTCCTCAAGCCTGCAGAGCATTTCTCTGCTCAAGGTACAAATTTTAATAAACTTCATTGCTTTTACTGGAGTTTGTTCAGGACTTTTGTACCTCTAAATGCATCCAGACCTTGTTTGTACTTTTAAACTTGGCTCACCATTACAGGTTCCCAAAATCTCACATTTACAAAGCAAGAAACTAAGTTCAAGTCAGTCAGAGAATGTAAAGATTGTTATATATAGCTTCTTTTGTCTGGCAGAGTTCTGTGGCACTTGCAGATATTTACCTCTCCATTCAGGAAACACAGAGAAGTTTCCCCCTAAACAGTGTGGCCAAAGTCCATTCTTCTGCACAATGAGTGCATTATCTAAAGCATTATTAGAAAGGGTGATGAAATAGGATATTATAAAAGACAGCAAACATCCTGTCTTACACTTCATATTTCCAACACTAGTGTGTATTAATGCCAAGAGTGTAGTAATTGTTCCTTGGGGAATGCTGGGTGCCAGCAAGCAGTAACAGTGAAAATTCTGATACCTAAGCAACCTAAAAGATACACTGACAGCATATGTATATACAGGGTTTCGAATATTGTGCCTTGGTACATAGGTTAATCAAATCTTGTTTTTAAGAATCTCTCTGAAGGATCTTGTTCATTACTGGGTACGATTGCCAAAACCCACGTACGGGAAATCATTCCCAGATAAGGAATATCTGAAACCACAGAATCAGATAGAGGTTCTCATTTTTCAACAGGAATGCTGAACAATATGTATAAAATTTTAGGAATATAGTGATACCTAAACATTTCATATCATCCACAGTCCTCTGGATTCATAGAAAGAATGAGTAGGACTCTCAAAACTAAAATGCTTAAACTTGTAGTCAGGTAGGCTTGAAATGATCGGAAGTTTTAGAAACAGTGCTATGAATTATTAGAAATACTCCTCACTAAACTCCAGGTTTGTCACCAGCAGAAAGAGTGTTTGGCAGGCAGGCACTTTAGCTGTTCCCATGACCATTGTCCTCATTAGGACCAGCATCTTAGATAGAGATGGATGAATTAAAAAAGTTGTATTTGTGATGCAAAAAGACCTACAAGAAGATACAGCACAAGCCAGATTGCTTCAACCAATACCAGCCAGAATGCAACCCAGTTTGGATGTGCAACACTGATAGAAGTCCACTCTCACAAAACAAAGCTGGACATTAAATGGGAGGGTCTGTATCCTGTATTATTATCTTTTGGTATTGCTATAAAGGTTGCAGAAATGTATGACTGGATCTACCTCTTCCATGTTAAATGTCTACCCAAGAAAAATCATTTAGATCCACCACTGTTTACCCTGCAGTACTCTGTCAATCCTACCTTGGAGAAAAAAACTTGTAATCCTGCAATAAAATGTCGCTGAGAAAAGCATCATTGGTACTGGGGCTGGGAAAGTATAACAAGAAAAGGCACAGCCAGATACACAGACTGGAGTTGGGCATGCAGGTGGCAGAAGTGTTCACTTCCCGGTGCAGAAGTGTTAGCACGAGACCTTTTCAATGTTTTATTATTGGGTTAAAATGATCTTCTATAAAGATAAGATGAGCTTCTTCAAATAGAATGGGTTACCCTGATTCTGGAATTAATCCTTATTTGTATAGGTGTTTTGGTACTCTTTCTCTTATTTCATTAAAAACAGTGGACAAAACCATTGCCAAAACAGGCTCAACCACACATTGACAAACATGTCCTCTGAGAGCTCTTCTTAAAACTGTAATATTTTACAAAACTGTCATAATTCAATGGAAATTGAGGAAGCATTGAAGGTATTGAAGAGATAAAAAATCCCTTCTGTATATGAACAGGAGTCCTTAAAAACCATAAAAGTGAGTACTCTCACAGGGAACTGTGATTATCTATATTCTTGTGTCTGAATATTCTCATTTACCATTACTAGCTTAACACGAGGAGCTAAAGTCACACAACCAGCTGCACCTGGCAGATGCAAGTGGAAAGAAGACAAAAAGGATCAAGGGAACATATTCAAGAGAATGAGGTAACTTCAGCCCAGTGACAGAGCAAACCAGTAGAAATCAAGAGACCACCAACCAGAATTAAGAGATAGAATACTCACTTGATGGGTGGTATGGATGCCATTGGGGAAGGGATCCCTTTACAGAGGCAGCCTGTTCAAGCTATAATCTGAGAATTAAAGAGGAATTGGAAACTTTCACTTGGACTTTAATTAACACAGGATCCTAGGGATGGGCTCTATTATCGTGGTTAATGTGTGTACACCAGCTCATCTGTGATGCCACATTTGAGAGGGAGAAAAACTGCTGCACAACAGCAGCTGGAAGAGAGAGAATATATGAGAGAAACAGCCTTTCACACACCAATGTGAAGGAGGACTACTCCAAGGACTGGATTAGAGATTCCCTGCAGCCCATGGTGAGGACCATGGTGAGGTTGGCTATTCCCCTGCAGCCCATCTAAGTCCCTGGTGAAGCAGGTGTCCACCTGCAGCCCATGTAGGACTTCAATGGGGGCATGTGGATGTGCCCTGAAAGAGCCTGTGGGAGGGCCCAAGCCAGAGCAGGTTCCTGCAGGAACTGCAGCCTGTGGAGATGAGCCCACACTGGAGCAGGATGGATAGCAAAACCTGTGACCCTGGGGAGGGGAACCAAACTGGAACAATGTGTTCCTGAGGGATTGATCCCCATTGAATGGACTCATGATGGAGCAGCTCTGGAAGAACTGCAGCTTGTGGGAAGGATTCACATTGGACAGGTTAGCAGAAGACTCCTACGCATGGGACTTCATGCTGGAGCAGAGGAAGAGTGTGAGGAAGGAGTGACAGAGAGAGCACATAATGAACTGATTGCAGCTTCCACACCCCATCACTCTGAGCTGCTCAGGGGAAGGAAGCATAAGAGTCAGGAGTGAAGCTGAACCTGGGAATGATGGAGGGTGGGGTGAAAATATTTTACATTTTTTTCCTTATTTCTCATTATGTTACTCTGATTTGATTGGCAACAAAATAAATTAATTTCCCCAAGCTCAGTCTGTTCTGCTTGTTATGATAATTGCTGAGTGATCTCCTTCCTTATTTCAACCCACAGGCTTCTTATAATTTCTTCTGCCTCCCCTGTCCTTTTGAGGAAGGGGACTGGTAGAGCAGTTTAGTGGGCACCTGGAACATAGCCAAGGTCATTTCACTGCCCTGATAAAAGCTGCAATGATTTAACTAGTGAGACTCAGTGGCTGGGTTTTGCTTCTCTAATGTCTTAGTGGTATTTCCAATTAACACCTCTTTTCAAAGAGGTAACAACAGTTTTGTCCTATAAAAGGTCTTTGCAGGCAGGCAGCGAAATTCTGAACAAAAAGATGTAGAACAACCTGAACAAAACTTAATAAATATGAAAAACTTTTCTGTGTAAGATGAAGTCCTGACTCCTTGAGGATAAGTATGAAATGAGAATACAAATCAGAGAGTGCCATCTGACTTTGCTGTGGTCTTCCGGGAGATCGCAGGTTATCTTTACGTGCTGCTTCTTCATCAATAACAGATGAGCTACTATTTCTTCTTACATGTCATTGCCCTTTCCTCAAAAACAAAAGGATGAAGTGGAGAACTGAGGGGAGAAAAAGGTGAGAGAGAGGTCCATGAGGGGGAATAATTGGATCAGTTTCTTTGAGCTACACTTTTACAAAAAAGGCTCACGAATTAGCTAAGCATAGTCTTTCCTGATACTGCTAGAAACCTCATTGGCTAAGTTAATTGGCTGGAAAACTTTAAATTCAAAAGACTAAATTCATGGAACTATAAAATATAAGGAAAACCTGTTAACATTTATGGATTAAAACTATTTTTATCTTTTGAGGGATAAATTGATGCTGTATTAACATCAAAGAAGATTTTCTCTATTCCTATAGACACACCTGAATATAACTGAACTTGGAGTGTACCAAGAAACAGGATGTATATTTTTTAGGCCAGCCATCCTTGTAAGAGCTGAAAGTACACAAAAAGGAATATCTAGTCAGGTGTTTAGGTGATTCACTTTTCACTGGTGCTTTTCACTTTGCTCTGCCAGTTCCAAAGACTGGTTTTCTGCACATTCAGTACACATTTTTTGTGACAGTGGATGGAATATTCATAAGGTGCTTGACCTGATTATTTCAGAAAAGATAAATATATTGACTGTTATTTCCGATGGCCAAATCCACAGCTTTTTAATGTTGCCTGATGAACTGAAATATGTGAAGAGCAATGAAGATCAGTGTAATTTTTTTTAATATGGCATTTAGAAGATAGTAATATTTCTATTTGGAAATGATGGCCTATTGGGTTAAGCAGCAAAGTAGTCACTGTCCCAGAATTATGTACATTGTGGAAAAGAAAGTAAGTATTATACTGTTTAATGTGGACTGTGCCTGTAGCTGCAGGCCCCCATGTAAGATAAAGGCCATTGTGAGACCCACATCATTTAATGTATTGGTTCAAACATGGACTGCTACAGAGAGTACCACTGTAAGATCCACTAAAGGTTCTTTAACCCCAGCTTCCTACTGAAGCAATTGAATGCCCTGCAAACAGTAATGTTTATATGCCAAATTTCTTCAGACATCATGGTTTTATGTCAGATCACTAAATCCTATGCATCTGCCCTAGAACAATTATCCCAGAAAATACGTGTGTAGGTAAAAGCCTTACATTCCTGCATCTGAACAGGTCATTACCTATGAATCAGTTTAGGGATATGATGTAGGATGCATGGGAGACCTGTGTCCTTCTGGGACAGCAGTTCGACACTAACTAGGATGTCTAAAATCTCATAATCATATGGCATCTAACATGCCAGCAGATGTTTGTGTCATATCTGAGTTCTGCCCCTGTTACTTGTTTTCACCATTACACTTCATGCAGCTGCCCTGCCATGTGCAGTCCAAGATTTTCAGATGGGACTGGAAGTTATGACATCTATGGTAAGGCATCTATGTCCTCTAGAGGTGCAGAAGGAGTGTCAGGCTCCTGACATGCACTTCTGATCTTTATTGGCCCATGGCTGTTGCACACATGAACACATTTATCTAATTTTAGGTGTGCACTGTATGTAACTGGAGAAATCCCAGGTCTGTATAGCTTTATTCAGTGGCTTAATCTACAAATCCTATGTCTTGGAAATTAAATGCAGTAGAATGTCTATGCTTAGGCAGCTGAGCCTTGAGATCAGGGTCTGACCTAGGGCTAATAATGGAGATTAAATCTCTAGCCTTATTGCCTGAACTTGAACCTAAAATACAGGCACTAGTCCTCTCCAAGTTCTACATTATCAGTAGGAAGTAGATTGTGCATTTGAAAAAAAGGATTACTTGCGCCTGTGTTTCCCTGATTAAAAAGTGACCTTTTCTTGCTTGAAGAAACATTTTCCACAATGCACCAGTGGATATAATTTATCATACTATTCAGATTTATCCTATGTGGGAGATAAGACCATATGGAAAACAGCTAAGGCACATCTTACAAGCCAGGGAAAGGGAACTGTAAATCTTGAAGTATGCTGCGCTGGATTTTATACCAAATAGTCTGACATAAATTTTTTTAGCCTCAGCAGAACAGTAGAGAGGTTTTAGGGGAAAAAAAATAGGGGAATAATTTTGGTTGCCTTCCAGTGCTTTCATCTAAGAGTAATTTTGGGCTCATTCTTTCCTATCAGTTTCTGTATCACACAGTACTGGGGAACAAATATGGCAAGTGGGACTGTACATCTGTTGGTGTGATCTATAGCAGTGACTGCTATCAGCAGAAGTGCTAAAGCAATAACCTTGGGTGATAGGTCTGTGGGTTGAAGTACTTGACTTTCTGTTACCCAGCTGATGCTCACGTTGTCATCCTTTTCAGGCTGCAGTCACTTCAACTGGCAGGCAAACAAATAATCAAAATAATCCATAATTACTTTTCTCTGCAACAGCTACCAAATTGAATTTGGTTTTGGATATTAAATCTCTCTTCTATTAATTTGAATGGTGATACAGTATGGTCATTGTCAGAGGAACTGATGAATATCTCCATATTGTGATTTGAAATAGAGAGGACAGAGCCATCAGAGGTTTCTGCATGAGGTATCAGATCTATAAACTGCTGATACTTGATGTCTTCTGCTGGATCAGGCTGTTACTGTGGTTTGTCAGTGAACGGTCATATTGTCAGACAGGATATTCATTTGCAGGTGGGGAGAATATGGTTTGGCATGCCCAGACATCTGAAAGGAAGATTGTTTTTTGATCATGTGGTGCAACACTTTGAAAACCCGACAATTAAATGCATTTATAAAAGTGGTGTGAGACAAACAAATATGTGTTCTGGTATCTATCTTAGGTATTCAGGCTCTGCCTACCCTCAATTGAAGAGAGTCAAGGAGCACTGTCTCTGCTGTTGACTCACTGAACAGAAGAGCTTTGGCCTAGGCCACACACCATTTTATTTTTTAACCAGACTTCCCGCCTTGAGCTGGTGTGGATAGGAGACCATTCCTAGCAGGCAAGTTGAGCACTGTTTTGCATGGCAAAAGCAGTTCATGTGTATGCACAGAGGCAGCTTGGTGTCAGCTGGGCAGTTGCAGGCACCTTCTGTAGCACAGACATCGCCTCGGGTTACAAACTCACACCGTCATTTTGCGCTGCTCTGTACGCTCAGCAAACGTTTATCCCCTGCCCATCTATCCTGCATGTGACAGCTCCAGCCAAATGTCATCTATTTAACAAAGCAAGGGCTCCTAGCTGCAAGGAAAGGGAACCTGAATTTGGCTCCCTCCCTATTAGGTGTTTTCAATGTGGGCATCACAGTCAACCATTCAAGTATGAGGCACTGTGACGCTGCAACAAAAAGATTGGCAGCAGCTCCCTTGCAGCAAGGTTGCATGCAGCAGCAAAAGAATACACTGCTTTGTGTCATCCACAGTATCAAAAATCCTTGAACTGAATTGTTTAGAAGATGAAAGCCTCAAATTAAAAAATATTGCTTAAGCATATTGCTTTTGAACCCCTGCTGTTTTGAACCCCTTCTGGGGTGCCTTACATAAAGATCTCTGTTTTTTTTCTGAAGGGGAAAGGAACAGGTTCACCCATATTTCTGAAAACTGTCCTTTTTTTGAGGTATCTGAAGATAGGAGAAGAATCACATTACCAAAATAAGAAGTTATTTAAAAACAAAGGATAAGATCCTTTTAGGTGCTTAGAAAGAATCAACACATACCTTCATGATAGCTGGTGTTTTCATAGTTTGTGATTATAACAGTGATATAAAAATAAATCTGTGTGTTCTAAGGACAAAATTCAAAAGGAAAAATATGTAATGAAACTCACAGGACAGCATGAAACAGGCTATAAAAGAAGCATCAATATCATAGACTGCTGTCTTAAAGAATTCTTTAACACATTTTCTATTTAAAAGAAGGTTCAAAGACTTTTTCTTTATAAATGGCATTTCCAAATTTCTTTCTAAATCATCCTGCTGCATTTTTTGGATGTTGTTCAGAGGTAGGAACAAGTAGAGCACACATCAGCTTTATCTTAATCCTTAACCTTACACATGACAGTGAAGTGCAAGCCTCTCTGATGTTCTGCATCATATATTTAATTTCTAAGAACTTTAAATCTCCTGAAATGAAAAAAGTAACAGACACATCTATAAAACAGGACATCAATCAGATTCTCCCTGCTTTTGAATCACAGTTATAAAGGGAATATTTTCAAATAGGGAACTGTCTCTTTTATTTGTAGATATTCAGCTGGAAATAAGGGAACAGTAAAATGTTTCCTCCATATCTTTTTCACTGTATGAAAACGGGGTTACAGATCAATTGATTTACCATCACAATCGATTAGATGACTCTCTTGCTATCTCTATTGTGACAGTAGACAGGCACTCATATAGATCTTTCATTAGAGGAGTCACTGAAAATCAAAGGTTCATTGCATGCCTAAATGGCTTGTAGCTGACTCATTAGGCCATTAACTAACCATTAATATTGTTTAAACTCAAACCTTACAGACAAAATAAATTATAGTCACGTTATCCAAACAAAATAACCTTAACCTCCTTAACAAGTATGTAATTATGTGAATTTATTACCATCTGATCCCACTGAACTGAGGGGTTCATTTTCAGAGCTATGAAGGGGGAAGATGAGAATACATCACCTTCAAGATAAGTGCTTCTGGGAGGCAGGTGCTTCAGCCTCTGATATGCTCTGTAAGGCATAAACCCACAAGGTCCTGACTTGCCTGGATAATGCCCAAACAAAATTATCTTACACACAAAATACTTCTCCCTTATGCAGTACCAAATCTCTTCTTATTTATTTTTAAATGTTTCTGCATTTCGCAAATGTGTTGCATGTATGAAATGGCCTTCTCCATCTCTCTGTGGTACCAAGGCTTCACACAGACAAGCAGAATATAACAACAATTAGCAGTAATTGAATGAGAAGGCATTGGAAATTTTATCTTATCATCATCCTTTCAAACTTGCAAGTTCTGCATGTGTGATGCAATGATCTCCTGAAATTATATTGAAGAAAGAGTGTAAAAAACCCATAGCATATGTTCTGAGATATAAAATTAACTTATGTCAGTGTGCTTCCCTTGGAAGGATGCCAGACAAATACTGCTTATTATCAATAATATAAACAAAATATGTTGCCAGCTATATGCAGAGCTTAAAATAAGCAAAAAACCTGAATTACCACATTGCTGATATCCCAGCAGGTCAGCCATAATGAATGCACCAGTTCTCACACATAATTTTTTATAAGATAACTTGCCTGAAAATGAAGCAGTCAATAGACTCATTTGCAGGCACATTTCTCTCCAGGAAAAACAACCATAATACAATATCAATTGTTTCTTTTGGGTGTACGAAAAATGTGGATGCTGAGAGAGGAAAAAGACAACAATAGCACATAAATTCAATGACAGATGTGCAAGGAGCAATCAGAAGGAGAAGTACTGGTAATTAGAGCTGAAAATACAGTTTAATGTTCTTACAGAAGAACAGTCAGAAAATTACAAATACTATAATAAGATAATTTTGTAAATGGAAATTATTGCTATTAATCAAATTGGGAAGGGGAAAAAACACCCTCCAAAGGGGCATACTTACTGTACCAAAATATTGCTATAGAATGTTCTCCCATTCACACCAAATAGAAGCATAATTTTATATTTTTATATAAGTGAGGCTTTAACATTTCATGGACTATACTAGTTCAGCTGAAGGGCAAAATACTTGTCTCAAGCAGAGCTTAAGTAATTATTGTGATTGAATATTTATCATGCAAGTAATTAATTTTGTAAAAAAATATGATAGCTTGCTAAAAAAATCTAGTTACCACACCTCAAAAAACCCAGGTAAGACTATTGTTTGGCAGAGGTTGGTAACACTTGTGCTCCCGATCCTTCCAATAGGGTGGTCTGGAAAACCAGAGATTTTGCATTTTGCAGCAAGACGCATGTTATAAAAAATGGAGCTAAAGCCCAGGGCCAGACCTTTCAAATGCATTTTAATTATTTTCAGTGCACTGTCAGAAGTTTGATACACGCTTGTGGAATCATGCAAATACCTCTTTATAGAATATATGTCCTATACCCTAAGGCACTGAGGGGATTGAAATATACTTTGGTGAAGTTAGGTGTTATAATAAAGTGAGGTAATAAGAGCAAGCCACCGTATTACACAATTAGAAATCTACTTCTAAATCTTCTGGTTAGCATGGCTATGTTTTAGATTTATGAAGGAGAAAATGCCCTGATTTTTCACAAACTAGTATTTGCAGGACAATGAAAAATATGATGCACCTTAGAATTGCTGAATCAAATTAATTTGGTTTCATATTTACTCATTGACCCCAAGAGCATTTCCATTCAGTGTTATAGGACGTCTGCAAAAGATTTATTCAATTCCATGTCCATATATTGAGGTGAGGACACATTAACCCAGTGAATTAGATATAGAAAAAGATATCAATTACTTGAACTGAATTTTGATTTCTGCTTCTAAACCCAGTATTTTCTTATCTATGGCACTCTGAGAAACCACAGCACAAAAAATATTTAAGTTTGTACATGAGTCTAATAAGAATAGTAGGTTCAGTCAACTCAACAGTGGCAGATTTTGTTGTCTATCTACCATGCATAGGATCTAATAATAAGAGATTACATGGAAGGACTTCTGTGGAGTCTACCAGAATTTGAATAGTGAGATAAAACATGTGGTATTAGATCAATGTCAGTTTTTAGGGAGTTGAATTATGCATGTCAGGTGCTTGCTTTTCTGTACAGGCAGGTCAAGGACTCCTGTTACACAACATAGCTTTTAAGTACCCGACATGATGTCAAGTGAAGAAAGTTTGAAAAGTTTGCATTAAAAAAAAAATACAGTTTAGAGTAATATATATTCTTATAATTGTGTTTAAGATTTAATTTGAATCAGCTATGTACAAAAAGATGGAATATGAATGATGTGTATGTTATTTACCAAATGATCTCCCTTGGATTCTTGGCTGTCTTTGGAAAAAGTTGATGATATGTTTGAGCAGCTTCTGTGACCTCCTGTTGTCTGCCCCCTTACTGGACTGAGGATGGGAGTGGTTTCCTTCCTTTTAAAGGTGTCACTTGCACCTCGTTGGATGCTGCTAAGTCCTCCCAAATACAAATGGGGTTTATTCCTGGGATAATCAATTTTTTCTTAATATAAAATATTTTATTTTTGAATTTGACCATCATGCATTTCTTAAAGAATTTCTAGGGTGAGAATACATTCAAGGTTTTTCATCTCTCCCATTCATTTTCCAAGGTATGACCTATTAACCCAGTGCTGTGCCCCAAAGGATCTTGGTGCACACAGCATTGCTCACGGAGAAACCTGCCTCAGCACTAAGTAGAACAGATCCAGCTTTTGCAAAATATTTTCATTCTCAGTGTTTTTCCACCTGGTTATTTAAGAGGGCTGAGTGCAAGGTGCTGTACCTGGGTCAGGGCAATCCCCAGCATCAACACAGGCTGGGGATGAACAGATGGAGAGCAGCCCTGCAGAGAAGGGCTTGGGGGTGCTGGTGGTGAGGGGCTGGACATGACCCAGCCGTGGGCACTCACAGCCCAGAGAGCCAAACGTGTCCTGGGCTGCATCCAGAGCAGCGTGGGCAGCAGGGACAGGGAGGGGATTCTGCCCCTCTGCTCTGCTCTGACCCCACCTGCAGGGCTGCATCAGCTCTGGGTGCCAGCACAGGAAGGACATGGACCTGTGGGAGTGAGTCCAGAGGGGGCCACCAAGATGATGAGAGGGATGGAGCATCTTTCCTAGGAGGAAAGGCTGAGAGGATTGGGGTTGTTCACCCCGCAGAAGAGAAGGCTTCAGGGTGACCTAACTGCAGCCTTCCAGTACCTGAAGGGAGCCTGCAGGAAAGACAGAGAGAAACTATTTACAAGGGCATGTAGTGATGCGGGGGATGGCTTTAAACTGAAAGAGAGCATATTTAGATTAAATGTTTTGAGGAAATTCTTTGCTGTGATGGTGGAGGGGCAATGACAAAGGTTGTCCAGAGATGTTGTGGATATCTCATCCGTGGAAGTGCTCAAGGCAAGGTTGGATGGGGCCCTGAGCAATCTTGTCCAGTAAAATGTGTCCCTGCTCGTGGTGGTGGTGGTGGTGGTGATGGTGAGTAGAACCAGATGATCTCTAAGGTTCTTCCACCCAAACCACTCAATGATTCTATGCTATAGTAGAGGAGCAGTTTGGGAAAATATGACAACTGTTCAAAACTTTGAATACATGTATGTCTCTTAGGAAGTATATAAATGCGTGCAAAAAAGTCCATATAACTCAGATTGCCCTTGTGATTTCCTATATAAGAAATTTCCCTGAAAAATGTGAAAATTTCCTAGTTTGGGGTTTTTTTGAGAAACATGGTTCTATATTTTTCAACAGTCTACTTTTTGTAACAATATTATTATTATTTTCCTTTTCCAAACAGCAATGACTTCAGGCATATTATCTGACAATTAGCTGTGCATTTAATATGCCAAATAAGGCAAGGATTAGTCCAGAGACTTTTAGTTAATGGATCTGCAAATCAAATATACATGTCAAAAAGGGAATCCAAAGGAAACTAGAAATTAATATCCACCTCATCTGATCTCCCATGAAAGGTGATATGCTCTGAGAAATGATAATTAAATAAGACTCATCTAGACTTTGACACACAACTTTTTGAATTTTAAAATAAATCCTTGAAGTAAACTGATGATAGGTTTGCCCAACTGCTGGTATTTTTCAAAGAAACTGTCACACAAGGCTTCACTTTTATTTTACGTTATCAACTCACAGTAATTTTGACTCAATGTTATTTAGACAATCATTTAAACATGGAATGTCAAATACCATGAACACATATTCCACACTTCCATATTTCATCACATTCTTTGAAAAACTTCCTCTGACTTTTTTCTGAAGGAAAAATGCAATACTACTATATAGATGCCAGGTTTTGTACCCAACTTCTTGCTTAAATAGCTGTATGGAATTGAACTGGTCACTGAATATTTAAAGTTTAGTAATATGGGATTTTGATACTTTGTTTTCCTGGGCAAGGTGCAGCAATTGGGAATTAAGTAACTTGACTTTGGTCTCTGGTCACACTTATCAAACTTTGCCTTGGCTGAAAATGGCATAAGTAGAAGCTCAAAATATAAAATAATCTATGTACCCTTAATGACCAATGTTGACTGCATATCTGTGAAGGATTAAAAAAATAATTCATATGTGTTTTAATGTTTTCTATTTTGAAAATGAATATCCAAACCAGAAATGGGTGATCTGTCACAATCTCTCACTGAGGTATTTGTGTGTATTTGCTTGCTCTATTTTACTCTCAAGAAATGCTTCTGCAGGCTTACAAAATTTTTAACTGCTATGATTAGGAATCAGTACAGTATCCCTGCTGGTTTTCCACATAGGTAAGAAGAGGATTGTAAATTTTAAAAATGCAAAATGAAACAAGGAAAATACACAGGAATTTCTGTGATTGCTTTTTAATCTACCTTTAAAAGGAATATTCAAATATGATATTTCAACAAGAAATGGTGTAGTTAAAGTTGTATGTAAAATACAGCCTACATTTACTTATTGTTTTCATAGAATGTAGGAAAGGGGTTTTTTAAAAAATAATTTCTTCCTCAGAACAAAAGAATATACTGTTTATTACTTTGATTTCATTCTTTTATTGTTTTCAGTATCTTGCAAAATGTACTCCTCTATTAGCTGCCTCATAATTTTATTGCATCCTGCTTGCTTTAGCACTCCATAAACACTAATCTTAAGGTATAAAATAATTCACTTCATTTACTCCAGCATCCATCCTTCCTATGCACTGAAGTATATACACCAGCTCTTCACCAAGTGTCTTCCTGAACATCTGGGTATTTTTTTATCTCAGGGCAATGGGTAACAAAATATGTATTGTGCATTATGGAGTACAGGGATTGCAGCAGAAGACACAATATGAGCAGAATTTGCTGATGGAGCTCTTTCTACAAAAATGTCTATTATCTGTGAAAATTAAAGAATGCTCAGCTATTGTGTTTACTCGCCTATTCTGTTTTCAGTTGCCTGCTGCCCTAAACTTACTCCACCTTTCACTGAATTGATTCCCTGAAGAGGTTCTGCTGTGGTACAAAACATTTGTCATGTTGGCATATTTCTACCTCCTTAAAATAAACTTTCAGTGTCTATGTACTCATACTTTTTGTATTGGCATTTAGACATTTCAAAAGTAACACTGAAAAATTCATTCTTATAAGTTTTTTTTTATTATTAAAACCCTGGAACACTATACTGTTATTCAGAATATAAGGGGCATTTTGAAGTGTGTTAGACACTGGGGATTTTCTTCCACTTACCGCAAGTAAATTTCTTCTCGGTGTAACATCTCAAAGCCAAAAGCCAATAAGAAATATCAGACACCTTTCCCAAAGGCCCAGGAATTTGGGATATTCACAAGAAAGTGTATTTAGACATGTACACATAAGAAATCACTACACTAGGCATCTATCTCAGCAGTGTGTAGCGACTGTTTCACATACCAAGCAATATGTGAACCGGAAAAAGGGAATTCCTCATTTCTGTGCCAAGGGCAGTGGTCTCTGGGAAAAGCAAAGGCAGTCCAGCACATGGATCTGCTGGAGCAAGTCCAGAGGAGGGCCAAAAAGATGATCAGAGGGCTGGTGCACCTCTTGTATAAGGATGGGCTGAGAGAGTTGGCGTTGTTTAGCCTGGAGAAGAGAAGGCGCTGAGGCGACCTTAGAGCAGGCATCCTATACATGAAGTAGGGTCTACAAGAAAGTCAAAGAAGGATTTTTTAGAAGGACATGTAGTGATAGGTCACTTTGAACTGAAAGATGGTAGGTTTACATTAGATGTAAGAAAGAAATTCTTTTCTATGAGGTTGGTGAGGCACTGGAAAGGTTGCCCAGAGAAGCTGCAGGTGCCTCCTCCCTGAAAGTGCTCAAAGCCAGGCTGCATGGGTTTTGAACAACCTGGCCTAGCAGAATGTGTCCCTGTCCATGATGGGGGCTGAACTAGATGATCTTGAAAGTACTTTCCAACCCAAACCATTCTACAATTCTATGGTTCTAGGATGTATGTTAGTATGCTAAGTCCAGCAAGAGTTTGTTAGCAACAAACAGACTTTTCTGCATAGAATTAGCATCCTTTTAACTCACACCTTTAGTACAGCCTGGGTAGAAAACCTGATACAATCTATTAGGTACATTTGAAATGAATAATGTGCAGTATAGGCTAAAAATAGTATTGGTGACAGGAACTGATCTCTTTCACAAATATTCATTTATTGGCAATGCATGAAATTGTTCTCAAATGGGATGTTTCCATTCCCCACCCTCCCCCACACTCTTTTCAGTTATTAACTCCTATTCTCTGTCAGCTGAAGCGTGACAGTGTTGGCCCTGTGCCACTCATCTCACAGAGGGTGGCACCATGGCCCGCAGCAGGTGCGGGACTCTTGGATGTGTTCCCTCTGCTTTCATCTGTACTTTGTATGGGAACTTTCCTTCCAGACACACCATTTCAATTTCAGCTACATGGGTGTGACATTGCCTTGTCAGAAAAAAACAGCTTGAATTTTTGAGCGTCTTTTGGGTGGTCCTGCCTTTCTTATTGCAATGATACAAAACACATAAAAGGTGCTGAACATTTCATGTGTCTGTGTACAAGAGTTTTGTAAATATACAGCTGATATGTTTTTAAAAACCAAAGAAATGTATCCTTAAGACAAAACTGTCTGAAAACGATTCACCTACATTTGGGCATTTTGAAGGAAAATTTAAATGTTCCAGTTATTTTCCCATAAATTTAAGTCAGTGTAACACCATATTTAGTCAATCAAAATTATGATCTTCTACTCAAATTGTTCCCAGCTTAGAGATATAGATTAATTGAGTGTATTATCTTATTGGCTGATATTACTTTGGATTTAGAGGCATAATCACTCATGCACATATACAATGTATTTTCATTCACAGCTTTTCATTCTTGGTCATGAGCAAGTATTTTTGCTCATAAGCTTCATAAAATTTTCTTCATATAGGAAATTCTGACTTTTGGGATTTTCAGCTCTATGTCATGGTTTATGAACTTAAATTTACCACCATGTATTATTACCATGTGTGACATAAGATATAATTTTCCTGTATAATAGCTTCTCCTTAATTCATTATGTATGGCCAAAACTTGCATAGGAGTTCACTATGTTTGTAGGAAGACAGCTGGTAGACCTACCTGTTTCTGGTTTCTGAGACCTGATACAGAGATAAGAGGTGAAGAGTGTTGAAGTAATTGTGTCTAATATCAATAGGAAGTAAAAAAAGGCATTTAAAGCTCCTTATGGTAAAAATTTGGACCCCTTGGCCTTGGTTCAGTTGCCCATGCCACACAAATAGGTGCCTGGTGCCATTCCATATACTGTAGAATACAACATCAGGTTAAAAGGTAAATGAATCAAGTAAAAAGACTAAAATGCCTAGAGTTGTATGGATTAATTTTGCTTCAGAGACCAGTGCCTTTAATTCTCCAGTCCAATGAACAAGCTGTCTGGCTTACTGATTAAAAAAAAGAAAGTACAAATATTATCAGATTTCTTAGTCACTGGATATGTGAGACTAGTCTGTCAATATGAATCAAAATGTGAGCTTAGGTAGCACATTCACTTTGCAAAAATACAAATTGAGGAACTTGATCCAGTTGCCTAAATGTGCAAGTGTAACAGCATTTCTTTTCTTAGTTTTTCTCTCACATTTTTGTTTAGGCTCTTAAGGAAAAAGAAGGTCCAGGGAGTGGATTCTTCTCACTTTGCTCTAGGATGGTGCAAGTTGTGGTCCTTCTGAATACTGCTTGGAAGCGTGCAACGAATTGCTGCTTCTGTTTCTGAGAAGAGCCTGTGTTCTAGTGATCCTTGTTAATTTTTTACAGGCAAAACTGTTCTGCTTCATATGAACAATTCTGCATTAGTTGAATGCTTATTGCAGTTGAATTAGCTGAAATTCTAGAAGTGCAAACTCTAGAGTGTCCTCATTCCCCTACCAGAGAATGAACTCAACCTCTGCTCTTAGAACACTTTTTTATACATTCAGCTATAGGCATCAGTGCAAATATGTACTGAGAAAGCACAAGACAAAGGGAGTCTCATGGTTTCAGTATTCATAGTGGATATGGGATTAAGACAGTAGCTCTAAAGTCTCCTCAGTTGCACAAAGGACAAAAGTGATTTGAACCAAATTTCCCATGCAGTTTCTCTTCATGCTGTTTGGAAGACTCCCTTGATGGAAGTAGTGTCAAACCTGGCACACTGTGGTTTTAACTTCAAATAAACCCGGCAAGATTTGACAGGAAAAAAACCTAGTTTAACAATGACCCATTGAAAGGTCTCATTATCTTTCCCATGCAGTGCACATAGAAATAAGCTGTTCACATTCCTTTTAACCTTGCTGGAATAGATTCACTTCTAATCAGGAGGGCTACACATTTCTGAAGAAGAGAAAGACGTTCCATTAACATGCAGGAAGGATCCTTCCAGGTTAGTCCATATTTGGTTTGAATTAATTCCCTCTATATTAAATATGAAGCAAAATCCAAACCTTTTTAATTTCATTGAATGTGCTTACATGCAGGAACTTTTTCACTCTTACTAAGCCCTGCTTGGTGTCCTAGCAATCATTATCATGTATTGTTGTGATTCATCTTGTCAAAGATCCACTTATGAACTTCATGCTATCTGCTGACATTATATATTTGAATAACTGCAAAAGAAAGTTTGATAAGATGTAGCACTTCAAATGAAAGGCTCAATATTGTGCTTTGACATAGTACACAGCAGCAGCTGTGGAGGAAAAGCCATTAAGATGGATCACGTCAATGCATAGTATGCAGCCGTTAAGGCTAAGATTTTTGACATGATTTATCTTAATGGCTGGATATCTATACTGAAATACCACATTTTATTCTGTTAGAGATCCATATTTTAACAGCTCAAGGACAGTACTATATTGCTCTGGGTGTGTAAAGAGGAGTGCACATGCAAACTTGGTTTTTGCTTTGCCTGGCCCAAGAAGGAGGACAGGGGACTCGCACTTCTCCCTGCTGCATTTTCCTTCAGCACAAAATCACGTACTCCTTCCTGAGGGAGGGTTCTGGGCAGAGCGCTCCATGAGTAATTCACTCTCCCAAGAAGAATTGTAATTAGAGCTCCCACAATAGTTAAGCAGCTGGTGTTCTCTGACTGCTGCTTCATCAACTGTTCCTAATTGCTTCATTGTTCCCTTGTGCTCCCTTCCAGCTGATGGCTCCTTCCACCTGTTGTCTCTCATTTTACACTTCAAATGTGAGCTCTTTTGCACAAGTTATATTCATACAAGGCATTCTGTGATAGCTTACAGGCAGTCTCATAATACTAACCCCCTTTATGAATTATGACAATGGTAGTAATAATAATAATAATAATAATAATATTAACATTCCAAAATGAAACCTGTTTAAATAAGCTGTGTTATTTCAAGTGGCTTTCTAAAAGAGGCAGCTGAGTTTGTATTGAAGCCCAAAGGCAAATGTGAAGCTAGAAGAAAGCCTACTCTGCTCTTGGCTATGAATCTGGGAGACAATTGTGAAGTGGGAGGCTATAAAGGGTTGGCTGAAAGAGAATAAGAGTGGCAAGCAATGAACAGCCTCTGCTTGATTTCTTTTGTGTTCTGCGAAACAGGAATTTTTATGTGCTTAGAGAAATATGCTGAAAAAAACTGATTCCCTCATCTGTTGATCTTACCTTCTGGTACAGGAACATCATCACTTAATTTTGGTTGGTCAAAAGGGGAACTACACAAAAGATGTTTTTCCAAATAAAATGTGCAGATATTATGTCCATGGATCCATGTGTCCTAGCTCTGTAACCAGCTGTTGTAAATAGCTGAACTCTAAGTGCCAGAACACGGGCTAAAATGGACACTTTTAAGATCAACAGAAGTAATAAAAGTTTATCCTTTTCTGTGACAATAAAGAAAGAATTGCTACTTTGTCCATTATGAAGCAATGTTATAAAACTGAATAAAATAGCAGTTTTTTGAAATGTTTTGTTTGTCTCTTTGTTCTGATGCTAGAGGTTTTGTAAATGTAGTTTAAAAGGCCTGCTATGGAATTCACTAGAATGCTATGGAAAACATTATTGCAGATTTTTAAAGAAGCTTTTTTATCAGATTCTACTCAATCTCTTCTAATCCATTGTAGTCACTGCAGAACTTTCCTCTAAAAAGTGATGTTTAAAAATGCTATTTCTCATCAGTATCTAAAATTAACATACTGTAAAAGATAATTAGAAACCAATCATAAAATGGGATCCTACCTATGCATTTTCCTGGAGATCATTTTATTTTACTGCAGAGAACCATGAGTTCTAAGGAGGGATATTTTCTAGTAGCAGCTGTTACTAACATTTAAAAGCCATGCTAAAAATATACTTTTAAAAATTAATTTCAGATGCATCCTTTGTGGATGGTTACAAACAGCAGAAACCTAAAATCAGACTAGTTAAGAGTTCAATACGTAAATGTTAAAGATCAATTCTAACTGAATTTCACCTGTAATGTTCTATTGGTTCAAAGGACACTGAATGATGAAATAAACTGCTCACAGGGTTTTTCCAGTGACATCATCAAATCTAAAAAGCCAGCAGTGATCTGGGAGGATGGAACAAATAAGCATTCTTAATGGTTTCAAACTGATTTTTTAATAGCAGAACTATTTTGTTGGAGTTACTTTCATATTATACTTTGCCAACAGAAAAAATATCTCAAGGTTTGCTGTTGGACTTACTCATCCTTTTCTACCTAAGGAGTGAGTCAGTTTGCCAGTGGCCAAAAGATTTGCTTACAGTTTGGAAAGCTCTGCTCTAGAAATTTCTCTGCCCTTTCTTGCTAAAAGATGCAGCTGAGTTCATGTTGAAGCTCAAAGGCAAATGTGAAGCTTGAAGAAAGCCTACTCTGCTCTTGACTCTGAATGAGTTGTCTACTCATTCAGAGTTGTCTATTTTATAGACAGCATATTTCTCACTCAGTTTTGTTTTATCCCAGAACAGACTAAAGATCTATTTTTTATTTCATGAAAAGCAAAAACAAATGGTGAAGCATGGCAAATTCTTGTTTGACAGCCAGTCCTATATAACAACCTATTGAGCCCATTTGCTGATCACTTCCAGTGCTGTCCATAGAGGCATCTGAGAATTAACATGATGGCTTTCTCTATGTAAAGCTCTTAATTATCCTTTTTAAGCTCATGCTATATTTTCCCACTTGTGGGGAAAGAAACCTTACTGCACAATGTGTTTCTTTGGCCTGATGTTTATAAAGGCTGTGTAGCTTTAGTTTTGTTTAACTTGCATGGGTCAATATAACACTGTGTGTTGAAAGATCACAGTGTTTCCAAAATCTGGAGTTGGCATGACTTTCAGTCACATTTAGTTTGATCTTTTACACTGCAGGAACTGTCTGTCAAAAGGTAGATTTCAGTTGTACCCCACTGATATCTTTTTGTGTTTGAACTTTATGAGGTATTTTATTGGTGACTAAATAGGAGGCAATATGCAAATCACATCCTACTAAGGCGCTTAATCCTTACTTTTCAAAAACCACAAATAATCACGTGTAACTATCGCCACAGAGGAAATCAGACTGATTGCACTGTATCTACGCAGGAATGCATCTGAATATCCCATATGCATGTCAGAAACCTTCCACTTTCTGTGTGAAACCTCAGGCACACCGTGACCATTTCCATGGTCAGAAAAGCCAGTAGATCCTCTGGGTAGGGGCCATGTCCTGAGGGAGCAGAGATACTGAAACCCAGGATACTTGGGACATAGTACTGGGGTAGGTCCAAGAAATGATTTTGAGGCCCAGATCCCTGATCATTCTCAGCTATTGCTAGTTGGCTTCCTCCCTTTAGGCCTACCTGTAAAACAAACCAACTTGAAAAGGGACTGTCCCTAACCAGGAGAGATGCAAATTAACTCCTGTCATTTGGCTCTGGTGAGCAGCTGCACATTTATTTTCCTTAACATTTCTGAAGTAGTTGAAAAGACTTGACAGCAGTATCTCAACCGGCTCTCGTCTTCCATAATCTCCACATAATTTTTCACTACACTTACATTTTTATGTGATTTTGTACTATGCTGTTAAAATTTGCTACAATCTCTGATTCTCAAGAAGAAAAAATAGCTCCAACAATTATATTTATCTGCCCAAATTTAAGTCCAAATATGTACTTTTAAGCTAGTATGATTACTCAAATAGTACATTGCAGATATAAAAATTCAGCATTAAAAATTCAAATCACAGCTGAAAGTAAAAAAAATTAAGATAGGTTGAAAAAGGTTATAATAATGAAATATTGCCATCTCATTCATGTTTCTGTGTGTACCAATACCAGTTGTGCTGTATACAACAAAAACTTTGAAGAAAAGCAGTTGAAATTGAAACATCTGTTTTGTGAGACAATAATTAAAAAGTAATTTTAAAAAGTCCTTATTCAGGTTGAGAGAGTTTACAGGTTTTATAGACAGCAGTATCTTAGAGGTCCATTTTGATCCCTGAATGCTCAAGGATAATGAAAGTTTATGTACGGAATTATAAAATCAAGAAGAAAAGAATATGTGGGCAGTTCTAAAGAATAGGATGCCAGTTTTCAGAATTTCTGAGTAAAAGACTTTGACACTTTCTCTCTGTATCTTTTTGCTCAGCTGCTTAAGTTGGATTTTTTTTTTTTTAACAAGACTAAACCTGCACAGGCAGAAAAAAGTACTTTTTTGTCCCTTAGTTAAATAGATATTTTGCTTCCTAAGACAAAGAAGCTCTGGGAAAAATCACACCATCTGAATTGAGAAGGTTAATGACGAGTTGGAATTGGGAACTGCCATTTGCAGATACCGTTTGGAGCTGCTAGTTTTGTCCACAGTGACCATCAAGGAGCCTAGGCTGGTAAAATTCGCTGCCTCTCTAAGCTCCCCAAAGTTCATTTGAAGAAATGAGGGCCCATGCACCAATCCTGGCACACGATACAGGAGCATGGAATGTGCTGCACATGATGCACAAAACGTGGATTTCCTCCCTGAAACACACAAGGCTTTGGAGCAAGCCTGGGCAAAGGGCCCTGTGTGGTGGGAAAGTGGGGAGCTGTCCTCTGCCATTTCAGAAGAAACAGAAGGGAGCAAAGGAAGAAAAGAAAGATGCATTCCATCCTGGGACTGCAACAAAATGGAATGCACTTTTGATTGAAGCTTTGAAGTGGTATGAAATAGTATGGCTTGACTAGAGTGGGGGGAACTCTTCCAAGCAAATAACTTATTTAATAAGTTTAATAATAAATAATAATTTAATTTAATAATCAATAATCCCCATTTAATAATCAATAATCCCCCTCAGCATGGTTATTATTTGTTGATATTTGACTACACAAATGTATTTCATTGTGCGGATTGGACAAATAGCCCTGCTTTAACTGTGCTCACAACTCATGATTATTTGTCTTTCATAATGTGTGTTTGAGCATCAAATTTTCACAATATGGTTTTTACCCTTTTATGAGTTGCCAGAAATTTTTCAGGAGGTGAAAGAGAATTGCTGATGTTCTGGTGAACACTTCCAATAAAGTCTTTCTGGGACCATGCTCACAGGAGAATATTATCTGGCTTTCACCTTCTTCCAATTTCTCAATAAAGCACAATATTTCTTAAAATTTCTCATAGAAATCATATTGAAAAAGTGGTGAATATTATTAGAGAATATTTGTAGTCTGAATCTGGCTTTGTCCACATTTATTTAGCTTGTCTTCATGCTACTGTGTAGTGTTTTCATTCTGATAATATTTGTCTGATTTTAGTATTTCCTTCTAGCACAGCATCTTCCTTCATATGCTGTGACCTAAGCCAAAAATATCATACTTAGATATTGTGTGGCTCTCTCCAAACTGGCTGCCTTTGTCTTGAAATAAAAATGTTAGGTCTGCAAAACTAGCTGCTTCCCATGTTCCCAGGCTCATCTAAGTACAATAATTATATAAAAAAGATCATTTATATTTGATTTTACAGCTATTTTCATAGCTAAAGATAGAATTATTGTTTTTGTTAGAAGCAGTTTTTTTTCTGAGCTCTCAATCTTTTATTGCCTTAATTAATAGCCTTGAAATACACTCCACTATGGCACAACATGCAGTCAGCATGCAGATTATGCATTTTTATAAGTAGGGCATATACCCTCTATTTTCTTTTTAAGAGCCATGATATTTGAGCCATGGTGAATTACCAGCTTTTATCTGCATCTCTTGACTGCTGCTTAAGAGAATTAGTGGCACTGGTTAGCTTTGTGAGGACAGCTAAGAGTACCCAGATCAATTGCAACTCAGAGTCAGAAATCAATGAAATATGTCTCAGTAAGTCTGACTGATCCTCGGGTCACTACAGAGTACATTATCCCAGCCTTGTAACTCTGTTACAAGATTAGACCCAGAAATAATCATAACTGTGATTCTCTCTGCTTTTTAAAACTCTTTTACAGTCCTATTGCTCTTCTGTGGTAAAGAAACTTCAGAGACAGACACAGTGAGAGCAATACCACCATGCAAATGAAAGAGACTTCACCCTCTAGGTCATCACCCTGAGAGGAAGACAAAGTACCATTTCAGTTGTTCTGTTTGTAAAGAAGAGGTCAAACAAAATTTGAAATTGTAGACATGGTGTTTTCTTAGCTCAAAACAGAAACGCACATGCGGTATAGAGGGTCAAACCTCCCGACAGAGTCAGTGAAACCTTCACTAAATTTAACACAGTTACTTCAATTTACTGATGATTGGGATCTCCCCAGAATGTTGCTAAGGGGCTGTTTGTAGAAGCCTGCATACCTTTTGAGACTTTGTCTTTGTTCTCAACAACCACAGGCTCTGAATACCCTTCAGAAATTGAAGCGGAGGGAAAAAATTGCTCTTAATCTAATTTGCTGTATATTTTTTATAGAAGGGCTGCACATAGTTGAGCAGAGTAAAGCTCATGCCTGCTGTACAGTGAGGGATAACCTGTGCCACGAGGATCGAGCCTCCAGTGAAAGTTGCATATCCTATGAGTTCTTTCTGATTTGGCACTCTGGGAATGTGTGAGCAGCTGCTTTGCTCTGACCACATAATAACAGTGCAGCAGCTGCTGCAATGCAGCCCAGGTGAGTGGGCTGGCAACCCCAACAACTCATACACAAAAACGTGGTGGGAAAGGTGAGAAAAATTTAGGCAGGAGATCAAAAGGAAATACTGGGTGTGGGATATTACCTTGATGAAAGCTGTACTGGAAGGGATGTAAAATTGCTGCGTTGTGCAGTTAAGAGTCAATAGCCAAAAAGGTTTTGTGAGGTGTTAGAGGTGTCAAATCTCTACGCTCTTCTAACAAGAAAATACTCACACCTGTCGGATGGGAAAATTGTATCTTTATTTTTGGATGATGGAGCATCCACAAACGCCACTGTAATCAATGAAAGCAGATGAGACAGCAGGAGTGTGGTTATGTTTCACACTGCTCTGCTTAGTGGCTCAATACACATACACAGGACTGAGTGTTCACAGGATGTCTGTGTTCATAAACGAGAGTAAAGAACATTTGCTAAAACTCCCCTCCCCCAATCGCTTGCCATCTCTGCTTAACAAACATATTAATTTAATGAATGCAAATTATTGCTAGAATGACATAGTCTATACTTAAAAAAATGTTGAAATATTTTGTTATCTGATATATAGAGATTGATAAAAATAGCTATTAACTTTGGAATGAGAGTACAATGTGGAGTTTATTAAATGCAGAAATACAACAACATTACTTTTATGTACCGTGAATTCATTTCCATGGTTAAGGATTAGCAATAAGAAGCTCTCAATATGGAATCAGAGACTGCCAGCATGGGTGCAATAAACTTTTCAGAATGGTTCATAAGATTATACTAATTAGGGATAATCTAATTTGAACAATTTTTATCTTCTCAGAAAGTAATATGATGTCACTCTATGGGAAGAGTCACTACCCGGGCTCCTGGGATATACTAAAAAAACCACACACGTTATCTGTAATATTAAAAATTACAGTTGATCCACGAGACAGTCTTAGATCTACCCTTCTCCTCTCAAAAGATCCACCATATAGACTGTTAAGCCCCCATAATTATCTCCCCTATTTGTGACAAGCATGGGCTAATCAGTCTCTGAGGGAGTTTTCCTGCGGATCATTGGGAAGCATGTGTATGCTTCACATTGCTTATCAAGCTATTTTGTACGCAGTATCACATAAGAGCTGACAAAAGTTCATTATCCTCATCTGGACTAGAATGACTCCAAATTAGGAAAAAGAGACAAGCTTTTTTTTTTTTGTTTCCTATTGCCTTTCTACTTCCATTTTTTTTTCTTTTTTTTTCCATAAGGTGAAAGAAATATCTCTGGCTTGCATTGCAACAAAGACCTTAGCTAAGAAAAAAGCAAGCTAGGTTCTAGGAGACTTTAATCCCATATTAAAAGATTAGAAAAAACATCTGAAGAAATCAGAGATAGTCTAATTGAGGTTCTCGCCTTTAATCCTGTGAGTAGACTCCCCCTTGGATACCAGGATCTGTCAGTGCATAGTCTTGGGAATTGTCTAAGGAAAAATAAACCACAAGAAATGGACATACAACACGCTCTCTCACATTTAAACAGAGAAAGAAAGAAAAAAATCTGAGAGATGGCAATATCAAAACATACCCTCTCCCAAGAAAGAGAAAAAAACCCAGGTACGATATAAAATGAAAACAAAAAAGCAGATGAGAAGAGCCACAGTTATTTTGGAAGTTCTTTGAAACCACCTACAAATGTAACCCAAAAGGATATAATCTGGCTTGGTTCTGCTTTCCTCATGCAGATCAAAATGCCATTTGTATTACATCTTTGCTTTTTAGTTTGCTGGCAAATGTATTTCCTTTCAACTAACTGCAATAGAAATGTATTAAAAAAGAATCTTTGAATTAGTCCTTTAGAATAATGTTTAAAATAAGCTATAGAGTAACCAGAGCCCAAAGGAAAATTAGACAGAGATTAGTATTAATTTGTGTTTGTCTGGCAAGTAAGGGCAAGATGTATACATAGATAGATATTCATAAAAATTTACTATAACACCAAGCCAATCTTTTTAATATTAATTTTTTTTTTAAAGGAAGAGACACTTCATAAGAGGGAAAAACAAAACTAATAACATTAAGCTGAGATTCTCTAGTTTGCACTAGTTTGAAAGCGAGTGACCAGTATGACAAATCTATCCATTTGATTGTAAAGTTACAGGCTAGAATTTGAATTCAGACACTTGGAAACACATTTCATTGCTTTAAAAACTGTTCTCCCTTGCTTTATATTTTCTTTTCCATGTTTGCTGATCCATTTCCCTAGCAGCAGGGTTAAACACATTTTTTAAATTGGCTATTATGTAGTGAACAAATGGAAATGCATAGCTTTGACAGCTAGCTATTTGAAATTTTAGTAAAGGGAAAATTAGGGAACTCTTTGTAACGGGTCAGATGTAATGGCAGTGTGTTAATTTGACCAAAGTTGAAAGAGTCAGATTTTAGAGTTGTGTTTTCAGGCTGTACATCTGAGCAAAAACAGAGAGGATAAATAGAGTGAAAGATGAAAAACAAAATCATAAAAGAAAATAATCAGAAGGTACTTCAGCATGAAAAATCAAGGTAACACTGCAAGCAGATGCAATAAACATAAAAGAGGTTTGGGATTGTTATTTTTATTGCATGGAAAATTACTGTGATTCATTGTTCTAAATTATGTAAAGATATATAGATAAGGGAATTATGAACTGTATAAACATAAATGTGTTTGCCTTCCATTCAACATATCCTATATTAATATAAATCAGGGTTAAATCACTGTAAGTTCAGAAAAAATTCTTTTATTTCCTCTATAAATTAGTTCAAGACAGGAGAATGTAGTTCTGAAAATTTTAATATACAATTTAATATTTTATTAACAATGTTTAAGAAAAAGATTCATTTGTTTCAGTATTCTTGTTATAAGGCACTACAAAATGTGATAGGAATCACTGTAAGGCAGCAACTTCCTATGGCTTGGCATAAAGACCATGAACAAATGAAAACAGTCTAATGTTCTTAGTGTTTCAAAATTCATGACATCATGGGGGCAAACAACTCCAAAAGTGCCTGATCCAGCATGGCTGGCACTGGCAGACTTTGCTTTTTTTAAGGAGGGCATTGTCTGTGTGAGATGTATAAGAAGTGACACTGCAGAGTTGGAGAACAACAGCGCCCAAACCCCAGGTCTCCAAGAACCTCGTGGATAAGCTGAGTACCTTAAACTGACATTGAATTAAACAAGAGTGGAAGGTACTGAACATGCCTTGAATTCAAGAGTAGTTGTGTTTCTCAGCACTTTGACAGATCAAGACCCCAATTTTTGTTTTGTCTTTTATAACAAACAATGCCTCAAGGCAAGTACATATAGTAGGAATTTTGCATAAAGTTAATTGTTCATTATACATAAAAATGGCTCCTTAGTTTTAATGAGGCTCAGACACACACTGACCCAGTCACATTATTTTCTGGTATGTGGACTTCTTGGTGTTACCAACACTACAAACTAATTTGGAGTAAGATTTTGTTCCTCTCAGGTTAGAGAGAGGTTTGATAGAAACTAAGTTTATGCAGGGCTGCATGAATTCTGCAAGGGGAGTGGCATAGAACATTATGCCTTGGTGGTTGCAGCAGATACCATGCATTTTACTGTAATTTCTTCTTGCTAGTTGTGCAAAAGGCATCCAGGTTTTCTTGCACAAATCAAACAAAGAATAAACACAGTGCACATTTTATGTGAAGCAGTGAGAGATATCATTTGTTAGCACTTGATCAAAGAGTTCTGTAACAGTTTTGCTTGCTATACAGTGCTAAAGTAACAGGCATATTTAATCTTATTACAGCATGCATATTCAGATATATTCTTGCACTGGCACTAGTAAATCTTTGGAGAAGTTTCTCACAGGAATGTACAGAAAACAAGCAAATTTATAATGAACCTGTAATTCCTTTCGAGAGTTTGATAGCCTTTTCAAACAGCTTGCTTCAACATGGTGTATTATCCAAAATCCTCTCTGCAATGATACTTAAGACCAATGACTTCAAATTAATATTAGGTAGTTGGGATGATAACCCTCTGTGCATGGTACAAGTTTAGTAAATGACAAAATAATTAAGTAACACATGCAACAGACTCCAAAAGCAGATGTTTACAATAACATAACACATGATAATGGTGGATGGTGGATAATGGATGTCCTCTATCAAGGCATGGAATTGAATCTATATATGGCAAAAGCATGACTCCTAGGGAAGTGGCTCTAGCACTGTATCTGTTCATTGCTTCCATTCAGTTTGAATGAATACTCCTTTTTGCCATTTTCTAGGCTTTGGTCCATTGATCAGGAGGCATTGTAGCTTTTTTATCGAAGAAGAACCATTACTGCAGGATTGCCTTTGGTTTTCAGATCATGGGGATGTTTGTTTAATCAGAGCACGACTTCTGAGGGTAGGACATACTAGATTTAAGTACAACATCAATGATGCATGAAGTCAAGAGATTTAAAAACTTACCTTATAACATGTGAAATTTTGCTTGGCAACCTTTAAGGCTAATGCACGTAAAAGTAGAGACATAGTGACTTGAATGTATATCTGAGCTACTGGGTTTTGCAGGGGTGTTTTTGGTATAGAATGCACTTTCTTATGTGGCTCTAAGTCACAAACATTAATGTGTAGTGGCAAGAACTAGTGAAGAAAATGGCTAACTGATCTTACACCAACATATATCTGGTTAAAAAAATATATATTTGCATATATATTTGTATATGTGTATGGTTATGTGCTTGGAAGGATATATTTTATATTTCTTTTTATATAATCTGGATGTATTGGGGTAATTTTTCAATACGATAAATCTTCCCATAAGAGAATTCGAATAAGTGCAAATATCTAAGGTTTTCTTATGAAAAAGATCCATTCTTTCCTATCAAGTGAACAGTTTGCTAGGGAAGACTGGTAGATTAACCTGGTTCACCTGCTTTGCTCTGCTCCTTTGCCTTTTAATAATACGGACTCAAAGGGCTTTATTGTCTCCAAGTATTCAGTTTTAAAAATATTCGTGCATGTTAGAAAACAGCTCGAGCTATTCACCTTTTCTTTATCAAGACTACCTATAACTATCCCAATTTGTTCTTTGTCTTTGAAATTGCTTTCTTTCAGACAAATCAGGCCAGTTCTTAACACTAATGAATTTTCAGCTGAGTCCCGTTTGATTGCACAGATAAGAGTTAAACCTAGTGAAAAAAAGGGGTCAATAATGCTTAAAAACGACTGTTTATCTGGTGAGAAGTTACCAGTACTCTTATCTCACAAGTGTGAAAGCCAAAAAAGGGTTTTTCTCTCTGCTAGAGTAATTTCTGGAGGTCTGATATACTTTTCCCGTTTGGCTTAGATCAGATCCTGCTTGTTGTTTTATGTCAAGTAGTAGATGGAAGTTTACCGTGTGAAAAAAAAAATAGAGAAAACCTCGACAGATATCTTTGTTAAATATTTTATAAAGATGTCAGTGTTATGCATCTGCCTGTTTTCTTTCGTCTCCAAATTAATAAAATTAAGTGTAGATCTCTTAAAGAGATACTTTCAGGAGTAGGAAAAATCTGTAAGGTCCTTATCTAAATGATTTTCATATGTCTAAGAGACTTTTAATGATGAAATTCCTGAAGAGTTTAGCCTTCAGGACACTCTTTCTTTTGAACTATTTGGTCATGTTTCACTGGCCATTAATTGAACCCTTGATTTCAAATTTGGATTATCAAAATATTCCTAAAGTGATCAATATTGCAAGTACAACATTATGCCTCACATTCTCTTTGGCTTTAATTGATAGGGGATAGACATATTAAACTTTGATTTAATATTTATAAATATTGCAATTTTTCCATTTCTGCTTCCAAAGGATGTCCCTCCTAGAGGCTGTGGCCTCACTGAACTTCTGCTGCAGCCACGTGTGATCTGACTGCTCTCACTGTAACTAGCATTACAGGGGCCCCTGTAAGGGGAGCCTGGATAATCAGATTGTGCTCCTAAGTGTTTTCTAGGGGTGTTTGTCCATGGAAACTCTGGCTGATTCTCAGTGGGATGGTGCATTTAGAGCAAAGCACCAGCAAGCCACAAAGGCAGGACACATACAAATCAGTGTAACCCCTTGGCCAAACCCGTGTCTCCACGAGGCAGCAATGCACCAACACGGTTTCCCTGTGCGTAGCTTTGGAGTTAACTCACTTGCAGCTGGACAGGGATCATTTTATTGCAATTCACAGGCACAGCTAATCAAAAGTGAGTGTGAATGGACCAAGAGAGATCATCCTAACTCTGATGTTTTTCAAAGGCTAGGTATTGAGATTAATTAATAACAAGGAAAGTCCTCTGTAAGAGGATGGACTATTAGCAGGGGTACATAGACCAGGTCCCTGAACATTATATGAATTCACTGTTCCTAATAGCTTGACCTGATAAAGCTCACAGCCTAGATATTTTACTCAGGTGTAGCCTCAGAAAGGGAGAACTCAGCAGATAAGGTTCAGTAGAAACACAGCTACTCTTTTTTTCTCTGAGGAAAAATCAATATTATGGAGTTTTTTCCTTCTTTGGCTTTAGTACCTAGGTTCAGAGTTAGAAGCACTAATTCCCATACTTCAAAATGTTCTGAAGTTTCCTTCACATACTTTCCCAAAGATGAACTTTTACCTAGTGCTGTGTGAAATCATTCCTTATTCCACTGAAATGTGAAAGTGCACCCAGAAGAGGCATAGAGAAAAGTAAAAACCGAGACTTGTTTAAAGAAGAGAGGGTTGAGTTTTGCACGCACCTGACTTGACTTTCTTACAACTTCTGACTGCTGATTTTGCTACTTTTTGTGAACAATGGTATCTATTTTCCATTGCCATTTTGCCCATTACATATTTATTGAAGAATTTTACTTCTTTGCTATCCCAATGTTTAATCATTTAAATTTTATTGCTCTCATTTTAACAGAATTTTTTTTTTGTCAAAATGAGACAAATATGTATTTTAACATGTTTATCAATTTAATTGTTTAGATGATAGGTTTTCTTGTTTGGAAATTATAAACATTAATAAAATTTTATGAAATAAAATAAAACTAGAAAATTTCTTTCTTTTCATTCTTTATGCTGCTAGCATTTAGCATCTTGTAAATATTCCATTTGCTTGTAGATTTTAAAAATATTTTTCATGTACGTAATTGACTTTGTAACTGTAGCTACGGAGCTTGCAAGACACTCCACCATCTAAATACTAATGCAGTTAAAAGAAAAGTGTAGTTCCTTGGAAAATTACATACCTAATAATTTTTTGGTGCTCCACACCTAATGATTTTTTTGGCTATAAGCAGATGTCTTCAAAGATGCAACGGGAATAGTGAATTTAAAATGGCTCATTTTGCAATATTGGGGTAGTATTGAAGTTTTAAGAAGCCACACTAGAACTGTGTAAAGCTGAAGCTCATTTTCATTATTTGCATACATTGGACAGCAGGAGTAGTAAAAGACCTACGCAAAAACTTTGATGGCTTGTGCAATTGTCTGCACTCGTATGTCTTTTTACAAGAGTGTGATGATTGGTGTGCTAAGTACTCTTAAAATCATGCATGCTGCTTTCAGAAATTTTGCAGAACAGGAAGAATGTATGATAAGCTGCATTTTTTAAAGTATCTTTCACTTTTCTTTGCCCTCTTTACAGGCAAGGAATTTCTTTTTCTGTGTGAGATAAGGGCTATTCTTTCTTGTATATTTCTAAGTTTCTTCTCATTCGTCCTTTCCCCATATTTCATCCTGAAAGGCTGAGTTACTGTTACCAAGAGTCCCCTACTGTGCCTGCTTAGGCAGGAATATTTCAGTGTTCAGTGGCTTGGTTCACCTATTCAGTTACTCAGAGGCAGGAGATTATCATGTGTGCCAAATGGCCTGGAAACTTTTTAAAAGAAAAATGAATGGTAAGGTTGAAAGATGAAGGAAGCAAATAATATTTGAACTACTTTTTTAATGCTTCTAGTGAACATGTTTCATCTCCTAAAACTCATTGTAGTTGAGGGAATACTTGAATCTCAAGCCACGATGTCCTCAGAAAGGATGCACATGTATATGATATACTATAATAATCCCTGGTCCATACTGTTTCCTCTTATGCTTGTAAATTCCTCCTCCATGGAGTTTCTACATTTGTGACATGTAAATGCAGCAATCCTTGCTTGCTTGTGCCCCAGTAGGTTTTTGCTCTTCTGGTTCTTTCACTAGATCATCTTTCTAGTGAAAATCTTTTCTAGTGATCATCTTTCTAACATTTCTATCAAATTGATGAGAACTGAAGCTTTTTGTTTTCACCTTGGTGGCTCTGAATCCCTCAGATCTGACTGCCTGTCTCATGACGCTGCTTTCTAACATAGTACCCACTGCTCACTTTGATGCACCTTCCTTCCAGCTTTCCATGTGTTTGGAATGCTTTTCTTGTGTACATGCTTTGTTTCCTACTGGCTCCTTTTACTTGCAACCCTTGCTGTCTTTCTTGGTAACCTTCCTCCTTTTAGAGCCCTCCTCAAAACATTTTTCTTCTCAGCATGACAGCTGAAAATGTATGGAAAATACCACAGATTTGGAACTGTACAAGGATATCTATCTGAGCCAGATCATCACTTTCCTGACACTGTGATTAGGGATAGGAACATCTCAACAGAAGGACACATCTGAAACAATTCAGAAGAATTGCAGGCTAGAAATGCCCATTTCTTTGAAATGGTGTAAAAGGGAACCCAGGGTCACTACAGATCCATACACTGTAGTCAGAAAATTTACAGAAGAACAATCTCAGCATATGTATCCACATATTAATTATGTCCTGCACTTAATTGTTTAAATACCTGTGAACATATGCATAAGGCTATTTGCTAAACTGCGGATCTAAGATATAAGGGAATATTGACACTTTTTTTTTTTTTGCTAAACATGTAAATACAAACCAATAGAAATTAAAATATAAAAAAGGGAAAGTTTAGCTTTTCTCTCTCATCTATCTGTGCTATGTTAGAGAGATCTTATATCTCTTTTACTCTCTGAGTTGAAAGCCAGGAGTATAGAAATGAAGACCTGAGGAATTCTGGTGTAAATAAGAGATGGATTGTGTCTACATCCTTAATTTGATCCTGAAACTATTTTTCTGAGTGCTATAATCTGCAAAATAATGTCACATTCTCAATAATATAATTGTCTTCGGTATTATTCTTATTACTATTTCCACTGGTTTAATGACTGGAGATGTTTTGTGTGTTCTGCATGTTACTGAAGAATGAGGAAAAAAAGTTTGACTTTGTAGAAAAATTTAACAATTTTCTATACTGCAAATGACAACTGGAAAGGATATACAGCTAGTCACAAAGAGCAAATAAAACACAATACTTCTTAGGGAAGGTGTAATTTTACAAATCTATAAAGGCGTTTTTTTCTCAGTCAAAAGATTTTTCTGTTGGAAATTCTGAAATGCTTGATTAATGAAGCAATTATATAATTCAGAAAATCAGTTTAATTGTGTTTTTAAACAAAATATTGTCTTATGGCTATTATTAAACTGATCAATAAAGCTGTACCTAATTTATTTCTTTAAACTTCAGGTTTAGCAATTTGTGCCATTAAAGTTATAGAACCACCATAAAGTAAAATTATAGAGTAAAATTAATTATAAATTTAGGGCCTAGAGATTACAGAAATCTAAATTGAAGATATTCCTAATATTAATGTTTAGATAACAGAATACACTGTAATTCCCTGTGTATTTAGCTGAAAAATTTAGAAAGAGTTTTAACAATCCAGTGTTCAAGAAATGCGTTGTAATTTACATTAAGTTGTAATTTACATGTGTCTCAGGAGCTAACATTTGATCAATCAGTTTAAATCCCAGATCAGCTCCTAGCTTCTGCTTGAATGTCTATCTTATTTGACAGAGACACAAGCCTTTGAGTCTTAAAATTATGTACAAAATTTGGGATGTGACCCTTCAGAGTTGAGCGCTGCATTGCCTAGTCTTTGGTTGTCTAGCCCTTAGATACTGTTCAAATGTCTAAATTAGGCATATTTTCTCTAAATAATGCATAGGAACATCACCTTGCAATGGCCATTGACAGACTGTGAGAACTTGTCTTGAATCTAACCCTGTGTCTAACAGAAGAGCCAAGTTTGAACACAGAGGTGACTTATATAGCAATATTGGGACTGAAAAACTGACCTAATCACACATCTCTTCTAGACAGCCATTAACATAAAGGGAGTTGAAGGAATATTTTCCCATGAAAATTTTGGGATTAGGATGCCTAATCAACAATCATTGGTTAGCCCAGCAGGAGACAGAGATTTGCCCTTTTTTGGATCAGAGACATTTGGCAGCCAGGGAGGCATTGGCAAGGACCAAAGCTGTATCTCCCTTCACTCAGGACATTCAGCCAATGAATCCTAGATGACTGTCACGGCCTTTTCTTTGGTACTTTCAACTTTGGATACAAAGAGCCTCTTGCACATATAACCACTTCATATATATGTTTGCATGTATGTGCAAAATAATATATAATTATATATAAAATTATATATGTACAGTTCCTACTGAATTGCAGTGTGCCTTGGCTACTCCTTGTTTTGGTATAGCATATTCCTCTGTTTAGTCATTGTCCTTTAGTAATTCTTCTTGTTCCACTAATTGTTTAAAAACTCCACATGATTACTATAAAAAACTATTTTTTAAATAAAAGAATCTCTAATGATTACTATAAAAAAGCTCAATGACCTTATCCTTCAATGTGATTCTAACCATTTTAACTGGTTTTCAATAGATGAACTTAATGGTGTTAGTTGGAAATACTTAAATGTGAGCAAAGAGTCTACCTTTTCTGTACAACATTATTGGAAAATTCATTAACATGCAGTATTGCAAGTTAAGAGTAAGTACATTGTCTGACTGTGGAATACACAGAAACAATAACTAACTATCCTCTCTGTATCCTGGACAAGCAGAGTTAAAGACCTCAGAAAAGTCATGCCAAAGCCTTCATGTTGCACTAGAGACAATTATTTGGTAAAAAAGTGCTAAGGAATAGGGTCTTTCTGGCAACCAGCCCATTTTCTGAGTTTGTTAATTGTAACAGGACAGCAAAGGAAGTACTTCTTAATTCACTGCAAATTCTTCTTTTAATTGTGGTTTCTGCTCATCTGGGTGGATTAAGGATATTCCTTTCATGGGGTAGAGGTGATGTGCTTCATTTCTGTGGCTAATTCTTCAGGTAAATGAGAACTTTCCATCCAAAATTCCTGCTTCCAAGAGCTCTTAGCTTCTACTGAAGTTGGCCAACAGTATAAGGTAGAAGCTTCACAAAGCCAGAAGGAATAACAACAAGGAACCCATCTCCCTAACCTAGTGAGACAAGATTTCACAGGTAAGGCAGTCTTTCCCTGAAATTTGCTGCTCCTGAGTGGCTAGAAACAGCTCCTCTTCCTCTTTCTCTCATGATTAAAGATAAGTAACTGTGGCTACCTCTCTGCTAGGAGGTTCAGCCCTATCAGGGTGTTTATTTTGAGGTGGATCCTGTTTTTAGGACCTCAAATCAAGTGCATCATAAGCCTTACAATAAAGCCTTCCTAAGTCACAGAATCACATAACCAATTAGGCTGCCAAAGACCTCTGAGATCATTGACTTCCAAACTATGACTGAACACCCCTATGTGAACTACACCACGTCACTAAACACCATGTTCCATCTTTCCTTAAACACCTCCAGTGTTTAATGACAAGGACAATGACCCCACCACCTCCCTGGGCAGTCTGTTCCAATGCCCAATCACCCTTTCTGTGAAGAAATTCTTCATAATACTCAACCTAAACCTCCCCAGGCACAGTTTGTCCTGTCACTGGTTACCTGGCTACACCCTCCTTTCAGGTAGCTGTAGAGAGCAATAAAGTCACCCCTTGGGCCTCCTTTTCTCCAGGCTAAGTAACCCCAGGTCCCTCAGCTGCTCCTCGTAAGGCTTGTGCTCCAGAAAATTCATCAGCTTCATTGAACTTTTCTAGACTTACTCCAGTACCTCAAGTCCTTCCTGAGCTGAGGGGCCCTGAACTGGACACAGCACTCAGATGTGGCCTCACCAGTGCTGAGTACAGGGGCACAATCCCTACCCTGGTCCTGCTGACCACACCATTGCTGATACAGGCCAGGATGCCATTGGCCTTGTTGGCCATCTAAGCATGTGCTGGCTCATGTTCAGCTGCTCTCAACCAGCACACCCAGATCCCCTAGGTTTTTGTCCTGTAAATTGGTGTTCACCTAATTCATTAATCTAATCATTATTGCCCTTGAAAACAAGAGAAATTGATGATGAGAATTATGTGATCTCTGAAGGCATGAATCTTGAGAAGTTGGAATGTAACAATTGCAGTTATCAAACTAGTTTATTAAATTCTCTACTTTCTCAGCACTTACATTATTCTCTCATGAGTGAGGTTTAGCTGTGCTACCTCATCTGTATGCCAGCCATGAAGATGACAATGGGAACTACCTTACCTTTTGTCTTTGCCCCTTTGAATTTTACCTTTAAGGAACAGGGTTATGAACTTGTGACCTCAGCAGGATCTATTCACCCTCAGCAGGGTGAATGCTATGGAAGGACTAGTGGGTGTTGGCTGTCTTGTGATCCTATCAGCACAGGTGCATAATGAGATATTTGAATGCAAAGATAGAATTTATTATTTAAGCCATAATTATATTTTGTTCTGGAAATCTTTCTGAAAGTGGGAATATAGGAATAGAACCTTTTAAGAGATGCAGTTCGATAACTGACGTCTGGCTTTACTATCTGAATACCTGGAAATTCAGTGGTTCTTTTGCAGCTATTAATTGCAAATATCAGCTTCTGTGATATCTTGAACGGGAGTTAATAGTCTTTCCTCAAACAAATAAGGTATGTACAGAGTCTGAAACCCACAACTAAACTGGGTTCCAAATGAACCTATGATGTTGTGGAAATGGAAGTGGGTAAACAAAAAATGGTAGTTCAACCATTGTAAAACTAGTATTGTCTGGTCTACTATAATTTCCTTATAATCCATTGAGCATTGGCTTTGTGCACTGACACTGGACTTCTTTATTTTTACTGGTGTTAATTACCACGGCCTCCTAGATAATCAGGCTATCTTTGTTAAAATGCGAAGGTTATGCACAGAAAGAGATGTTGTGTACAGGTGAGGACTAAGCAGAAAAACGTTGTAGCAATTTGCTGAACACGGAGGCTTATTGAGGATGCAGTCCTGAATAATACACACTAGCTTTGCTCTTCCCCCTTTAGTGTGTGTAGAGAAGCCATGAATCATTCATGGTCTCCCAGCTGAGCGGGGCTTCAAAGGGGCTGGTTGTGATTGGGTGTCCTGGGTGAATTGCTGCGCTGCAGAAACGCCTGCACCCTCAGCACTGGAGGGGTGAGGAAGCACTTTCATCTGGGCCTCCAAAGTGTTTCGGGTCACAGTTCACCAGGAGATAACGATGTAGATGTACATTCAGAATTAGCTGCAGAGATACCTGTGTAGTGCGGTGTGGAAAAGTGAGCCAGTTAGATCCCCAGTGGATGCTGTGAATCAATTACTGTGTTCTGAATACAAGGTTGGCTGCAGGGGATAAACAGATGTCAGAGAATTTTTCCTAATAAGACCACAGTAATAGAAGAGCACTGTCAACTTCGTTTTACATTCAAAATCTCATTTCCTCTTTATATGACCAATTTTATTAGGCCTCTAAACAAAGATATTTTATGTAACTGATAGCTGTATAATGAGAATAGTATCATTAAATTTATTTTTTTCTTTTTTAACAAAGGTTGAAAGAGAAGGCAGAAATGAATCTTGGCAAAGTTAGAAAGAAGGTGTGTAATTTAGAAGGCTGGATGATAATTTCTCATCCCTTCCAATGAAAGACAGTATTGAATGGCTTGCAGCTGCCTTTTATGCTGAATCATAATCACCTACGTTCCAGAGCAAAATATTCTGACAGCCAAAGTTGGTGATTAGCTTGCACTGTTCTCTGTAATTTCTGCATATTTTGTCAATGTCTGGTATATAAAGCTGTGTCAGAAACAAGAAATAGCTTTGGGTTTATTTAATAAATCTTACAACAGGTCACACACTTGCAGCTAGCACCATATTCTCAGTGTTTTTCATTTCTGTACAAAAAACAAAATATCAAGACACTGTGTCTTTCTGCAAATTTTGAGAGTAAAAGCAATAAATTATTAGAGATAGTTATTACCTATCATGTTACTCTTTCAAATAGAACACAAGGACAATATTACTTGCGTACAATTTGCAAATATGGAAATACTAGACCAAAGGGATACCTTTGGATGCACCATGTTCATAAATTGTTCACATGCAGATTATGTTGTGGTTTTTTCTTTTTTGAAAGGAATAGATGCAGATATTTTTTAGTTCATACTATTTCCATGATGACATTGTTGCTTTATGTGGCAGAAATCAGAGCAGAACTTAGCTTTAAATATTGGTTTACAATGAATGCTTTTTAGTGTAATGCCTAAACTCATACCAAACACTTCACAAGAAGGGAAACAAAAGAGAACTGCAGACAACATTCAGAATATTGTTGACAAACAGATCAACCAACTGAGAACCTCTATAAAGTTATGCTCCTATACAGGTCATACTTGCCAAATTCAATTCAGCAGTATTTGGGTAAATAAGGCATAAGTATAACTCAAGGTTTTGTTTACTGAAATTAGTTAAAGCAGCAGAGACAAAGACATGATCTATTGCTGAGTTACCAAAACCTGTCTTTTTCTTCCTCCTCAGGTCTGATATACACGTGGCTACTAAAATTCAGAAGTGTGTCTCTTGAGACAACCACATATCGATAATATGTCCCTGTGCAGGTGGTAACACAATGCTTTAGTACATAACCTCTCCATGTCAAGACCTGAGCAGTTCTCTAATTTTGACTTTCCTGAAGTTTGTCTTCATTGGAAACTTGGAAACAACACCAGCCACAACAGTATTAAAGCTTCTCCTCAAACCTGGCTGTCCCTAGGGTTTCTTTCCAGGAGCAGCTCTGCCCTGAGCACTAATCATTGTGCTGCCACCACTCCCCTGAGTAGGGCTGCAGCCTTCCCAAGCCACTGCTGGCCACATTCACCATTGCTCCTCTGACACACACCATGTTACCTACAATACAGCAATCACAGGGAGCAGGGGGAAGGCAGCAGTCAGAAACTTATTGCAGAATCGTTCTCTGCCTCTGCAATTCCTTTAAGATCAGGATATGCAATAGTAGCCTCAATGCATCATCTGTAATGATGCATTATCTAGCATTGCTCTTAATCTGTAAATTAGAGTTTGTGTGCTGCAGCTCAGTGCTGGGAAGGAAGTTAACCACTGACTTACCTTCTCAAACATTTCTAGCAATTCATTTTTATTGGAAAGCTCTGCTGTTTCTCTCCAGATGGGTCAAACAGGGAAGCTCCATGTACACATTCATGATTTGCCTTCAAAATGAGCCACAGGTGTCCAGTATACAATAGTATTTGAAACAGTTACATGGAAAAAAAATCACAAAAGGGAGCAAATAATGGCAATAACATGGAGACTTCAGGGGTACTCATATTCAAGGGATATTACTGGGACAAATGGTCTACGTGTTTCTGAATAGTGCTTTTTGCAGCATTAGAGTGTCTTGCTTTTAGTTCTTCAATACTGATTTATAACAAGGGAATGCTGATTACTTTGGGATTTTTTTGGGTCTGTTCCATAAGAAAGGTGCAAGTGCTCAGAGTTTGGTGACTATTTAATAACAGTAACAGATGTGGTAGCAACAACCCTATATCCTTTCTGACACTGGGAGCCCAGCGATGCACCTCCAGATGAGCCCTTCACACCGATCTCTGCAGAGCGTGGAAATCACCTCCCTGGTGATGCTCAACAGCATCACGTTTGCTCTCACTTTTCTACAATTTTCTCAAGAAAGTAAACTTAATCTTCTACCTGCACAATACTGGGCTTTCTAGATGGTACATGAAAGCTCACTGAGAGTGTTAACATTCTGACACATCTCCATAGCAGCAGCAAGCTCTTACGAGCAATATGTACAGGTGGTGTTGTCAAAGGCAGCACATAGGAATGTCACAGTGTGTCCTCAGGTTGCACAGCAGTCATGCATGCCAAAACATACAGATGTTTACAGCCAAGATGCATGGCTATACTCTGCTAGGATTTCCATGAAGCCATTGAACCCTCATTTACAGTGTGTTCTGCAGTGGCCTATTATGAACATATTTCTTAAAGATTCTCATGGACATTTTTTTCAGATTCTCTTGAATAAGGAGATGAAGGAAAAGGCAGAAGAGGGCAACTTAAAGAATCTCTCAAGTTCTATTCACCGGATCAGAAAATGGCAAGGTAAGAGTCCAGATTCCATGGATATGATATATGCGTTTGCACAGCATATCAGAAACACAAAGTGGGAAGGGAAAGAAAAATGAATGAATAGAAATATTTTTATTTAGTGATGATATTGAGTGAAGCTATTTAACTTTACATGTTGTAAACCTGGAATGCTGTTCACAGACCCATTTCCTTTTATGCACACTACTTTTGCAGTTTTGCTGTGAAGATCTAATGGTTCAAGAAAAGAAATATTTATAGAAAGAGAAAGAGGGTTTTATACAGCTGGTAAAATAAGAATATATGTTTCTAGCTACATATACATTTTCTGAAGTCCCTGCCCCACCCACATGTTCAATGGTGTACTTATTTCAAATAAATTCTGTGCTCATACAGAAAGATCTTTCCTTGGACATTCATCTGCCACGTAGAAATATGTTCAGATCCAAAGAAGTTTATGGTTTAAACTTTCATTCTTTTCTGTCATGATGGGTTAATATGGCATTACCTAGGGAAAACTGAAATAAAATTTGTTTAAAACATGAAAGCTTAAATACCATCAATTCCTAGGTGTTTGGGAAGCATTCTCCTTCGAACAGTTCTTGTGTATTCAACATGCCTATTTAAGTGGGAAAATGGAGTTTACACTCTGGTTTTATGTTATTGTCAAGAAGACCCCTGAGCTTGGAATTTGTGAAGCTTAGGACAGTGTATGAAATCATAATGGAAGGGAAATTTTTTCTCTGATATACTGTATTTGACTAGATACGCAAATTTGTTGGTCAATTCCCTCCTTCTGTCTCCTTTTTTTCTGAAAGACTTATACCTATGGTTGGTTGAGTAAGATACATTGCAGGCATGTGACTAATAAGTTTAGCCAAAGGAAAAAAAACAAAGAAGAAAAAAAAAGAAAAAAAAGAAAAAGAAAAAAAGAAATTACAGCTCCAGACACAATTGGCATTACTCTTTCCATCTTTGCTAGCAGGTTTGAACTACAGGTCAAACATTCATTTGATATTGATCAGAAAAATACTTCAGATTTAAAAATAGGAGGGTCTATTTACCATGGCTGAAAAATCTAAAACTACACCCAATACAAAATTAATCAGAAGGGAAACCAAAACTATAATTTTATAGATCAAGGGGAAGCCTCAGACTCATTTTTAGAGACAGAGTTTGCAAAGAATGCTGTAGGGAATAAAATACGTGGGTTTAATTATCAACAACAGGCCTAAGGACACAATCAGATTAAATTTAAACATGTGTGTAAGAAACAAAATAAATATAGATATAAGGAGATGGGAACAGATACAAATCAATCTCGAGGGAGGTGAGAAGGAAAGGGATTAATAATTAAAATGTGTATACTACTTGTTTATTCTTAGAGCTGTACCTGTGAGCATGACAAGTATGACTTCCTTAGACTTTATGATGCTGTGTCAGACTTTTGTGAGGGATTGAAACAGAATTTAATAACTGAGATCAGCCTCAGCAGTAGTAAGCTATCAACTATTTGTGTTTATCACAAAACTTAAATGCGTGAAGTCCGACAGTCTCCTCTTAAATTGTCTGTACAAATATGCAGTAAGTGGCTTGAAAATATTTCCTCCCCATTTTAAATTGCTTTGTTTTGTGCAAAATTATTGCCTCTTTTCTAGCTTAATGCAGAGTTCTAGACATGTCTACACAGACAAATAAAATCAGACGAGTCAAGCACTACAATCCTGAGTACCTATGTAATTAATTTTCAGCATATTTTCCAGTTCTTTTGAGGACTGCTTTAGGTAATTTTCTCCAATACATCTTCTCTACAGACTATGCCCTAAGCATTTTGGATGTGATTCAGACCGTGCCACTTGGCCTTAGGGCCAAGTATCAGTCTCTTACTCTATTTTTTCCCCAATAATATTACTAGAAATGGGATGAAATATTCATCTTTGCAATACAGGTACAGGACCAGCATGAATGTTCTCATTTTCATTTCATATGAATTCATAATAATTATCAAATTTTGAAGGTAGTGTATAATGTTTGTAAGTATGTGCCTCTGGAAAGGCCTATAGAATGTGGGGGTTATAATGGATGTTTTTTTTCTTCAAAGATATTTGATTTTTTTTTTTTTTTGATGTTGTGGATTTTCCTTTTCATGCCTCCAATCTTTCTTTTTACCTTGATTTTACAGCTTGTTTCAGCTATTGCTCTCCTGTTAATATAACATTGGTCTGCCTCATGAAAAGTGCCTCTGCTTTAAGAAATCCTTAATGCTTGAGTTGATTTCCCTTTTCCCCCTCTTCCATTAGAATTATTTCCCTTTGTATATCTTTCATCACAATATTAACTGTTTCCTGCATGGTCTGTCTTACACTGGTGACCTATGATAAAATGGAATATCAATTCAGAGTATCCCATGGCCCTGATGAGTTTAATCCAAGAGCTGTCAGGTCTCATGAAATCTCCCTTCCCTACATATTATGAATTTGCCAGCTGTAAGGATGGAGCTTTCCCACAACTGCAGCAAAAGAAAAGAGGATGCACACTCAGCAGAACTTGCCAAAGAAAACAAATAATGAAAAAGATGACCTTAAGGGGTGTCCTCTCGGAAAGAGAGAGTAATAGAGCTTTAAAGCTGGGACTTCATGCTGGGACTTGGAAGGTTCTGAGATACTGTGCTAATAAGCATAATGTAAAATTGAGAAGGTGAAAGATCACAAACAATTAAGCATATTGAGGTCTGGTAAGGATATAAATTAACTCTTCTACAAATGGAATTTAAAGGCCTTCATTTTCTAGAGGTTTTTTATTTAGGTAATGTGGAATAGAAAGAACACACTGCAGATTACCTACCTGTGGATAAGGCGTAAAACCCATGTCAACAAAAGCAGTACCTCTCAGAGAGCTTCTGCAAATGAGTTTGTGATTTTTCACTTGTTGGAGAATGCCAAAGAACTGACTGGTTTATCAGTCATAGAAAAAATATCAGGACAAAATGAATACAAAACTATTTTTAGTTTTATCCTGGGACATCTTTATTAGATTAAAAAATCCCAATTCTGTTACTTCACAACACATGAGTTGGTCCATTGATTTAATTTGAATATGCCCTGCCTATTCTTATACTTTTAAAATTACTTTTATGAAGCATGGCAAAATTTCTACAAAGTTGTACTGAAATTGTTGTTGATTCCTTTTTCTTCTTGGATTCAGATTCTGTTCTCTGATGCATAAGCTAGTGCCTAATTAGTTTACCATACATACACATATAACTATAGCTTTTCGTTTGTGTTATTTCAAGATTACGTAAAGCTAAGAAAAAATGTATATATGATATCTGCTAAACAGTATATCTGAAAAATGCAAATAGCTCACAAAACTGAAAAAACACATATTTTGGCAACTATATGGTTGCAATAAAATCTTTTATTTTATTTTATTATTACAAATCCTAACAACACTTGAAATATCTCCCCTGAGGTTTTGTTTTTTTCCTCCTTCTGAATATATACATTTTTATATTTGTTTGGTTACCAAGACTGAGGCTTCAGTCCAAGGAATTGGAAGTTGCAGCCTTTCGACAGCCATTGCTTTATTCTTCTATCATGAAAAGGATCCTAAGTAAAGAACACCAGCAGTGACTTGCATCGCTCCTGGGCATTTTTTTGTTCTTGTGATCTAAAGTCCACTTATTGTGTTTTCTGTTATTTGGAGGTCACCAAACTTTGATCACTAGGGGGTAGTGTGGGGCTTTTCCTTGATCTTGGGTTCCACATTCTTCAGCCTGATGTTTTTTGAATGCTTATATGAAAAGCTTAAACTAAATATTCCCATATCTATGCATATATCGATGCATAATGTTCAGAAATTCCTGGATTTATAAAACCATATCACACTACCAGTGGAAATTAAACGTGTAGTGTTCTGTTCTCTTATGGCACACTTTCCCGTATTCCCCGGAAGGAGTCAGATACTGCAAATGTCCATTAATCCTCTTAATTTTCTCTCTTCTCCCACAACACATAAATATACACATACACAAAAAACCCATTCACATACGTACTTACATTTTGAAGCACTGACAATAAAATAACAGATTTAGAAAACTGCAAAAAGTGTGACCCCATACCCCATATTAATATTTAATCAAGTGCTCACCATATATTTCAAGTTAGTCTGAGAAAATTAATTAGCCCAAAAGATGCTTGTCCTTTAAAGGCACTGTAATCCCTTTTGAAAATGTAAATGAGATAATCCTTTGGTGAGTGCAAGCAACTGTTCATTTAATTCACTGTGAGGTTTTCAGGATGTCAGTAGAAACCCATCCTACGTAATTTGAGTTTATTGGTTATAAATTTACCACCTAAAGAATTCTGAGCAGAAAAAAAATGAGATAATTTGCTCCTTTTTCTTTCAGATCACTTCTTCCCTTGCATAAATCTGAGTGTGACCTAAGAAGGGAATGAAAAAACCCATTGGGGACCCTTCCTTTTCTATTCTTCTTAATTGATTCCCTTGTTATCAGGAGACTAAGAGGCATTCTTGAGATCAAGGAAGGTCTAACACTTTTTGAACACACTGTAAAGAAGACTATGAAATAATGGATTTCAAAAGTATGAATAACTGTTACCTCTCTTATCCACTACTTTCTTATTATCTCATAAATCAAAATTGCCTCAATTTCAGGTTGTTATAGACTAGATATCCCAGTTTGTCTCTGATAGAAATTTAGAGACAGACTTTTTCCCCTCTCTTAGTTACTATAAAGGGTTTTTTTTGATCACTATAAATATTTTCTTGCTTAGAACTTACCATTTTCTGGTTTCAAAATTTGGAGGTTTTCTGGCTAAGCTAACTTCTTCTACCTCACTATTACCTTTAAGCATAAGTATCAACTGCACATTTTTGTGCCTAAGCTAAACTATGGTATAGATAGAATGGTTTGTTTAGGGCATTTCAAACTTCTGATGGTTACTTTATCTCTTAATAAATGACATATCCTCTTCCTATAAATCTTTCCTCCATATTTCCTACTGTAGTGCCTGTGAAGGATATACACCATAACTAGTCCCATGCATAAGTAGTCTCCCTGTGGATGACTCTACAACTTCTTCCTGAATCTCACTTTTTTTTTTTTTTTTCTTTTCAAATAAATGGACAGATCCAAGGTCCAAAACACTTTAAGGACTCATTTCCACAAAATTCTCTGAAGACCAAATATTCTTACTGACACAGGAAGTTTCAACAAAGTAAGTGATGATAATAAGATTATACGCTTAAATGTAAGAACTCTTGTCTGAAAAAGCTGCCAATGTGTGCAGTTTTGAACATCCCAATATGAAAAGTATGTAAAGCTATTAGGGAGTGTGAAAAGGAGATCTACAGAGGTGGTGAAGGGCCTTGAGAGGAAGCCACACGAGGGGTGGCTGAGGTCACTTGGTCTGTTCAGCTTGGACAAGAGGAGACTGAGGGGAGAGCTCACTGCAGTCTGCAACTTTTTCACAAGGGGAGGCAGAAGGGCAGGCATTGATCCTTTCTGGTGACAGTGATAGAACCTGAGGGAGTGGCCTGAAGTTGTGTGAGGGGAGAGGTTAGTTTGGGCATTGTAGAAAGGTGCTTTACCAGAGGGTGGTTGGGCACTGGAAGAGGCTCCCCAGGGAAGTGATCACAGCACCAGCCTGGCAGAGTTCAAAAAGTGTTTGGACAACACTCTCAGGGACATGGTGTGACTCTTGGGGTGTCCTGTGCAGGGCCAGCAGTTGGACTATGTTTATCCTTTGTGTCCCTACCAACACAGGATATTCTATGATTCTACACGAAAATTCAGAATAAAATATTTAGATTTGTAATGTAATGGAAAACTACTGCAGCACATCTTAAATCCTTAGGTCTCAATGAACTGATATTTGTTCTGCTTATTAACATGGACAGACAATTGGCAATAGCTCAACATTTACTTGTAAGAGATAAACTGAGAAGCATGGATTCTTTCCTCTATGGTGTTTGGGGCTTCTTCAATATTTGAATGTGGTCCAGTTTTCAGAAGCAAAACAATACCACATATAGGTGAGACTGTATCTGCAAATGGATGTTTATAAATTGATGTCTGTATAGCAGTTCTGCCACAGATTCCTTGTGTTTTCACTTATAAAGAGGAAGAGATATGTTCATGTTTTATTTTTAATAGCAAAAGATCTATTTCACATTGTGCTTTTGTGTAAACAAAAAAATTGAAATTTTCCATAACAAAACTTCTTCCAATGTAACAAGTGCATGAAAAATTTATCATTGATGATATTACATTCTCTAAATATTTCCTGATTTTTAAAAATGAGTTGACCTTCCTTAAAAACCATTAAATAGTAGCTGTTCCTCTCTTAGTTTTCTTTGGTGACTAAAAAGATAGAAAAAAATATTAATTCAGGGCAAAAGTAACACCTGGTAACCAATTAAGAATTTTCATGTTTCTCTCCCTCTCTCTCCTCTGACCCATCACATTCTCAGACCCTTCCCTACTGTTCTGGGTCATTTATTCTGTGTCAGTATGGGTTTTAGTCCCCTCTAATTCACTGACTGCCAAGTTTACAAGATTATGTACAGTGATTTTTGTGTGGTTGGGCCCCTGTCCACCAGTGAGCTGAAAATGTCAACTTGGACTTAAACCAATGGCCATAAAGCTACAAGGTAAGTGCAATTTCTTCTGATCCAACATAGCTCTTCCAAGTGTTGTTTTCAAAAGGCAGGAATGTTAGCTGTGTTTTACAGCACTGAAATGCATGTTTGGCATCAGGGAGCCCCCTATCCCCATGATATGGAGGCACAGTGAGAAATTCAGATTGTTCTACTTTTAGTGGCTTATCTTGTATATGCTCCCCATTCCACTTTCTGAAATTGGAGAGGAGTTTGATAAAAGGCAAAGTAAATCTGACAATGTCATATCAGTTCTCCCCAAGGAGTTTATGCAGTGGTATAAAATCACTGAGAAGCAATCACAGAGCAACCAGTGCCTAAATCCATAGAGCAATTCGAGTTACACCCTTTTGCCCCTCCCCCTTTTTGACCTGCTTCCCCTTATGCTGTGAAGAGAAGTACATATTTTTGCTATTAGACTTTTGTGAGCTGCACTGCGCGAGAAGAGATGGGAGGGCACAGGATGGGAGGCTCACCTCCAAATAGCACCATGCAATCTGATGTATCATCTAAAAATCACTTTAAGGGATATTTTCAAGAGGAATATACTCTGCGTAGCAAAAAACCAAGCCAGTTAACGTCAAATATATAATATATCTTTGAGTGTATCAAAGTATATTTATTCCTGAGACAGAACACAGTGAAAACATCTTATTTTTCCTCTTTGCAGGGTTTAGACTACCATACAGCTATTGCTCCTTCCTCTGGATCACATGGAATTCTTTTTCTGTACTGTCTTCTGCTAAACTTTCTGTTTATATCACCTAGATTGGTCATTAGCTCCATAATACATCAGTGGACTTGAAAAGAAGAAGGAACAGAATGAGAGAAAGACAAAATGAGGTGGCAAGAACAAGCTGAGGCAATTATGAATTCTTGGAAAAATATTTCAGGCAAATGATCACAGTTTTAATGACTCCAGTGGAGTACCTTCTTAGGCCTCTCCTAGGAACAGACTTGTTGTGACTCACATGAAGAACGGGGTCACTTTCCACAGAGCTGTCACTTTATCTCAGAGCTGAAAATCTGGCTTGGGCCACAGTTTCAGCATATTCTGCCTTTGTGTATAATGAAGTGAACCTGCCCTGCGACCCTGGCAGAGCTTTCCAGATTCCTGGTCAGGTGGCATCAGCTCATTTGTCTCATGCAAGCACTACCAGCCTTAAGGCTGCTCTAGAAACCCCACTAACAAATAACCCAAATTAATTTAGCCTTCCAGAAAGGTGCTGGAAGCAATGGGGGCTGTGCAATAAACTGTAATCAATGCTTTTCAAACGTTCAGTCTTCTAGCTCCATACTGGTACCTGTTTGTTTTTGGTGCTGCTTCATGAATCAAAGTTTCATAAGCGTTACATTATGCAACATGCCATGCAAAAACCAGTTAAGCAACTTGTTTATTTTGATTCCACATTCCCTAGTTTTCAAAAAAATACCTTCTAGCAAATCAGTTCCTATCAGGATCTGAAGATTTGTAACAATGGATGTCTCCAGCTGCTATTTCTCTCATAGAAGAATAGGTATTTTTTTGTAAGTTGGACAAGCAAATGTTACCTGCTCTCAACTGAGACATCAGTTATTGTTCAGATATTGAAACTAGTAGCTGCAGAGTGAACATATTATATGCATGCTAACAGGTATTTTATGTTCCCCGACCTTACCATGTGTTCCTTTAAAAATGATCTTCCCACGGGCAGCATAACCTCCACTACTTTCCAATCCATCTTGTGCTTAAACTCACCACCTCCGTTTTCAAGTGTCTCAACACAGGTCCTGTAAAACTTAAAGTATTTCTAAGAAACATCTGATCATTTTCCACACTCAAGGCAGCATTATCTGTTAAAAGCTGATCACTTTGTTCTCATTACTGCAATAGCAAGGAATTGTTTGTGGTATTAGCTTACATGGCAATGATGATCTGTATGCACTCATTATCTCTTGAGCAGCATTTATGTGGGACAGACAGGAAGAGACATTGCTGTTCATTTCTGTTTGTATGGGGAAAAGCAGTAATTTGAACAGAATGAACTATCCAGCCAGCTCCTACTGCTGGAGTTCCCTGGCAGTGCCTGGTGGCAGTCTGTGCAGCTTGCTGGGTGCTCGCAGTGAGGAGGGACCTTCTGCAGTGTATCCATGGTGGAGAACAGACACTGAGCTATGGAGTGAGGTTTTCTTTGGCCTTGCCAGCTTCAAACATATGCAGCTGGAGAGGGTGTAGGTTTGTGCACTAGCTTGCCCTTTCAATCATGTAAGTGCCTATTCAGAGTGAATTTTACAATTTTTCATATATAATTTAGACCTGTAATGGGTATACACTTCAGAATGAATACATGAAGAAGCTGTATAATTTATGCCTCATCTATTTATGTACTTTCCACTATGGATAACATAAAATGTGATACTAGAAAACAAGACTACTGTCTTCAATAGATACTACCCCAAAATCCCTGAGCTTAGCTTCAATTCTTCCAATGAAATCCTCATTGAAAAATTAATATTCAGTGTCAGAAAGATCATGAGTTTGATGATAGCACTCAGCTTAGAACCTAAGCTGTTTAGTTGACAAAACAACTGACAAAAAGGTTATTGCCATTGAACTGGGTGTAGATGCTCATATACTGGCAGTGGGGACTGCAGGGGATATGGCTGATCCCTGCAGCCACGAGGGTGGCACCTCAGGGGAGAAAGAGTTTAAAAAAGGGCAAAAAAATGACCAAGAGAAGAGTGAGGGGAAAAAAAGTGAGAAACAGCTGAGAGGAGGAAGAGGAGGTGTTCCAGGTAGAAAAGCAGAGAATCCCCAGAGAGGTCTTCCAGCCCTTGGAGGTGATCATGGTGGAGCAAGTATCCACACTGCAGTCCATGGAGCACCCCACCCTGGAGAAGCTGGAAGGAAATTGCAGATGTGGAGAGTCCATGCAGTAGCAGCAGCTAAGTGTGAGAAGAAAGGGGTAGCAGAGAAAAGATTTTATGGACTGACCACAATCCCCATTCCCTATTTCCCTTGCGCTCTTAGGGATTTGTGGAAGGTGGTTTAGATTTTGTCTTTGTTTCTCATCATTCAGCTCTACTATAAATTGGAAATAATTTAAATTCTTTTTCCCCCAAGAATTTTGTGCCTATGATAGCAATTGGAGAGTGTCTTTATTGTGATTATAATTATCAAACTGTTATAACAATATTTCTATTGAGATATTCTGTGAACATGGTTAGGTTGTCACTTCTACAAGTTACTGTGATGGGCTGGCCTCAATCTCTTCTACTGGTGTGAAAACAGGCTTTATTCTTATAGGTCGTTCTGTGTTGCTGTTTCTTGAGAGCTTTTCTTGAAAACACTGTAGTAAGTGAGAGAAGACTGCTGTCTGAAATAATTTCTCCTTTGGAAACCAATTCTGATGGTTCATGTCTGGACATTGGGTGTTGTTCTTGAAAACATAATGCTCATGAGATCCAGTTTCTCCAGTTCTACAGGCATTTTAGTGACTGCAAGGTATTTTTTTTATGATGTTGACAGAAAGGATAGAGACCTGAAGGAGACATTTCTTTGAGTGGGTACTGGAAGGCAGGCATCATATCATGAGGCCTTTCAGACGGCAGAAGATGACTGGTTTCCCTGCCAAATTCCATCCTGCCTGATCTAGAACCCCTGATGCTTCAATTCTGATTTTTGTATCAATGCTGTGTGATTGATGCATATATGTATACTTGAAGGCTCACCAAGAACTCAAGGAAACTACACTGCTCATCCTTCCAAAGTGAACCAGAATCAGTACAAGATAATAAAAGAAGCCAGTATTCTGTGCCTTTTAAAGAGGGTGAACAACATCCAAAGTTAAGCCTTTGAGTAAGTAATGAAGACATTAATAAAAATATACATAGAAGAAATTGCCTCAGTGTCATATTAAAATCCTGTCTCCTACTGTTTATGGCACATCAAACTGTTATTTATTTCTCTGACAAGCATCCAACTTGTATTTTGAGCTTGGTTTTCTTCTTGTTGTCAGTTGTTTGGTACTATATGTCACTGATAAAATTATTTACATGGAGAATGCCTATAGTTAGAACCTTATTGAATATAAGGAAATGTATCATAAGCAGCCACAGAGAAGTCCAGCAAAACTTCAATTGCTTAAGGAGAAAAGATTCTAAAAATACTGGAAAACAACTGTACTGTCAATATGTTCCCAAATACTGAGGGACAGTTGTAGAGATCAGAAGTCTAGTTGCACAGAGTCACTTCCCTGGAGCCTTGCTGCAATCCAGTATGTTTTAGTAATACTTGAGGTGACCTTGGAATTACACTTTCAGTTCTTTTACATTTACACATGTCGGACAACAACATCAGGACCAAATAGAGGACACCTAAGTTACTATGATATTACCCAAGAAGAAAACATATCCTCCAAAAAAAGTGATCAGGTACTGATGCAAACCTCAGTGATTCCATCTCTTTTTGTGATTCCATCTCTCATTGTCTGCCCTGTCCATGAGCTAAAACAATGGGTGCATGCTAGCAAAATAAACCAGAGTGGGGTCCTCAAATCACATTTAATGTTTTATATATAGATATTTTTAAAATATACATTAATGAATTGCCTCTGTTATGTAAATAAATTCAAAAGCACATACTATTTCCACATTGGCCTTTTACTTTGGATCAAGAGACTGCTTTGAACTGGACTTTCAGGTCAGCTCAACTTACCACTTTAAGGTTCTCATCAACAAATTATCTCAGCACTCAAACTGGATTAATCTTTCACAAAAAATAAACTAAAGACATAGTTTGAACAATGCAGAGAAGTCACTTCTGGGCAATGATTTCTCCATGGGTATTGGGCATGGCTCCCTGGAGTTGGGAGCTGCAGGAGCTCCCTATGGAAGAGGCAGGGCAGGGTAGGGTTTCACAAAAAGGTGTGAGACCCTACCCTGCGCTGGTAGGGTACCACCCTACCCAGCCTGGGAGCCGGACATGCCAGAGAGCAGTACCTTACACAGTGCAGGGGGCGGGACTGAGACCAATGTGGTGCAAACCCCACAAAATCTGTATAGTGTTGCAAGGGTTTTTTGCTTCAGAGATCTTCACAACTTGCACCACAGTATTTGTTTTTGTGTAATTTTGCCACATCACTTCCTTTAGACTCTATCCTCTCTCTGCAGAACAAAGGCAGATAGATGTCTAGAAAAGCTGTATCTAAACTTGTCAGTGTGTTTCCATTGTGGGCAATGAAAAGAGAAAAGTCTTTCCTGGTATAGTTAAGATTAGTTGTGTGAAACTGTCTTAAAAAATACTTTTTCTCTGACTGAAAGTGCATAGTAGAATTAGGTCAGCTGTGGTAGACGCATACATCTGAAGTTAGGTGAGACAGCTCTCATATATGCTGAAAAACTAGGTACAATTCAGTTATATGTAGCCCAAAACAGTATGACAGATAAAAGAGACTCTTCACAGATTACCAGGGATGTGAATTCCCTCAAACTAGCCTCAAGGTGGCTTCAACCATTTATTTCCTCAAACAAAACAACTGATTTAATGACTTAGAAAGCTGGCTTCAAATGCTGTTGGCATAAAAATCATGTAGTCCTGTAACTCCTAAAGATTTATTGCAAGTAAACAGAGCCAAACTCTATCATTCTCAGACCACTAGTTGTCCTTAGGGGAACCATAAAGCTTGCTACCTTTATACCTGGAGCTGAAAAGTGAAATAGAAGCTGAAGTGCAGTTAGAAAATAGAGCTGAGACCACTTAATTCCTATTTCACACACCTTTCCTCACTACCCATGGCCAGGAATTTCCCCCGTGTCAGTTCTGGTGTTTTATTGAACACCGCATTGAACTGATCCATCTCTTGAAGTCCGAAGATTGTCCGTTTGCCTTGTCTTTCCTGCCCTTATATTCCCTCAGAAAATAAAAAAGATTGAAATTATTTCTTCTAGATGACCTCAGTGAACACTGGAGCTAGCACAGATCTCGGGGCAAGATTTTCCAACTGCAAGCAAAGGAGGAAAGAAGAGGCAGATAAGCAGCAGGGGCAAGGTTGTTTGTTCAGTAGATTCAGCTCACTTTTGACTTGCACCCCAGGATAACAAAAGTCTTTTTGCAATCCTCTAAGGTAGCAGTGCTGCCAGAGAAACTACCCTATGGAACTACTTTATTGGAGTTTTCAACCATATGGAATGCTGGTGATGATTTTCCAAGGGTGCTTTACATAAGGACTCATTTATATAAGGAAGGTTCCTTATCACTTCCAGAGAGCTAATACTTAGCATAGAGGTGTGACTTTATATACAAGCATTGAAGTAAAAAAATTTTCACACTGTTTTGATGCAGACTAGAAAAGTGCTTCCTTGGTAATGGATATGCACAACTGGCTTGAGCAGTATTTTCCTTGCTCTTCATAGACTAACAAATAAATCAGCAGTTTCTTTGGAGGAAATGTGCCAAGCACGTAATCTGGTTTACCACACGGCTGCACAAAGAGTTGTGAGAGAGAATGAGGTATGGAAAAGAACTAGTTCAAAATAAAAGGTGCCTACTATTCCTCATTTTTCTTTGCTGACCATGCAATCCATGCCAGTGCAGACATTTAAACTATGTCAGATGTAGACATATACAACAAGGGAGAAGGAGTTGTCCTAATATTTTGTGGTCATTTTAATATAAAGCCTCCTCTAAAAAAACATGCATTATATTTCTATTTCTTTCCTTGCTACATAAATGCTCTTCTTTCCTGTGAAGTGATGATTTGGAGGTTCTGGCCCGGAGAGTCAATGGATCAGATCAGAAATATCAGATATTGGCATCATAGGAAACAGTGAATTATAATGATGTTTCTACACGTGTGCTTATCTAGATGTGTCTTATCTGTGTCCTTATTCATTGGACTCTTGGTCATAAAACAGCAATTATTTTAATTATTTTCTCAGGGCTGTAGTGGTATGTGTATGTTGATTTCAGCTGGCTTCCAGTCCCTCTTTGCCTTGCAAACAAGGTGAAGAAGCTCATGGGTCATCACATGACAGGGAAATCACTTCTCAATTGTGCTGATTTTAGCTGGGGTATAGTTAATTTTTACATAGTGGTTGGTATGGGGCTGTGTTTCAGATTTGTGCTGAACATATGGATGAACATTTAGAATTGTTTTTGTTTTTAGAGTTACTGAGCAGGGTTTACAAAGAGACAAGGTCTTTTCTGCATTTCCTACAGCTGTGCTGACAAGGGAGCAGGGGGTGCATGAGAGGCTGGGAGGAGACCCAGCTGGGACAGCTGATGCAAACTGACCAAGAGGATATTCCAGAGCACAGGGCTTCATGCTCAGTGTATAAAGCTGGGAGGAAGGAGGACTAAGGTAGGATGTTTGGAGTGATGGTGCTTTGTCTTCCTAAGTAACTCTTATGTGTGATGGGGCCCCGTCCTCCTGAGATGGTTGAACCCTTGCTTGCCCATAGGAAAGGACACATAGGAATTAATGTTTCATTTTGCTCTGCTTCTGTGCACAGCTTTTGCTTTTCCTGTTAAACTGTTTTTATCTCAGCCCATGGGTTTTCAAGCTTGTACCCTTCCAATTCATTCCCCAGTCCTGCTGGCGGGGGAGTGAGAGAATGTCTGTGTGGGGCTTGGTTGATGGCTAGGGTTAAAGCACACCACCAATTACCATAACTTACAAAGCAGATTCAACTTGGGAAAATGAATTTAATTAAATGCTAACTAAAATAGAGTTGTATTGTAAGAAATTAAATCAACATTTAAAAAATACCTACCTCTCAACTCCTCCATCCATTTCTCCCCTCTCTTCCTCCTGTGCCTGCCCTGCCCCAAGCAGCACAGGAGTATGGTGAATTGGGGTTATAGGAAGTCCATAACTGTTCCTTTTTACCACTTTTTCCTGTTCACACTTTTCTTTTGCTTCAGCATGTATGGTTCACACAGGCTTCAGTCCTTTCAGAATTGCTTCAGTATAGACTCATCTCTACTGTCCACAGATCCTTCAGGACTTGTTTCCACATGGGGTCCTCCACAGGCTGCAGTATATCTGCTCTGGCATTGTCCTGTGTAGTCTGCAGAGAAGCAGCTTGCTTCACCATGGTCTGCAGGGGAACGTCTGCTCTGGCTCTTGGAATGTGTCTTCCCCTTCCTCCTTCTCTGACCTTGGTGTTTCAATGGTTATTTTTCACATTTTTACCCACTTCCATGCTTTCCAAATTGCAATGCACCAATCTGCCCTTTCTTAAATACATTTTCCAGAGGTACCACCAGTATGGCTGACAGGGTCAGCTGCATCCTGCAGTGGGTTTTTTTTGGAGCCATCTGGAATGGAGGAAACTGTTTCCAGAACCAAGTCTTTGCATTCCTTAGAAGATACAGAGCTGAAGACTTCAAAAACAGATCAGAAAATCAGGTCAACCAGTATGGAACACAGAGGGTTATGTATGATGTCCAGGGCATTTTTTTGTGCTTCCCACAGACTTTATTGTTGTGCATTTATTAGTTAAATTGTTACTGGAAGAACTCGAGCATGTTTGATACCTGACTGGTTGTTTTAAGCCTCCATCTCTCTTGCTAGTATTGTGAAAAGAGATAACATCAATGTAATAGATTTACTTACAGAATTTTGGTGCAAATCTCTAGGTTAAAAAAATATATGACTTTGAGATCTGATACTTCAAACTCTTCTGCTTGACTTTATCTGATTTCAACTCCACTGTCAGACCTAGATTACCTGTAAGAAGTCCACCCATTAATTTGCCTGGTTCCACAGCAAATTTTGTATAATTATCACTGCTGTTTTTACTGTAGTCCAACTTTAACTTTCAGCTTATGACAAATGTGCTCTTTCATTGAATCTTTTATCTGCTAGTCTCCATGGAACTTTTTATATGCAAATAGTCTTGTTTTGAGACTGCTATGACCCTACCATAACCAAAGATGTAATTTATTCTACTTTGGAATATCCAGAATTTCAACCACAAATGCCAATGTCTGATACTCTGTTATTTATATTCTCTTGATGACAACTTGGGGTGATAATGAACCTTCCTGCTCTAGCAATGACAATGTTGCCATGCATCCTCTTTGTTGTGGCCTCTCACACTTTTGAATCTTCATAGTATGTATTAGACATAAACAGAAATTTTAAAGTCTGGTCACTTAATAGGAATTCTTTCATTTTGCCCAAGAGTTGCACTTTGGGCTCATATAAAAAAGACAATAACTTTTTGGAGCCAGCTAATTGCTTTGGAGAAAAACAGTTGGTTGCCCAGTCACCTGGCTGCAAAACATTCCATGTTTTATGAAAGACCATGACTTAACGTTGCAACTGAATCAAGTTTTTTTATATTAAATACACCTAAAATATTAAGCAATAAGCATTGGGAAAGTAGGATATTTATTTTAAAAACCCAATTATTGTCTCAATGATTCTTTTGGAATTATGCTTTGAAGTACATTAATGAAATGAGCTTGATACTTTCACACACAGACTTTGAGATTGAATTAATCTCTGTAAAACTTAGCCAACTAATCGTATAGCCTTTAACTGGTATAAAGCAGAAGGACAGGTACTTCCAGAAGCTAATTAATATAGAGAAGAAACATTTAGCAGATTACTCATTTTCTGGAGTTATCTACCTTCAAAGACTGTAGAGAAAACTCAAGACACTGATATTTTTGTGTTTGAAATCAAGTGAGATGAATCTCCCCTCTAGTGCCAAGACTGGGCTGGGGTAACTCAGGACTTAGATATTGCAACATGTCCCAGTGAAGCTGCAGATGGAAGACAGTCATCAAAATAGAGATCACTACTACAATATCATTATAGAATGAAACAAAAGAGAGTGGACAGGATTCTCATGGGGTTTTCTTTGTTTATTTGCTTTCCCATACCTCATCTTATGGCAATCTGGCTATAACAGTAGATATCCCACAGTTAGCTCATCCATTGGGAGAATATCAAAGATTTGAAAATATACTCAACACTATTAGATTATTTATTCAAAGCTGAATTTCTCTATTACTGAAGCTGAATTTCTCTATTACTGAATTCTAAATTTAAATTTATTGTTTTTTCTTCTCACATGAAAACATTAGGCCTTATTCTCAACAGCTTTGGGAAGGGGAACAATGTTTTATAGCTTCAGACAAAATGTAGCAATTACAGCAAGGTGCAGTCCTTTGAGATAAGCCTTTGTAGCTGGTAGATTACCATGAAAGTAAGGGTATTTCAATGAAGGGTATTTTCCCCTCCACACTCCGTCACTTTCCATTACTGACAATCCATTGGCAGGGCATGCATGGACAAAATTCCCTGCACACTGAGAGCTTGGGGATCTCATATCTGTTTGTTAAAGTAACTGTTGCATTTAATCAAAAGAAAAATCCATCCTCCATTAATAAATAATGTATACATCTAACATTATAGTCAAGCAAGAAAATACAAACAGTTCTAGTTTTTGAGTTCCAGTATTTGAGTGTGATGTTTGCCTTTTGTAAAAGTTATACTGCTGACTTATAAGGACATCACATTCATCATGTTACATTTAGGGCTGTATGGAGTCTTGGGCTTCTATTATGGATTCATATACGATTTGGAGATAAAAAATGTCTCCTGAGCTTTAGGCTGGGATACAGGGCTTCAGCCAGACAGGGTTGTGTTTAACAATAACACAATGTTAAGCACTAAACACATCTTCATAAGAATGAATAGATGGGGGGAAAGGAGGAGAAGTGTTTTCTGTAGGGTCCCTATTTCTTAAGGATTCAGATCATCTAATAATTTGTCTACTGCACTCTAAACATTCTTCCCTATATCCTGTATTTTTAAAAAAAATGAAAAACTGTAACATTTACAAAAATTTAAATCAGATTCCAACCTTAGCTATTGATATTTTTATATATAACACAATATGTTTTCTTTATGTTTTAACTGAGAAGGAGCTCAATCTACTGATTTTTTTTTCTACACAAGTATCTTTTTAATAGATTTTGGGAATTTTTATTTATTTCTAAAGATGCATATAAGGGCTACTAAAATTTTCAAACTTGTTAGTAACTTCCATTGATATTAGTGAAAGTTGGGTATTCAATTGAAAATCCTTTCTATATTTTCCAGCACTTAATACACACTTTTAGAAGATGGGTCCTCTTTTATGAAATTAATTCATATTTTTAAGCATCTTTGAAATTCATGGAAATGGTGCAGACAGTGTAAGTGTAGCCAGGCTTTTATTACGAGCGGAAAAATAAGAGAAATGTCTTATTCTTTGTTTCCTTGCTGAAAGAGAACTATTGTTATATGAGATTCCCTAGTCTACCCAAACCCTTTCAGACATGATAATGGAAACCCATTGACACCCTGGAGTCTAATCATGTTGTTCTAGTGCATCTCTGAAGGTGATGGGGCAACCAAATGAACCTCTCAGGATGCAATTGCCTAGTCTTAGAACTCACTCAAATTTAGGTGACTACAATGTAGGCACTGATCTATGATAAAAGGTATCTAAGCTTCCTCTTAGCCAGAGGACATCTCTACAGGCATCAGCTTTATCAACATAGATACGTAGTGTTATTATATGCAGCTAGACAACAGTTACTTCTCCCTAATTTTGTTTTCTGCAACCTTTTTAAAATGTCATGAATCTCCTGTAGGGATGTCTTGGATACTGCAGACCACTTAATATTGCTATAGATGGCTAATCCCACATCTGTTCAGTCTAGTCAAAGGGGCATAGGGAGATATTCATCCTAAACTGAGACACCAAAATCTGGTCATCTGAATACCTAAAGTAGCTTGCATATATGGCAGACAGACATGTTAGATACTATCTACACTGAAGAAATCAAACAAAAGAGTTGGATAGGTCCCTGGCTCTGGTGATGTTTTGATAAACATGGATGGGTCATATCAATTTACATGCTTCACCCTGCACTGACAGCTTCTGAAAGTACAAGATTCTGGTGCCTGACAGTGTGTGGGCATCTGCAGGAAAACTCTCTGTATCCTATCCTATCCTATCCTATCCTATCCTATCCTATCCTATCCTATCCTATCCTATCCTATCCTATCCTATCCTATCCTATCCTGTCCTATCCTATCCTATCCTATCCTATCCTATCCTATCCTATCCTATCCTAATCTGTTTAGAAATTAGGCAAGGCACAATGGTTATAGAGATAATTTTTCCTCTCTTACTTTCTCCAGGCCAAAGCCTTGCTTTTACTACGCCCTGAGCACAGCCATTTCCTTTGCTCACACCGATGGCACAATCCAGCCTTGCTGAGACTGGAGTTACAGAATTTGTCTCTTTTAGTCTGTCTCTGGCAACAGTCAAAATGTTGCTTCAATCCACAATTTGACACAATTAGTGATGATAACATTAACATTAAAAGACTAGTGAATACCATTTAATTAAAGCTATGATCAGATTAAATTATCTCTGATGTAACACATGACTAAACTGCTGTTGACTTTTTAAGTAAAAGTGGAGTCCCAGTAGAAATATTGGTACTAATTAGATTTAAATTGGTCAAATTCTAGGTTTAGGAACATTGCTCTTAAATTTAACAGTAAAGTAGTTGCAGACATTTTGAAATTAATATATACAAGCTCACCTCTCAAATATTCAAGTTACTATTGTAATCTGTAATAGGAAGAAAAAGTTAAATAAATTTTCTGTAAATATAAAAACTTTGTCTAGATAAACTCAGGAGCAGCAACTTACCAATTTGCTTACCAATTAGTTTCTGGGTTCTACAATTTGAACATTAAATAGGTATATCTGAATGAAAATCCTTTCCATTCTCACCACATTCAACCCAATAACTGACTGGTCAAAATTTTTAAACCATGGCCTGATGAGTGAATTTGAATTTTTCCCTATTTACATTTTCCAAGAACACTATGACATTTGAAAGACCATTCTTTCTGCATATGTTGCACTTATCTGGACTGAATTCTCACAAAGCTCTTCTTGCCTATTTGCTCTGTCTGTGTACTGACTGCTCAGCTTCACCAGTCTGTATGCAAGCATCCTTGGAAATATATATAAGCAGTAATGTTACTGATTAGACATTTTAATGCAATGTGCTAAGAATATCTTATTGCATATATTGAATTGAATTAGTGTTTAGGCCTTACTATTATTACTATTTTATTGCTATAGCCATCTACATATTTTCCAGCATTTTTCAGCAGCAAAACTTAAAACTTCTGGGGTGGATGTAAAATTTGTGTTTATGCACTTAATATTTTCCTTTTCTATTAGTAGGAAAAAGGCTAATGCTTAGAAATACTTTGCTAAGAATGCAGTGCTAAATGGAGTTTACCTCTGCTTATAAATTCCCATCCCTTTTGACACCTGAATATATTTGTAATACTTATCTGTTTTTATTCTAATTTGCAACCTAATTTGTTTAGTGATAGAAGATGTAGCTGTGCAATCAGATATTTTTGATTTTATTCTTGATGTTTTTAGTTATTCTGTTCAGTAATTAAAAAAAAAACATTAAAATAAATAAAAAATTCCTTTTGTACCCTTCATAATGAAAATATTATTTGGAAAGATGTTGATATATAGTTATTTTGCCATTTTCTTTATGAAAAGAGAAAAGATCTGTTGCTCTCTTTTTAGCAGCATTATGCATATCATAGTATACTAGATCTTCTGTTTCTCTTTTGTGGCTGTGATAATTAAATGAATAGTTTTCTTTGGCATCCAAAGTATTCTTGCTTCTGCAAACAGGGGATCTGTTAATTCTGCTTGATACACAGAGCATATCCATAATGGATTCAGTAACAAAGCATGACATGAAATATACCTGCATGGAAAATCTAAATTTTAAATATCAAATGCTTAGTCTTTATAGACTTCCTAGATAGGAGTTTCTGAGACCTCCAGAGGGAAGATCTGCCCAGCAAAAAATAGGACCATAAATCAGGCAAATACTGAGTAAATGTGTAGGTAAACACGGTGTGGAGCACATCCCATCCAGTATTTCCAAAGTTAGAAATGTATGTTTCCTGTATTTCACAAAATCACAGAATATTCTGAGTTGGAAGGGATGTTCAAGGAGCATCGAGTCCAAATCTGAGCTTCCTACCAAAATCCCCCCATCACAGAAGTGGCTTAACTTGGCTGTCTCCAGAAAGGGGTTGTTTCTAGGGAGAAAGAACAGCGAGATGCACATTCTTTGAACACAACATCTACAGATTCATAATCAAAAGTCTTAGAAATTACTTTGAAAATTGTAATATGAGGATGTAATTTTCCCTATATGGGACAACAGATATGCATCTATAATGTTCAGTGAAATCTCTGTTTCCCTCGGCCTTTTTGAACATCCCCATGATCATTCATTATGTGCAAAATTATTTCAATACTTTCCCCCATAGTAACAGCAAGTGACAGCACTCTGTGTACTGCAGTGTTGCAGCACTCTTATGCCATTCAGTTCTAAGAAATGTAAGCAGCCTTTATGTACATTAAAAAAAAAAATTCAATTAAGCATTGTGTCCCATTTTTCAGCACAAGTATTACCTTCAAGCAATAAGGAATAAATCGCTTTATAGCTAGGAAAATACCCAAGGTAATTCAAGTCATTCATACTGTTATGATCCTTGTCCCTGTGATACAAAATTTACTCACTCTGCAGTTATTCTGTAATGCTGATAAAAGATAAAGAACTTCCCTTTAAAATATTTCTAATATTTATGAAGACATATCTTGGGTTTATTCAAGACTTTTTTTCTAATCTAACAATAATTCCATTGTGAATTTGGATGAGAGAGGTGTCATTTTAATACATGTGGTGTCAATTTAATACATAATTAATGTATGGGTCATCTTATTGCAAGTCAGAAAAATTTTTTGTTTTCTACATATTTAAGGAGGATAAGCAAGTTAAAAATTATTTTGGTCTAAGTCTATTTTAATAGAATGTAAATCATATCCAAACCTCTTTTCTGTAGGAGAGTAAAAATTAGTGTGATCGGCCCCAATCATTTTAATAAGAAGAGCTCACAAAATCCTGTGGTAACAGCTAAAATTTTAAGCATTTATATTGTTTTATTTATTTTTTCTTTTTTTATGATAAAAAAATTCTTTGTGCCTAGTAAACATTTTTAGATACTTCTATAAATTTATCTAAATTTCTAACAAGTCTTATAGTCACTCCTTGAAGCTAATAATCATTTTTGTCTTGTCAATCCAAGCTCTCATTATTTCCTTCTGATTTACTTTCACGGGATTCTGAATTCTTTCTTTGATATTGTGAAACTTGGATTGCATTTTAAAGGTCCCTCTTCTCCTGTGAGGGAGAACAACATGCAAGTTATAATCAAAACACATGTCTAACTCTTGCTCATATTTTCACATTGGAGATAAAACCAAACTGCTCTTCAGGAAGGGGACAGTCACTGAGTCTCTATCTGAAGTCAAGTTAGGAGAAGACACCATGATTGTAAAAGCTGCTATGAGTCCTAAATGATGTGGATGTGAAAAAGAACAAATGAGAAAATGCTGCATACAACACGCAAAAAACCCATAACAAACCCAATACTGAAGCTGGGATATATGCAAGGAAGTTAGGCATGTCAGATAAAGAAAACAGAGTAAGAAAAAACCTCCAAGTTAGAAAATAAAATATGAGGATGAAGAAAGGCCAGATCTTCAAAGAGAGAAATTAAGAGATGGTATTAAAGGGAATGCCTGATGATTCACCCAAGGATTAAATGAAAATATGTTCCACATATTTCAGATGGAGAGAAATAATACCATTTGTATCCACTCAGCTTGCAGGATGGCTGCACCACACACATGTGTTTGTAAAAGTATATGTGTACTCAATTACATTATAGTTGAATATACATCAGAAGCTACAATAATCATGAAAAGTTCTATTTTCAGGAACATTTGACTTGTCAATGCACAGCTTTGCCATAGTAGGGGGAAGATACGGAAGTCAAGAAAATATGAAAAATTGCTAAAAATATTTTTCTGTGTCATCATTTAATGGAAATGTCTTGGCAGGTTTTTGAAGGCCTCCTTAACACCTGAAGATGTCAAAGAGCAACAGTGTAAACATGAAGACCAGATGTTGAGTAGCTATAGCATAGATCTAGCATTGCACAGCTATGTAACAGCTTCTCCCAGTTTCAAGCTTTGCTAACTGGTAACTCCTGCATCTCTTTCGTCTGGAAATCCACTTTCAAAAAAACCCTGAGGGTAGAAAAGAAAGAGAATCTTGGCATTGGCTTGTGAGTTAGGGTTCTTTGTGCTGCAAGCTCAATATGAGTGATTATTACTGTGTGAAGATTACTTCTGATAGCTACAGATCCAATCCATACGCAGAAAGACCATAGAACCCCTGTCCAGTTCAGGTTGAAAGCAGCTCCTGATGAATTTAGTGGAATTTGGCCCATCTATTTAACTCTATTTCATGCAGCTGCATCTGAGCATAAAGCATAATATTATTCAAATATCTCATCATGACAAAAGTATTACTGACCTAACTGAAAATGGGCTATCCATATGGATGGATTACAAATGACATTTGATGGTCCTGATTGATGCAAAAAGTATCAAGAGTATCCCCTCAATGATAGGAAAAGACTTATGATTGAAATGGCGGAGTTTGAAGAAGAATTGTTTTACACCCTAAAGAAATTTAAACAATTTTTGTAATAGTTATAGCACTTCACTGATATTTTCCTGATTTGGAAAAATGATTGTGACTTACTGGAAAGGTTTATTATGGAGCTAAATAATTTATACCTCACCGTTATATCTGATGAAAAGCAGAGTCAGAAGACTGTTAACTATCTTGATATAAGTCAGGCACTGATTTGATCCCAGTGACAGCAGAACATATTTTGTTTTTTTGTGGATGAGCTAGAAGTAGTCACTGGAAGAAATCTATTTTTTTTAAAGCCTTCAAAATAAAAAAAAAATTTTGTATAATACTTACATTAACCAGATATAACCACGCTCACCAGAATTTCCCCCTCTCAAGTCACCACTGTTCCAACATTATGACAATATTAAAGGAAAAATACTATGATTTATAGAAACAACCTTTTTGTCACCACAAGGATTTTCTAGACTCATTTCACAGAATCTGTAGCAGCTTTCATAGAACAAGACCAACCCAAAATTGAAGAGACATACTTTGAAAATGGCCTCAGAAATTAGTCCCTACCCATTGCTGGGGAGTAGGAATAGAGGATTTCTATTTTTATGTATAATTCCCAATGAATGTGGCCCACTTGGTGTACTGTTCACACTTGGAATCCCAATTCAAAGACCAGCAGACAAGATCATATAACAGATAAAGATATTTGTCGACAGAATGCAGCAACTGCTTTGTTAGACATTTTCACCTTTTTTTATTACCATCTGCAATAGGTCTTAGAGTATAAATTGGCATATTTCATGCCTAAATACTGTAGCAAAAACATATTTGCTGAAATGCCAGTAGTTGCTTTTAAATGAAATAAAAGATATTAGAGATCTCTTGATACATGGTAATGATGCTAAATATATCAATAAAAGTAATTTTCTAAGTAGTCCTGGGCTAAAGTGCTTTCTTCTCCTAACCACAAGCAGTTTACAAAATGACATTAAGACAAGACTCACTTATCCACTCCCTGGTTGGAGTCTTTGGATAAAACAGAGACATCCCACCTTAGTGACTTACTTATTTATTGAATGCCTCTGTTTTACAGTTTATGCCACAGAGAAGCCTGAAAAAATCTGAGTTTTTGAGCATGAAAATTCACCTGGGATGAATTACACATCTCCACCTGGAACAAAGGATTGCCTGGAAGGTAAATCTGAAGTAAAATCTGCCTTAACATAGATAGGCAGAGAGTGTCTGGTAGCAGACACATGGTTAAGAGCTTCAGTGCTGAATAAAGAAGCTCCCATAAAGCTCCTCGGGCTACAAGGATCCTCCCTTTGACATTGACTCTCTGCAGGAGGATCTTCAGGGTTGATTATAAGCAACATGGCAGATACTCACAGGAGAAAAATACAAGAATATCCATTGCTTGGGGTGCAGCACAGGGTGCACTTATTGGGCAGGATTTGGACCTCTGTAAATCAATCCATCTGCTCTGAGAGAGTACAATTCCCATGCAGGTATTTGAGGTTGCACATGGCATCTGAGTGCCAGCTGAAGCTCAAGATGGGCTCAGGCCTCCTACACACCATGCCATATTCTGTCACTCCATACAGATATCTTGGGTACTTCAGGGTTAGTGAAAAAGCACTCGATTTTTCCATAGAAGTACCCACTGAATGAAGCCTGTGTTGGTGACACTAAACAGAGAGGATGACTTCAGGTGCTTACTTTCAGAAATGCAGATATCTTTCCTCTAAGGTACCTGGTGTCACCAGCTACAGAACCTCCAAGGATTTTTAGGCATGCTGTTCTTCTGTGGACATTTGATGTTGTTTCACAGAATGATGGGATTCAGAGTGCCCTTGGGAGACCTTTTTTGCTCCCAATATTGAAACAGCCTTTACATGTGCACTGATCTCAGCTGAAACAGAGTTAAATTTCCTCATAGCAGGTGATATGGTGCCACATTTTGCATTTCTGGCCACATATTCTAATTTTTAAGTACTGCTGATCAGTGTCTGCAATCGTCAAAGTCCTCTGTTTCTCACTCTGCCACCATCCAGTGAATAAACGGAGCCAACACGAGGCTAGGAGGGGACAGAACTGGGCAGTGACCCAAGCTAATCAAAGGTGCTTCATGCCTCACAATGTCATGCTCAGCAATAAAAAGTGAAGTGAGGGGGATTTACCTAGGTCAGCCATCTTTTGCTTGGGACCTGGCAGAGTGTCAGTCTACTGCTTTGAAGGTGGTGAACAATTGCCTTTGTATCAGTTCTTTTGTTTTGTTTTCTGTTCTCCTTTCCTCTTCCACTGCTCCTTTGTTCATTAAGCTATTTTTTTTTTGACTCATGAGTTTTACCCTTTCTTTTCTGTTCTCTTGTTCCACTGGTAGTAGAGGGCAGGCAAAAAGAGTCAGCAGCTGTGTGGTGCTTAACTAACTGTCTATCAGGGTTAACCAAACACAGCATGGCACAAGCAAAAATATTATTTTTTATTATCCAATTTTTTTTTTCTGGTTACCAATGGTCTCCTGGTTTGCATTCCCCATGCCTAAGACAAAGATCAGAAAAAACAAACAATATTGATTGGCAACAATTGGCAAACTCGCCAGTTTTGTGCTTGAGGCCAGACTGGAAAGTCACACCATGTCTTGTCCAAATTAATCTTTGTTTACTGACATTTACCTTTATCTACAGTGCTGCACATATTCTAAATCACAACAGAAAGTCACATGTTAGAGGACAGAATGTGTTGTAGCCAGGTTCTCTTGGGTTGCACCCAACTAAGGCTCCAAGAAAGACACTGGACTCTGTAGAAGGGTATGCTGTCCACAGTTTGGTTTTGTTCCATTCCTGGAAGCCTTTTTCCTCCCCCTCTCTCTCTGCATTTCCAGACTGACTGCCAGTTACATCTGCTCTTCAGCAATTGAAAATTTGGATGGGTAAACAGCACAGATGTGATTGCAGAAGCTGCAGTGTAAGACACCAAACCCCTTTGATCTTCTGGGACATTAGCAATGGTGACATATCTGTGGAGGCTGTTTGGCAATTTGGCAAAGGCCAGCAGAAGTTACTGACTCTGTAATCAAAATTTCCTGTTTGGTATGTTCCATCCCAACAGTCCTGTAGTTAAAGGCTATCCCCTTTTATTGGAAATTATATTTCCCCGTTATTTAATGAAAGGCTTCTAAAATTGCTACTCATCTGTAATTCATTAAAAATGGAAGGAATTAACTTCTTCCATGGATATAACCAAGGGCCAGATTCTGCAATGAACTGTATAACCTGTGAAAGTTTATTGAGGACTCTAAAGTTGCTTGGGAAGTAGATTACTTAGTCATGTGGCACAGAAATTATAAGGGAACAGAGAAGGAGGCATAGTTGAAATTCACACATTTCTATCAAATATCACGGAATCTCAAATTTGTTTGCTACATAAAACTTGACCATCCTGGACTTTGTATCTATGAATCATATCTAGGTTACTGTGGATCCATGCCTAATACCAGGCAAGGCTTTTGGGTTTGGAATCCTAAGGATAGATTATTCCCAAACACCTTCGTCCCGAGACACACCCTTGTTTGCAGCACTTCTCCTTTTAGTTGAGTTGAAGCCATGCCTTCCCAGTGTGGGAACTCATACACCACCAGTTCAGAACAGCTGTAATTATGGATCCTGAGGTATAATTCTGGATCAGAAGACAGCAAGACCATGCAGTATATCTAATTATCCCTGTGTCCAGCATAAAGCACCTGGGTCCCCACACAGTAATCTGGGCTGCACTTTGAGGCCAGACTTGGAGAAGTAATGTGTTGCAATATTTAGGCATGTAGCACTAATCCATCAACCAGAAAGCAAAAGTGGTTAATATTAGTTCAAGTGCAATCAGGAAACCCATTCAGGAAGCTACTGTTGTTTCTTAATTTTTTTTTTTTATTATTATAATGAAGTTTCTCATTCAGCAGAGTAAGCAGTGAATGATTTAGTGCATAAATTCTTGTAAAACCCAAACTGCTGTTATTGGCAGACATGGAAGGCCAATAGAAAATAACCTTGGGCATCTCTAATAAAGGAAACAATGTTTTTGTTTGTTGAGAGGATTCAGGGTTTATTTATGCGCTGTCACCCTGAGTGGAAGAGAGGAGCATACAACAGAAGGGGCTTGACAGGGGCAGCTGGCCCACAAGGAAGAGAAATCTGTTCCTTACACAGACTGCAGCTTATTAGCTATTTATTTTACTATTTTTCCTTACAATGCCATTCGACTAGCTCTCTCCAGTAGGTATTTTTCATGTCATCCATTTGGTATGTAGTGGGGTTTCTGGGTGTGGCTAATATACAGCTGATTAACTAAAGAGTTGCCATGGTAAAGAACCTCCTGTTGTGTAGGACCTGGTGACTGAGTGCTTGGAGGAAAGAAATCTGTAGCTTGGATATAAAAATTATCAACTGGAAAGGTTTGTGCAATTGACTCAGCAGAATTATATAAAGCTAATCCCTCAAGAAAGTGATGCTTTTCTTGCTGTTCTCCAATCTTTTCTCTTTCTAAAAACTGTTTTTCCTATTTTTTTATTAATTTTTACTATTGCACCCACGAGTTGCACCAAGACTGAAGGTTATTGCCCTGAGAAGGGGAAAAACAAATCCTAGAAAGTCCAAATGAGACGGGCTACTTTGATGAACAGTTGTATTGAAACTTCAGGCTAATATTTCTCCTTCAAGAGAGATGGGAGATTGAGATGGGAGCTGGCTTTGACTAATCTTTCAGATAATGGACAATGGAGCTGGTGAAGGGTCTAGAGAACAAGTAATATGAGGAGCAGCTGAAGGAGCTGGGGTTCTTTAGATTGGAGAAAAGGAGGCTCAGGGGAGACCTTATCACTCTCTACAACTACTTACAGCTAAAGGAGGATGTAGCCAGATGGGGTTCAGCCTTTTCTCCCAGGTAACCAGTGATAGGACGAGAGGACGTAGTGAAAAACTGAACCAGGAGACGTTCAGGTTGGACATGAGGAAGATTTTTTTAACTGGGGAAGGGTGGTTAAATACCAAAACTGTCTTCCCAGGAAGGTAATGGAGCCACCATCTCTGGAGGTGTTGAAGAAATGACGGGGGATGACACTTTGTGCCATGATTTAGTTGACAGGGTGGTGTTCATTGATCTTGGAGGTCTTTTCCATCATCTATGATTCCATGATTCTATAAATTCAGTTCCAGAAAAGTATTTCAATTTGTATTTTGCATCCAGAAAATTTCAATGGAAAGGATAAAATTTTGTAACTTACTGTTTAGGACTTGTCCCATGGTGTTTACAATATTAGCTGTTATCATGAGACACTCATTCTGCCCTTCTTTCCTCCTCATGAGTTCTGGAAAGGAATGTAACATTTTAGAAACTGACCTTAGGTCCACCTTTTTAGACATATTATATATGACTATTATTATAATGTCTTAGAATCTCATAACATTTAATAAATTCAAGCTCATAACTTCCCACTGATTTAGAGTGGTAATTATTCAGTGTTATACTGTTTCCTATACTGAGACATCCCAAATTCTTTAAAGACCTTCCAATTAAAATTTGCTTGAGAGAATTGATAAACAAAAAGCTCCTTCTTTCTGAATATTAATGATGAAAAGGAATATTTTTCTGGAGAGATGCAAATATAAGTGAAAGCTCTGTATGCTGACAGGTAAAATGTCCAGCTGTCACATTGAAATCCATGCATTTATGTGTGTGGTTGCTCCTTTTCATTCACTAGATAGTTTCATCATGATAGGAAAAACTTCTCATAAATAGTAAGTGTGGAAACACCAACTTTCAGGCAGATTTTTGAACTGGGAAGGTTATATGTATTTGAGGTCAAAGAATGAAAAAAATTTATGAAGCCTGTGAGTTTAAAGAATGAACATTAAGACGTGGCTAGACAGAGGTGTATCACAAAACCACAGTGATATCATATGAAGAGAAGTGTGAACCAGAGAAATTCTGAATTAATATGAAAATATAACTGAATAAATGGGAGTAATTCAACAGGAACTTCAATTGCTGGTATGCGTGGAGGCTGAAATGTTTTTCTTTATTGCCACAAGAGCAATGAAAAAAGCAAGTGTGATAGGATGAGAGACAGATTAAGGAGAATTAAAAAATCCTAAGAGATGTATACTGTTTTTTCTTACTATTCATATGCTATAAAAAGTTTCAACTTTTCTTTTGAAAAGGGAATATAGAGGAAGAATGTATTTCTGTTTCTATATGTTTTGCTTCCAAACTTTATTTCTTTAAATGAGCACTGCTAGCTCTCAACAAAACAAAAAAAACTAAATTTCAGCAATGTTGAGCTATTTGAACCATGTCATAGGAGATAAGAATTTCACAAAGATTCAATTTCACACACATTGTTCACAAACAGAATTCCTGATCTGACTTTAGTTAAAGATCTTCTTGATCTTAGTAAATTCATTCTGGTCAACCTGAATAACATCTCAATTAAACACCCACCTCTCTGGTATTCTTCCTGCAGCCCTGACCTCTCTTTTTATGATGACTCTATTCACACCTTTTAAATGCTGCCATTTCTGACACTTTTGGATAGACTGTGTTTTTCACAGCAAACTGGCTGGCAGGTGTGGACTCTCCTGTTATTTTGACTCTTGACTCAGAGCACAAAGCACTTCAGAAGAAAATCCTCACAATAGTATAGCTTGAATATATGTGATATCGACCTCTTCCAGCTAGGAAAGGTAAAGGATATGTGCAATACCATTTGTGGATACAGACACTTGTGCAGTCCTGGCACAGAGATGTTCTCCTCAGTGTATTCGAGGAAGTCAGAAGCAGGGAGATGATTGATTTATTTCTTTTCTTCCTTTTATTTCAGGCGCACTTGAGTAGCATTAAGAACAACTTGAAACAAATGTAAAGCCCATTCTAGTGGGTTAGCTTCATCCTTGAGAGGGTAAAATTGTTGGGGCAAGTATAAATGTTGAACATTCAGA